>NC_047088.1:15945055-16616930 GCF_902459505.1 Geotrypetes seraphini
TGAGAGTGCTTACCATTAGGACAGAAGGGTTCAGGATGCTACAGCGCAGGTTGGGAAACAGACATATACAGTATAAAGAGATGGTACACTACCATTATGAAAATATTGCTTGACCAAAAATAGTTTCATAGAAAAGTACTGTTCTCCCAGGGGAGCTCAGAACAGTTTACATGAATGTATTCCCTGTCTGTCCTGGTGGGCTCAGAATCTATCTAATGCACCTGGGGCAATGAGGGGATTAAGTGACTTGCCCAGGGTCACAGGGAGCAGCGTGGCTGTAGCCCAAGGTCACAAGGAGAAGTGAGGCTGTAGCTTTAACCATTGTAAAGAAAAAGGCGGCGTGGAGGAAAAACTAACACAGACAAATTTATAATAACACTCCACTTCTGCCAAGATGTTACTCATTGACGAAAGAAAAAGCCTCAGGTCATTGGTGAACTCATAGAAGCTCTACCTCCACTGCCCACATCATCGGCATAAAAAAGTTTCGCCAGGAGTGACCATTGCCAAGCCTAATGAAAAAATGTCTAGAACAGGACCCGGATTTGAATTAAACCACGAAACATTCAAACCATTTCCCACTGCAAAAAAAATTCTCAGTCCATCTGTGAAAGCCAATGTTTTAAGATGCATAGAACGCAGGGCATAATAACGAACTTCGCCATCCCATAAGCAACCTGCGGCCTGGTTTTCTAATACAACTCCATTTTACCTTTCGCTTCTGGTTCTTTTAAAACTCATTGACCTACGACTCAGGTTGGAAATCCAGTTGACTTATTAAATTCATAAAGTTTTGTTCCTTTGCTTTATTCAACGCAGGGTTATGGCTGCATCTTTTTGACAGGCCCAGATAAATCAACCGTTTTTCATTAGCATCTTTGGAAAGGATCCGTTAACAGGAGAACCACTTTGCTTGCCTAGATTTTCAATCAACAGCTTTGAAGCCCGTTCAGATATCAATTTTGGATCCTGCACAACTCTTGAAGAAAATGACCAAAAGTTAATCCGTACCAGTTGTTCAAGAAACATTTACCCCCCTGCTATAAAGCTGAAAAATAATGTAGATGGCACCATCTGTATATAATTGTTAGGGTTACATTTTCCATTACAGTCCATTCTGAGTGTTGACACACAACTGGGTAGCAATCAAAATAATTAAGTGTTGCAAAACATCAATCAACGATTAGACTCCCATTAACCAGAGGAGTGATTTGCATATCGCTGCAACATGTACAAATGGTCTCTTTCTAAACAATGTCAGAGAAAATTATATGAACAAATTTTTATTCCAAATATTGCAAAGCAAAAGTCTAAACAGATGGACAGGTATGGCATTACTTCATATGTAGCACGCTAAGCTTGGATGAGGGCCTGAGAAGCAAAAATATGTTAGTAATCCTTGGGGGATTAACAGGCATTAAATTCAGAGAGGCCCAGAAATTAGAAGACTTGGCATTTGTTTTTTTATGGTTTAACCCTAGAACATGCTTGCAGACAAGGGAAAGTTCTACGTAGCTTTGCTTGTAATTAATCGCACTCTTTCTTTTCCCAGTTTCAAAGGCATGCAACGAAACCAGCTACTTTTATTCAGTGTCTAGAAATATAATCCTCCAAACTGGGATTCTTCTAGGGCAGTGTATCGCAAACTGTGTTCCGTGGTGCACTCGTGCGCCTCCTGAGATTCCAAGTGTGCCGTGGCACACTGAGGAGGAAGAGATGTGTCGGCCAGCTGACTTGCCATTACCTTTAGTGTGCCCTGGCTCGAGAAAGTTTGAGAGACACTGACTTAGGGGGCACTTAGATTTAAGTAGTTCAGAAACACTGCTATAGGCAATCAGTTGGTGCCAGTGCCTCTCCATCTCTCTGGCCCTCTTCCCTGTTGGCGTCTCAGGGCCCCTCTAGAGCAGTGATTCCCAACCCTGTCCTGGAGGAACACCAGGCCAATCGGGTTTTCAGGCTAGCCCTAATGAATATGCATGAGAGAGATTTGCATAGGATGGAAGTGATAGGCATGCAAATTTGCTTCATGCATATTCATTAGGGCTAGCCTGAAAACCCAATTGGCCTGGTGTTCCTCCAGGACAGGGTTGGGAACCACTGCCCTAATGAATATGCATGAGAGAGATTTGCATAGGATGGAAGTGATAGGCATGCAAATTTGCTTCATGCATATTCATTAGGGCTAGCCTGAAAACCCAATTGGCCTGGTGTTCCTCCAGGACAGGGTTGGGAACCACTGCCCTAATGAATATGCATGAGAGAGATTTGCATAGGATGGAAGTGATAGGCATGCAAATTTGCTTCATGCATATTCATTAGGGCTAGCCTGAAAACCCAATTGGCCTGGTGTTCCTCCAGGACAGGGTTGGGAACCACTGCCCTAATGAATATGCATGAGAGAGATTTGCATAGGATGGAAGTGATAGGCATGCAAATTTGCTTCATGCATATTCATTAGGGCTAGCCTGAAAACCCAATTGGCCTGGTGTTCCTCCAGGACAGGGTTGGGAACCACTGCCCTAATGAATATGCATGAGAGAGATTTGCATAGGATGGAAGTGATAGGCATGCAAATTTGCTTCATGCATATTCATTAGGGCTAGCCTGAAAACCCAATTGGCCTGGTGTTCCTCCAGGACAGGGTTGGGAACCACTGCTCTAGAGGGCCTCTGCACACGCACGGACATTAACGTGATGACATCATCACGGAGACATCCACGCACTTCCAGGTGCCTCGAGCTATGGCTACTAACTTTAGTGTGCCCCGGCAAAAGAAAGTTTGAGAGACACTGTTCTAGGGCAGGGGTAGGCATTTCCGGTCCTCGAGAGCCGGAGCCAGGTCAGGTTTTCAGGATCTCCACAATGAATATGTATGAGATGGATTTGCATGCACTGACTCCTTGAGATGCAAATCTATGTCATGCATATTTATTTTGGATATCCTGAAAACCTGACCTGGCTCCGGCTCTCGAGGACTGGAATTGCCTACCCCTGTTCTAGGGTAATGATTCTCAACCCTCTCCTATAGCCACCCCCCCTCCCCAATAGTGCAATGGGTTTTGTTTTCAGGATTAGCATAATTAGTATGCACGAGATAAACTTGCATATATTAGAGCAGGGGTGTCAAAGTCCCTCCTCGAGGGCCACAATCCAGTCGGGTGTTCAGGATTTCCCCAATGAATATGCATGAGATCTATTAGCATACAATGAAAGCAGTGCATGCAAATCGATCTCATTCATATTCATTGGGGAAATCCTGAACCCCCGACTGGATTGCGGTCCTCGAGAAGGGACTTTGACACCCCTGTATTAGAGCAATGGTTCCAAAGCATGTCCGCAGCCAGTCAGGTATTCAGGATTTCCACAATGAATATTCATGAGAGAGATTTGCATGCAGTGAAGGCAACCCTCCTCTCCCACCATTCACATCAACCCTTGGTTTCCCACTCCCTTTTTCCCCATTTGACTCTTTTCCAGTGATGGCTTTTATCTTTGTTGTGTGTCTTCATGATATTTATTCATTCAGTTTCCTTTCTCAGGAGCTGTGTATCGCTAGAGAGGACCCTGCAGGTGTGTTGAGTACCTGTGCAATGTTTGATGCTGAGTAATGAATGCAGTACGTTTTTTTTTTTACCACTATTCATGTTTGCCCTGTTGTACAAGAAATATAAAATCTATGCCAATTGTCCTCCATCCATTAGGCAGGACTAGGGTGTCACCTAGGGCAACAGCTTCGGGGGGGGGGGGGAGGCTTTGGGGGGGGGGGGGAGGGGAGGAATGCGCCAAAGAGCAACTGCAGTCAATACCTGTTGTATATCGCCTTGGGTGAATCTCTTCATAAATGCGATTAATAAATCCCATTAGATAAAATATAATAAACAAGTTTATTAGGTTTTTATATACCGCCTATCAAGATTATCTAAGTGGTTTTTACATTCAGGTACTCAAGCATTTTCCCTATCTGTCCCAGTGGGCTCACAGTCTATCTAACGTACCTGGGGCTATGAAGGACTGAGTGACTTGCCCAGGGTCACAAGGAGCAGGGCGGGGTTTGAACCCACAACCCAAGGGCGCTGAGACTGTAGCTCCAACCACAATAAGTTTCAACCCCCATTCAAACTCCAAAGGAGTGACAGGGGGCACTTTTACCAGCACGAAGAGTGGTCTATTTTCAAAATTCCCATTTTCCCCAAATTATTCTGGGAGGGGTGCTGTTGTGGTAATTGCTGTAGTCTGGAGGCCTCAAAATTAATTTAGAAAAGGACACAAGGTTGAATGTTTGCCTCTGGTACCCAATATCCTTGCACTGGCCCTGAAAACTAGCTTTGTATGACTTTATGCCAGTCTGGAAGAACAGGTGGCAATACTCTCACAAATGGAGAGAGTATCTCAAATGTTCGAGTGGGTGCTCACCTGGGTAATAGCGATCATCAAACGGTTTGGTTTGATATAACGGCTAAAGTGGAGAGCGGCCGCACGATACTTAAAGTCCTAGATTTCAAACGTATGGACTTTAATGCAATGGGAAAGTACCTGAAGAAAGAGCTGTTAGGATGGGAGGACATAAGAGAAGTGGAAAGACAGTGGTCTAAGCTGAAAGGAGCGATAAAAATGGCTACGGACCTTTATGTGAAGAAAATCAATAAAAACAAGAGAAAAAGGAAGCCGATATGGTTCTCCAACCTAGTGGCTGAGAAAATAAAGGCGAAAGAGTTGGCGTTCATGAAATATAAAAAAAACCAAGAAGAGGAGAGCAGAAAGGACTACAGGGTGAAACTGAAAGAAGCCAAGAGAGAGATACGTTTGGCGAAGGCATAGGCGGAAGAACAAATGGCCAAAAATGTAAAAAAGGGAGATAAAAATTTTTTCAGATATATTAGTGAAAGGAGGAAGATAAAAAATGGAATTGCTAGGCTAAAAGATGCTGGGAACAAATATGTGGAGAGTGATGAGGAGAAAGCAAATGTGCTAAACAAATACTTCTGTTCTGTGTTCACAGAAGAAAATCCTGGAGAAGGACCGAGATTGTCTGACAAAGTTACACGAGAAAATGGAGTAGATTCTGCGCCGTTCACGGAGGAGGGTGTTTATGAGCAACTTGAAAAACTGAAGGTGGACAAAGCGATGGGACCAGACGGGATCCATCCCAGGATACTAAGGGAGCTCAGAGAGGTTCTGGCGAATCCTATTAAAGACTTGTTCAACAAATCTCTGGAGACGGGAGTGATTCCTGGGGATTGGAGGAGAGCGGATGTGGTCCCTATTCATAAAAGTGGTCACAGGGATGAAGCAGGAAACTACAGGCCGGTGAGCCTCACTTCAATTGTTGGAAAAATAATGGAAGTGTTGCTGAAAGAAAGGATAGTGTATTTCCTTGAATCTAATGGGTTACAGGATCCGAGGCAACATGGCTTTACAAAAGGTAAATCGTGCCAAACGAACCTGATTGAATTTTTTGATTGGGTGACCAGAGAGCTGGATCAAGGACATATGCTAGATGTAATTTACTTGGATTTCAGCAAAGCCTTTGATACAGTTCCTCATAGGAGGCTGTTGAACAAACTTGAAGGGCTGAAGTTAGGACCCAAAGTGGTGAACTGGGTCAGAAACTGGCTGTCGGACAGACGCCAGAGGGTGGTGGTTAATGGAAGTCACTCGAAGGAAGGAAAGGTGACTAGTGGAGTCCCTCAGGGTTCAGTGCTAGGGCTGATCCTGTTCAATATGTATGTAAGTGACATTGCTGAAGGGTTAGAAGGAAAAGTGTGCCTTTTTGCAGATGATACCAAGATTTGTAACAGAGTAGACACCGAAGAGGGAGTGGAGAATATGAAAAAGGATCTGCAAAAGTTAGAGGAATGGTCTAATGCCTGGCAACTAAAATTCAATGCAAAGAAATGCAGAGTAATGCATTTGGGGATTAATAATAGGAAGGAACCGTATATGCTGGGAGGAGAGAAGCTGATATGCACGGACGGGGAGAGGGACCTTGGGGTGATAGTGTCCGAAGATCTAAAGGCAAAAAAACAGTGTGACAAGGCAGTGGCTGCTGCCAGAAGGATTCTGGGCTGTATAAAGAGAGGCGTAGTCAGTAGAAGGAAGAAGGTGTTGATGCCCCTGTACAGGTCATTGGTGAGGCCCCACTTGGAGTATTGTGTTCAGTTTTGGAGACCGTATCTGGCGAAAGACGTAAGAAGACTTGAGGCGGTCCAGAGGAGGGCGACGAAAATGATAGGAGGCTTGCACCAGAAGACGTATGAGGAGAGACTGGAAGCCCTGAATATGTATACCCTAGAGGAAAGGAGAGACAGGGGAGATATGATTCAGACGTTCAAATACTTAAAGGGTATTAACGTAGAACAAAATCTTTTCCAGAGAAAGGAAAATGGTAAAACCAGAGGACATAATTTGAGGTTGAGGAGTGGTAGATTCAGGGGCAATGTTAGGAAATTCTATTTTACGGAGAGGGTGGTGGATGCCTGGAATGCACTCCCGAGAGAGGTGGTGGAGAATAAAACTGTGACTGAGTACAAAGAAGCGTGGGATGAACACAGAAGATTTAGAATCAGAAAATAATATTAAAGTTTGAACTAAGGCCAGTTACTGGGCAGACTTGCACGGTCTGTGTCTGTATATGGCCGTTTGGTGGAGGATGGGCAGGGGAGGGCTTCAATGGCTGGGAGGATGTAGATGGGCTGGAGTAAGTCTTAACAGAGATTTCGGCAGTTGGAACCCAAGCATAGTACCGGGTAAAGCTTTGGATTCTTGCCCAGAAATAGCTAAGAAGAAAAAAAAAAAAAAAAATTAAATTGAATCAGGTTGGGCAGACTGGATGGACCATTCGGGTCTTTATCTGCCGTCATCTACTATGTTACTATGTAGGTTGTACTGTAATTGGTTTATGCTTCTGTTAGTCTAGGGAACATTCTCCAAATTATCCCTTATATCCCACACTCTTAAAGTTTTCCAGAAGCCTTTGGAGATTTTTGAGGCTCACTTAAATGTAACTGCCAGAGAAGTATTGCGTTGGCTTGTTAAACACCTTCTTTTCCACCTGAGGGGCCTGGGCTGTGTCTAGCTTAATCCAGACACAAGCTGTTTGCCTTGAAAAGCTCGACACAGCCTTTATAGACTGTAGTTTTTGTAGAACTAGACTTCTGTAATGATTTAAATTCTTGTTTACCAGGCCTCCCAATGGAGATGAAAATTGTGTCTGAATTCAAGAAAGCTTTAGGACAAACGCCCTAGAAACCAGGAAAATGACACTGGTACCAAAATCCATAATATCAAGACTACGACATCAGATATGGCCATATGTCATAATCATACGCCTACACAAAGGCAAACCAATAATGTCATCCTTGGATATGGCCAGACTCTTCCAAATTGTGAATCGCATCGAACTCCTGATGGGGCGTTTTAGTAATCCACAAATACTAATATTGTAATGTAAAATACATAGGATGTCTAAGGGAGAGGAAGGGATAGTAGATGACATAGATGAACAGACTGGACAGGCCAAATGGTCTTTATCTGCCTTCATTTTTCTCGTTCCATTTCTTCACTCCCCCGTCTTGGCAATCCGGTTTCTATAGTGTGTGAGATGGCGTGCCAGTGGCTCCTCATCCAGCATCTAGGTATGTTGTGTAGCCCCATAAAAACCAGGAAAATTCACCGGACCCTCTACCCCTCGGGTCCGAGTGAGCACTTGATGTGGCGCTGGTAGTTTCAAGTTTAAGGGCTCCTTTTACTAAGCTGCCATAGCCGCATGCACTAAACCCGCGCTATGCGGCTAGAACTAATGCCAGCTCAATGCTGGTGTTAGCGTCTAGTGCGTGTGGCAATTTAGCGCCCACTAAAACCGCTATTGCAGCTTAGTAAAAGGAGCCCTAAGTTTCAAGGGTATTTTGTAGTTCATAAATTTGATTTTTTTCAAAGATTACAAAGCGATGGACAATAAAAATTAAAATAAATTTTTTTTTTTTTTAAAAGAGGGAGACGTACAATATAGGGATAGACAGATGCACATTTCATAGGGAAATCAGGGAAGAACTACAATGTGATATTTGAAAGAGAACAACTAAGGATAAAACAACAGGAGTCATATTATATTAGATCATAGAAACATAGAAAGATGACGGCAGAAAAGGGCTACAGCCCATCAAGTCTGCCCACTCTACTGACCCACCCCATTAAGTCTGAGTGCTAATGACCTAGTTCCTTAACTTGACCCTCGTAGGGATCCCATGTGGATGTCCCATTTATTCTTAAAGTCGAGCACGCTGGTGGCCTTGATCACCTGCACCGAAAGTTTGTTCCAGTGATCTACCACCTTTTCTGTGAAGAAATACTTCCTGGTATCACCACTAAATTTCCCTCCTCTGAGTTTGAGCGGGTGCCCCCTTGTGACCGAGGGTCCTTTGGGAAAGAATATGTCATTTTCCACCTCGACACGACCTGTGACGTACTTGAATGTCTCAATCATGTCACCCCTTTCCCTGCACTCCTCTAGTGTATACAGCTGCAGTTTGCCCAGTCTTTCTTCGTATGAGAGACCCTTGAGTCCGGAGACCATCCTAGTGGCCATCCGCTGGACCGACTCAGCTCGAAGCACATCTTTACGGTAATGTGGCCTCCAAAATTGCACACAGGTTTCCAGATGAGGTCTCACCATGGTTCTGTAAAGTGGCATTATGACTTCAGGTTTGCGGCTGCCGTACTTGTCTGCTTCAAATGGAAATAGTAACTCAGCTAAAAGCAAATTAATTAAAGGCATCTCTAAACAAGAAATCTTTTAGTTTTGATTTAAATTTTTCGAGGTTCTTTTCTTCTCTTACCTGAGCTGGTAGTAGGTTCCACGTTTGGGGAGCAGTGACAGGGAAGAGTGTGGTACGTCTAGTAGAGTGTGTGATGATGAGGCTGTAGGTACAAGATGCCGTGTGGCTGAAATGTGGGTGGTGACTCACAGGGGGTTACGGTCGAGAGGCTGCAGATGGTGGTGGTATTAGTCCTGGTTTTGCTAGAGATGCCATGGTGGTGAGGTTGCTGGCATATAGTTGGCCAAGTCATAAATTTATCACAGCTTTTGTTAATTCAAAATGCTTAATATGAAGTGCTCAGACCTATATACATAGTAACATAGTAGATGACGGCAGATAAAGACCCGAATGGTCCATCCAGTCTGCCCAACCTGATTCAATTTAAATTTTTTTTTTTTTCTTCTTAGCTATTTCTGGGCGAGAATCCAAAGCTTTACCCGGTACTGTGCTTGGGTTCCAACTGCCGAAATCTCTGTTAAGACTTACTCCAGCCCATCTACACCCTCCCAGCCATTGAAGCCCTCCCCTGCCCATCCTCCTCCAAACGGCCATGCACAGACACAGACCGTACAAGTCTGCCCAGTAACTGGCCTAGTTCAATCTTTAATATTATTTTCTGATTCTAAATCTTCTGTGTTCATCCCACGCTTCTTTGAACTCAGTCACAGTTTTACTCTCCACCACCTCTCCCGGGAGCGCATTCCAGGCATCCACCACCCTCTCCGTAAAGTAGAATTTCCTAACATTGCCCCTGAATCTACCACCCCTCAACCTCAAATTATGTCCTCTGGTTTTACCATTTTCCTTTCTCTGGAAAAGATTTTGTTCTACGTTAATACCCTTTAAGTATTTGAACGTCTGAATCATATCTCCCCTGTCTCTCCTTTCCTCTAGGGTATACATATTCAGGGCTTCCAGTCTCTCCTCATACGTCTTCTGGCGCAAGCCTCCTATCATTTCCTATCACTTTGATTCAGTGATCTCACCGAACTGGGGTATTTTAGGGACCATCATATCACTTCATTGTCCCTATCTCGCTCACCACCACATTTCTTGGACCTAAAAATGATGTTAAAAATATAAACGTCACTTATCTTATAGGTTGGTAAGGTGAGCGGTCAGTTAAGAAACATATATAAGGCTTCCAGTAGGTCCTATCCTCAGTTTGTCCTTTTTCCGGTGCCGTTCCCGGTATAGTACGCCTTACAGGTATTTAATAGTAATTAGATTTGATATCAGATGTATTTATAATTAAAAAATAAGAAGATGTGATTCAGTAAGTCATAAGAAATTTGATTTTAGTTTTTAAATTTGGGGTTTTAATTAAAGTTGTGTTTTTAACAGAGTCCCCTCCTGACGAAGAACCCGAAACTCGAGTCGGGGGGGGGGGGGGGGGGCAAGGCACAGCAACAACACATTGATAGTATTTAAGCTTTCAACGGATGCACTAACAAGCACTTTATTTGTACACCGCTGGGATTTAAAGAACTGACCGCTCACCCTACCAACCTATAAAATAAGTGACGTTTATATTTTTAACATCATTTTTAGGTACAAGAAATGTGGTGGTGAGCGGGATAGGGACAATGAAGTGATATGAGGGTCCCTAAAATACCCCAGTTTGGTGAGATCACTGAATCAAAGGGTATAGGTCTGAGCACTTCATATTAAGCATTTTGAATTAACAAAAGCTGTGATAAATTTATGATTTGTATGATTGTCATCACAGAATAGTAATAGTTATCTCCCTATTAGTTTGTGCAATATAGTTGGCCAAGGTCACTTTACCGTACCAATTCCTCCTACCACAGAAAATCCAAGTGTCATCGATCTCTCTGACAGTTCAATCTGCTGTTCTGCAGGGCCAGATTTCTACAGTTACTGTTGAGTTTATTTCATATATTGCTTTTTTTTTTTTTTTTAACAATCATTGTCAAATCAAGGCAGTTAACAAAATTAAAAGCAGTGGGTCTAAAATGAAAACCCAAAACAAACGCAAAAAGACCAAGACTACAAACAAATGGGAACAAAATGATATTCGGTGAGGAGTTAACTTACAATATTTATAGAGGGAGAGGAAAAATAAACAAGGAATATACGAAAGGAAAAAGTTTAAAAAATTTTATTTTATGTATTCCAGGAAAGGAAGAGTCTATAGAGAATCACAGTCAAAAACCTTTCTAAAATAATAGGCTTTTAGCTGAGATATAAACACTTTTCTGATCTAAGATAAAGTGGTAGGGACCATCACTGAGAAGCTAGAATCACAGTTAACATCCTGAAACATTTGCCAGAATGATGGAACAATTAACAAATGCTGAGAAGAGGAGCAAAGATTCCTTGTTGGCATATATGGAATCTATCCCTCTGGGTGAGGAGCTTCTCGTTCTGTGCCAGAAGAGTTACCACACTAAGGGGCTCATAATCGAAAGAGAAAAATGTCCAAAAACCGGCCTAAGTCGGTATTTGGACGATCATCAGTCAAAAACGTCCAAGTGCCAATAATAAAACCGGGTTTTGGACGTATTTAAAAACGATCTATGCCTTCACAGTGCCGCTGAATGACCGTACTTAAATGGGGCATTTCAGGAGGAGTGTCGAGGGCGGGATTTGAGCGGGACATGGGCAGGCTTAGACTTAGTAGTACTGCATGTATAACCGAAAGTTATACAGCACAGCATAGATGGAATTTGGACATTGTGACTTAGACCATTTAAAACCCACCTAAGTCACCAGACACAAACTACAGACTACTCCAGTGATCACTGACCCCCACCCCATAAAAATATTAATCACAACTTGAAAATTGTAGCTCCAGAACATCATCACCTGGCAGCCTGGCATAGGAAAGCCTAATTGTCCTGCACAGAGGCATCTTACGCCGTCTTGGGGGTGGGTTACGGACCTATGGAGAACAGGCCCCATGCCCATAAGCCCCTGTAATCCCTGCATTGATACTGAAACATGTGGACTCCTCTATACATCCCCCAAACCCTTTTATACTGGCATATAAATGGCTCCTGCAGCCATAAGGGCTATTGGGGTGGTAGATAAGTGGGTCTAGGGGTTTCTGGAAGTGGTTTGGGGGACTCACTATGACCTATAAGGGAGCTGTAGTGAGATGATGATATGGCACCCTTTTTGTGAAGTTCACAGCAGTGCCCTGTAAGGTACCCCACTATTTAGGTACCATGTCTTGGTGTTCAGTCCATCACTTTGAAGACCCCTCCCACGTCCAACAGGACTTGTTCTAGGCGTTTTTGACTTGGACGATTTAGCGACTTGAACGATCAGATCGGCAGGACGTATACTTCGAAAGGAAAAAATTTGACATATTTTTCAAAAATATGTCCTATGCTGTTTTTTACTTTGGACAACTTGCAACTTGGATGAAAACGGACTTAGACGTTCCTTTCAATTATGTCCCTCAATGCGAGTTGTTCTGTGCTCCTAACTGCCAAATGGCCACCCTGTGGATACTCATCGGGTTGACATGGAGCTCTTCATGGCACTCCTCCTCAGCCATTTGACCACACTGTTGTGTTCCACCTCTCTGCAGTTCTCCTCAGTAGCCCGATCACCTCTTGGCATGTTATGGCTACACACAGCTTTCCACAACCAAAGGGACACCAACAAGATCCACAGAAAGATAAGGGAAACCAAAAGCAAAGCTGTGGATCCGAGGTACTTGATGTCAGAATTTATTATGACGATTCTTCACCAAGACTTCAAATGGTGTAAGTCAAACAATATCAATCCATACTGTTAAAACATTATCACCCATCGATGAATTGTGGTGCAGACCCAACAAGGTCTATGTTTCAGCTCTAAACACCTCCTTCAGGAGTCCAATTACCAAACGCCACAAGATTTGATTATGTTCTAAGCATACAATGGTGTGTGAATAAGAGAAGCGCCAATCTGAAGGTAGCTTGTGTAGCGATTGTGAAATAAACATTTATTTCACAATCATCTTAATAAATTCTGACATCAAGTATCTACAGCTTTGCTTTTGGTATGCCCAGCTTTCACCATCAGCTATCATCCACTACAGGTAGGAAAAAATACCATACAGTTGATACCTTGGGGCCAGTTTGAAATAAAGACAAGTTTATATTTGTAGAGAAAATCATTTCTCACAAGAAAAATTTGGGTGTTGTTTTTTTTTAAGGAGAATCAATGAAAGATCAATGAGAAATATGATATACCGCCATAGGATACAACCGTTCAAGGCGGTCTTAGGGTGAGAGCCAGAGTGTCTGGTTGCTGAGGTCTCTTTTTGTCTCCCATTTAATATATGATAAAACTCCAGTGGATTAACCCCTTCCTTTACAAAGCGTTTTTAGCGCAGGCCACTGCGGTAACAGCTCTGATGCTCATAGAATTCCTATGAGCGTCCAAGCTGTTACCGCCCCGGCCAGCGCTATAAACACTAGTGTGGCTTTATGAAGGAGGGGGTTAATTCCCTAGTATTGTTGTGTTGAAGTGATCCTATGTACTTGTCCCAAGATATCCCTAATGAATATGCATGAGTGAGATTTGCATATAATGGAAGTGACAGGTATGCAAATCTCTCTCATGCATATTCATTAGGGATATCTTGAAAACCTGACTGGCTGGGGGTCCCCCAGGACAGGTTTGGGAACCACTGGTGTAAAGCAATGAACCACTGTGCCATTTTCTACAAGGAATTGAGGATTTTCTCATTTCAGCAAGGTTTGTAAACCATTGTTCAACTCATTATCTCTGTTACGTTTGTGACTGTGAACTTGTATCCATAAGTTTTTATGTGCAGTACAATCAGGGCAAAAATAATAATAATCCTTGGTGGACAAGGTTCAACCATACAGAGGAAAAAAACCTAAGAAGAATTTAATAAAATAACATCATCTCAGCAGCTAAACTACCGAAGTGATTTATAGCATAATGTAATGCTAAAGCCACTCTTCCACAGCCCCGAAAAATACTTTGCACTTCTGCAATGATGAGAACTTGTGGCAATGGATTTTCCAAGGGAACCGAGAGCCAAGAATAACATAACATCACCCAGCAGACTTCAAACCCCAGTTCCTCACGCCTCGCTCCTGTGCAATTTGCCCTGGCAAAGCAAACAGAGTCGGGAGAGCTCTGCTTCGCAGCTGGTCAGCATGTTTGAGAGGTCAGCCACTCAAAGCACTCGCAAAAGAGGTTTCCTTACCAATAGGGGCAGAACAGAACAAGTCAATTCTATACCGCATAAACGGTAAGTTCAATGCGCTTTACAAAATTTAACAAATAATACAAACGAAAGAAAATTGATTTGCGAACAAATGTGTCTGCGGTTGCTTTCAAAAATGATTGGAAGACACGGAACTCGACAACAAAGGTTTCAGTCCTTATCCCAGAGAGCTGCCTGATAGGAAATCAAAGATTGGTGGTATTTTGTGTAACGACAGCCTTTGACTGATGGAAAAGTAAAAAGGCTGTGTGAATGCTTGGATTGAGTAAAGCAGAATAATTCAGATTAAGAGGACTTTGTAACAGAGGTGACCGAATTTAAATTTAATTTGAGCCTCCACAGGAAGCCAGTGCAATTCTCGATAATAAGGACTCACAAGTAGAGAGTTGCGCGGGGACAGAAATCCCACTCATCCCCGCCCGTCCCCGCCAGGATCCTCTCCGTTCCCACTCGTCCCCGTCAGGATCCTCTCCGACCCCACCCGTCCCCGCCAGGATCCTCTCCGTCCCCACCCATCCCCGCCAGGATCCTCTCCGTCCCCACCCGTCCCCATCAGGATCCTCTCCGTCCCCACCTGTCCCCGCCAGGATCCTCTCCGTTCCCACCCGTCCCCGTCAGGATCCTCTCCGACCCCACCCGTCCCCGCCAGGATCCTCTCCGTCCCCACCCATCCCCGCCAGGATCCTCTCCGTTCCCACTCGTCCCCGTCAGGATCCTCTCCGACCCCACCTGTCCCCGCCAGGATCCTCTCCGTTCCCACTCGTCCCCGTCAGGATCCTCTCCGACCCCACCCGTCCCCGCCAGGATCCTCTCCGTCCCCACCCATCCCCGCCAGGATCCTCTCCGTCCCCACCCGTCCCCGTCAGGATCCTCTCCGTCCCCACCCGTCCCCGCCAGGATCCTCTCCGTTCCCACTCGTCCCCGTCAGGATCCTCTCCGACCCCACCCGTCCCCCCCAGGATCCTCTCCGTCCCCACCCATCCCCGCCAGGATCCTCTCCGTCCCCACTCGTCCCCGTCAGGATCCTCTCCGACCCCACCCGTCCCCACCAGGATCCTCTCCGTCCCCACCCATCCCCGCCAGGATCCTCTCCGTCCCCACCCGTCCCCATCAGGATCCTCTCCGTCCCCACCTGTCCCCGCCAGGATCCTCTCCGTTCCCACTCGTCCCCGTCAGGATCCTCTCCGACCCCACCCGTCCCCGCCAGGATCCTCTCCATCCCCACCCATCCCCGCCAGGATCCTCTCCGTCCCCACCCGTCCCCATCAGGATCCTCTCCGTCCCCACCCATCCCCACAAGGAATTACCTCCATCCCCGCCCATCCCCATAAAAAGCAGCAATTACTTCTGACAGGATCATCAATTCCACAGTTTCTTTTGTGTTTGCGCTGCTGTTTTCCTTGTGGAATCTCTTTGGTGAAACCCTTTTTTTGTTTTCTGTTCAGGTAATTAACTTATAAACCCCCTCTTTTACTAAGACTGACGTGTCCATTATATTATATGGATGAACCCTGCTTCCAAAGCCTTCCATCCCTGTGGAGTCCCGTTGGCTAGAAGGGGGTCCCTGTGGGAGTCCCGTGGGCCAGATCGGGGTCCCCGTGGGAGTCCCTTGGGTTGGGGGGGATTCCCGCAGGACCCGCGGGATTCCCACGATCCCCATTCCCTTGCAGACCTCTACTTACAAGGCATCCAAGCGTTCGACAAAGTTCCACACGAAAGACTTCTCAGGAAATTACAAAGCCACGGAATAGAGGGAGACATACTAAGGTGGATAGGAAAATGGCTGGAAAACAGAATGCAGAGGGTGGGCATAAATGGGAAGTTCTCAGACTGGGAGAAAGTGACTAGTGGTGTGCCCCAGGGCTCGGTTCTTGGGCCCATCTTATCTAATATTTTCATCAACGACCTAGAAGAAGGAACGTCCAGTGAAATCATCAAGTTTGCAGACGACACGAAGTTATGTCGGGCAATCAGATCACAAAAGGACAGCGAGGAACTACAGAGAGATTTGAGCCAGTTAGAGAAATGGGCAGAGAAATGGCAGATGAAGTTTAATGTGGAAAAATGCAAGGTAATGCATTTGGGCAGAAAGAACAAGGAACACGAGTATAGAATGTCAGGTGCAACTCTGGGTAAGAACGAACAAGAAAAGAACCTGGGTGTACTGATAGATAGGACCCTGAAACCGTCGGCACAATGCACGGCAACGGCAAAGAAAGCAAATAGAATATTGGGCATGATAAAGAAGGGAATCACAAGTAGATCGGAGAGGGTCATAATGCCGCTTTATAGAGCAATGGTCAGACCACACTTGGAATACTGTGTCCAAAACTGATCTCCCTACCTAAAGAAGGATATAAAACTGCTAGAGAGGGTGCAGAGGCGAGCAACGAAGCTAGTTAAAGGTATGGAGAACTTGAACTACATAGAAGGACTTAAAAAACTGGGACTATTCTCCCTTGAGAAGAGGAGACTGCGAGGGTATCTGATTGAGACTTTTAAAATAATAAAAGGAATCGACAAGATAGAGCAGGATAAAAAGTTATTTACGATGTCAAATGTGACCAGGACAAGAGGTCATGGACTGAAGCTGAGGGGGGACAAGCCCAGGACAAATGCCAGAAAGTTCTGCTTCACACAACTAGTGGTGGACACCTGGAACGCTCTCCCGGTGGAGGTTGCTGCAGAACCCACCGTTCTAGGTTTTAAGGGCAAGTTAGATGCACATCTCCCCGAAAGATGCATAGAAGGATATGGGTGACTAAGTTTCACCAGGTTACACCTGGCTGGGCCTCCGCATGAGCGGATCGCTGGACTTGATGGACCTAAGGTCTGATCCGGAGATGGCAGTTCTTATTTTCTTATCTAAAAAAGTCTTGTATCTACAGCCAATAATTTTTGGATAAGCAAATAAGTGCAAGCTTCTGGTTTCCCTTGTTGGTCTATACAACACAAAATGTGGAAAAAGGTAAACTGGAGACAGTCTCGTAAAGCCCTACATATTGACCCCCCCCCCCTATATCTTGCGTGTCTCTTCTTTTTTATTTATTTATAACTTTCAAATAAATTTTACAAGAATACGTCTTGTTACATGGAACACAGAGAAGGAAAAAACAAATTTTAGGAAATTAAGAAAAAAACAATCTTACAATATAACCAAATCTTAAGCCCTCTTCTTAGGCCACAATAATGGTTTCAAAAAACTGTAAATGCAGTTTTTCGCCTGTCAAAAGGCAGGGGAGGCAGAAGAGGGCAGCTGGAGTGCCGGCGGGTGAAGAAAACAATTTGCGGCCTGCTCCGACTGCTTCTTCCTGTAGTAAAGTCAGGCTACACCAATCAGGAGCTGCTTTGACACGCAGCTCCCGATTGGTGTAGCCCGACTTTACTACAGGAAGAGGCGATCGGAGCAGACCGTGAATGAGCGAGTCCGCTATTCGCAAATTCACGGGGGAACACTGTACTTTCTTCGCTCCTGAGTGGTTTTAGACACATCAGGGTATAACCATGTTTTCTGACCCCTCAACAATTTCTGAGAATTCTTAAAATATAATTTAAAAACCATATCAGAGTCCTGATCAAATACGAAAGACACCAAAAGGGTAGCTCTTTCAGTGTCAGTTGGTAAAGTTTGTTCAAGAAGAGAAGACACATTTTCAAAATCAGTGAATCTCTTGACCATTATTTTTTTCCTTTTGAGAAGCAGGTAGTAAATTACTTGTCCCTTCTGATTCAGCTTGATTCGCCATCTTGAACCCTGTGCTCACTTACCTTCTTTTTACAAAACTGTAGCATGGTTTTTAGCGCCAGCCATGCTATAAGTGTCAGAGCCATTGCCGCTGGCCGGTGCTAGAAACCGCATTGCAGTTTTGTAAAAGGAAGAGGTTAATGATTCCTGCTTTTCCAGTCTCACATTACAACAAGTCTCTTCCTCTGTAAACCGCTCTGAATTGTTTGTGGCGTTGCGTTATATAAAAATAAAGTTATTATTATTATTTTTTTTGTAGGCATTTATATACCACCGCTCAAGGTCATTTAAATAGTTTACAATCAAGTACCGAAACATTTTCCCTATCTGTCCCGGTGGGCTCACAATTTATCTAACATTCCCGACGCAATGGAGGACTGAGTGACTTGCCCTGGGTCAAAAGGAGCAGCGTGGGGATCGAACCCACCGCCTTAGGGTGCTGAAACTGTAGCCCCTTTGAATAAATGTAGCGATCTGTCTGACCCCCTTACTTCTGTTGGATTTGGTTCAGCCCTAACCACTAGGCCACTCCTTCCTCCTGAGCCAGGCCTTGGTTTCTACTATGCCTTCAATGTGGAACGTTCTTCCCTGTATTTGAGGCTTGAACCGTCCTATCAACAATTTAGATCTCTTCTTGAGAGGGCTTTCAATGTACAGCTCGATGGTCCTGCTGCCTTTGGGATCCACTATTGTCGGCACAGATGCGTCTATATTTCCTTTGCTTTTTTTCTTTCTCTCTCTCTAATTCCCGAAATGGAGCTGTCCTTCCCCAGCTTTAGCCTTCTCCTAGGTCAGAGGTAGGGAACTCTGGTCCTCGAGAGCCATATTCCAGTCGTGTTTTCAGGATTTCCCCGATGAGTATGCAGGAGATCTATTTGCATGCACTGCTTTCATTGTATGCTAATAGATCTCATGCATATTCATTGGGGAAATCCTGAAAACCCGACTGGAATACGGCTCTCGAGGACCGGAGTTCCCTACCCCTGTCCTAGGTTCTCTTTCAAGGCTGCAAGAAACTTTTACCAAGGCTTTCTCTTCCCAGTAGTATAGTAAGGTGGGGGGGGGGGGAAGGGCGGACTTCCCTGGTTGCCAGCATCTCTCCTCCTCTCTGCCCTTCCTGCCTCTTCCCATTCCTCCCTTCCACACGCTCCTTCCCTCCTTCCCTTCCCCTCTAGCTGAAGTTGTTGTTTGCGATGGCCAACAATGTGCTCTTCGCGACCCTTTCGGCTCTCCCGCTGATGTCACTTCCGGGTGAAAGCAATGGAAGTAAGGAGGACAGATAGAGACTAGAGAATGACATGGGGACAAATTTATCCCCGTCTCATCCTCACGAGTTTTGACGCTGGTGCTGTCCCTGCCCCATTCCGGTAAGCTCTGCCTTAACTGCGCAAACCTCGAACACTTATGATTTTAAAGGGTTTGAGGCTTGTGCAGATGAGGATGGAGCTTAGGCATTGGTGGAATGAGGCATTATGACATCACAATCTGAGCTCTAGAATGTTGCTACTTATGATTTTAAAGTGTTTGAGGCTTGTGCAGATGAGGACGGAGCTCAGGCATTGGTGGAATGAGGCATTATGACATCACAATCTCAGCTCTAGAATGTTGCTACTTAGGATTTAAACGTGTCTGAGGCTTGTGCAGATGAGGACGGAGCTCAGGCATTGGTGGAATGAGGCATTATGACATCACAATCTCAGCTCTAGAATGTTGCTACTTAGGATTTAAACGTGTCTGAGGCTTGTGCAGATGAGGACGGAGCTTAAGCATTGGTGGAATGAGGCATTATGACATCACAATCTGAGCTCTAGAATGTTGCTACTTAGGATTTTAAAGTGTTTGAGGCTTGTGCATATGAGGACGGAGCTTGCAGGAATGGGGCAGGGACAGGAAAATGAGTTCCCGCGGGGACGGTGAAAAATGTGTCCCCGTGTCATTCTCTAATAGAGACATCTGAGTTCTATTCCCACTGAAAGCAATAGAAGTAAAATCTGTCTATCTCAATCTGTCCTCCTGTTTCTGAAGCCAAATGGCAACCCTAAGCCCACCGTCCTGGAGTTCTCAGCCTGTGTTATGTTCCTCCTGTGCTCTCTTCATATACTACTTGCAGTGTGTGCTTCCATTCACACCTTCTTGCTCTTCCAAAGCAGCTGATCTATCTGCCTCAACTGGGGAGATTGGCTTCTGGAGTAACTGTGCCAAGAGGCTGATTACAGGGAGAGCCGGTTTGGAAGAACACCAAGAAGCATGCAGTTAAGGATCTGCTACTGAACTCTTTTCCTGGGAATATAGGGCTACTTCCTCATCTCCTCAGCTTCTGGGTCACAATAGACATTACAGAAGTCTCCAAGAAATCCAGCTTGCAGCTGTGCTCCATGAGTTCTTATCCTGCAAAATCTCTGGAGTTCAGCAGATAGGAGGAATCTAAGGAACACCGGATGTCTCAGAAAGTATAGCCGATTTCAAAGACGGCTTGGAAGGAAGCAGGGCAATTGTCCAGGGTCCCAGTGCCACCTCTTAGTAAAGCTTTAGGAAGCCCATTCTTTTAGTTTTAACTTAGATCCCAGTGCAATTGACTGATTAGTCGGTAAGGTGATAACAATCAATTATTGGTATTTACAAGCATTTAATTGGAAGTAATTAAGAGTTACAAGCAGATCTGGAATTGTGAATTTGATGTACAAACACAAATATTATCTCCGTGTTCAGATTTGGGTTTGTGCAGAGTCGGGCTACACGCAGGGATCTCAAAGTCCCTCCTTGAGGGCTGCAATCCAGTCGGGTTTTCAAGATTTCCTCAATAATATGCATTGAAAGCAGTGCATACACGTAGATCTCATGCATATTCATTGGGGAAATCCTGAAAACCCGACTGGATTGCGGCCCTCAAGGAGGGACTTTGAGACCCCTGGTTTAGATGATGATTATGGGAACTCTTTACATACTTGGATATCTGGAAGGCCCTGATTTGCTCAGACTCCTCAGGCCCCTTCCCTTGGGAGGAGTCTGAGGAGTCTGAGCAAATCTCTGGAAGGCCCTGATTTGCTCAGACTCCTCAGGCCCCTTCCCTTGGGAGGGGCCTGAGGAGTCTGAGCAAATCAGGGCCTTCCAGATATCCACTTATGGCAGATTCAGATTGGTGTGCACATTTCACGGGGCACAATTGTCATGCACGCACTTGTCCGTGCACGCAATTGTTGGGATGCATTTGTCAGGACGCAATGGTCGTGCGCAGATTTGTCGGAGTGCCATTTTGTTAACTTTGTCTTTGTTGTTTTTCAGGAAATAAGTTTTCACAGAAAGGGTGGTGAACCCTGGAATGCCGTCCTGTGGGAGGTTATGAAGGCGAAAATGGTTATGGAATTCAAGAATGAATAGGATAAGCACAGAGGAGCTCTATATAGCAAAAGGATGGAATCCAATTAAAACAAAACTTAAATGACCTCATGGTTGGAGCGAGCTTTGATGGCAGCAGACTTTGATCCTAGGGAACTGGTTCAGTTCCTTTTGTAGCTCCTTGTGACCCTGGACAAGCCACTCGTTCCTTTCGTCTAGCTGCCCACTATGCCTGGAATAAATTACCTGAGTTTGTCTGCCAAGCTCCTTCCCTTGTATAAAAGCAGACTGAAAACCCACCTTTTTGACATAGCCTTCAATCCATAACCCTCCTCCCCACTACCTACCAACCCAGTCAGAAGATTAACCGTCCCCTTAACTGTATCCATGATACCCTGTTTGTCTGCCTTGTCTGTTTAGATTGTAAGCTCTTTCAAGCAGGGACTGTCTTCTTCTTTGTAACTCTGTATAATGCTGCGTGCGTCTGGCAGCGCTATAAAAATAATTCATAGTAGTAGTAGTGTGAAGAGTTTCAGTCTTTGGGAAGCAGAGCTGAGATTGTGATGTCATAATGCCTCATTCCACCAATAAGAGCCAACCTCATCGGTGATGTCACAATGGCTTGATTGTCCTGGACTCCCCTCTGCCCTCCAGATTAACCGTTCCCCTTAACTGTATCCATGACACCCTGTTTGTCTGTCTTGGCTGTATAGATTGTAAGCTCTTTGAGCAGGGACTGTCTTCTTTGTGACTCTGTACAGCATCTGGTAGTGCTATAGAAATAATTAACTTCTGGGAACACCCCTGACCTGCCCAAGGCCACACCCTTCTGGGGTGGACTGCTATGAAATTTAGGCGTGCATAAGTCCTAATTACTGCCAATTGCTTAACTCCAATAATTGATAGATAGTGACTAATGAAAATGCAGCCCTAAATAAATTAAAGAATATAAAAGAAATGAAAAGATAAAAAATGCAAGCTACAAATTACAAAATCTAAAACAGTATGTAGAATAGCTATAAACAGCTTACAGTTTTCAAAGCCTACTTAAAAAATGCAGCCCTAATTAAAATAGATACTCCTTTTGTTTATCTATCTAACATCTACCCCCCAGCTGCAGCTCCAAAGATGGGCAGCAAAATAAGGGGGTTCCATTCCCTCTTGGTCTCTTGGTGAAATGTATGTGCCCCAACAATTAATATTACTGGATGCTGCAGAGAAGGGAAGTTTGCAGCGGGCAAGAGAAAAAGGTACCCCTTGATCTTATGGGTATTTCACTATAGACTGGACATCAACACTTGACGTTGTAAAATATTTGGAATGCAGTTTCCACACAAAAAGCATTTACTTACTAATCTACCCCTAAAGTGAACATAAAATGGAAAAAACCCCGAATTCTTTAATGGTGTGTTGATGTCTCTGGCAGCTGTTTCCCAGTGTTACTCATCGCTCCGGGTAACAGTCCAGCGAGGAAGAACAATGCACCTCTTGGAAAAACTGATTCTTTCTAACTGCATTGGATAACAAAACATGTCCTTTTCCCAAACGCTTGAAGGCTTTCTGGATGATTAAAACACACCAGCCCACCTATATTTCCAAACTATTCTGGTTGTCATTTTCAGGCTTGTAGACGCCACCTGCCGTACTGTAACTCTCTCTAATGACCTACCAGGGAGAGGGAATGGTAATGTTATATCAGTTAGCAGTTCCATAGCTTCTTCGGTGGCGGAGAAGGAAAAAGTAGACAAAACAGTTACTGGAGTCCTTTCTGATATGAATTCATCTTTGTACTGTTTAGCATCAACTATGCTGATCTCTGCCACATTGAGTTGTATTTTCTGAGGCAGTCAAAGCTCTTGAGTTAATTCTGGTAAATTGTAATGTATTATACTTGATACAACACTTTCTGAATTGGGGAATAGATATTCTGGGGCACTGCTCCCCAAACCTTCATTTAGTAAAAGCGGATAACGTAGCTGGTTTTAAGAAAGGTTTGGACAAATTCCTGGAGGAAAAGTCCATAGTCTGTTATTAAGTCTCTGCTTGCCCTGGATCGGTAGCATGGAATGTTGCTACTCTTTGGGATTCCAGAATCTTGCTATTCTTTAGGATTCTGAATGGAATGTT
Source organism: Geotrypetes seraphini (assembly GCF_902459505.1). Lineage (NCBI taxonomy): Eukaryota > Metazoa > Chordata > Amphibia > Gymnophiona > Dermophiidae > Geotrypetes > Geotrypetes seraphini. The sequence continues at coordinate 15,968,298 of NC_047088.1, forward strand.
TCTACTTTGGGGATTCCGCATGGAATGTTTCTACTCTTTGGGGTTCCGGAATCTTTTGTTACTCTTTGGGATTCCAGAATCTTGCTATTCTTTGAGATTCTGAATGGAATGTTGCTACTCTGGGGATTCCGCATGGAATGTTGCTACTCTTTGGGGTTCTGGAATCTTTTGTTACTTTTTGAGATTCCAGAATCTTGCTATTCTTTAGGATTCTGAATAGAATGTTGCTACTTTGAGGATTCTACATGGAATGTTGCTACTCATTGGGGTTCTGGAATCTTTTGTTACTTTTTGGGATTCCAGAATCTTGCTATTCTTTAGGATTCTGAATAGAATGTTGCTATTCTTTGGGTTTTGGCCAGGTACTAGTGACCAGGATTGGCCACTGTGAGAACGGGCTACTGGGCTTGATGAACATTGGTCTGACCCAGGAAGGCTATTTTTATGTTCTTATGTAGTATGACCCCATTTTAACATTTAACAATTCACGTGACCCCCCCCAAATGATGATGAAAAAAATCAAGCAAATAAAACCCAATGGACCCTTGCTCATCGTGCCTCTCTCACTGACTTCACCCCCTCTTCCTCTTATTCAAACAGCAAGAGCAATGATGGCTACAGAGGCAGCAGTTAGTAGAGCCCTGTGGGTCAGTGTGTGCCCATAGACCCCAGTTCCAGTGTAAACCTTTCCTGCTCAGATCAATCTTAGGCACCAGTAATAATCTTAGGCACATAGTAATTCAGTCCAGGCCAGAAACGGGGATCTGAATGAAAAGGCTTACTTAAAATTGCACAAGCTAATGTTGAAAAGCTTCATATCTAGGTAACCACACCTGCTACCCTGATTCAGGATACTCAGTATCTTGAAACTCTGCTGTGGTATTATACGGATAGTGCCAGAGCAGTCCAGGGAAGAAGGATACTTACAGTTATCCAGGTAGCGGCAAATTTTAATGTATCAGAATGGTATAAAGGCTTAATGGCCCATCTAGTCTGCCCATCCGCAGTAAACATTTTCTCTTGATAGAGGCTGAATATTGCCACTACCTGGCGTTGTTCCCTCTAAGCAGAGTGGGAGTCCTCCAATTGCTTTGCTGCTGGAGGGAGGTGATGCTTCAAAATTGTGTTTTCAATCACTAGGGACAGGCAGGTTCCCTGGAGTCTTGCAGAGCTAGCTTGTCCCTCACTATTGAAAATATGATAGTGAAGCAGCGCCCTCTACTGGCAGGTAGGGCGGTCACTGCAGACTTTGGTGAAGGCAGTCTCTGTGGGGTGTAGGGGTGAAAGCCAGATTGCAGAGGATCAAGAGTCTGTTGAGATGAAAGGAAGTAAAGGCAGGGATAGAGGACAGGACGCTCAAGTCGCTTGGATGGGAACAGAAAAAGGGCGACAGGGCGACAGTTGGATGGACAGGTGGAGTCCAGTGAGGCTTAACCGCCGCATTTTTGAAGGCATCGGGAACAGTTGCAGTGGAAATGGATAGGTTCAGGATATGGCAGATGGAAGGGATAATAGTATATGAGATGGGGTCAAGTAAAGGGGTGGGAATAGGGTCTGAGGGGCATGTACTAGGCTTGGCTGAAGGCATAAATGGTACAGTTTCTTCCTCTGTGATTTCAGAGAAGGAAGAAAAGTCAGTGGTAGTTGACAGAGGGTCAAGAGGTTGAGACCAGACAAGGGGAGCTTCCTGAATTGTTTGGGTAAAGGATGAAGGTCAGGAGAGTGGATGGTGGGTAGGGGCAACGGATGTGACTTTGTATTGAATTCAGGGGTGGTCTTGTGGACCTTGTCATGGAAGGAATGAGCCATAGTCTGGGGAGAGAGGAGTGGTCGGAGGTGGGGGCACTTTGAGGAGGACGTTCAGCGTGGCAAAGAGACGATGGGGGTTGGAAGAAAGTGAGTCAGTTAGCTGGATCTAGTAGTCTTGCTTGTCCTTTGTAAGCACAGAATTAAAGGAGGTCGGCATAAATTTAAGGTGAAGGAAGTCAGCATGTGTGCGAGATTTGAGCCAAAGGCGCTTGGCACAGGTACAGGAACATTACATTAGTGATTTCTATTCTGCCATTACCTTGTGGTTCAAGGCGGATTACATAATGGTTGTCCTGAAGTTACAAGATATATAGGCAGATTGCATAAGAATTGTCGTAAAATCAGGTAATACATGTTGGGTAATTTGAACATTTTAGATTTGATAAGGAGTAGACAGTATAGTAGGCGGAGCTTGAGATGGTTCTGGTCGTGTTAAATAGGTTTTATGCATTTTTTGAAGAATAGAGTTTTTGTTTCTTTTTTGAAGGTTTTGTAGTCTATGGTCGAAGACAGCAGATTGGTGAGTTGTCTGTCTAGTTTTGCTGCTCTGGTGGCCATTAGGTTGTCGTATAGTTTTCTTCGTTTGACATTTTTGGTTGGCGGGTGTGTGAATAGTGAGTGGGTTCTCCTGTGTCTGATTGAGGTGGATTGAATTAGTCGGTTGTTCCAGTAGGCTAGGCTGTCTCCATTAATAGCTTTGAATAGTAGGCAATAGAATTTGAAGTGTACTCTTGCTTGTATTGGGAGCCAGTGTGAGTCGTGGTAGGCCTCTGTGATGTGGTTGTATTTTTTCAGTGAATAGATGAGTCTTAGGGCTGTATTTTGTATTGTTTGTAGTTGCTTTATCATGGGCGCTGGGCAGGGGAGGTATAGTCTATTAGTCCAAGGATAAGAGATTGTACTGGATACTGGGAGTGAGCCAGGGTTGAGGTGTGCTACTATTTGGGTGTCTGCCAGGTACTGTGACCTGGATTGGCCACTGTTGAAAAAAGGAAACTGAGCTAGATGGACCATTGGTAATGGCTAATCTTATGTTCTTATGTCCCTCATGAGAGACTCCTGAGAAAATTAATAAGCAATGGGATTTAAAAACATTTAAATTGAATCAGGTTGGTCAGCCTGGATGGACCATTCGGGTCTTTATCTGCCGTCATCTACTATGTGACTATAAGAGGCAATGTTCTATTGTGGATTAGAAAACTGGTCAGAAGATTAAAAAAAATAGAAAAAGTAGGGTTGAATGGCCAGTTGAATGGTTTGAACAATTTCCTGAAAGAAAATTTGGTCATTACTAAGATGGACTTGGGAAAATCCACTGCTTATTTCTAGGATGATCAGCCTAAAATCTGTTGTACTCTCTTAGGATCGTGCCAGGTTTTTGTGACCAGGGTTGGCCACTGTTGGAAACAGGATACTGGTCTTGATGGACCTTTGATCTGTCCCACTATGGCTATTCATATGTTCTTATGTGCGCCCCGTATAGGACAATCAAGCCATTGTGACATCACTGCTGAGGTTGGCTCTTAGGCATTGGTGGAATGAGGCATTATGACATCACAATCTCATCTCTGGAATGTTGCCGCTCTTTGGGTTTCTGCCAGGTACTTGGGATCTGGGTTGGCCACTGTTGGAAACAGGATACTGGGCTTGATGGACCTTCAGTATGTCCCAGAATTGCAATGCTTATGTATTTATGTTCATATGGTCTGTAGGAAGCATTTATAACATGTTTATAAATGATCTGAAAATGGGAACGATGAGTGAAGTGATCAAGTTTGCAGATGGCTCAAAACTATCCAAAGTTAAACTAAACTAAACTAAACTAAACCTTAGGTTTTGTATACCGCGCCATCTCCATGGTCATAGAGCTCGGCACGGTTTACAGGGATTGTAATGAGAAAGGAACTCCAGGGAAAGGGTTAGATGAAGATCGGAGGAAAGAAGAGTGTTAGAGAGCTAGGATGTCAGATGAGGAGGGAGTGATTACATTTTTGAGAAAAGCCAGGTTTTCAGATGTTTACGGAAGGGTTGGAGAGCACTCAGGTTCCGAAGAGGGGAGGTAAGGTTGTTCCAGAGCTCGGTGAATCTGAAGGGGAGGGAAGTCCCCAGTTTTCCTGGGTGGGAAATGCCTTTTAATGAGGGGAAGGATAGTATCGATTTTTGGGTAGGTCTGGTGGTACTAAGATTCGAGGAATTCCAGGACAGTGGGATTAATGGAGGAAGGATGCCGTGCAGGGATCTTGAAAGTTAGGCAGATGCATTTGAAGTGGACTCTGGAAATTATCGGAAGCCAGTGAAGCTTGGAAAGGAGTGGTGAGACGTGATCAAATTTGTTAAAATTGCATGTAGACCACGTGAATTTCAGGACCTTGGGAGGCTGTTCTCTGTACAATGCCTGGAAGGGGAGAGAAGGAGTTGGAACAGAGGACTTCTGCCTGGAACTGGGCCATTGGCCAAAAGTCATTGGGGCTGAATTATGTGTGTTAAGTCCCCAATGCTGCTCCCAAAAGTGCTGTACTCTGGGTGCTTGCCTAGTCTGCCTAATGGAAGAGCCAGCCTGGATTAGCACTAGGAGACACTATCAAAAGAAGACAATAATCCAAGGTCAAAAGGCCAGTGCTCTACTTGTAGGCTTTGACAGCAGGAGATAAATATTGCACAAGAAGCAATTTGTTTCAAAGAAGCCTTAAAAGCTAGGTCAGAATATATTTCTTCATGGAAAGGGTGGTGAATGCATGAAATGGCCTCCTAGGGGATATGGTGGAGACAAAAACAGGAACAGAATTCATGTCAGTCTAGTTGAAAAGGAGAAAGTCAGTGATTGGCTAGGGCAGGGGTAGGCAATTCCAGTCCTCGAGAGCTGGAGCCAGGTCAGGTTTGAGATAGATTTGCATCTCAAGGAGGCAGTGCATGCAAATCCATCTCATACATATTCATGGTGGAGATCCTGAAAACCTGACCTGGCTTCGTCTCTCGAGAACCGGAATTGCCTACCCATGGGTTAGGGTGTATGTCAATGTACCAGGAACAAAACTGGGCAAACTGGAAGAGCCTTACAACGTTTATCGGCCATCGTATGTCTCTGTTGCCGTGAGATCTCCAGAAGAAATGTCAACTAGAGAAGTCCAAAATAACCAGTGTCATGAACTCTTCTCACCCAGCAAAATTTGCATCGTAATTCATAGCCAAGATGAGTTTCAAGCATAAGTTGTTAAATGTCAGTCTTGTGAAAGGACTTGTGCTTAGGGGCTGGCTATGCAAGTTAAGTTTAACATATTATTTACAGAGTGCTGACATGAAGAAATGACTTAATTTGAGTACAGCACCGGTGACTTACATGGTTCATTAAGGATTGTCAAAACAGATTGGTATGTGACTAAGAACTCTTTGCCTATGAGCTCAGAATGTGATCTGAAGAAATCCAGGCACTTCCAAAGAAAAGAAATTTATGAAAATGTTTCTGCGAATCTCCCTCCCCTCCGCTGGCACTTACTTAAATTTTTCCAGTGTGAGTATACTTCCAACTCCATGTAACTTCTTACCTGGCACTGCAAGCCTGCAGTAAAGGGATTAAGGAAAGAACATGATAGCAAAGGGACTGAAAGGAGACGGCAGAGACAGTCACCGGAGGAATTCTCAGTCCAGCCTGGCATATACTACACTATGGCAGTCAGAGAGGACTGATAGACAGCAGAGAGAATGTCCCCGGTTGGGTGTGGTGTCCTCAGGGATCTGCAGCCAAGGCAGCTGGAAGGTGGGTACGAAGGAACTGCAACCTCCACAGCAGAAAAGGAGAAATTCTCCATGAGGCTACAACCACAGTAGAATTGCCAAGCTAGCTATCACTAAAAAGTAATCTACCCCTGTCCTTACATTACATTGCAGCTCCAGGAGATTCTGGTCATATTACGAGATAGCTATTTGGTTGGAGATAGATGGAGGGTGCCAGTTATATCATGAGCTTGTTTTGATACATTTCCCAAAACCTTCTCCTTCAGGAAGCAGGGACAGTCCTGGTCTAACCATGATGACAGCAGTAGCCACAGGGTGTGAAGGAGTCTGGGCTAAAGACAAAACTTAAGTGCACCTCCCTTCCCCACGTTCTGGTTGGCCCTGCTCTCTCTCGCTCTCTTATATCCAGGAGATGAGACTCGGAAAGAAGATTCTTTGGAGGAGAGGGACAAATGAGGCAGAAATGTCCGTGCTGGTGTAAAGGTCCTGTTGGTGACCGGTCTCCTTTAATCAAGCTCTTCACTGGATTCAGACCACTGTGCTCACAAGGGGCACACATTTCAGCTTGGAGTGAAGTGAGACGGAACTGACATAGACCTGAGCTCGGGGAAAGTGGTTAATGCTTCTGGAGGAAACTTTGATCTCTTCAATTTATCAAATGAATATAGGAAAAAGAAATATAAGCATGTGGAAGCTAATTATACAGAGGGCTTATCCTATGTTATATTGGAAAGTAGATGCCTAATGTCCTTGATAAAATACCATTATGAACCCTCCAGGCAGCGCAAGATTAAAGCATAGGCAAACTAGGCATGGGCCTAGGGCCCAAATATTTAGGAGGGGCCCTCTCAAACGTGTAAGTCAAGGCAGAGTTTTGCTCTGGTACATTAGCTGCTGCCACAGAGAAGAGAATCGTGGGGCACAGAGCCATTGTTCACCACAGAGGTCTGTCTGTTCTTCCTCACTCCCTGTGTACTGCCTCCCTCTATAGGGGGAGCCTACGAGCAAAGCCTCTTATCTGATGTTCCCTCCTCTGCCCGTTTCTCTCTGTAGCCAGAATCATGCAAGGCTCCATTAGATGGAGCTTTCAAATATACTTAAATTACAATGAGGGGCCCCCAACATACCAGTTTGCCAAGGGCCCCACAAAGAGTTAATCCTGCCCTGCCTCCAGGGCAGAAAAAATATCTACTCTACCTGAATGTATATAAGAAACCTGCAAACCCAAAAGCTATTGAAGCAGTGCACATTAGCTACAGTAGGTATTTTTCTGCCCCTGGAGGGCTCACAATTGAACAAAAAGCACAAAGTGCCATAGTGGGATTTGATCCAGGGTTCCCTGTATCTTAGCATGTTTCTCTAATCACTGGGCTACTCCTCCACTCCATGTGGAGGGCTATTAAATTAATTAAAAATAAAAAGAACATTTTAGTTCCTGAAGCTGACACAGAGTCCAGTATCATTTGGGGCAGGGGAAACAGAAACACTGGACAATTAAGGGGATGACTTCCAATGTCTTAACACTTCCAATAATGAGCTGGTAAATCAGAGTACCGGTAGAGGTGGTAGAGACAGACTGTGTCTGAGTTCAAGAAAGCGTGGGAAAAATGGAAACAGAGAAACATGATGGCAGATAAAGGCCAAATGGCCCATCCAGTCTGCCCATCCGCAGTAACCATTATCTCTTCCTTTCTCTAAGAGATCCCACATGCCTATCCCACACGTTCTTGAATTCAGGACACAGTCTCTGTCTCCACCACCTCTTCTGGGAGACTGTTCCACGCATCCACCACTCTTTCTGTAAAAAAGTATTTCCTTAGATTACTCCGGAGCCTATCCCCTCTTAACTTCATCCTATGCCCTCTCATTGCAGAGTTTCCTTTCAAATGAAAGAGACTCGACTCATGCACATTTATGCCTTGTAGGCATTTAAACGTCTCTTATCATATCTCCCCTCTCTCTATTGGCTAAGGCTCTTAACATTTGCATCTCCTCTTCCTATAGGCTAGGGCTCTGTGCATCTGCATTGTGAGGTCATAGAGCTGCCCATCCGCAGTAACCATTATCTCTTTCTCTCTCTAAGAGATCCCACGTGCCTGTCCCAGGCCCTCTTGAATTCAGACACAGCCTCTGTCTCCACCACCTCTTCCGGGACACTATTCCATGCATCTACCACCCTTTCTGTAAAAATAGTATTTCCGCAGATTACTTCGGAGCCTATCACCTCTTAACTTCATCCTATGCCCTCTCATTGCAGAGCTTCCTTTCAAATGAAAGAGACTCGACTCATGCGCATTTATGCCACGTAGGTATTTAAACATTTCTATCAGATCTCCCCTCTCCCGCCTTTCCTCTAAGATATTGACATCTTTAAGTCTGTTCCCATACGCCTTATGACGAAGACCACACACCATTTTAGTAGTCTGTCGGATGGCATCACCCACTAGTGAGAATAGCTGCCTGCTGTCCTTGGATAACAACTGTTACGGTAAGTAACATTGCTTTCCCCTCTATAAAAGATATATCCCGCGCAGGAAAACTTGGAACATCCCTCCCCTTTAGAACCACAGAACTCTGGAACAACTTCTCATCCCCGCTCAGAAATTCAAGCTCCCTCCAATCCTTCCGCAAACACTTGAAAACTTGGCTCTTTTCAAAAATCTAATCACCTCCCGCTCTCTGGTACCCTTGTCCCTCTCTATCTTCTTAGTTCCTCTCCTAGAACCCTTCATTGTAGTTCCTTTCCTCCTAACTCTGTAAACCGTGCCGAGCTCTACGCTTGCGGAGATGGCGCGGTATACAAACCTAAGGTTTAGTTTAGTTTAGTTTAGTTTAGTTCCTCTGGACTGACTCCATCCTTTTTATAGCTTTTTGAAGGTGTGGCCTCCAGAATTGTACACAATATTCTAAATGAGATCTCACCAAAGTCTTATACAGGGGCATCAATACCTCCCTTTTTCTACTGGCCATACCTCTCCCTATGCTACCTAGCATCCTTCTAGCTTTCGCCTTCACTTGGGACAGACTTGCTGGTTCTCTTAGGTAGAGGAGGAGAGAGTGGATGCTGCGGATGACCAGACTGGATGGACCCTTTGGCCTTTATCTGCCTTCTTGTTTCTCTGTTTCTATCTTCTGAGACTGGAGTTGGATGTCCTTATTTTGATCTCTCCTTGGTCCTTTCCAAAACATTCCCAGTGTACAGGCATGCTAAGTCCACTTTTTACCACTATTTGGCAAAAGGACCCCTTAGGATTTTTTTTTTTTTTTCTATTTCAGTGTCACTCGTGAATCTCCTTGGAAAATAGAAATATGTAAATGGATAGATTTGAATAAGGAACCCTTCCCTGGCCAGTTCAGTTTTTATTGGCAGGACACTGGTTCTTGGCATCACTTGTTCTATATTTTTCTTAGTAAATCACTGAGCAAAGCACAGCTTCATCCCTTGTTAGTTAAAACTTCGCTTCCTTCCAAGTAAAATTTCCTGGTTTGAAAACAGAGGCTGATCTCACTATCAGAAACAGATTTGCTGATGATGATCTGATTGCTTGATGTCCTAGGCAGTGGCGTACCTAGAATATTTGACACTCGGGGCTGATCATTTTTAACACCTCTCTCCACTATATATAAAATATATATTTTTAGTAAGAATCCACGAGTCACACAACAAGGGTGCACCTAGGAAAAGGAAGCATCTAGTGCTCACTGCAGTGCTTAAGAATGTCAATACAACCACGGTAAAACTAGACAAGCCAGATTAATACCGATCGATCCTGCACATCATTGCTAACAGGAAAATGTGTCTTTTTCATAGAAACAGAACACAGATACACCTTCGCTCAGTATAGCATAAGTAATCACAAATTAAAATTAGAAATATGAAGACAAAAATTAAACTGAACTGCCAAGAAGCCAGACTCTGCATACAGTGCAACACCACAGAAACAGAAACAGTGATATGTTTCCCAATACTGTGCAAAATATAAAGATAACAGATGTAAAATTGAAAAGGGACCTATTTGGCACATATAGAGAAAGCTTGGGTGTCATGTAGCCTGGCACCATGTGCAAGGATTTGAATGCTAGCATCAGGCCTTTGAAGATACAATGTTTGGCTATGGGCAACCAGTGAGCTGATGATAGAGCCTGTGAGACTTGAAGGTTTTTTTAGAAATCTGATTGCTACGTTTTGTATACACTGGAGACATTGTATGTTTTTCACTGTTGAATAGCATGTTGCAGCAGCCAGGGGTAGGCAATTCCAGTCCTCGAGAGCCGGAGACAGGTCAGGTTTTCAGGATATCCACAATAAATATGCATGAGATAGATTTGCATCTCAAGGAAGCAGTGCATGCAAATCCATCTCATACATATTCATTGTGGATATCCTGAAAAGCTAACCTGGCTCCAGCTCTCGAGGACCGGAATTGCCTATCCCTGCAGTAGTCCATGCAGGAGAGGACTAAGGCAGTGGTTCCCAACCCTGTCCTGGAGGACCACCAGCCAGTCAGGTTTTTGAGATAGCTCTAATGAATATGCATGAGAGAGATTTTCATATAATGGAGGTGACTGGCATGCAAATCTGCACCATGCATATTCATTAGAGTTGCCCATGTCTGGTCTAAGAGGAACGAGATGACAGATGCTTAGAGCAGTGGTTCCCAACCCTGTCCTGGAGGACCACCAGGCCAGTCGGGTTTTCAGGCTAGCCCTAATGAATATACATGAGAGAGATTTGCATATAATGGAAGTGAGAGGCATGCAAATCTGCACCATGCATATTCATTAGGGCTAGCCTGAAAACCCGATTGGCCTGGTGGTCCTCCAGGACAGGGTTGGGAACCACTGCATTAGAGCTATGCTGACAACCTGATTGGCTGGTGGTCCTCCAGGACAGGGTTGGGAATCACTGGACTAAGGCATAGAGTAGTTGCATGAAATTAGACTCAGAAAAGTAGTTCCTTTTTTGTGGCGTTGTCGCAGGTAGTACAATGAGGAAGATACCACCTGAGAGATTGGTTGGAAAGCAATAGGTTGGCATCAAGGAGTATTCCTAGGAGGCTGTGTGCTTGGCCCTTTGCACAGAGGGTGACAAAATTCATGTTTTGAAGGCTTATTCTAAGCTGATGAATGCACTTTTGTTTTAAATTATGGGACCTATAATACATTTGCTCCTTTTGATGTAGTGGCGACTTCTTAAAGCCAGTTATACTTTTTGCATTTGTTTTGCAGTGAACTGGTGGACTGATCTTTAAAACACACACTTTCATATCAAATGTCTCTGGGTTTAGCATACACAAAGTAACTTATCGTTATTTATAGGGATCGGAGCCCTGATGAAACCCAGTATAGGGTGAAACATGTTGGTGATAGATCCCTTTGAATGCACCACCTCAGCTAAGTATTAGCTTTATAGTAAGATTATTGGCAAAAGAGTCAGAGCAAAGTTCTTTCTTCACAATGGATTATAAGTGACCCGGTGAGGATATAATGTGTAAATTCAACCACTTTTGAAACTAAAATGGAGTGGATGGTGGCATTTCTGAGGGGCTGAAGACTAATTTATTTGAGTGGATTGACCGGTGTTGGTTTACAGTATACCATTTCCTTTGTGTATTGAACTGATATTATCCTTTCAAAAACATTTATTTATTATCCTTCCATCATCACATTTTTAAAATGGAACATATGATTGCTATACAGCAGGGACATTATAGGAAATTTAAGGATGTTTGGGAGCCATTGACAAAATTCTGTAAGGAGTGATTATGGATTTTGCCCTTTGAACGTACACGTCCAGGGTGGGGAAATACTTTTAATTTAATTGTGGTTGAGTGCAATTGTTGGATATATAGAAGGGGGGAGGATACATGTATTTATTATGAAATACAATTTGATTGAATTTAAGTGCTGTTAAAGTGTAAAATGTCTGTATAATATATTGCACTTATTTTTAGCTTTAAAAAGAATAAAGATTTTTTTTTTTTAAAGAAGAAATAATGGAAACACAGCTTGAAAATGTGGAATACTCGTATGAAACAGTTTATCATGTGAAACAAACACCAAAGTAACTCTGCCTGTTGACATTTCAAGCACGGACAGGCAGGAGTGTCTAATGCAATGTATATGAATAAAAGCAACCAATGTTAACAATTTCAAGTGTAGAAATTCTTAAGGTCTCCTTTAGGTAGATGGCAGAAACCTCTAGTGGCTTTACTAAAATATTGAAGTCTACAAAATCCTTAGTGGAGTAGAACGGGAACAAGTGGATTGATTTTTCGCTCCATCAAAAATTACAAAGACTAGGGGACACTCAATGAAGTTACAGGGAAATACTTTTAAAATCAATAGGAGGAAATTTTTTCTCACTCAGAGAATAGTTAAGCTCTGGAACGCGTTGCCAGAGGATGTGGTAACAGCGGATAGCGTAGCTGGTTTTAAGAAAGGTTTGGACAAGTTCCTGGAGGAAAAGTCCATAGTCTGTTATTGACAAAGACAGGGGGGAAGCCATTGCTTGCCCTGGATCGGTAGAATGGAATGTTGTTACTCTTTGGGGTTCGGGAATCTTTTGTTACTCTTTGGGGTTCCGGAATCTTGCTATTCTTTAGGATTCTGAATGGAATGTTGCTACTCCTTGAGTTTCATCCAGGTACTGGTGACCTGGATTGGCCACCATGAGAAGGGGCTACTGGGCTTGATGAACCATTGCTCTAATCCAGTAAGGCTATTCTTATGTCCTGTCTATACCCCAGCAATTTCCAGAACAAGGGAGGTGTTTGCCAAACCATTGAGGTAATGGTAGGTGGAAATAACCAGACTGATTACAGGAACATCAAAATATGCTCATATCACACCTTGGCTTCAGCAACTGCCCTGGTTGCCAGTGGCTTTTAGAGCACAATATAAGATTGTGATGATTTGTCATCAGTTTTTGTATGGTACAATTCCAGAGTATTTCAAGGGTAAGATGACCACTTATCAGCCCAAAAGATTGTTGCGTTCTGAAAATTCTGCTTTGCTAAAGGCCAATGTTAATGCGAAATATGTAGAAACCCGTGCAATGACCTTTTGCTGTGCTGGAATTCGATGGTAGGGCAGTTAAGGAACTTTCAGAAAACTCCTAAGAACACAATTGTTCCTTCATTTGTTTTTATAGGGTCTGGTTTGTCTTGATTGAGGATTAACTGTGAACTTAATTTTTATTTTGATTATTTGTCCCTCTTTTGTACTGTTTTAAGTATTGTGGGGCTCATGGAGTGGACTTTGGGAAATGCACCATCAAAGTGCTAGCTTTTGCTGATGATTTATTATTTACACTGACTAATCCCACTCATTCCATTGCTCATCTGCTGCAGGCGCTACGGGAATTCAGATTCTACTCGGGCTTTACTTTGAATTATCAGAAATCTATAGCTCTAGCTAGTCCGGTGGATCTCCAGCAGACATGGGTGGGAGAGTTTCCTTTTGCATGGGCGACAACGTCGATTCGCTATTTGGGAATTTGGATTCCCAGAGACCTCAAAACTCTTTATGACAGTAACATTAATTCCCTCATGCAGGACACCTTACAACATCTACAAAATTGGTCCTCTTTCCCACTCTCAGTAGCGGGACGGGTGGCTCTTTTTAATATGGTGCTCTTTCCCAAGTGGCTATATCGCTTTCAGGTGTTACCAATCCTCCTCTCCTATACTCATAATACACGTTTAACTAAAGGTTTACAATGTTTCTTGTGGGGGGGTAAACGACCCCATATGCAATTTCCTAGGATGTGCTTACCAAGGGAACGAGGGGGCTTTGGTTTATTAAATGTCCGTTGGTATGCATTGGCATGCCAGATGCGACATCTCAATGATTGGTTTAGGGGGACATCAGATTTCTCTGCGACTCCTTTGGAATTATCTTTGTTGGCTCCGTACCATGTAAGCTATTTCTTGCATGTGGCGGACCCACAGATACGTCATTTGGTGTCTCCCTATCTGATATTTGCGCCGGCGCGGCGCACATGGAAGTGGGTATGTAAAACAGCACAGTTGTCTTCTGAGGTTTCCTGCTATTTACCCATCCAGGGCAATGGAGCCTTTCTGCCTGGACTGCAAAATACATCCTTCCAGAGGTGGAGTACGCTGGGATTACAATATCTTTTCCATCTGTTTCTGGAGGAGGGGAGAATGGCCACCTTTGCGGAATTACGTCAGACATTTGATTTACAGCCAACTGACTTTTTTGCTTATTATCAAATCCGACATTATGCTCAGTCTCTACCTGGGGAACACCTAACTGAAGCTACCCGGGAGGCCCTCTCGGAACTTTTCAGTCTTTCTGCACAACAGAGGGTTCCGCTTCGTTTTCACATTGTGGGAGTCCGGGACTGTCAATCGGGCACTAATTTGGCCATCTTGGCGACAACATGGGCAGAGGACTTGCAATGCACTTTAACAGACTAGCAGTTGCAGCGGGTTTTGAAAAATATTCAGAAGGTCTCTCCTAACATTACGCATTGGGAAATGCAATTGAAGATAGTCTTGCGACTCTACATCCCACCGGAACGAGCAGCTCGGATGGGGATTACTGCATCTCACTCCTGCCCGAAATGTGCTCAGGATCACGCTTCTTTAGGCCATATGCTCTGGACTTGCCCTAAAATTTTACAGTTTTGGAGATATTTGGGACACTACATTACGACGTTATGGGGGAGGCGATGGCTTCCACAACCAAGAGCACTATTCGGATTTTACAATATAGCCACGCCTAAACCCAAAGGCATGTCGGCTTTCCTCACTAGAGCGATTTTGATGGGGAAAAAAGCAATACTTACGAACTGGCTGTCCCGTGATCCCCCATCTTATGCACAGTGGCGATCCCTGATGATAACTCATGCAACACTGGAACGCAGAATGGTGGGAGCCTTGGATCGTGGCCTTGGTCGTAGATTCAGTCTGACCTGGGAATGTTTCTGGCAGGATCTTACTCCGCATGCCCGCAGCAGATTATTGAATCTCTAAGTTTGACTCTTGCTCTCCATTTTCGTTGTAGTACTGGACTCCTGGGGTGGGAAGGGGTATGGGGGGGGGGAGGGGGGAGGACGGTTGATAGTGGTTCTGTTTCATAACAAAAAACCTACGCTGTTTGTACTGGTGTGCTTTACTAATTTTATAATAAAAACTATTTGAATATAAGTATTGTGGGGCTCATAATCGAAAAGGAAATACGTCTAGAAACCGGCCTAAATCGGCATTTAGCCGATCAGTGAGACAAGTCGTCCAAGTGCTGTTAATCGAACTGGATTTTAGACGTATCTAAAAATGTCTTAAGCCTTCACAGTGCTGCAGTACGCCCGGAGCTAAAAGGGGCATTTCAGGAGGAGCGGTGAGGGCGGGATTTGGGCGGGACATGGGCCATCCTAGACTTAGTCTTACTGCATGTATAACCGAAAGTTTAACAACACTGCCTAGACCAGGGATCTCAAAGTCCCTCCTCGAGGGCCGCAATCCAGTCGGGTTTTCAGGATTTCCCCAATGAATATGCATTGAAAGCAGTGCATGCACATAGATCTCATGCATATTCATTGGGGAAATCCTGAAAACCTGACTGGATTGCGGCCCTCAAGGAGGGACTCTGAGACACCTGATCTAGCCCAGAGTTGGGCAACTCTAGTCCTCAAGGGCCGGAATCCAGTCGGGTTTTCAGGATTTCCCCAATGAATATGCATTGAAAGCAGTGCATGCACATAGATCTCATGCATATTCATTGGGGAAATCCTGAAAACCTGACTGGATTGCGGCCCTCAAGGAGGAACTCTGAGACACCTGATCTAGCCCAGAGGTGGGCAACTCTAGTCCTCAAGGGCTGGAATCCAGTCGAGTTTTCAGGATTTCCCCAATGAATATGCATTGAAAGCAGTGCATGCACATAGATCTCATGCATATTCATTGGGGAAATCCTGAAAACAAGGAGGGACTTTGAGACCTCTGGCCTAGACAGAACTTGGACGTTGTGAGCTAGGCCATCTGAAACCAGGTCTAAGTCACAAGAAGGTATCTAAAGTGACCAGATAACTACTGCAGCAACAAAGTACAGACCCCCTACACACTCCCCCAGTGATCACTGATCCCCTCCCCCTGCCATAAAAATCAGAATAACAACTTTACATTCCTGCCTCCGGAACATCAGCACCTGGCATAGGAAAGCCTAGTAGAGCTGCACAGAGGTGGCTTAAGTGGTCTGGGGGGTGAACCATGGAGAGGAGGACCCAGGCCCATAAGCCACTATAACGACTGCATGCATTTGTGAAACATGTGCACCCCCCCAAAACCATTATGTACTGCCATATAAGTGATACCTGCAGCCATAAGGGCTTTTGGGGCGATGGGCAGGTGGGTCTAGTCAGTTCTGGGGGGGTGTTTTGGGGGGCTCACCATGACCTATAAGGTTGTTGTGGTGAGATGTGTATGTGGCACCCTTTTTGTGACATTCACAGCAGTGCCCTGTAATGTACCCCACTACTCTGGTGCAATGTCTGGGTGTCCAGTCCGTCACTTTGCTGACCCCGCCCACGTCCAAAAGGTCTTTTTCTAGGCGTTTTTGACTTCGACAAATTTTTGGACGAAAATGGGGTATAAAGATGGACGACTTAGCGGTCTGGATGATCAGATGGCTGGACGTACAGTTAGACGTTTTTTTTGTTTTTTTAAAAAATGTTGGATGTATTTTTCGAAAATGGACCTTTTCTCATGTCCAACTTTAGGCGATTAGCCACTTAGGCCCAAAACGAACTTAGATGTATCTTTTGATTATGCCCCGCCGCCTATGTGGATATATTGTAAACTGCGTAGGAACTAGGTGGTAAAGAAATTTAAAAAATATTTATTGATCTGTACTTCCATGTTCTTGTCCTGAAGTTCCCAGGAGCTCTTTACCCTGTCATTTTTTCTCTTTCTTTTCTCAAAATATTCTAGCTCATATCCTGTAAAGTTTAAAGTTTATTAGGATTTTATATACCACCTATCAAGGTTATCTAAGCGGTTTTTACAATCAGGTACTCAAGCATTTTTCCCTATCTGTCCCGGTGGGCTCACAATCTATCTAACGTACCTGGGGCTATGGAGGACTGAGTGACTTGCCCAGGGTCACAAGGAGCAGCACGGGGTTTTGAACCCACAACCCCAGGGTGCTGAGGCTGTAGATCCAACCACTGCGCCACACACTCCATCTATTGTCCCGTTAGCCTACAAGCCATCTATCTGTAGCCTCACGGCACAAGGGGGAGATGGTAGGGTCTTGCGTGATGATGCCGGTGGCGCAGCCATTTCCAGGGCTGCTTCATTTTTATATTTTGGGCTTTCTACCCTGTCACCTGATCAAAGTCAAACTGTCACTTCATCTCAAACAGGAAATTCAATTGCCGAGTATCTGATTGTAGGAAAGCTTAGTAATGGATCCTCTACACAAGGCAGCAGGAAGAGCTTCAGATTATAACTGGATGCTGTGTTCTGCTGGTGATGGCTCTACCTGATAAATCCCTCCTAGGCAACACATCTCTCATTTAAAACTTCTTCAGATGTCAGCAGAGCACAGAAGGCCTTTATTTAGTGAGGGCATTCAAAAATGCTTTGGCTAGATAAAACAGGAGGTTTAGGAATGTTTTTTTTTTTTGGGGGGGGCATATTCTCTCAGGTTTCAAATATTTTAGCAATATTCTAACTGTTCATTAATTCAGAATTTAATGTTTGAAGCCGGTACAATTATTTTAATAGATCTTTCATATTCTGTTATGCAACTGGGGATGATCATTTTCAAAGTGATTTGCATAGGTAAAAAAAAAAAAAAGTTTTACAAGTGTTAATCAGTTATCTAAAAATGGTCTCCCTCCATGTGGCTGAAAGTCTGCATGTCCTTCCACAAAAAGTGTATTTTTAGTCCAGGATTCTCCAAAATTTAATGCGAAGGACTACACGAGTCATTTCAAATCAAAGAAAGGGCTATTAGCAGGGTGTCTCTTGGAGAAATATTTGTCTAAATCAGCGGTCTCAAAACTCAAACCCTTTGCAGGGCCACATTTTGGATTTGTAGGTACTTGGAGGGCTGCAGAAAAAAATAGTTAAAGAAATGACAACTTTGCATGAGGTAAAACTCGTTATAGTTTATAAATCTTTCCTTAATTGCTTCTGATCATTTCAGCTACACACAGCTAAAAGCATTGTAACATGCAGAAAGTGAAGTTTAGATAGTTTTTCATTGCTTTCTGCTGTGTATAGCTGAAATGATCAGAAGCAATTAAGGAAAGATTTATAAACTATAAAGAGTTTTACCTCCTGCAAAATTGTGATTTAGATTCTAAAGTATCAACTGCAAGAGACAAGATTTTGGTGTAGTCCTCTAGGCTTTTTTGAAGAGTAGAGCATCAATATCCGACTTGTGCCTGGAAAACTTGTGCCTTCAGGGTCCGGTGGTCGCGTCCACAACTGCCTTCAGCTCTCACCTCCTCCGGACACAACCCCTGAAACGAACAGGATCCGTTTCTTGGTCCCGAAATCGTCCTGCAAAACATTCTGTCATCTATTTCAGACGTCTGGAGGCAATTCCCCTTAGAAAGAAAGATACACGGACAGAGTTCTAAAGGGATAGCCTGTTTTTTTATTAGTCTGCATTCATTATATATCTTCAGTGGTATTAGCAGATGACGTAAGTACAGACCATATCTAGTGACAGGATACATAGGCTTCAAAGAAGTAATCAAAAAGGAGCAGGATATGTACTTCATTGTTTAAAGCTAAAAGGTGTAAAAAGCTTCCTTTATCTATCTCAACCGGTACATAGTAGTGGGGGGTTGAGCCTTCATTGTCTGAGAGTTAACTTCGTTAACATAAATTAAATGACCTCTTCCCAAACCATTAAGAGAGTAAACACCCAACATTCTACATTTGATTACTTCCAGCATGGACAGAGACAGAAAACTTATCCATTAAAATGTGTCCTTTCATAGACAGAGACAGAAAACCTATCCTTTCCTTTCAATCCCCTCTTACGTCATGAAAATGATGTCATAAATGCACAGCATGAGCGTGGAGGGAGAGATATTCTAGATATGTCTCTTGAGGAAGAGTTTTAGGGGCTGTAATATGAGTCAAACAGCGCAGGAACAGTCTAAAAATTACATAAGCAACAAGAGTACAGATAATAATAAAGATTATAACAATAAGAAGGTCTTTCACCCACCCCTGCATCCAAATAAAATACAGATCCCAAGGATTAGATAAACCTGAATTACGTTTAAGTTCAGCAGAGAGGTCTTCTAATTTTTTAATGGCCATAGTAACCTTACCCGTGGGACCTGCATTGTCAGGAATAAAGGTGCAACAGGATAAAGTACTGGGGAGAATTTTACAGACACCCAACAAAGCGTTGCTGATTATAATAAATGTAATTAATCCAATCAACATTCTTATTGATAGTAATAAGGGACTCAAACCTAGCCTTAACCTGGTCTCGGGCCTTGAATTCATCTGGGACCCCTCTTGGGACTCCTATCTCATAGCTAAAGCGCACTGGCCTATCTACTGGCTGGGTAGTTTAACACGGAGCCGGAGGTCTCCACAGAGCCAGTAAATATCACCTAAAGCAAAATCTAATGCGGCAACAGTGAAGCATACCTATAATTTCCAAAAAAGAATACTAGGCTGTAGTTAAATTTCCAGTATGCCTCGGACAATAGTTTCTGATTAATACATTAACACATTTTAGCTAATCATGATTTAATCAGGACTACTTGAAACCGTCTTCCTGCCCTCAGGGTCTATCTGCATCCCCATGCCAGAGTCAGATTGATACAATTTCCCATAGGCCTTTGGTGACACCAGCTATGCCAACCGAAAATGCTGAACGCCTGCAACGGCTATGCTGACATCTTCCATATTCTTTGAAATGAAAGCAAACTTGTGGTACCCTTAGCCAGCTTGCCTTGCTTATGCCTTGCCAATCTCTAACAGTATATCATAGCTGTCCTCCAAGCTATGAAGATGAACAGTTCCCATTATGAGTTCAAACCTCTGTCTTAGGTTGCATAGGTCGTATCTATATCTTATCCGTCGTTGAGCGAATGAACGGTGCATAAGAGGTGCAGGAATCTTTCTCAGGAGGCCCAAGCAAAAAGGTACAAGGATGTCATAAGAGAGTATGTAAGTATGGGATATGGGATAATATTATCTCTGACCCTGGTAATGGTAATGCAATAGGCCATGCCAAATTAAAACCAAATTAGAACCAAATTAGCAAGTTGTCAGAGAAGATACTGGAAATTCATGTATAACTGCCTTAAAAGCTAGAAGGAACTTTGTGAGAAAAGAAATGTACACGTGTTTCACTCTACAGCAAAGGAGAATCATAACAATACATAGCAAAATTTGTAGAATAGTTAAGATAGGATGAATTAAAACATTAAATACATGGTTTGCAGTGGGCGAATACCCAAAGAAAAGTTCCCAAACTGAGACATGAGCGTCTCGTAGCAAATTTTCTATAGTTTGTGCAATCTGTCCATTTTCAAAAGTGATAGTATGATTCACTTCTTTGGAGGTTTTCTTAAGTTGTTCAATGTAAGTATGGAGTTCAGTAAAGTTCAGCAGCTTTTGGAATGTCTCATTCCCCATTCCAAGAGGTAGTGGATGTACAGCATATGAAATAAAGTCTGAAATGTCCATAGAATAGGTTAAATAGGAGGAATTGTACAGCAAAGCGTTCTTAGGAAGGTGGCTATCTCCGATGAACAGGAAACATTGTGTACAGCATGTGTGGAAAAGTCTTTGCAGTCAGGGTGCAGGAAGATGAATTAGTCCAGCAGGAACCGGCAGTCTCTTTAAACTGGTGAGATGGGATGAAATGATGTTTGCACAGGATCTGATGTTTGCACAGGATCTTTCAGTCACTGCAAATTAGTGGTATTCACCCTTGAGATGGAATGATGTTTGTGCATACAGGGAGGGATTTGAAAAGAGTCCCGATATCATTCAGCAGCTGTACTCCAGTGTGATCCAAATAAGAGATAGAAAATGGAGGAGAAACCATGTTGCCTGTACTGAATGTAGAGAGAGAGAGAGAGAGAGAGAGAGAGAGAGAGAGAGAGAGAGACCAGGTTGCCTGTACTGAATGTGGCAACATGTGACAATATTAATACATTTACTTGTTATAGTTATGGCAAAAGAGAGACAATATTCAAGTCTTAATCAGACATTCCAAAAAGATATGTTTTTGTGTGCCGCATATAACTATTATGGCATTTCAGAGAGACCATAATTCTGTACTGAATGGATTTAAAAAAAATTATGTCAGTCAGAAATGTGTACTGAATGGTTCATATCAAGTGAGCACCATAGAATAAACACTGTATAGATATAGAATAAAACCTTTTCTTAAAAATTTAACCCCTAACTAAGCTACATTTAGCATATGCAAATTATAGGGAAAAAAGAACATTGCGCATTTGGGCTAGTAAAAAGTGGGAAAAGAGCTAGCTCTAGAAATGGCCAATATTATATATCCTGGGGTACCCCTCAAACCAAAACAAGTAGACAAAACACAGACCACATGGCACAGACAAGACACAAAACACATAGCTCTAGGCTTCAAACTATTCTTCCATCGGTCAAGTGTTCAGAGCTGAACTTATCTCTGGAAATAAACACATTGTTATAGAAAAACAAAACAGAGATGAACACATGAGTAAAGTATATGGACAAATAATGCATATCATAACCATCTCATATTTAGAAAAGCTAATGTCTCTTTGGATCGTCTTTATCTCTGCAGTGACAAAGAGGATCCCTGGAAAACACCAGAAATATCCTAGTGCCAAAACTGGGATGGGCATGCATATATCCGAACCGCTGCTAAGAAAAAGAAAAGAAAAACACATTTTAATTTTGCAACATCCTAATTTCAGCTAAAACAATAGGAAGGAATTTTTTTCCAAATCACAAATGTGCCAGCTGTGGCTTTCCAGATTTTATCTTTAATAGTCCTATTCATGCGTTCGACAATACCGGAACTCTGTGGGTGATATGGGAGATGAAATTTCCACTCAATGCGGAATGCGATAGCTAAATCTTTGCATACTCTGGCAGTGAAAGCAGGACCATTATCTGAGTTGATGTGTGTGGGACATCCCCACCTAGGGATGATTTCGCGAAGTAAAATGTTCACCATAGTCTGAGCAGTTTCATTTGTAGTGGGAAAAAACTTCAGGTTATCGGGAGAACATGTCAACAATAACAAGGGCAGCTGGTATACAGGGTTTCCCCTCTTTGCACCAAAGTCCGTCCGAAGGGCGGCTTTGGGCACCGGCCAGATGGGCATTGATTAAGCCAGTGACCAGGGTCTCCGCAATTAAAACATCCAGTACTTCTAGATGGATTATTACCATCTCAATCGGAGACAGGGGCCCGCCCGCTACGAAACCCGTGACCCCCTCTTCCGCGAGGAGCGGACAGGCGCGGTCCCCAGGTAGGTAGCTGGCCCTAATAATGCAGGATTTCCCAAGGCTTAGAGATCTCAAAGCTTAGGAGAGTGTTGCGTAGTGGTTAGCGCTACAGCCTAAGGAACCTGAGGCTTGGGGGTTCAAACCCCGCACTGCTCCTTTTTTCAATCTGAAATTATGCACGAGAACTAGTGGGCCATTCTGAAATCATTTGTTTGACCAGAATCTGCAAAGGAGAACGGAGGTTAGAAAGGAAAGTCTGAAGTAGGAAATCCATATTTGCATGGGCACTAAGTCCTGCCTCTTGGGTCCAGGTTTCATTAAACCTCTTCCACACCTATCAAGCTCTGTCTGCAATCCTAATCGAATCACGTTGGATTCCTGTTACTTATCGCATTACCTTTAAAATCCTACTTTTAGTTTTTAAAACTGTCTTTGAACGAACCCCAATTCATTAATAACTATTTACTCCCCATAGTATATCACTTTCTTTAAGATCCATTAATCAAAAACTCTTAACAATTCCATCACTGAAAGTTATCGGAACTCATCATCATGATATCTTCTCTGTAATGGCCCCACAATTATGGAACACCTTACCTCAGCATTTAAGAGAAGAAAATGACCTAAACCATTTTAAAGGCAATCTGAAGAGCTTCCTTTTTAAAGACGCCTTTAATTTATTTATTCCCTATTCCTATTGTTTTCACCATTCATGTCTTCTTTTGTGCTTTATTAATACAATTGTAGTTCTGCCCTTTTTTCCTTATGTATCTGTTAGTTTGTATGTCAATATGTCAAACTCATGTAATTTATTATAAATAAGCTTATGTGTACACCTTGTTTTTTATTTGTAAATCGCTTAGCAAATTAAATTAAGCTATTCAATAAGTTAAAAATAAACTTGAAACTTGAATCTCACAAATTTCCATATTTTTCTTGCTCTATCTGTAAAACTAATTCTGGCCCCTGTATTAATTAAAGTTAATTTATCCTGACTCTCTTTAAGACACATTGGCACCATGCATACTAATATATTTTCTGTGACGGCCCCTATCGTCTGGAACTCAGCACCAAACTATATAAGAGAAAGTTCATCACTTGATAAATTTAAAACTAGCTTGAAGGCCTTTCTTTTTAAAGACGCATTTGAAGTATAATAGTCCTTTTAAGGACTGTAATGGGACTTTGCTCCTTGCTTTTCTTATTCATTTTAATCTTTTCTACAAAGTGCTAGATTATTTATTTATTTATTTATTTAATTTTTTTATTTTTTTTTTCCTCCCTTTTGTTTTGATCCTTCTCTCTTTCTGTTTTAATAATTACACAAATGTATTTTCTACCCTTTTTCATTTTGTTTCGGTAAGTTCCCCAAACAAACCTGAAACCTTATTTCAGACAATTTGTCTGTGTATCAAACAAGCTGCTGAAAAGTTCTCAGCCGGCCTACAAACAGTGCTGAAAACTAGTCAGCCTGCTTGTCACTACAACAAAGGAGAAGGAGGGGCTGCCCTCCTCTGACGTAACTTCTCTTCCCGCCAAAGACTGCCACAGAATCAGAATCAGATCTCCGACTCCAACTCAACCACTTCACCCATACCACACATCCACAACCTGGTACACTCACATTCAATTCATATTAAGCCCTACAGGGTTCACCACTTTCACCTACCCTATTCAACATTTACATATCCTCTCTAGGACACCCACTGCAAAAACCAAACCTGATCTATTACATATATGCAGACGACATCTCCATCCTAATCCCAGTGAATAGCATAACAAATGAAACCTCAAAATACATTACTCATATAATGACCGAAATAGAACATTGGACAAGCAACTTCAAACTGAAACTTAACACAGAAAAAAACAAAAATCTTCCTTGCAAGCCCAACGGATAAAATTGCCAATTCAACGCTACATATAAAAGACCATGATTACCCAATTACCAACACAATAAAAATATTGGGAGTCACATTGGACACACAAACCTCACTATGATTGAACACACGAATATAGTGGCAACAAAATGTTTCACGATGCTATGGAGATTAAAGACCATCAAAAAATACTTTGACCCACTTTCGTTTAGATTACTAGTGCAATCACTAGTGCTTTCTACCCTGGACTATTGTAATATCGTTTATTTGGGTATCATTCAGAACTCAGCTGTCCGCTTGATATATGGATTAAAAAAGAATGACCATGTCACCCCCACCACAAACCACTGCACTGGCTGTCAGTCGAGGCAAGAATATTATTCAAGTTCTCCTGCATATGTTTCAAGCTAGTTTGGGGACCAGCACCTACATATCTACAAACCCATTTCGCACTCCACAACCCAACAAGACAAACCAGAAACAGCTATCTTTTTTGCATACCCAAGCATAACCAATTGTAAATACAAAATCTTTCTGGACAGAACCTTCATGCTCCAAGCAAATAAACAACATTGGCTAGACAGTCACATTAATAAAACAGAACTGACCTACAATGCCTTTAGAAAACTCATAAAAACTACCCTATTTGACAGATACATCACCTAAACAGAACCTCACCAAGTACTCTTTCTTTTCACAATGCTCTCTGAAATCCTAATTCTTGCTGTTTCTGAATCTCTAAACAAACTGTACATTGTAATTTTTTCCCTTTTTTCAGGAAAGCTGCGATTTTTCTTTACAGGTCAGCTCCGAAATTCTTAGCAAACATTATATTTTGTAATTTTGATTCCTAATAGTCTCTGTACTCTGTACTCCCTCCACATATTGTAAATTGCTGAATGTTCAGCTCTCTTAAATGTAAACCATCTAGAAGTCGCAAGATTGTGGCGGTATAGAAGAATAAAGTTATTACTATTATTATTATTATTACTGAAGCGAACAAAGTCTCATCTGTCTAGGAGGTGGAGAATCCTAAGTGCCTTTATGACCCATTAGAAAAACAATATCACAATGCAGGAATTTTTTCAATAAAAAAAACAATATAACAATGCAGAAATTTTCGCTTACCTTACCTTATAAGCGAGGTACATTAATAATATACAATATAATCTTATACTCTATAAAATCTTATCTAAGCGATAGAAGAGAAAAGCGCATGCAAAGAATGGCACAGATGACAGAATGCGCAGACGTTTCTATAAATCCACAATAGAGACTTTCCAAAAGTCTTCACTTAATTTCATTCTTCCCGAAAGAATGGCAGCTGCTTATTTTCGCGGCGGGAATTTACCGAAAACTCCACATTAATATTTGTCCTTGCCAAAAGGACAGTAACCGCGGCGGGTTTACCAAAAACCCTACAATTTAAATAAAGGGTTGGAACATGATGCCAATACCTGTGAGTATTAAAGAACAGAATTCAAAATTCAGAAATACTCACAAAATATTGGTAATGTCAAGTCCATCACGGACGTAGCCCCCAAATTGAAACGAACAGGATCCGTTTCTTGGTCCCGAAATCGTCCTGCAAAACATTCTGTCATCTATTTCAGACGTCTGGAGGCAATTCCCCTTAGAAAGAAAGATACACGGACAGAGTTCTAAAGGGATAGCCTGTTTTTTTATTAGTCTGCATTCATTATATATCTTCAGTGGTATTAGCAGATGACGTAAGTACAGACCATATCTAGTGACAGGATACATAGGCTTCAAAGAAGTAATCAAAAAGGAGCAGGATATGTACTTCATTGTTTAAAGCTAAAAGGTGTAAAAAGCTTCCTTTATCTATCTCAACCGGTACATAGTAGTGGGGGGTCGAGCCTTCATTGTCTGAGAGTTAACTTCGTTAACATAAATTAAATGACATCTTCCCAAACCATTAAGAGAGTAAACACCCAACATTCTACATTTGATTACTTCCAGCATGGACAGAGACAGAAAACTTATCCATTAAAATGTGTCCTTTCATAGACAGAGACAGAAAACCTATCCTTTCCTTTCAACCACCATCTTACATCAAGCAGTCACCGCCAGGAGAGGTGCCAAATTTTGCGAGAGTTCATGAGATTCTGTACACACACGCACAAGCTGCACTGCCGCCAATGGTTTACCTTACTTTCTGGAACGTTGCCCGCCTCACTGCTGTAACTTCACGCAAGCGCTTTCCTGCGTTTGCACGCGATTGTCCTCTCCACGCCACCTCACAATTGCGTACAGACGCAGGAAAACGCTTGCGGGCAACATTCCAGAACAAAAGCAGAACATTCCAGAACAAAAGCAGTGAGGCGGGTAACATTCCAGAACAATGGTAACATGCCGAAGGCCTCAAAATAGTACCTGGCGGGCCGCATGTGGCCCCCAGGCCGCGAGTTTGAGACCACTGTGCTAAATGAATGAGGGCATGAAATAAGGGGGGAGGGGTAATGTCTGGCCCTTTTTGGTGATTTCTAATGGACTCAGGGAGGCCAAGGCAAGTTTTCTTCGGATGTAGATAATCCCACCTCATGCTTCCCTGTTCCTTTAATCTGCTGCCTGGAGGAGTGGGAGGTGTGTGGATGGTGGGGGAAGGGCTCTGGGTGGCATGTTCTCTTCCACTCACACACAACCCCTTCTTTCTCCTTTCCCTTCCTCTTTCCTCTTCTACCCCTCCCCTTCCTTGCCCCCTCTCTTCTCATTCAATTACCGTATAAGTCCAAAAATCCAGACTGCTGAGGGACTGAGTCAGACCGGATTTACGTATTTTTTAGGTTCTAAGGCAGCACTTTAAAAATTAAAATTTAAAGAATAAAGAAGAGATAAACATGTTAATTTTGTTGATTTATTCACTAACAATTACAGAATGCTTCATTTATCAAAATGGATATATTTACAGGAAAACATACAAAGAAACTTACATATTATGTCCACTGAATTAGAAAAATCATAGAAAACAGGTATTTTACTGTAAAATTTGTTCTTGAATGTTCATTTTTTTCCTGTTTGTAAGATTTATTGCACAAGCTCCAGCATCACCGTCTCTCTCTTTTTTTTCCTCAAGAGTCTGGATTCTCAGGTGCTCTGGATTTCTGGCATCCAGATTTTTGGACTTGCACTGTCTATTCTTTTGTGTCATACCTGAAAAATGACTCTGCTGTAGAAGCAGTGGTGGAGGATTTTTCAGGTGGTCACTGAATCTTGACTGTTGCTAGAGAAGATTTGTAGGAGGAGCTGGAGGCCCTTTTGTCCCAGGAGGGAGGGGGAGCTTATCAAAACTGGAACGCTCTTCCGGAGGCTGTTTTAGGGGAAAACACCCTCCAGGGATTCAAGACAAAGTTAGATAAGTTCCTGCTGAACCGGAACGTACGCAGGTAAGGCTAGTTTCAGATAGGGCACTGGTCTTTGACCTAAGGGCCGCCGCGTGAGCTGACTGCTGGGCATGATGGACCTCTGGTCTGACCCAGCAGCGGCAATTCTTATGTTCTTATGACACATCAGTTGAAGATGGAGCGCTTATGGGCTGCATTGGGCTTTTGGTTGTTCCTTTTTCCCACCCAAGCCCAAGATCGAGGGAGACTCTCGGAGAGATTTGGGAGGGAATTGACAAGACAATGTAAATATTACAAGTTAAAAGGGAATTGGAAGTGACAAAATGGCCGCCTCCCAAGTTGAGTAAGCTCTAAATACTGGACTCTAGAGTAAACTAGAAGTGACAGGGAAATCTATTGATGGAACCAGAGTGTCTACCTTTCACTGAGAGAGTGTAGATAGTTTAAAGATTGTTCCTGAATTAGCTTAAAATAAAATTCCAATTTGGTTCACCCATACCTCAGGCTGAGCTGTCTTTTTCATCAGGAGAGTGAGGAGTTCGAGTGGGGTGAGTAAAACCTCGGAGTTGCCCATCCTCCGGCCTACCAGATCTGTCTGGACTTGGCTTTCACCCAAGCTTGAGTGTGAGCTGTGAGTCCATGAGTGACTGCAACCATCATTACATTGCAAATGCATTCTTTTTGTGAGCCCTGGTGTTGGGCGCTGTCATTATCTATTGGATTGTTGTTCATTTCAACATGATTTTAGATGATTTTAACATTTCAGTTGATAATGTATTTAAGAATCGTATGGTGGAATTTCTTTCCTTATTGAGCTCTTCCAACTTCTTTGCTTTCCTGCCCATAATGATTGATTTTTGAGCAATTACTGCCTCATTCCCCACTGACGCGTTTCGTTCTTCATCAGGGTCGGGGAAAGACAGAAAAGTTCAGGCAAACAGCTTATAGCTTACTAATATCATGCTAGTGTTTGCCTGAACTTTTCTGTCTTTCCCCGACCCTGATGAAGAACGAAATGCGTCGGTGGGGAATGAGGCAGTAATTGCTCAAAAATCAATCAAACTAATCAAAAGCTAAGTCTATAGATTTATACATTGAAAGAAAATTTATTAGATATAAGCACAGGCACTTTAAGAAAATTTGACACAGATAATAAATCAATTACACCGATTTAAATAGTTCCGGTGAGGAGAGCCACCACACTAGATTTGCCAAACCTGTAGTGCAAGTGTGGTAATCTGAGGGACTTCGGTGACTATAAATGAGTATATTAGAAGATTGAGCTCTTGAAGAATTATTATTGATATTCATGTATTGGATATAGGTGCCAGAATTGTTCTTGATAGGCAGAAAGAAAGCATTAAGAGCTTGAGGCAGGGCCTGTTTCTGCTCTGGGGACAGGAAAAGCACAGAGGGCCAGTCAAATTTGCTTCCAAGGGCCTCATTAAGCCCTCAGATGATAATCTGAGGACCTCTGTTATAGACAGGAAGTGTTCTTGAGGGCATGATTTGGTCAGGCAAGGAAAAGTAAGCATGGGGATTATATTTTCTGCTCTACACGTGTACATTGCAAAGAAAATTCTACCCATAATAAAAGAGGGTAAAGATGACCTGGGGCAAAAAGTGAAAATACAAGCTTACTTTCAGAATTGGTACATTGTGCAAGGTTAAAAAAAAAGTGAGGTCTTTGTCTCAGTGCAAATGAAAATTTCCCCTCATAACATCACCTTCCTCCTAATGCAGATTATCTCCTTTGCTGGAGGAATATAATGTTGAATTTAATTTTTTTTTTTTTAAAATACAGCGCCAGTGCTAATCTTACAGTGTAAAGCTCTCGTTGGTCTTGGAAGCTGGACTATGTTCCATGTAACTTTTTAAAACAAACAACCAAAAACGCGAGTTCACTTCAAGTCTACAAATTCTTAGGCTGACTGATTTATATCTGGAATGAGTCTCTGGAGCATGCAGAAATATGGGTAAATGCACATTAGGTATTGGGATCTCTTGGTCTCGGCAGATATGACATAGTTTCTCTAGGCCGTGCTAAACAGCTGTGAATACTCTATGGAGTTCTTCAAAGAAAATATTTCAGGATAATTTATTTGGAACCTCAAATTATAAGACAGCCAGTGCATACATAGTCAAGTTCTTTAATGAGTCACTATATAACGCCCTCCCTCCACACCTCCCCTTTCTCCCTCCACTAATGCCACATGTAGAAAGCACATCAAAGCTACTGTCTCATGAACATGCATCGTAAAAGTTATTTATTTCTGGACCAATATATCATGGAACCTGTGTAAGTTTGGAGAAAAGGACAAATACAGAAAACCAAGTCATTAGTATCTTTAAAAACGCTCATTCAGAAAAAGCATGTGTCTTTCTGTAAAATAAAATAAAATAATGGACCATATGGCATAAATATCTTCCACTAAACAAATTAAGGAAATATTGTACTGTATCACTGCAGCCTCCTGTATCACTTTAAACCACCATGCAGTATTGTTCATAAAACCATTAAAGATAACTCATAAATATCTTAAAAATTAGAAATTATATACTCCTCCTCAAAACAGCAGATAACATTCTGGTGCCTCTGGGAGAAGACAGGAGCAACATCTCTCCATCATTATTACATGATGGCAGATAAAGACCAAATGGCCCATCCAGTCTGCCCATCCACAGTAACCATTATCTCTTTCTCTCTTCGAGAGATCCCACGTGCCTATCCCAGGCTCTCTTGAATTCAGACAGTCTCTGTCTCCACCACCTCTTCCGGGAGACTGTTTCATGCATCTACCACCCCTTCTGTAAAAAAGTATTTCTTTGGATCCTATGCCTTCTTATTCCAGAGCTTTCTTTCAAATTAAAGAGACTCGACTCATGCACAATTACATTACGTAGATATTTAAAAGTCTCTGTCATATCTCCCCTCTCCCACCTTTCCTCCAAACTATACAGATTGAGATCTTTAAGTCTGTCCCCATATACCTTATGACGAAGACCACACACCATTTTAGTAGCCTTCCTCTGTTTATATCTTTTTGAAGGTGTGGCCTCCAGAACTGTACACAATATTCTAAACTAGTCTTTAAGCTCGCTACATAAACAGGTGCTAGAATAGATATGTCTGTCTGTCTGTCTTTCTTTCTTTCTTTCTCTCTACTTGCCCGCTTTCTGTATGCCTGTTGTTTTTTTTTCTTTGTCTCTCTCTTTTGCCGCTGGCTTGATGTCTGTCTGTCTGTCTCTCTGGCCCCCCTGTCTGTTTCTCATTCTTTCTTTCTCTCATTGTCCGCTGTCTGTCTCTCTCCCTAGCCCCTTGCCTGCCTGTGTCTCTTTGTTGCACCATGCCTGCCTGTCTCTCCATGGCCCCCTTCTATTTCCACCCGCCAGAGCAAACCAAGATAGCTGTCTGCCCTCCAGCACACCCCTCCCCCCCAAAGCAACCCCCTTTCCCTCTCCCCCTCAACTTCCCTGTGGAGCAGTAATTCTTACCAGCTCATCAGCAACTAAACAACTCTTCTGACAGCCCGACGTCTTGCAGCACCCGAAGGAGACAAACTGCCATTGAAAGCGCCGTGTGTTGCAAACAGCCGCACGTGCCGTGAATGGAACACCGCCATGGAAGCACACAGCACGGCGGCAGGGATCATGGCCTCCTAAGTGCGCATTCTCACTTAGGGTTTTATTATAGAGGATTAGGTCTCACCAGAGCCTTAAACAGGGGCATCAAAACCTCCTTTTTCCTCCTGGCCATACCTCTCCCTGAAGGCCATGTCTGAGTGGACACTTTATTCAGATATGAAGATACCTAAGGGATTCTCAAAACTTACTATGCCTTTAATGATGGTCACTAAACCAGCTCCAGCTGGTTTTGTGGGGTAGCGTTTTACTCCACGATTATCAGTATGGCTCACCATGGTCTTTTCCGAGCTTCCTACCAGCCTCTGACTCTGCGATGCAAATGTATCACAATGAAGTCATAAATATTAAAATAGTAGTAAAATGGACTCATTAATATTTAAACGAGTGGGCGATTCTCAATCATCGCCAGGTGATTCTTCAAGTGCGGTGCCGGCTTTTGATGACCAAAAATTACCGGCTGGTCTAGAGGTGCCGGTAACGTTTCTGGCTGTGGCTCATGATAAAAATTTTAAAAAAAAATTATAGTAGTATACCGGTAGTTGTATAATAGTTTTGGGGGAAAAAAAATCCACAAATCCACACGCCTCGGGAATGTGTACTAAAGGCGTGTCTTACGCATGCTTGTTGAAAGCCGACGCTTGCATCTCTCCTCCCTTCCCTTGCCCTCCATTCAAGAGTGCCTATTATGTGTGCATATATTGCGCTCTAAGTCATGCCCACGATATGTGTGCCTATGGTGTAGCATGTTCCTGGCAAATGCGCCCATTTATGCCTCTTTCCATGGACTATTATGTGCACGTGTCGATCGCTATCAACAGCAACTCATCTCATGTAAATTTGGTGACCATCCGTAAACCTCATTTGCATACGTACTTCTTCGAGAATGATTCATCTCTTTGAAATCGATACATTTATGACCGCGGCAGCGGCCTGTCAGATTTTACTGGCGATATTAGAGAATCCATCCCTTAGAAGTGTATTTCCAGATGATCCTTATGTTGGTGCAATTATAACTTGAAATAAAATAGAGACACAGGTGAGAACATTGAACATTTACGTCAGTAATATTCTGATCGTTTTTCTAACACAGGGTGGGCAACCAAAGTCCTTGAAAGCTACAACCCCCAGTGAATATGCATGAGATCTATTTTCATACAACAGAAACAGTATATACTTGACTAGGGTAGTGGCCATTGATGACAATAGTTGCCCACCCCTGTTCTAACAGGAGGTTTAATTGTCACGTGTAATAGTCATAACATAATAATATTAATATTTCTGATCTGTCTTTCCTACAGTTGTTGGCCATTTCTTGTATTCTTTTAACATGTCAATTGAAGGATTTGCAAATTTGATTTTTATATGTGTTGATGGTTTTCATGAATGTTTTCGTACTGTTTTGTTTTTCTTTCTTTGTGTATGCGTAATTGGAAACCGCTGTGACTCCAGGCGGTATATTAGGTTTTTAAATAAATAAATAATATAATATAATATTAAGACATGGGGGAAGCCTCTGCTTGCCCTGGATTGGTAGCATGGAATGTTGCTACTCTTTGGAGTTCCAGAATCTTTTGTTACTCTGGGATTCCGGAATCTTGCTATTCTTAGGATTCTGAATGGAATGTTGCTACTCTTTGGGTTTTGGCCAGGTACTAGGGACCTGGATTGGCCACTGTGAAAACGGGCTACTGGGCTTGTCTGATCCAGTAAGGCTATTCTTATGTTCTAATGATGGCCCTGTAGGAGTTTTGTGGCAGGATGTTACCACCCCCCCACACTCCACATTTGTATCATTCTGAATTTTAGCCAAAAAGCCAAGAAAAGAGAGTCAGATCACAGCTCGTAGCCTGCAGCTGGATCCTGAAAAAGTGGTTGATGCATGAATGAAAGGATAGTCGAAACCCTTCTCAGCATTAATCTTTTCAGTTGCCAGGACACCCGTGTAAATGAGAGATACAGAAGCCCATGCCTCTATGGAGAGGTTACGTTCATTCACTCAGTGCTCTAGTGTCCTGGGTTTTCTACGTGCTGCTAATTCTAGGTCCTGCATGCAGATACTCGTACCTCAACTTAAGTGTAGCCCCGTGACAAAAATAATGAAAGAACTGAAGTAATGGATCTTGGGTGGAAGGAGATCAGAACGACACGAAGCAAAATAAATCACGTAGCACTGTGATCCACCCCTGAAAACCGAAGCAAAGCAAACTGAACACACAAAGCAAATTAATTCCTTGCCTCTTTTGACCTGTAAATTTTGGAATGCACATCTGGGCTCCACCTAGATAATCTGTAGCTTATCCAATTTCCAGGTATCTTCATCCCAGTCATCACAGCCGTGGTCACCGTCACCATCTTTTGGGATAACTGTTGCAAACTTCTGTGTATACTAAGAAGGGTAAAGAATGCCAGTGCACTTTTTTTCTTTCTTTCAGATTCTGGCAAATGTCCCAACAAGCCTTAAAAGACAACAGATGTTTTCAATAGAGCAATTGTGAAGGTGATGGGCTCCATCCGCTCCCTGATCTGTTTATCGTGGAAACCAGGTAAACACAATACAAGCAATGTCCAGTCTTTGTGAACATGACAGTCCAATAAAAGTCTGTAGTAGCATGCAAGGATTTGGGGCTTCCTTTACTAAGTTGCAGTAAGCACTAGCATGCACTTACCACAGATTGAGAGGGATAACATGAGGAAGGACCTAGCGATGCTAGAGGAATGGTCGGAAATTTGGCAGCTAACATTGAAAGCTAAGAAACGCAAGGTCACGCATTTGGGCTGCAGAAACATGAGGGAAAGATACAGTTTAGGGGGGGTGAAGAACTGATGTGCACAACAGAAGAGCGGGACTTGGGTGGGATCGTATGTGATGATCATAAGGTGGCCAAACAGGTTGAAAAGGTGACGGCGGAAGCACACTGAGGTTGTGGGTTCAAACCCATGCTGCTCCTTGTGACCCTGGGCATGTCACTTACCCCCCGTTTTACTAAGGTGCGCTAAGCGTTTTAGCGTGTGCTAAATCTACATGTGTGCTAAACGCTAACATGTCCATAGACTAACATGCAGGCATTAGCGTTTAGCACCTGGTTAGCATGCGCTAATATTTAGCACACGCTAAAATACTTAGCACACCTTAGTAAAAGGAGTCCTTAGATTGTGAGCCAGGACAGATAGGGAAAATGCTTGAGTACCTGAATAAATTCATGTAAACTGTTCTGAGCTCCCTGGAGAGAATGGTATAGAAAATTGAACAAATCCTCTATAATAAAACCCTAAGCGCGCATGCGCACTTAGGGTTTTGTGATCCCTGCCACCATGGTGTCTGCCTCCGTGCCAAATTCGATTTCCGAACACGGAGGCAAGGAGAACACGCCGGCGACTCCCCCATCCCACCCTCACTCACTCAGACAACAAACCGCCGCCGCCGCTGCTTCTCCTCTTCAAAGCAGCCTGCTGAGGATCGCGGCCAGCTGTGGCGAACCTCGCAGGCCGCTCTCCACCTCGGTAGCACGTTCCATCTGACGCGATCCTGGAGCAGGCAGGCATGGCACAACAGGGAGCCAGGGGGAGAGGGAAAGGGAAATGACAGACAGACAGGGGGCCAGAGAGAAAGACAGAAAGGAAGACAGACAGACAGAAAGCCAGTGTCCAAGGAGAGAGCGACAAATAAAAAAAGACAGACAGATAGCGTCCTAGGAGAGAGAGAGAGACAAAGAAAAAAAGACAGACAGACAGCGTCCTAAGAGAGAGAGAGAGACAAAGAAAAAAAAAGATAGACAGCATCCTAGGAGAGAGAGAGAGAGACAAATAAAAAAAGATAGACAGATAGCAGCCAAGTAGAGATAGACAAAGAAAAAAAGACAGACAGACAGCGTCCTAGGAGAGAGAGAGAGACAAAGAAAAAAAAGACAGACAGACAGCGTCCTAAGAGAGAGAGAGAGACAAAGAAAAAAAGACAGACAGACAGCGTCCTAAGAGAGAGAGAGAGACAAAGAAAAAAAGACAGACAGACAGCGTCCTAGGAGAGAGAGAGAGACAAAGAAAAAAAGACAGACAGACAGCGTCCTAGGAGAGAGAGAGAGACAAAGAAAAAAAGACAGACAGACAGCGTCCTAGGAGAGAGAGAGAGACAAAGAAAAAAAGACAGACAGACAGCGTCCTAAGAGAGAGAGAGAGACAAAGAAAAAAAGACAGACAGCATCCTAGGAGAGAGAGAGAGAGAGACAAATAAAAAAAGATAGACAGAGGCCAAGGAGATAGAGAGAAAGAAATAAAAGAAAGATAGACACATACATCTATTCTAGCACCTGTTAATGTAACGGGCTTAAAGACTAGTAAATAAATAAGTAGGATAACTAGAAGGATGCTTGGTTGCATAGGAAAAGGAATGGCCAATAGGAAAAAGGAGGTATTGATGCCGCTGTATAAGACTCTGGTGAGACCTCATGTAGAATATTGTGTACAATTCTAGAGAGCACACCTTCAAATAGATATAAACAGGATGGAGTTGGTCTGAGAAATGCTACTAAAATGGTTAGTACTCTGCATTATAAAGCGCACAGGGAGAGACTTAAAGATCTCAATTTGTATATTTTGAAGGAAAGGCGGGAGGAGGGAGATATGATAGAGATGTTTAAATACCTACATGCAATAAATACGCATGAGGCGAGTCTCTATCAATCGAAAGGAAACTCCAGGGTGAGAGGGCAGGGGATGAAGTTAAGAGGTGACAGGCTCAGGAGAAATCTAAGGAAATACTTTTTTACAGAAAGGGTGGTAGATGTGTGGCTCAGTCTCCCAATAGAGGTGGTGGAGACAGAGACTGTGTCTGAATTCAAGAGGACCTGGGATAGGCATGTGGGATCTCAGAGAGAGAAAGAGATAATGATTACTGCGGATGGGCAGCTCTATGACCTCACAATGCAGGTGCACAGAGCCTTAGCCTATAGGAAGAGGAGATGCAAATGTTAAGAGCCTTAGCCAATAGGGAGAGGAGGAGATATGATAAGAGACGTTTAAATGCCTACAAGGCATAAATGTGCATGAGTTGAGTCTCTTTCATTTGAAAGGAAACTCTGCAATGAGAGGGCATAGGATGAAGTTAAGAGGCGACAGGCTCCGGAGTAATCTAAGGAAATACTTTTTTACAGAAAGGGTGGTAGAGGGGTGGAACAATCTCCCGGAAGAGGTGATGGAGACAGAAATTGTGTCTGAATTCAAGAACGTGTGGGATAGGCAGGTGGGATCTCGGAGCCCTTTAAAACAGTCGTTTTCTTCGGCATGCGGCTCCACATTGCGCTAAGTTGTCTGCGCGCGCCTTTGTCCCGGCGCGCTTTTGACCTGACACCGATCCTCCAAATCTGCGCGACACCTACCTCATCTTCCTCCCACCCTATGCCACCTCATCACATAAGTATCTTTCTATCCTTCCCCAATTCTAATTGATGTTACCTCGCTGTCCTTACAGCACCTCTTCTTGCACACCGTCTTGAACTGAAAAGGTATGACAGGATATAAATAAAGC
The DNA here is from genome assembly GCF_902459505.1 of Geotrypetes seraphini. Taxonomy (NCBI): domain Eukaryota; kingdom Metazoa; phylum Chordata; class Amphibia; order Gymnophiona; family Dermophiidae; genus Geotrypetes; species Geotrypetes seraphini. The sequence goes on from NC_047088.1 coordinate 16,004,721, forward strand.
TATTATTATTATTACATGAAAAAAAAAATAAGACTTCCCCGAAAATAAGACCTAGTGCCTTTTTTGGGCTCCAAATTAATATAAGACAGTGTCTTATTTTCGGGGAAACACGGTATAAGTAGGATGATCGATGTTCTGGTAATATAAGCAGGATGATTGATTATGGCATAATTATGCCGGTATCAATAACTCTGTATTGTAACACCTTAACAGAAGCTCGTGCAAACCGCTCTGAATTGACTCCCCAGTCATAGAAGCTCACGATAAACAATAAACATCGCTGAACTGGCAGGATGAGACCTAACAGACAGATAGAAATGGCGGGGAGGGCTGGCTTTAGGGAACAGAAGGGTTATTGAACAGCTTTTGACCTGTGCTTTCATCTAGGGTCACAATCAGCTCCTTCCGTCCTCTAAGTAACTCATTAGAGCATTACAGCATGGGTAACTCTGGCAGCCTCCCCAGCATCATTTCAGTGTTGAGTTTTTCCGTACAGAGATTGCTTGCCTAATAAATCAAAACTGTTAAAAGCAGACTAGCCAGGGTTTGGAGCTGTGATCCCTTCAGCTGGCAGCTCTCGCTTTACACATAGTTTTGTAAAAATCACTAGAAAAACAGAACTGCCCCGGGCACGTCACATCCACTTACTGGAATGGTTGTAACTATTGACAATCCAAAACACCAAAGCAGAATAAAGTGACGCTGCCCCTGTGACAATCTTGTTTCAACGCTGGAGTTTGGATTTTATTCAAATTTCACTTTCTTTTAACATTTATTTATAATTTTTTCAATACGTATACAAAAGAATTAACATAAAAGAAACATCAGCAAATACAAAAGGCTGCATTACTAATTGATACGAAGCTCAGATTATACTAAAATTGAGAGCAATATGTATCTAAAATACTCCAACCTTTAGTAAATGAAGATAAATGATTACATTTTAGTGCGATAATGTCTTCATATTTTCTGTAGGCACATGAAATATTCCACCATTTGTGATATGAAACTTTTAAATTATTTTTCCAATAAAGAATATCATAAAAACAAATCATCTAGAATAGGTAGGGCCTAAAGCAATATTAGGATCAGATGACCGGAGTATAACAATTCTGTAAGTTATGGGAACAGATGCAGGGATCTCATTGAAAGCAGTGCATGTGCATAGATCTCATGCACATTCATTGGGGAAATCCTGAAAACCTGACTGGATTGCGGCCCTCAAGGAGGGACTTTGAGACCCTTGAGACAGAGCAAATACATTAGAGGTATCCCAGATTTGAGACCAATGTTGGGTTAAATTAGTAGAGAAAGAAACAGAGAAACATAGAAACATGATGGCAGATATAGGCCAAATGGCCCATCCAGTCTGCCCATCCGCAGTAAGCATTATCTCTTTCTCTCCCTATTGGCTAAGACTCTCAACACTTGCATTGTGATGTCATAGAATTTTCTGATTATAGAAACATGACGGCAGATAAAGGCCAAATGGCCCATCCAGTCTGCCCATCTGCAGTAACCATTATCTCTTCCTCTCTCTTAGAGATCCCACGTGCCTATCCCAGGCTTTCTTGAGTTCAAACACAGTCTCTTTCTCCACCACCTCTACTGGGAGAGTGTTCCACGCATGTACCACCCTTTCCGTCAAAATGTATTTCCTCAGATTACTCCTGAACCTATCACCTCTTAACTTCATGCTATGTCCTCTCATATTCAGCTGACAAGTCCAGCATATATAAGGTGTTTTCCATGAAAGTTTTCCAAGTTTAGGAGGAGTCCAGTAAGCATTATGTAAAATAAAATAAGATTGCAATAAAGCTGCAGATGAAGAAGGGCGAATGGATTTAGTCCCAAATTTTCCCCACTTTGAAGAGGTTAATTACTTGCCCAACTGTGTATTCCAACAATGATCAATCCCAGACCGTTTTTTAGACGCCTAAAGGATTTTATATATAATAGATGCTGATTTTGATGATTGTAAAAGAGAAACATAAATGGAGGTAATATGAGGCTGTGTAGAGTCCCCAGGGGAAATTTGGATGTTAGTCCAAATTTGAGTTATTCTATTTTTAAACTGCCTTAGTTCATAGTGCAAAATCCAATGATGGTTCTATTAAAAAAAAAAAAATTTGTCAATATTTTTAGTTTTTGTTTGTCACGTGTACTTTTTGTATCTTGAGTACGGTGAGATTACATTATATTAGTGATTTTTATTCTGCCATTACCTTGCGGTTCAAGGTGGATTACAGAAGAGGATTTCTGGACATGTCCAAAGGTGTTACAGAGTAGAGCGGGTTGCTTCAGAGGATTGAAATGTTTCATACGGTGTTAGTTAGTCTTCATGTTTGTAAAAATAAAGGGAGCCATATTAAAAAAAAAGAAAAGAAAAGGACGCTGTCTTCAAAAATGAGTGTTTTTACATTGCTGCTCCATTCCGAGATTAACTTCAAGTCTTCCGGCCCATCTGTTAGGGTAATGGTCTCAAACCCGCAGCCCGGGGGCCACATTTGGCCCACCAGGTACTATTTTGAGGCCCTCGATATGTTTATCATAATCACAAAAGTAAAATAAAACCGTTTCTTGATCATATGTCTCTTTAGCTATAAATGACAATATTATTATTAAGGCTTAGCCTAAAGGAAATATTTATAAACTATAAAGCGTTTTATCTCGTTTTATCTCACGCTACAGGGCTTCAAAGAAGGTTTGGATAGGTACCTGGAAGACCAAGGGATTGAGGGGTATAGATAGGAGTAGAGGTAGGTTATAGGGATAGGATTAGAGACAGTACAGAATTAGTGAGGGACACTATTCAGGCAATTAGGCCTGATGGGCCGCCGCGGGAGCGGACCGCTGAGCGAAATGGACCTCTGGTCTGACTCGGCGGAGGCAACTTCTTATGTTCTTATGTTCATTCAAAATTGTCATTTCTTTAATAAGACATTAACTATTTTTTCTGAGGCCCTCCAAGTACCGACAAATCCACAATGTGGCCCTGAAAAGGGTTTGAGTTTGAGACCACTGTGTTAGGGTGACCACCACATACTATACCCCTCACTAATCTCTTACATCAAATGTATATACATATATCTCCTAAATATTCATTATGCAAAGCTTGACCAAGCAGACCTTCTGTTAAAGAATGAGGTCCCCCAACCTCGGTCAGCATCTGAACAGACTGTTGAAACCGTCCCCTTTTCCTCCTTGCTTTTCTACCTCGCTCTCAGAGGACCAGTTCCCTAGCTAATAAAGTACCAAAGAGTGGTCTCCTCTTGTTGAGGTCATCAAACTAACGGCCATCACTGTCCCTGTCAGTATTTGAGTGAATAACCTTACGGACGCATTTGAACTTTGGTAACCCTGACGAACAAGAGACTCGGTCACAGGTCTTGTGCGCTGGACTGCAGAGTCCAACAGCCCACACTTCTGAGGTGGCCCAGAGAGGTTCTGTCTTTAGTGTGGATTTTATCCACTTCTTTTTCAATCACATACGTGCAATACCACTTCCAAATCAATAAACAGCACTCATTGTAATCTGGCACCTGTATTTCTTAGTAAGATAATCAGGCAATCTGCATGTGTACAGACAGTAACAAATGAACCGTGATATTTTAAGAGCCAGCAATTATAGCACAGATCTCATTTAATCTTTCCTCAATGCACTTAATTAAATAGAATGCCTGGGAGGGGTTAAGAGGTCAAGAGGTCTCTGCTCAGGGTTGGGTTTTCTGCTAGGTAGGTATTTAATTTGGCAGGGTCATGTTTATGTTTATTAAAAGATTAAGGGGCTGGTTTGCAAAACAGAAAACCAGTGGCATAGACTCTTATACGTCTCCTGGAGCAGATTCAGGACTGATGCAGGGCCACATTAAGAACAGTGTGTGGTTGTGCGTGCTGTACCTTAGAGGAAACACTGGTAGGGACAGTTGGCCCTTTTGTCAGCTGGGAGCAGAATCTTAAAATCTACAAGTTCAGAGTTACATACAAATCTGACTTAAGAACAGCTTTAAAACCGTAACTCGTTCTTAGCCCAGGGACTGTCTGTATAGGAATAATCAAGCCATTGTGACATCACTGATGACGTTGGCTCTTAGGCATTGGTGGAATGAGGCATTATGTCATCACAATATGAGCTCTAGAATGTTGCTACTTAAGAACGCAGTTGTGGCTTCATTTGATTTCACTGAGCAGTCTTTCCAGTGGCATAGATTCCTACACAAATTCAGGAACGATGCCTGGCCTCATTAAGAACAGTGTGTGGTTGTGCGTGCTGTACCTTAGAGGAAACACTGGTAGGGACAGTTGGCCCTTTTGTCAGCTGGGAGCAGAATCTTAAAATCTACACGTTCAGAGTTACATACAAATCTGACTTAAGAACAGCTTTAAAAACGTAACTTGTTCTTAACCTAGGGACTGCCTGTATATATATCTTCTGTTATAAATACTAGTATAGAACATTAAGGATCTTCAGATGACCATTAGAGTATATAACTCAAAAATGGCTGAATTCTTCATTGATCCATAAGTGTTCTGGTATAACCTTTCCATGTGGCATGAGCCATATTGGAATGTGGTTCTGTGTTCCGTGCTTTCCCTTTCAATGTCAATCAACATCAAAATTGATAATAAATGAAGAGGAAGTTTAGATAAAAATGATTTCCCCAGACAGGAAACCTCCCTCTTATTTTTTGGGGACTTTGTGCTCAGGCGACATAGGATCATGAGCCGGTTAAGGACTGGGAAAGAAAACTTAGAGCTGCTTTTGCATCAACAGGACCAGTAAGACGACGGCCTCCATCTTGGCTGAAAAACCACTGCTGGCCTTGTTGGCTCACTCACCGATAACCCAGTTGACACTGAATGTGCCTCTCAATTGTTCGTTGATGCATTTATGTAACATGGATTGACTGGTATGTTGTTATAATTTGGCACCATATTGCCTCAATGAAGGGATGTTGAGAAATAAGCAAGAGGTTTCCTTTCACTGTCCTGCTATGTAGATGTTATATATGTTACTTTGTACATTGCTTGGATTGTAAGCGGTTTATAAATCTTTTAAATAAATCAATCATTATTTGCAATTCATAAGTTTCCTACCTTATCTGTTCTATGTATTACTTCTTTCCCTGTCATGACGGTATTTTCTGCATTATATTGTAAATGCTTTCTGTCTTTATCCGTTTTTAAGTCCATTATTCTAATTTGTATTTTATCTGTATCTCATGTATTAGCTCACCTTGTTGTAAACCGCCTAGAACTTTTTCGGTATGGCAGTATATAAGAATAAAATTATTATTATTCTTTGAGATTCTGTATGGAATGTTGCTACTCTTTGGGGTTCTAGAATCTTGTTACACTTTGGGATTCTGGAATCTTGCTATTCTATATGGAATGTTGCTACTCTTTGGGATTCTAGAATCTTATTACTCTCTGGGATTCTGGAATCTTGCTATTCTTTGAGATTCTGAATGGAATGTTGCTACTCTTTGGGATTCTAGAATCTTGTTACTCTCTGGAATTCTGGAATCTTGATAGGCTGGTATCTTAATGCATTCTGCTTCATTTTTTCAATCAAGTTCCTTAGATTCAACTGGATGTATTTGATCTGTTCTATGTATTACTTCTTTCCCTGCCAGGCCGGTATTTTCTGCATTATATTGTAAATGCTTTTTGTCTTTATCTGTTTTTAAGCCCATTATTCTAATTTGTATTTTATCTGTATCCCATGGCGGTATATAAGAATAAAATTATTATTATTCTTTGAGATTCTGTATGGAATGTTGCTATTCTTTGGGGTTCTAGAATCTTGTTACTCTCCAGGATTCCAGAATCTTGCTATTCTTTGAGATTCTGAATGGAATGTTGCTACTCTTTGGGATTCTAGAATCTTGTTACTCTCTGGGATTCTGGAATCTTGATAGGCTGGTATCCTAATGCATTCTGCTTCATTTTTTCAATCAAGTTCCTTCGATTCAACTTGATGTATTTGATCTGTTCTATGTATTACTTCTTTCCCTGCCAGGCTGGTATTTTCTGCATTATATTGTAAATGCTTTCTGTCTTTATCTGTTTTTAAGCCCATTATTCTAATTTGTATTTTATTTGTATCCCATGTATTAGCTCACCTTGTTGTGAGCCGCCTAGAACTTTTTCGGTATGGCGGTATATAAGAATAAAATTATTATTATTATTACTTATGCTTTCCTACTTATGCTTACTAATACTTATGGGGAATTTAGGAGACACCTAAAAACATATCTATTCCTGAAGAACTTTGGTAGCTGATTTGTACAATCTCTAGAGCTGTTAGTCACTAGTTTTCAACTTTATTTCTACTCAATTTGTAGCATTTTTAATCATTGTAAACCGCATAGAACTTCACAGTCCTGGAAACAGTATTAGAAAGGACATTTCAAGTTGTCTGGACTGGCTACCATCGGAGACAGGATGCTGGGCTAAGCGGTTTACAATTTAAAACATTCGCAATGGTTCAGAGGATAACATACATAACAATACCTTCAATACAATAATTCAGAAGACAACAAAAAACAAACAACAATACTTTCAATACACAATACACAACCAAAAAAAAAAAGTTTTTCTTTGCTACTGAGAACATAAGAAGTGTTCTTAGTTAATTTAATGACGCTGATTTCAGATCTGTAATTGAAATTCAGCCAGCACATCAGGTTTCTGAGATACACGTTACTGATTTTTTTTAGACAGTTTGCCATATCGGCACAATATTGCGAGTATGAACTGCGTCCCACCAAACCTGTGTTAAGGAGTATACTTTGAAAACAAACACGAAGACTATAAGGAGACAAGTTACAGCATATATTTACACCTCTCTTAACTCACACAAAAGTGATGTCAGCGTGTTCAGAAATGTTTGAGACACTTGCTTTTACGCTTGTACTGTACATTTATCTCTCTTTACAAGAACCAACAATAGTCTCCCATTATACTGGGACTGAACTTTCCCTGATATCTGCTTTCCTTCACCTTGATATCTTGATGAAATCTTTCCCCATGCTCATCGCTGACATCACCAAGATTGGGTGGGAAGAAGTCGAGGTAAGAATGTAAGAAGTGCATTTTAAGTGACATTCTGGCACCCATTGGCTGATATGCTGTCAGCATGTTTTCCACAAGCTCAACATAATTCTCTGATCTGTGATTACCAAGAAAATTCTGAACAACCAGCACAAATGCTTTCCATGCTGCTGATTCAGCTTCTGTTTGAACACATCCTCAAGGATCAGTTCACAGATTTCGGGTCCAACAAAAACACCTTCTTTGATTTTGGCTTCACCTTTCTCAAAACCAAACGTATTTCTTAGGTGCTGAAACGTATCACCATTTCTCTCCATCGCCCTGACAACATTTTTCAGCAGACCGAGTTTTATGTGAAGTGCAGGAAGATAGATTTTCTCACGATGTACTAACAGCAGGTGCTTCACATTGTATCTTCCAGGTACGGATTCATCTTGGTTTGGCCATTGCTTCTGCCTGTAGTGGCATCATCACGACTGTTCCAAAGACACAAGAAGCACATGTGTTTGGTGTACCCCAGCTGCAGACCCAGAAGGAGTGACACAACTTTGAGATCACCACAGAGGTTCCACTGGTGATCTACATAGCGTGTGAGTTCTAAAAGTGTCTCCATCGAGTTGTACGTTTCCTTCAACCCAACTGCATGAGCAACAGGAACTGGTGGCTTCTGGTTTCCATTTGTAAAAGTACCGCTTTAAGGCTTGTTTTGCTTGAATCAATGAATAGTCTCCATTCGTCAGAAACATGTTCATATCCCAGTTCATGCATGAGACCATTGATATCAGTACAGAAAGAAATGTTGAGCGGCGAGTGGTGTTTCCGAGGGTCTGTGGGAGATTCAAGGAAATTTAAAGTTTATAAAGAGTTTCTCTCAAGAATAATAATAAAGATATCCATAATGAATATGCATGAGATAGATTTGCATCTCAAGGAGGCAGGGCATGCAAATCCATCTCATACATATTCATTGTGGATATCCTGAAAACCTGACCTGGCTCCGGCTCTCAAGGACCAGAATTGCCTACTTCTGCGCTATAACACTGCTGAATACTTGGGACTGGAGATATATTCCAGAAAAAGGAGGACAGATTGAGACATCTGGGTTTTTCTTTCATTGAAAGCACTGGAAATAAAACCCAGATGTCTCAATCTGTCCTCCTTTTTCTGGAATATCCAAAAAATCAAGAAAATCAATCTGTCCTCCTTTTTCTGGAGCCATATGGTAACCCTACGCTAAGACCACTTTTTACCACAGTTTGGGATTCTAGAATCTTTGGGGTTCTGGAATGTTGCTACTCCATTGTAACATCACTGATGAGGTTGGCTCTGAGGCACTGTGGAATGAGGAATTATAAGAACATAAGAAGCGCCATCTCCGGATCAGACCTTCGGTCCATCAAGTCCGGCGATCCGCACACCCGGAGGCCCAGCCAGGTGTACACCTGGCGTAATTTTAGTCCTCCATATCCCTCTATGCCTCTCGTAAGGAGATGTGCGTCTAGTTTGCTTTTAATTCCTAGAACGGTGGATTCCACAATAACCTCCTCTGGGAGAGCATTCCAGGTGTCCACCACCCATTGCGCAAAGCAGAACTTGCTGATATTTGTCCTGGACTTGTCCCCCCTTAGCTTCAGTCCATGTCCTCTTCTCCGTGTCACATTGGACATTGTAAATATTTTTTTTTCCTGCTCTATTTTGAAAGTCTCGATCATATCCCCTCGCAGTCTCCATTTCTCAAGGGAGAACAAACCCTTGACTTTGGATACTTGTCCATCAAGATGTACTTAGCTGAAAACGAGCATAACACATTTACGGAGAATTTTGCCCTAATTCTGGCTGCAAATTTCCCAGTAGGCATTATTCAGACCTTTTTCTTTCCAGTCCTGTTGACAAGTTTGTTTGTTTTTTTTGTTTTGGGACCAGAAAGATCTGTAGCCCAAAATCAGTCCAAAACTAACCCAAATGATTTAATCCGTGCAATAAGGGCTCCTTTTACAAAGGTGCGTGCTAGCAGTTTAATGCACGTAATAGCGCATGCTAAACTGTTGGACACGCTAGCCGCTACCGCCTCCTCTTGAGCAGGCAGTAGTTTTAGGCCAGCGCGGGGGTTAGAACATAATGAAAAGTCCTAACCCTAACCCGCTAGCATGGCTTTATAAAAGGAGCCCTAAGGCACGCTAACCGATTTAGCGTGCGCTAATTGATTTAGTACATGCTAAAGATTGGAACGCACTAAATGCGAAGCGTCCATTATATCCTATGGGCGCCTTAGCATTTAGGCCCTATTTTACGAAGGTGTGCTAACCGATTAGCGCATGCTTATTGATTTAGCGCGTGCTAAATGCTAACGCGTGCATGTTAGTCTATGGAAACGTTAGCGTTTAGCGCTTAAGTCATTCGATTAACATGCACGCCGTAGTAAAACAGGGGGGTTAATGCGCACTAAATTGATTAGCGCGCCTTAGTAAAAGGACCTCTATGTTCTACTATTCTCCTAAGTACAATATAGAAATATTTGCTCAATAAAACTGCTTGAAAATCATCTGTCCTAGCTTAGCTTTTGCAGGTGAATGGAGGCCTAGCCAAATTTATTCATGACATCACCAAAGTTGGCAAAATCAGTGGAAGAATAATGGCCTTCTATAGACACGTTGACTTTCACACCAGATAGAACGGTGTCTGGATAACTGCATTGTCTTCCAAGTGTAGTTGCTGTAGGGGCAGGAAGGATTCCAGTAATGTGCTGTTCAGGAATCCTCAAATAATATCAATGGGAACAAGTCTCACAAGTATAATATTCCACTAAGACCAAGACTTGTGTGTGAAAGAACGTTCAGGTGCTTCACTGACTCTCAGATGCCTGCTCGGGTGAATCATCAAAGATTTCTATCCCGAAATGCAGGAGAAGGTATCATTCAGGCTTCATCAGGGGTCGAAATTGTGCCATTTTTGTCTCATCAACTGAGCTAACCGGCACAATTTCGACCCCCGATGAAGCCTTAATTGGTGAAACGGGTCCCCATAGGGTTAAAATCATGCTGCAATGAATTCATCTTGCACTAAGATAAGTGTTATTTTTTTGAGTTTTTCTGGCACGTTTATATTTTGTTTTCTAAGTTTCTTTGAACACGGAATTTAGTTGTTATATTTTTGCTTACACTGTACTTGATGAATGATACCTTCTCCTGCATTTCGGGATAGAAATCTTTGATGATTCACCCGAGCAGGCTTCTGTTCAGGAATCCAACATATATCTTTTTAACTTGGCCAATACAAGAAACACCCAACCCTGTGTGGATGCCTGAAACCGATTAAGTCATCACATTCTTCCACTGAAATTTTACACACATTTCCAACCCACCAACGATTATCAAATCTGCAAGCAACACACTGGCAAGGCTGAAGATCGGTTGACTGTATTTTTGGAACAGATGCCTCAACTGTTTGGGGGGAAATCATTGACCACAAAAGATGTGGCATAATTTGAAACCCTTAAGACAAACTCTGTTTTCATCAAGTGGCTTGAGCTAATGATTTTCTCTGGTGCCAGCTATAGTTTGGCCTCCGCTAAGCCTTTCTCTTCCTGAGCTGGTCTTGCTTTTTCAGTTTTCTCTTGTGAGACAAAGAAATATTTGGTTCCACTTACATTCTGATTTCAAAACTTGAACAGATCTAGTGACGGGAGTATTTGGGTTTCTGTAGGCCTTTGAAGTCAGGCTTGTGCGGTCAACTGTTTTGTAGCGCCATCACATGGTGATTTTACAGACTGGTGTCAAAGAAGTTCAACTCTTCAGTGAGACCAAAATCCTTTATGAGGGTTATGAGGGTCTTACAATTCTTGTAGTGGGCAGCAGAATGGGCCTTGCAGTTTGGAACTATGACATCAAAGCAGTGGAAAAATATTGATTGGCATTGTGGCATACATATTCTGGTAAGAGATATAGAAGTAGATAAGACAATTTAGCCATGATATGAAGATGATGTCACAGTAGAACTCTTTCAACAAAAACCAAAAGAAGATGATGTACAGGATGCAGGAACTTTTATTACAGTCATTAAAATGTTGTTTTTCAAAAAGATGGTTCTCATTTGTAAGAAAACAGGACCCGCCACGGTCCGTGTTTCGAAGAACACTTTTTCCTCAGAGGCCCAGGATACTCAGTGTCTCACATGTCGAGAACCATATGCTGCTACTCAGGATGAGCCAGAACGGGAGTTTTCCATCATCTGTATCCCTCGGATTTTATGCCAAACTGTTGTACTCCATATGGTTCTCGATATGTGATTCAATTCTGCAACCAGCGCATGACAGTAGCAAGGCAGGTTCCCAATTAAATAAAATTATTATCTAAAAAACTTTCCCTTACAAAACAATTCCTGTCTCGTGTTTTCATTGTCCCCCTCCTCCCTCCTAGTCAGTCACTAGTTCTCTATTTAAAAAAAAAAAAAAAGAGTTGAATTATTTTCTGTGAATCAGTTCATTGTTATATTTTAATATTTTCTGTATCATTCAAGGTTTTATTTTCTTGAGGGTATAAATGCACCCTTACAATATCACACATTGATGCCAGTACTGCGAGGCTTCTGATAAAGCTTGTGGCTGCCATGATGGACATGAGTGAGTAGGCCAAAGGACCCCACTGGACCACCAAGTATTTACAGGTAGGCTTCAGTGGGCCTACAGGAGTGGGCAGTGGGAAGGGGAGCCTTGGGTCAGATTAAAATAAGTGTAGGGAATTACGATCCAAGATGGCGCTTGGTTACCTGCTGACTGGAGAGACGCTGTAAAAATTATCGTTTGTTCGAGCGGATTTCCCTGCCAATTTTTCCTGCGATGCCGAAGAGAAGGGGTAGGAGTACTGCTGAAGCCTTGCGGCGTTCCAAAAATCCCCCTCTTGCCACAATCGAGCAATTTTTACAATGACTACAGAGGGAGCCAGCAATGGCGGGGAGTCGCCCGCTGGATCCATTGGCACAGAGTGATGCTGACCCGGAAGTCCTAGGGCTAGAAACTACTCTGAGCTCTGACCTAAGGAATCCACCTCCCCTGCCGCTGAGTGCTAGCTCACCACGCGTAGGGAGTAAGCCAGAAGCAGCAGAACTCCCTGACCGAGAGGCTGAACCATCTGGGAGCCAGAGACTACACCAGCGGCTAGAATACCAGCAGGAGGAGAAAGCCAGGAACTGCAGATAGAAAGCGGTCAAGGTGAGCCGAGACAAAGTTTACATGAACTTTCTTTTCATTTTGTGAAGCCGGCCGAAGTTACCCTCGATTCAGTATAGGACTTGGTTTCCAAACTAGGAGATTCATTAACTAAACAGATGGTGAAAAGAATTTGAAAACTCAAAACAAGTAATAGAAGAAAACAAACAAGAAATTTCCAATGTAAAAGTATAAATGGGAGAAATTGAGAAAGAAGTGACTATGATTAAACAAGTTCAATCAACAATAATAAAAGATAATCAGATTATAAGAAGGAAATTGGAAACAATGGAAAATAGCTACCGAGCCAATAATCTGCGCTTACTGAAAGTCCAAGGGAAATGATGAAGAGGTACTTCATGGAGATTTTGAATATTCCCGAGGTCTCAATACCTCCCTTTCCTCAGGTGTATTATTTGCCTGGTAAAGTATTGGAACAGCAAGTGGAGGATCAGATTCAGGCCAAGCAGGAACCTCAATTAGACTTGACAGCAATTTTGGAAGTATCTGGTAAAGATTTGGCTAAACCAGTAACTCTTCTATTATCTATTATATGAGCTAAACATCCCAACTCTGACTTTTCCAAAATACTTCTCCACATATGTAAAATGTTTCTAAAGAAAGTTCAAAAAGGGGGATGGAACCCCAAAGGGCAACTGGGGAAAGGCCCACCAATGAAACTCAAGTAGAAGAGGAATTCCTCCAATCAGATTTCATTAATTTAAAATACCTTGGCCCGACACTGCCCATGTTTCGGCTCAAACAAGCCTTCCTCAGGGGAAACATATAACATCGTATAAGTAGTGCTCTTTAAATGGAGGAAATTGCTCACGGAAATTGCTCACATCACTAAGGGCTCCTTTTACGAAGCCGCGTTAGGGCCTTAACGCACGGAATAGCGTGCGCTAAAATGCCGCACGCGCTAGCCGCTACCGCCTCCTCTTGAGCAGGCGGTAGTTTTTCGGCTAGCGCGTGCTACAGCGCGCGCTAATCCGGTGCGTGCGCTAAAAACGCTAGCGCACCTTCGCAAAATGTACTCTGCAAGAGCAGCCACTTGCCATTCCAAAATGCAGGAAAACATTTCTAGCGCACATGGAACAGAAACAGACCAAATCTTTTTGGCCTATATACATCCCTATTGGTTTTGGATCCATGCGGTAAAGGGAGCATGGCAAAGTGTTAAATGGACAGTGTTAACATTGAGGCCCAAATTCTGTAACCAGCACCTAAAGTTAGGCAGCTGTTTTGGAGACGCCCAACTAGAGAGGCGCCTATCGAAATTGAAGAACAAGGCTTTTTGATAAAATTGATACACTTATTTTTTTACTTTCACTCTAATTATCATCTTGGATCCTCTATATGGAACTTTAAAATTGATTAAGCAGAAAAATTATTTTCATATTATTTTATGTGTAAATCTTTTTATTGAGCAATGACAACAGCAGGTATAACCAAAGCAGAAAACAAGGTTTACAATAACAACCAACTACTGCGGAGGACTGGACTCTGATGTCCTCCACGATCCAGAGCAATATCCCAACCCCCCCAGATAGAACCTCACCCTCCCCCCTTCCCCCCCACCCCCACCAAGAAAAATATACCCCAACACCCAAACAGAGGGAGGAGATACGTCAAATAGAGATATGCCATTACATCTGGAGTCTATTCAGGATATGGCTATGACTCGCAGGGGTCAAAATGTTCAAGTATGGAGTCCAAGTGTTGACAAAGTCTCTGCTCCGGCGACGAGAAGAACATGCCAAACGGGCCTCCCAGCCCATAAGTTCATGAAGTCGATTCCGCCAAAGCCAAAAGGAAGGGGGCTCAGGAGAGAGCCAAAACATAAGATACATTTCTTCCCCAGAATGAAACACTTACTAAGAAACAGTTTTTCTGAAGAAGTGTACACAGAGAAGATAGAAAAATGAGCAAATAACATAGGAAGCACCAGGACAGGCTCGGGAACCTGCACCAGGTCCTGTAAGAAGGAAGCCAGCGCCTTCCAAAAGGCCTGAATCCCCACACAACTCCACATACCATGAAAGTAAGAGTTAACCTCCACAGAACAACAGACACAGAGTTGAGAGTCAGTACAGCCCATATAGTACGCCTGACTTTGGGAAACATAAGCCCGCAGGACTGTGCGATAGTGACATTCTCCCAATTCAGCACTATAGACCAGTCTAGCTGTACTCTTCAACACCGTTAACAAAAAAGTGCCCCCCAAGTCCCTGCCCAAATCACGCTGCCAAGCGTCCAAAACCCCGGGAAAAACCCTAGGCGGGCGAAGGGCCATAATCTGGCTATGAAAATATGAAATCGAGACCCTAGTGTCTTGCTCAGCTGTCAAAAAAGCACAGAGACGGATCCCAAAGTCCTCGCCCAGGGAGCCCCCCGGGAGAGAGCTCACATAATGCCTTAGTTGACAATAAGCAAAAGGAAGGCCAAGCCCCGGAACCCCCCTCCTCTCCAAAGCCTCACAAGAAAGAAGGGTCCCATCAGCCTACAGAACATGCCGTAACAGCTCCACTCCCCCAGCCCGCCAGCGACCAAAAATGGATGGGCCCACCCCCGGAGGGAAAGCTAAGTTCCCAACCAATGGCAAAAATACATTAACATGGGAATCCTGATTCCACAACCCAAGAATCTGGTGCCATACTATCCACAAAGACCGAAAAAGAATACTCCGTTTACAGGGACTCGGCAACTTGGATAGAGGGGCATGAAGAAGATACAAAAGATGAAGAGGATAAAAATAATCCCGCTCCAGGGAAAGATCAGTATAAAAAGAGGTGCTCAACCCCCAATCACTGACATGACGTAATAAGCAAGCCTGATTATAAACCCGGATGTCAGGCACCCCCAAACCGCCCTTGGTAGTCGGTCCAACTAACAAAGACCAGCGCATTTTGGGCCTCCGCCCCCCCCCCCCAACAGAACCGAGATAACAAGGAAGCCAAGGTCTTAACATCTCTCTGCAACAAAGAGAGGGGAAGAGTCTGGAGAACGTAAAGCCATTTCGGGAATACAACCATACGAAATAAGTATATTCTACCCATCAGGAAAAGCGGCAGATCTTGCCATTTGACTAACAGCAATATAGTGTCTGCGAGAAGTTTATCAATATTAAGTCGATACAATTGGGGAAGATTCATAGTCAGCCAGATCCCCAAGTAGCAAAATGAGGAGTCTGCCCAGCGCAACGGAAAGCTGCCCCCCCCCCAATGCTGCCGAAGTTGGTCCGAAGAAGCCAAAGCCTCCGCCTTTGATAAATTTAGAGCAAAGCCCAAGAAATCTCCATATTCCCGCAAGCTCTCCAACAATGCGGGTAAGGAGCGCTGGGGGTCCGTTAAAATTTTCATATTATTTTAGTTTCTTTGTTGTGTATTAGTTGGTTGTCTTGATCATACATGGTACAAGAAGTTATTCTTGATAATTTTTTTAATAAAATGATAAATAAATAAAAGAATAAATTGAAGAACAAGCTCAATGAAGCTTTTTAATCAGCGCTGATTGAAACCTAGGCGCCTATCAAGAAAGCGCGATTCTGTAACAAGGTGCCTCTACAAATTTAGGCGGCCTTCAAAATCATAGGCGCTATGCACGTTAGGTGTGGGCGTGGCTACGTGTTAGGCGCCTTCTTACAGAATCACTGCTCTTAAGCGTGCTTATGCGCTCAGCTAGGCGCCTAATTAGTTGTGCCTAGAGCTGGCCTATTTCTTGGGCGCCTCCAAAATAAGTTCAGCTCAGCGTGATTCACTAAACAGCACCCAATTGTGCTTGAATCGCGCTGAACGGTGCCTAATTAGGCGCGTAATTTTTGGGCGCTTCTTATAGAATTTGCCCTTGAATGTTATCTGGTAAACTTTAACCATTTAAGTCACACCACATAAATGGCTGTTTTAAAATTAACCAGGAGCCAAGGACTGGGGATGATAGAGGGGCTGGGAATGGGAGAAGGGGGCTTGGGAGAGGATAAGCAAGGAAGTGATAAAAGTAGCTGGAATGATGGGAAGTTGGGGAAAGGTCAAAATGGGGAAACTGAGGGCTGGACGGGGAGAAGAGGAAAAAATGTGAATTTAGAGAGAAGCAGAAAAGAATATGGAGGAAAACTGAAACAGAAAGATCATTGCCAGACAGATGTCGAGGAGGAATGGAAGAAAATAGGACGATGTTAAATGTACAGGAAACCTGGATTACCTAATTCCCGCCTCAATTATCCTATCCCCAGCACCCTGCCATCCTAAATTGTGTTCTGAAGACGAGGAATTAAAATGCAGGCAAATTGCTTGCACAATTTAGAAGAAAGGCCAGCTAGGCCAGGAGCCTTCTTCGTTTTCAGCTGCTTAATGGCCTCAAGAATTTCTCTTACTCTAGTTTCCTTGTCCACTAATTCAACTTGTGTGCAGGCGTGAGTTCCAATATTGGTGCCAAGGCCTACTAGGCTTCTGTCTCTTCCACTCCTGCACTTACGTGCACTTTGGAGGAGTACAAGCAGGGCTGGATTTAGAGGAAAAGAGGCCCTAGGCTATTCCACTTATGAGGCCCTTTCACCTCCCATTTTTAAGTTTGTAAATTACATGAGAGATAATAAAATACATCATTACTGTGATATATATCAATATGTTAAATGAAACATGTTGTTATTGGTACTAACCTTTATAAAAAATGTGACACGGATAATAAATAAAAAAAAGTCGAGAACACTTATTTGGACATTTATTCTCAGCACCATATATAGTACTTGTAACAATAACTAATCAAACATAAACTAAACTAAATTAAACTAAACCTTGGGTTTATATACCGCACCATCTCCACGAATGCGGAGCTCGGCACGGTTTACAGGAAGAAAGATGAGAGAGGAACTACAGTGGAGAGATTAAAGAGTTAGGTGTAAAGGGGGAAGGTGAGAGGCCTAAGAGAGGGGGGAAGTGTTACAGTTTTGAGAATAGCCAGGTTTTTAGGTGTTTGCGGAAGAGTTGGAGGGAGCTTGAGGTTCGGAGAGGGGAGGTGAGGTTATTCCAGATCTCAGTGATTCTAAAGGGGAGGGATGACCCAAGTTTGCCTACATGGGAAATACCTTTTATGGAAGGGAAGGATAGTTTAAAAATTTGGGAGGATCTGGAGGAAGTAGGGGTTGGGGAGTTCCAGGATAGAGGGATAACGGCAGGAAGGATGCCATGTAGGATCTTGTAGGCCAGACACGCACATTTGAAGTGGATCCTGGGGATTACTGGGAGCCAATGGAGCTTAGACAGGAGTGGTGAGACGTGATCAAATTTGCTTTTCGCGAAAACAAGCTTAGCTGCGGCGTTCTGAATCCGCTGAAGTCTGTGGAGGCTTTTCTTGGTTAGGCTGAGGTAGATAGAATTGCAATAATCCAATCTGGAGAGGATGATGGATTGTACTAGGACTGCGAAGTGTTTTTGGTGAAAATAGGGTCTGACTTTCCTTAGCATGTGAAGGCTGAAGAAGCATTTCTTCACCAGGGATTGGAGATGTTCGTTGAAGGATAGAGAAGAGTCTAAGGTGACACCCAGAACTTTGCTTGAGAACTCGAGCTGTAATGGGGGGCCGGTGCCCCCAGTGCGTCCTTCCTCACCTCACCCCCCTCCGATGCCTGCCTGCCTCCCATCCCCCTTCCATTGAACACCCCCCATGCCATCCTGCCTGTCTGCCTTCAATTAAACCCCCCCCACCCCCCCTACGATGCCAGCCTGCCTGCCTCCCATCCCCCTTCCACTGAAACCCCCCACCCCACCCCCGATGCCAGTCTGGGCCGCCCTGTCCTGACGGATCCACGTTTTGCCTCTCTCCCCGCAGGGCTGGGCTTTGCCCAGCTGTTTCCGGACTGACGTCTTTCCCACCCCGATCCTCCTCCCAGGGCGAGAAAAAGAAAGGGAGAAGCCGAGTCGGCGCCCCGTTGCGGCCGGAGCCGGTTCCGATCCCGAAGCGTAGAATTTCTCCTTATTTTCGGTTCAGTGTTTTAGTGTTCACTGTTTTTAGAATAGTGTAATTTTAATTTTGCTAACAATTTGAATGTAGGCCCCTCTTGATCTTGAGGCCCTAGGCTAAAGCCTAGTTAGCCTATAGGAAAATCCGGCCCTGAGTACAAGTCACTTTAAAATAAGCAAATCGTCTACATGACTCTTGCTACTATTGTTTTGCCCTTGATTGTAAATATTTCATGTATTGGGATTACACCTAAAAACAGGGTTTTCAAGGAAAAATATCTCCTGATGTGAATTAGATTTTTTTTTTTTTTAGTTTTGTAGTTTTCGTTAGGCAGGGCTTTAGGGCATCTGCCTCCCCCTCCTCCTTCCCATCACCAGAATCTACTATTTTGCATTTGTACAACTTCATTATATCATGGTATAACCCAGAAAGAAATAAGAAGACTACAAATTATACAAAATACAGCAATAAAAATGATTACTAATTCAAAAAAAATATGGCCATGTCACACCACTTCTGCAAAAAGCACATTGGTTACCAATCTCGCATAGAATTACTTATAAAATCGTGTTGTTAACCTTTAACCTGGACAGAACTTTTAAGTTTCAAGCTGGCAGACAGCAATCCTGGCTAGGCAACTTCATTGATAGAGCCAGGTCGACCTACGGCGCTTTTCGGAAAGAAATTAAGGCCGCTCTGTTCCATAGATTTATTACCTAGTCAGACAACTCCCTCCTTTTTAAAGCTAATAGTCGTCATGTTGATACTGCGTAGTCCCAGTAATGGTATTCTTCCTCACCTTCTGTATTCTGAAATTCGCTGGCTATCCAGCCCCCTTCACTGTAACTTGTTAATATTGCATTGTAACATATCAATATTATAATTCATACTATTCTGAACTCTAAAATCACTGACTGCTCAGTGACATCTTCCCTATTTGTACTCTGTAATTCGCTGATTGTAGAGCTCTCTTCACTGTGAACCGCCAAGAAGTCGCAAGATTATGGCGGTATAGAAAAAATAAAGTTATTATTATTATTATTATTAATAATAAATTCCCTGAAAACAAGAAGCCCTACTGTTTTGTATTCATGGGAGTGGACAATGTGCAGACTGCTTATGTCAGCTGGCAGATCTTAGATCTAGGGCAGTGGTCTCAAAGACGCGGCCCGGGGGCCACATGCGGCCCGCCAGGTAGTATTTTGAGGCCCTCGGTATGTTTATCCTAATCACAAAAGTAAAATAAAACAGTTTCTTGATCTTTTGTCTCTTTAGCTATAAATGACAATATTATTATTAAGACTTAGCCAAAAGGAAAGATTTATAAACTATAAAGAGTTTTACCTCATGCAAAATTATAATTTCTTTAATAAGATATTAACTATTTTTTTTCTGAGGCCCTCCAAGTACCTACAAATCCAAAATGTGGCCCTGCAAAGGGTTTGAGTTTGAGACCACTGATCTAGGGGAATGGTCTTTTTCCCGGAAGGCCTCTGATAGAATTGTTCACACTTTGTTTTAACCTACAGGGTTAAAACAAATAAAGAAAAATCAGAACCATGGTCCAACCATGGTCCTTTACATAAGAACATAATGGAGAAAGCCCATCCTACTGGAAGAACCGACTAACCCAATCCACCTCAATCAGGCACAGGAGAACCCACTCACTATTCACACACCCACCAACCAAAAATGTCAAACGAAGAAAACTGTATGACAATCTAATGGCCCCCAAAGCAACAAAACTAGACAGACAAATCACCAATCTGCTGTTTTCGACCACAGACTACAAAACCTTCAAAAAAGAAACTAAAACCCTACTCTTCAAAAAATATATAAAACCTATTTAACACGACCAGTTCCTTCCCAAATTCCACCTACCACAATCTCTACCCCTTTCAAATCTAAAATGTTTCTAATTATCCAACATGTATCACCTCAAGCTCCCGACTATTCTTATGTAATTCCTATAACAATTCTTATGTAAAGTTACAATTCTTGTAACCTCCTGGTAAATCTTATGTAATCCGCCTTGAACCGCAAGGTAATGGCGGAATAGAAATCACGTAATGTAATGTAATGTAATGTAATTATTATTAAAATCCGACAATCTAATGCACCAATATTTCTGGATCGTCTTTCGATACCATATTCTCCATTTAGGACACTCAGATCATCAGAACAGCATTTATTGACTATCCCTTCTTTAAAAGTAATAGCTACTAGGAGATCTACTATTTTTTCGGTTCTAGCACCCCCAGCTCTGGAACAACCTACCAAATTACTTACGCGATGAACCTCATTAGAAAAATTCAAAAGTTCTTTAAAACGTTTCCTGTATAAAGACGCATTTGAGACATAGATAGGATAACTCGTCTAACATTAAGAGCTCCTTTTACGACGGTGCGTTAGGGCCTTAACGCGCGGAATAGCTCGCGCTGTAATGCCGTGCGCGCTAGCCGCTACCGCCTCCAGTGCGTGTGCTAAAAACGCTAGCGTACCTTTGTAAAAGGAGCCTTGAATCTTATGCTCTAACACTTAATCTTTATCAGACCTTATGTATAGGTCGCCAACTTTTCCACCTTCTCTTCTAAACTTATCCATTTTCTTATATTTATTCTTTGTTTCCCTCCAGATGTGTTCTCCTTAAATGTCTCTTTATTTTCTCTAAAGATTGTCGTTCATCCCCCTCTCCTTTTGTATCGGTAATTAAATTTGTACGTTTATACCTTATGTTTATTGGTAATACAATTGTTTTATTTTTGTCCCCTATTTTTAAACTGCGTATACAACAAATTTTTAATCCACTTGAAAACTTGAAACTTCTCTGGGGCCAGCAAGTCCGTAATTGTCACTCCCACAGAAAGAGGGGTTTCAGTTAAAAAGCACAAAACAATAAAATGTATACAGCTAAATGTACACTTTTCCCTCGGAAAACCTTTGTTGTCCCCAAACATGTATGACGGCCTGGCCTTCTCTGCTTCTTCTTTTGGACTCTTCGGGTTTTGTGCAGAGTGGACTTTTCTCTCTGTTGTTTTTCAGTAATATATTTGCAAACATATAACAATCTTAGGAGGTTTTTATCTGCCGTCATCTACTATGTTAGGAATAAAATGGGTCCCCTTAGTATAACTTTCCTGATTGAGCAATACCTCACTTGAACCTCTTTGCTTTGGGATGTATTAATGCACAAGCAAGGATTTATTGCCTATAAATAGAAATAATTATCATGCCAATTAACTGAATACATTTGATAAAGGACAAAGTCTATAGCTTTCATTGGACCATTCTGTGCTTTGCCAAGATGGCTACTAGACACACAGATGGGGGGGGGGGGGAAACAGTCTATCAGCTCCAAACATTCTTGCAACTCTTAAACAATTTTTAGCCTTAAACATCTGGCTGAGTCCAAATCTAAACTCTATCCAAGTCTAAACTTGATTTAAGGTTTAATCACATTAATTCTAATCTCGGCAGAGACAATAAGTAAACACCATGCACATGTCAAGTGAGAAGAGAGAGAAAGAGGATGCCAGCAACTGTATGTTAAAAAAAAAAAAAATTACTGAGAATTAATAAATCACATATTTTTATCTCTTGGGGGAATGCTTCTATTACAAAGCAATTCCAGTAAGGGCTTCCCATGCCAAATCAAACACTAGTAATAGCAGGGGAAAACAATTCCTGCCAGTTCAAATGTCCAAGGATTCTGAAAAAAATTTGGAAAACTGAACACGCTTTGCCCTCTTTCCATGAAATCAAAGAATGTCAGCCACCGGGAAACAAGATGTTCTCACTGATGTCCAATAACAAAAATGAATAATGTATATCTGAAGTCTTAGCACATCGCATGATGCATTCCCTGCCTTCAGAGCCCTGCAGTCCACATGAAAAGATCACCGTGTCAACAACATTTCGCAAAAAAATTCACAGGAGTTTGCAACTTGCTCGACTGAGAATTAACCAGTGTTTGCCCTTCTTTCATCAGAGCTGCACTGGATCAAGAGCCATTTGAAAGCTATCTACATACTCATCCTTGTGACCTTGGACCTTGTGACCTTGGATCAAGAGCATACTCATCCTTGTGACCTTGGACTTTGTGACCTTGGATCAAGAGCATACTCATCCTTGTGACCTTGGACAAGTCACTTAACCCTCCATTGCCTCAGGTACAAAATGAGACTGTAAGCCAGGGGTGTCAAAGTTCCTCCTCGAGGGCCGCAATCCAGTCGGGTTTTCAGGATTTCCCCCAATGAATATGCATGAGATCTATTTGCATGCACTGCTTTCATTGTATGCTAATAGATCTTATGCATATTCATTGAGGAAATCCTGAAAACCCGACGGATTACTGCTTTCCAGGAGGGACTTTGACACCCCTGCTGTAATCCCTCTAGCAACAGGGAAATACCTGGTATATCTGAATGTACCTCACCTGAAAAGGTGGGAGTGAAATCCAAATAAATAATAAATGCATGTACGCAGGTGAGCGTGTGCGTGCGGGTGCACTTCGCATAATGAAAGATAACATCAATAGACAGGCTGTAGGAATCTTAAACCACAAAGGGGCCCTTTTATTAACCGATTTAGCGTGCACTAAATGCTAAGGCGCCCATAGAAAATAATGGATGCCTTAGTATATAGCATGCGCTAATCTTTAGCACGTGCTAAATCAGCAGTGATGTCACAATGGCTTGATTAGATGGCGACTTCAGCATTTGGAACCTAGGACAATACCAGACTTTACAATCTACGACCCAGAAATATCACAGAAGAGACAAGCTGATTTAATCATGTATTTGTAATGGGTATAACTAATGGGCTGACTGGATGGACTATTCAGGTCTTTATCTGCCGTCATTTACTATGTTACTATGTTACCTGGCAGAAACCCAAAGAGCAGCAACATTCCAGAGCTGAGATTGTGATGTCATAATGCCTCATTCCACCAATGCCTAAGAGCCAACCTCAGCAGTGATGTCACAATGGCTTGATTAGATGGAACCTAGGACAATACCAGGTGGACTTTACAGTCTATGACCCCGAAATATCAAAGAAGAGACAAATTAATTTAATCATGTATTTTTAATTGGTATAACTTATGGACTGAATGGACCGTTCAGGTCTATATCTGCTGTCATTTACTATGTTACTACATTCACTTCTTTCTTGTCCTTTCATCCATTGGGATTTGTGGCAAAGATTCTAGAACCCTCATCCTTCTGTAACCCACAGTGGGTTTCTTAGTCATGCTTATCAATTCTATGATATAATGGATCAGTGGCTGCACTTTATAAATACTGATGCATGTGAATCGGTGGTACCCGCAGAAAAAAAATAAATCAGTTGGATAGGTTGCCGTTTTAATGTTTTATCTTAAATTTTGCATGAACTGTGAGAGAAGGGCCCTCTGAAACGAAAAAAAAAAAAAAAAGATTCACTAGAATTGATTGAGAAAGAGCTGGATTTCCATACAAATACACTTCTCCCTCCGTATTCACGGTTTCAGCATTTGTGGTTTCGATTATTCATGGTTTTTAGCTTGCTGGCTCCTCCCCCAAATTACATCAGCTTGCATAGAGAAATCGCTGATTCCAAGCGTTTACAGAGAAAAATCACCGATTCCCGGCACTTTCTTCATCGTGCTTTGCCTCTCCTTCGGGAACAAACCAGGTCTCCCACCATGTTATTCGCGGTTTCACTATATTCACGACGGTTTGTAATAGAAAACAGCGAATAACATATGAAAAAGTTATTCGTGGTTTTTCTGTATTTGCGGTTCTGTTAATCCGCTATCACAGCGAATACGGAGGGAGAAGTGTATTTTCAACCAATATGCAAATTTAACTGGAACAATACAGGAGAGCTGGTCCTATGACTCAGCACTATAGAATTCATAAGTAACCAATGTTGCTAATTATCCTGTCTCAAAGGAAAAAGAAAAATGGAAACCAACACAGTGCGTGGAAGACTTAGGTTTGCGTGGGGGGGAGGGTGCATTTAGATTTGGGCTTTTACCCCCTCCTTTACAAATCCACCCAAGCGTTTTTAGTGCCGGCCGCCGTGGTAACAGCTTGGACGCTCAAAGGAATTCTACTGCGGCGGCCGGCGTTAAAAATGCCAGCATGGCTTTGTAAAGGAAGGGGTTAATGTTCAGTTTCATTTTCTTTCAGTACCTTAACACAAGATGGCATATGCTGTTTCATAAGCTAGTCAGTGTGTTCCAGACTGCAACAAAACCGACTGAATGACAAAAATCCTGAGTGGAGTAGAACGGGTACATGTGGATTGATTTGTCACTCTGTCAAGAATTGCAAAGACTAGGGGGACACTCGATGAAACTGCAGGGAAATACTTTTAAAACCAATAGGAGGAAATATTTTTTCATTCAGAGAATAGTTAAGCTCTGGAACTTGTTGCCAGGGGATGTGGCAACAGCGATTAATGTAGCCAGTTTTCAGAAAGGTTTGGACAAGTTCCTGGAGGAAAAGTCCATAGTCTGTTATTGAAAGACATGGGGGAAGCCACTGCTTGCCCTGGATCAGTAGCATGGAATGTTGCTACTCTTTGGGGGTTCCGGAATCTTTTGTTACTCTTTGGGATTCCAGAATCTTGCTATTCTTTAGGATTCTGAATGGAATGTTGCTACTCTTTGGGGTTCTGGAATCTTTTGTTACTCTTTGGGATTCCAGAATCTTGCTACTCTTTAGGATTCTGAATGGAATGTTGCTACTCTTTGGGGTTCCGGAATCTTTTGTTACTATGTGGGATTCCGGAATCTTGCAATTCTTTAGGATTCTGAATGAATGAAACTCTTTGGGTTTTGGCCATGTACCAGTGACCTGGATTGGCCACTGTGAGAACGGGCTACTGGGCTTGATGGACCATTGGTCTGACCCAGTAAGGCTATTCTTCTGTTCTTCAGACCTACCAGTGTTAAGGAGATTTTGCAGAGATAATGTTCACAGCACCGTGGAGTCTTAGTGGTAGAAGACTAGAGGATATGTTTTAAAGGGATTCTCTATGCTATGGGTAAAGCAGTATTCGCCTTTAGGGGGAGCTGGTGGGGACTGAATTCCAAAAGGCAGGGGATAAACACAGAGGATCTCCATTTCCACTCTAAGCAAACTTAAGTGACTTTCACGCTACAAAAAAAAAGCACAGACGGACTAACGTATGAAAAGTGGCAGTTACGACCGTGTAGAAAAAAAAGGGGTAGCCTGCTCAGAGCGGCAATCACAACCCTATATGAAAAAAGGGAGTAACCTGCACAAAGAGTTGGGTCCATAAAATGGGGTAACCTCAACCGTAGGAAAATGGGCTAAGTGACATGGAGTGAGAGTTACAATCATAACAATGTAACTGGGCAGACTGGATGGGCCGTCGTTTACTAGGTTATCTGCAGAGAAAGATATTTGGGGCCAGATTCAATAAACTGTGCTCAGAAATAGGCACCGGAAAAGATTTGCACCAATTGTGATTCTCCCCTCCATTCCATGACCCCGAATTTGGAAAAACCGTGAATATTGGACGCGCTTTAAAGCATGAACAGCCAGTTGTCCCGCACGAAGAGCTTGCAGTCATATCCCCTCGTCGCGGCCAGTGACCTAAACCTCGCGCTCTCGGCACGCCCCCTCCTCCTCGTCTCTGGCTCCGGCCCGCCCTCTCACCTCACACGGGGCTCGGCTGTCATTCGCGGTTCTCCTTCTGTCAGGATTGGTTGGGGAGATGTGAACTTTCCAGCTATTGGCTGCTCCGTGGGGGAAAACCGCGAATGACTGAGTCCGCAAATTCTGAACCACAAATTCGCAGGGGTGTACTGTATACTGTATTGTCCCGAGGAAGAAGATTTTGGCCTCTGAAAACTATTTGAAAAACACATTAGTCCAGTAAAATGGTATAATCTTATTTTCCACTTTTTATTTCTGTTTGTTAATTTGTAAAGTGGTGATTGGTAATTGCCAGGTTTTTTTTTTTCAAATTTATATCTGTTGTTTTTACATTTATTTTTTTCATATTGTTAGGGATTATGTGTCACTGTTTTTGTGGTGTTGCATTGGAAGCTCAGTCTGGCTTCTTGCCAGTTCAGTTTTGTCTATATATTTCTAATTTTAGTTTGCGAATACTTATTCCATACTGGGCAAGGATGTATTTATGTTCTGTGTATGTGGTTTTCTGTTAGCATTGACTGAAGGATCGATCTGTACTAATCTGGCTGGTTTAGTTTTACCATTGATGTTCTAGTGCTCATTGCAGCGTTTAAGATGCTGTCTTTTCCTAGGTACACTCTTGTTGTGTGACTTGTGGTTTAATACTAACAATCCTTTTTCTCCTAGAAGAGGGGGCGGGAGGGGGGGGTTTAAAAATGATTGGCACCAGATGTCAAATAAACTTAGTATGTCAGTGTGTAGCAATTTTCTGCTATGGTCCCTTGTGACATTGCCTGAGCGATTTCTGGTTCTTTGGATTTTCGGATTCTAACATAAGAATATAAGAATATTACAGTACATTACATTACAGTAGGGATTTCTATTCTGCCATTACCTTGAGTTCTTTTAATACCCTGGGATGTATACCATCCAGTCCTGGCGATTTATCACTTTTTAACTTGTCAATGTGGCTCAGTACATCTTCCAGATTCACCGAGATTTCTTTCAGTTCCTCCGCATCATCACCCTTGAAAAGCATTTTATGTTTGTATTGTCTTTTATCAAAAACCAATAAAAACTTATTGAACTGAAAAGCATTTCCAGTTCAGGTAGATCTCTTACATCTTCTTCTGTAAAGACTGAAGCAAAGAATTCATTCAGTCTTTCTACTATGGCCTTATCCTCCCTGAGTGCCCCTTTCGCTCCTTGATCATCCAACAGTCCCACAGATTCCTTCACAGTAGAAGTAGAAGTGGTAGAGGTAGTAGAAGTAATAGTGGTACTGGTAGTAGTAGTAGAAGTAGAAGAGGTAGTGGTGGTAGAAGTAATAGCGGTAGTGGTAGTAGTAGTAGAAGTGGTAGTAGTAGAAGAAGTGGTAGTAGAAGTAGAAGTGGTAGAGGTAGTAGAAGTAATAGTGCTAGTGGTAGTAGAAGTAATAGTGGTAGTGGTAGAAATGGTAGTAGAAGTAATAGTGGTAGTGGTAGTAGTAGAAGAGGTAGAGGTAGTAGAAGTAATAGCGGTAGTGGTAATAGAAGTAATAGTGGTAGAGATAGTAGTAGTAGAAGTTGTAGTAGTAGTAGAAGTAATAGTGGTAGTGGTAATAGTAGAAGTAATAGTGGTAGTGGTAGTAGAAGTAATAGTGGTAGTGGTAATAGTAGAAGTAATAGTGGTAGTGGTAGTAGAAGTAATAGTGGTAGTGGTAATAGAAGTAATAGTGGTAGTGGTAGTAGTAGTAGAAGTAGAAGTGGTAGTAGAAGTAGAAGTGATAGTAGTAGTAGAAGTAATAGTGGTAGTGGTAGTAGAAGTAATAGTGGTAGTGGTAGTAGAAGTAGTAGAGTTAGTAGAAGTAATAGTGGTAGTAAAAGTAATAGTGGTAGTGGTAATAGAATAGTGTTAGTGGTAGTAGTAGTAGAAGTAGAAGTGATAGTAGTAGAAGTGGTAGTAGTAGTGGAAGTAGAAGTGGTGGTAGAAGTAATAGTGGTAGTAGAAGGAGAAGTACCTGTAGTAGTAGTATTTTTGGTAGCAGTAGTAGTGGTGGTGGTGTTCTACATGCATAACCAGACGTCAACAACAGAGGAACTGAAATGGGACATGGATGTATGCTCCCAGTGGCTCCAGAGGGTTCATATGTCCAACACTGCTGTTAAGTATGATTGACATATAGAGAATTCCAGTGCCAGAAAACAAAACCTCATATCAATTCTCCTGAGCACCTTCCACCTTTTACATTCCTCCTGTTTAAGTGAACCTACTAATGAGAAAGACACCACGTTTTCTGGAAGGGAGAACGCTCTAGCTACTAGGCACGTTGCACAAGTTTCCATGAAGGTTTGTTGATCCTGGACACGAACTGAAAGATATATTGATTCAGGACAAAAATAGGTCCTTGGCCAAGCACCAGGGCTTTCCATGGATATCTACTCCAATCATTTGCCAAAGCAAATTGTAGTAATATTGAAGAAATGCAATTCTCAGACAATACTGAACTTGCAAATGGGTTATACCCCTTCGTTATTCATTTTGCATGGAAACAATGCATTTCAGTAAGAATTTGGTTACAAGTGTGCTATCAGAGAAGAACTCTCTGCTAATTGAAATTCTTTTGTAATAGTAATAATAATAACAACTTTATTTTTGTATACCGCAATACCACAAACAGTTCAGAGCGGTTTACAATGCAAGAGACTGTACATACACAGTGAAGATACAATGCAAGGGAATGTACTATGTAGTTGAGAGCGGTTTACAATGCAGGGGACTGTACATATTCAGCATAGGTGTTTATACAGCAAAGATACAATGCAGATTTACAATGCAAGAGACTGTACATATACAGCGGAGATATTTATACAGTGAAAATACAGCGAGAGACTTATAGAGTAATGTAACTTGGGGTACTCATGTATTACCCTTCTACCGGTAGAAGCTCACGTTCTGTTTAAGTTGGGTTGTCTTTGCTACAAAGTCGTGTATGGTATCGCTCCAATCTATATGACTGATAGATTCCTTATAGCATCTTATAAACACAGACGAGGATCACACGCTTTGTTTATTTTTTCATCTACTTAGGGTTGTGAAAGTAAGAAATCTTTGGTACAAAATGCTGCAGTTCGCCTGATTTTTGATCTTAAAAAATACGACCATGTTAGTCCTTTTTATACCAAACTGCATTGGCTGCCTTTTGGGGCCAGAGTGTTTTTCAAGTTTGGGTGCTTCTGTTATAAGGCGCTTTTCGGATTATTGCCCTCATATCTGACTTCCTATTTGAAATTCTCTTATTCAACTAAAGGTACTAGAAATTCGGGTAAGTTTATCTTCCCTACCCCAAAGGCCTGTCGTTATAAGACTTTTTTGGACAGGACTTTGGCGTATAAAGCAGGGAAGATGAACTCCTGGTTAAGTCCGAGGATTGTTCAATCCTACTCATAGAAACATAGAAACATAGAAGATGACGGCAGAAAAGGGCTACAGCCCATCAAGTCTGCCCACTCTGCTTACCCACCCCCTGTCTATGCCCTAATGACCCAATTTCCTTATCTTGACCCTCGTAGGGATCCCACATGGGTATCCCATTTATTCTTAAAGTCTGGCACGCTGTCTGCCTCGATCACCTGCACTGGAAGCTTGTTCCAATGATCAACCACTCTCTCTGTGAAGAAATACTTTCTGGTGTCGCCATGAAATTTTCCGCCCCTGAGTTTGAGCGGGTGCCCTCTTGTGGCCGAGGGTCCCTTGAGAAAGAAAATATCAACTTCCACTTCGACACGTCCCGCGAGGTACTTAAATGTTTCGATCATGTCTCCCCTCTCCCTACGTTCCTCGAGAGTGTAGAGCTGCAGTTTGTTCAGTCTCTCTTCGTACGAGAGACCCTTGAGCCCCGAGATCATCCTGGTGGCCGTCCGCTGAACCAATTCAATTCTGCGCACATCTTTACTGTAATGTGGCCTCCAGAATTGCACACAGTACTCCAGATGAGGTCTCACCATGGCCCTGTACAACGGCACTCTTATCTTACCTTTAGGAAAACATTAAAAACCCATTTATTTGACATACAAGAATGCTGTTTTTGATATTATAATGAGGTGTTTCGGTTCTTATTCTTTTTAATGCATGTTTTAATCTTTTAATTTTTTTGTAATCTTTTATTAAGTAATACTAGATTGATGTATGCGGTTTGTGTGTTTCGAAATTGTGCTGAAATGTCTCAGCTTTTTCCTGTTGGGAACCGCCCAGAACTACTGGTAGGGCGCTATATAAGAAAATAAATTATTATTATTATTATTAGCATTCCAGGCTGATTTCTATGATAAGGAATTTCAACCATTATTGAGTAGTGCTTGTTCTTATAAACATTTTAGAACTCAATTGAAATCTTACCTCTTCTCAAAGTATCTGGCGAATTAAGCTATATGTTTCTTATGTTATTTTCTTATTACTTTTTTGTTAACCGCGCTGAACTTACGGTTACACGGTTTATAAGTACGATGTTATGTTATGTTACAAGGCAACAGATACATTTTATATTTAAGAAGTTATTTTGCCCTAGCTTCAGTATTCTGAACCTGTGCATAATTTTTTTTTTTAAATAATATATTTTATTGCATTTTCAGAAAATTCAAACATTCAGAATGCCAGGTGTACAATAGAAAGTATGAGCACCAAAACACTTCATAACTTCACCGAACATCAGAAAGGTCCCCCCCCCTCCCTCCTCCCCACCCCTCTTCCCCCAACCTAAACCAAAAGAGAAACACACGGTCCATTCCAGTGTAGTCGCTACCATAATCTCATACATTCAATAAGTTGGTACGAGCTCTAGGCGTTAAGGTGTCGCAAAATTGTGTCCAGCAAAGACAAAATAATCGGCCCTGCTCAGAGTCCAAGGAGGAAAAACACAGTCTCTCCATGGAGGCTTGGTGTATCATCAAGGTTCGCCACCGAGATATTGTCGGGGACGCAGCAGTGATCCAGCAGAGCAACATCGCTCTAGACAGGAAGCTACAAAATCCCTTCGGGGCAGACAAAGGAATATGATGCAGTGTAAACAACATCATCGGATTCAGTGCAAATTTGTAATTCCACGTAGCTTGAATATGAGCACCGAGCTGCTGCTAGAAGGAAGAAATCCTAGTGCAGGTCCAGAACTGATGACCCAATGTAGATGGGGAGTGAGAACATTTAAGGCATTGGTCAGACGGACTCATTTTTGCCCAAAACTGGTAAGCAGTAGACCTGTAGAGCCGATGTAGAAATTTGTAGTTCATTTCAAACAGTGTCACACTACGGGTCCCCCGAGCCGTCCAAGGGGTGCCCCTACGTATCATGAAGGGAGTAACCTCGCATGAAAGTTCCTGAGTCCATTTAAGAGCAATGGTATCATAAGGGGGTTAACCTGTGCATAATTAAACCACACCTTATTTCACAGTTTATATAATAGTGCCATAATGCAAGTGGGTCAATAACCACTAGAACTCATATGGTACCCTAGCCAAGCAGCTCGGAGGCCGACGACAATTACGGTGAATCTGTATTTTCAAACCCATTAAAGATGTCTTTGAAACCCACTCTGAATTGACTCCCCAGTCATTAATAGTGGGCTAGAAGCTTCCAATGCAGATAAAGATAAAGATTTCAGGTTCCAAGTAGGATTTTTGTTTTTTTTAAACTGCAGGATTAACAGAAACAGGCACAAAAGCTCTTTTCGCCATAGACATTCAACATTCAAATACAAACTCAAACAGAGCATGGAGCAGGCATAGTTTAGAGTTTGAAATGAACAAGTCAGGGGACCTCCTATAGGATTTCAGATCCAAACACATATAAGTAGATTCAGTTCAATTATGTCCAAAATCAGACACTGTTCAGACTAGCAGGCTATGGACTTTTCCTCCAGGATTTCAGATCCAAACACATATAAGTAGATTCAGTTCAATTATGTCCAAAATCAGACACTGTTCAGACTAGCAGGCTATGGACTTTTCCTCCAGGATTTCAGATCCAAACACATATAAGTAGATTCAGTTCAATTATGTCCAAAATCAGACACTGTTCAGACTAGCAGGCTATGGACTTTTCCTCCAGGATTTCAGATCCAAACACATATAAGTAGATTCAGTTCAATTATGTCCAAAATCAGACACTGTTCAGACTAGCAGACTATGGACTTTTCTTCCAGGAACTTGTCCAAACCTTTTTCTAAACCAGCTACATTAACCGTTCTTACCACATCTTCTGGCTTAACTATTCTCTGTGGGGAAAAAAAATTTCTTCCTATTGGTTTTAAGAGTTTTTCCCTGTAACTTTATCGAGTGTCCTCTAGTCTTTGTAATTTTTGACAGAGCGAAAAATCGATCCACTTGTACCCGTTCTATTCCACTCAGGATTTTGTAGACTTCAATCATACGAGAGGAGTTCCATCCCCTTTACCATCTTGGTCGCTCTTCTTTGAACCTTTTCTAATTCTGGTTAAGTTGTGATTATCAGCCAAGGACTGACTCCACCTCCAGAATTCCCCTAAAATAACCAATTTTTAGTTTGGTGCTAACCGGTTATTTTCACACAATCAAATTCGTCCCAGAGGGTAAATAGAGATAACAATATAGGTTTCCCTTTATTCCATTTTGGGAATGGTGGATTGCAAGACTGTACAGTCTTTATAAGGCAAAAGGCCACATTCAAGGCTATTTTAAGAATAATTTTATAATAATTTTTTGATGTAACCTCAGTGCAAAGGTAAAAGCTATCGGCCTTGGGAAACCCGAGTTCCAGGCTTATACAATGTGAAAGGGGCTATTTCTCAAGCTACTTTAGCACCATCATAGGCAAACATCTAGTGCTTTGAAATAATAATAAACCCATACAAAAGTGTTGCAGAGTGATTATTTAACTATATAGTACAAAATTGGAACCCACCAACCCCAAAAAGGTGCTCAAACTAGTGATTTCAAGGTACTTATCTCAGGCAGTCCTCAATCACTTGACGAGTCTCCAAATAATAATTCTCCCCTTAAATTTTCCCGGCTCAGCTGTGCCCAGTTTCAGGAATGTTCCTTTCTTCAGGAGCCAGTTATAATAATAATAATAACAGTTTCTATACCGCAGGACCGTGAAGTTCTATGCGGTTTACAATGATTAAAAGATGCTACGGATTAAGTAGAATTAAGAAAGTTAAGAGCTAGTGATAAACAGCTCAAGAGATTGTGGACTAAGATTGTACAGGTCGGTTACCTAAATACTTCTGGAACAAGATATGTTTTTCGGTTTTTCCTAAATTCCCCATAAGTAGTAGGCATAAGCAATTGTTCCAGATCTTTACCCCATAATGCTGCCTGATGTGAGAGAAGATGTTGATGATGTCTTTTAAATTTACATCCTCTAACCGGTGGAGAAGCAAAATTCAGATGTGAGCTTCTCTTATGTCTATTGATTGTGAAAGAGAAAAGGTCAGTTATATATTTAGGGGTTAAACCGAATAGTATCTTAAAGCAACAACATCCAAACTTAAACTTCACACGCACCTCCATCGGCAGCCAATGCAGAAGTAAAATAAAACACCCCGATCTCTAAAGTATGATGTCCATAATCAACAAGAGAGGACAAGAAGCCTAAATGCTGCTGATTAACCCTGAACGTGTAATTCAACCAGGAAGCAACCAGTTAAATCACACCGAGTATTGACTCCTACATATATAGCGAAGGATATAAAATGAGCTAGCTACACGCACATGGTTCATAGACAAAACCGCGGAAGACAAAGGCGCGCGCCGACAACTGAGCGCAAGACGGAGGCGCGCACCGAAGAAAATGACAGTTTTTAGGGGCTCCGACGGGGGGTTTTGTTGGGGAGCCCCCCCCCACTTTACTTAATACAGATCGCGGCGGCGTTGTGGGTGGTTTGGGGGGTTGTAACTCCCCTCATTATACTGTAAACTTAACTTTTTCCCTGTTTTTAGGGAAAAAGTGAAGTTTTCAGTAAAATGTGGGGGGTTACAACTCCCCAAACCCCCTACAACACCCCCACAACGCGGCGCGATCTGTAAAAAGTAAAGTGGGGAGGTTCCCCCCCACACACCCCCGTCAGAGCCCCTAAAAACAGTTATTTTATTCGGTGCGCGCCTTCGCGCTGCGCTCAGTTGTTGGCGCGCGCCTTTGTCTTCCGAGGTTTTGACCTGACACCCACACACATTGGTTATTTCTGTTCAGAGTAGGTTCATATTTTTGGACATGATTGCTAAAATCACAGGTGTGTTCACCAAAAGCAATAAGGACTTTGTTTTAGGAGATTTATTACAATAATTATGGTACAATGAAAGAAGAGAAGTCTCTACCACATTCTGTTCCAATGAAACAAAGATTTACTGCTGCAAAAATGGAAGAAAAAAGTTGAAATAACAGAAAAATATGTCTGAATTTACAGTCCTTACAAAAGCAATACAAATTTAAGTTCCTAGGGATCTTTGTCCACCCCCCCCCCCCCCTTCTTGCCTACATGACTTCCCTATAAATCAGCGATCTCCAACTCCAACCCTTTGCAGGGCCACATTTGGGATTTGTAGGTACTCGGAGGGCCTCAGAAAAAATAGTTAATGTCTTATTAAAGAAATGACAATTTTGCATGAGCTAAAACTCTTTCATTTTGGCTAAGTCTTAATAATAATATTGTCATTTATAGCTAAAGAGAAATGATCAAGAAACTGTTTTATTTTACTTTTGTGATTATGATAAACATACCAAGGGCCTCAAAATAGTACCTGGCGGGCTGCGACTTTGAGACCGCTGCTATAGGCTAAGGCTCTTTACACCTGCATTGTGAGGTCATAGGGCTTTATGGTTATAGAAACATTGTAACATGATGACAGATAAAGGCCAAGTGGCCCATCCACAGCATCCACTATCTCCTTCTCTCCCTATTGGTTAAGGCTCTTAACATTTGCATCTTCTCTTCCTATAGGCCAGTGGTCTCCAACTCCAACCCTTTGCAGGGCCACATTTGAGATTTGTAGGTACTTGGAGGGCCTCAGAAAAAATAGTTAATGTCTTATTAAAGAAATGACAATTTTGCATGAGATAAAACTCTTTGTAGTTGATAAATCTTTCCTTTTGGCTATGCCTTAATAATAATATTGTCATTTATAGCTAAAGAGACATATGATCAAGAAACTGTTTTATTTTATTTTTCTGTTTTATTTTACTTTCCGAGGGCCTCAAAATAGTACCTGGCAGGCTGCAGGTTTTAGACAACTGCTATAAATGGATATATTTACACCGCGGCCCTTTATGTGACAAGTTTCAAGTTTATTTAAGTCTTGATATACTGCTTTTATAATCAAAGCGGTTTCCAATTAATACAAAGTGTTAAAAAGTTTAAAATATAAAATATATATATATATATATAACATAAAGGGAATGCATGGATTATGGGTTTTACCTCCAGGAGTTTGTCCAAACCCATTTTAAACCCAGCTATGCTAACTGCTTTTACCACATCTACTGTGACAAAATCCACAGCTTTGAAGGGAATTAGATCTAAAGGAACATTAGCGAATTCTTATATATTTAAGCTAACAGAAATTTGGAATGCTATTCCACTTATAATAACAGACTTAAATTCATTTCAATCATTTTATAGAACACTGAAAACATTTGTATACTTCATGGCACTTTGTATTAGTCTTGAAAATTAGTAAAGATTAAAAAAAAAAAGACCACTGAAAACATTATTCTCTAAGCCAGTGGTTCCCAACCCTGTCCTGGAGGTCCACCAGGCCAATCGGGTTTTTGGGCTAGCCCTAGTGAATATGCATGGGGCAGACGTGCATGCCTATCACTTCCATTATATGCAAATCTCTCTCATGCATATTCATTAGGGCTAGCCTGAAAACCCGATTGGCCTGGTGGTCCTCCAGGACAGGGTTGGGAACCACTGCTCTAAGCATCTGTCATCTCATTCCTCTTAGACCAGACATGGGCAACTCCGGTCCTCGAGGGCCAGAATCCAATCGGGTTTTCAGGATTTCCCCAATGAATATGCATTGAAAGCAGTGCATGCAAATAGATCTCATGCATATTCTTTGGGGAAATCCTGAAAACCCGATTGGATTCCGGCCCTTGAGGACCGGAGTTGCCCATGTCTGTCCTAGACCCTTCAGTTTATCTTTCTGTTTATTCATCAATATTACGTGTTGTTATTATTCGATTACTATTGTTAATTGAGTCGAGCTCCTTTTTCATGCAGATGACCCGGTCTATAAACTTAAAGTTTTAGTTTAGTTAAGTACAGTCTGCAGTTTCCCAGGATGGCTGGTTTCGCCTCAGTTTAGGAACTCCTTGGGTTGTGATCCCTTCCTATCTTGGTGCGTCAAGACCACAATGGCAGAATTCTAACTAATTCTCTTCCCCTTCCCTAAATCTTTACAGAGTATTTAGCAGTGAAAGCATTTTAACCGATAATTTCCCTTGAGGATTATTTAACCTGCAGACTACACGTTTTCAGATCATTCTGACTCCTGAGGCAGGAAGTTGGGCCTAAACTCATCACCGTGTTGAGTCCTTCCTGTGAACTCTTATTATGTTTGGGGATTTGTTTTTTTGCAGACCTGTTGGTCTACGTTTTATTATTATTTTTTTTACAATAAGCTTTGCACACAGGGAGTAGGGGGGGAGTTTGGCACAGTGGTTAAAGTTACAGCCTCAGCACTCTGAGGTTGTGGGTTCAAACCCACTGCTCCCTGTAACCTTGGACAAGTCACTTAATCCCCCATTGTCCCCATTGTACATTAGATTGTGAGCCTGCCAGGACAGACAGGAAGCTCCCCTGGGAGAACAGAGATTTGTCATGTTTTGGTTCTAAGATTTCTTTTTGTCACTTTTTTGTTGGTCCTTCTCTATTTTTGTTGTAGAGGACTTTCTCTTTTTTTTCGGTGTTTGATATTAAATATGCAGCCGCGTAGGACGGGTTGTAATGCTATATGCCAACGAAGGGGTGCTAAAAAATTCTCAGCCCAACCAACCAACTCATTTTGCCGCTGTAGCTGAAAAGAGTGTCATCTTATTTCATTAAGTGCTAATTTGCAGAAAAGAAATTCTATGTTTTGTTTCAGATCATTGATTGAACCATATCCACGCCATTCTCTTCTTGGCTGGGCTGAGAACTTTTCAGCACCCTCTCGTACTATTTGGGTTTATGCCAGGTACTTGTAACCTGGATTGGTCACAAATGGAAACAGGCTAGATGAACCATTGGTCTGGTTCACTATGGCTCAGCCAAATATAGGACAATCAAGCCATTGTGACATCACCGATGATGTTGGCTCTTATTGGTGGAATGAGGCATTATGACATCACAATCTCAGCTCTGGTTACTGGAGACTGAAACTCTTCACACTACAAGGGGTGCTGAAAAGTTCTCAGCCCAGCCAAGAACAGAATGATGTGGATATGGTTCAATCAATGATCTGAAACAATGTCAAAACATAGAATTTTAAGTGCAAATTGGCACTTAACAAAATCAGGTAACACATTGATTGAACCATATCTACATCATTTTCTTCTTAGTTGGGCTGAGAATTTTTTCAACACCCCCTCGTACTTGCCCCGATCACTACTGGAAAGAGATACCTACTAGCTATATTCCCTGCTGGAAATTAAAAGATTCATAAAGGGAGTATTTTTAAAAAAGGATACGTATATGCAAGTTCCAAAAAAGGTCTTTGAAAAAAATTTTGTAGAGGTCTTTTTCTTAGTCAACGTTACAAAGAAAAGGCAACATACATCAAACATAAAAAGCAAAATAAATAAAGACCCAAACAGGAACCTCTAATTTTTAGAGAAACCTATTTTATAAAAGCAACAGAGGTCTCTATATACCTCTATATGTCTTTGTAATGCACCAATTTAATGTTCTCTGAAGGAGATTTGATTGTGTGCATATTCCTTTAATTTATAAAATTCACACAGGAACCACCACTCTGTCCCTGCTTTGCTCAAATTATGCCTTCTCCCCCTCCTCCCCCCCCCACCCCCCGGATTGCATAAGAGCAAAAGTACTCTCTCCATCTACCTACTTTCTACATGTGTAAAAATAAAGGACCCAGTTTTTATAAAATCCATTTCCTGCATGTCAGACATCTTTGCATTTGGAAAATGCCTTATAAATGTATCCCCAAATGCACAGAAAGAGCAGATTCTTTGTGCTTATACGTGGAAATATCCTAAATACTGTGAGAACTGTTCTGAATTCCTCCCACAGAACCCCCCCCCCCCCCCCCCCCCCCTTTGCAGGTTATGCTGTGTGCCAGCGAAGCCTTTGATGGATACAGGCTATCCTCAGTATCTACTGTACACTGGCCTGCGCATCCTCACATGTCACCATAACTGAGAACAGTAGATGGCGCTGTGACCCTCAAGCCACCACACAGCCTCCCATCTGGTATCATTTTCAAGCACTAAATCTCTGTCTGATGCCCTATGATTTATAAATTATTTATCCCCTCCCCCCCCCCCACACACACTTTAACCGCTTCTCCCCTAACTTTAGGCACCCTTTATAGAATCAGCCCCTAGATAATTATAGCAGTACAAACATTCAAATACCAGGACATAGTAGGGCATTTATTTAGGCCCAGATTTTTAGGTACTGGTAGGTGCTCAAGTCCAGTAAAAAATGCCATTTAAATGCTGTTTTTAACTGCATTTCAAAGTGCCTTCTGGTGCCTATAACATTGGCATTGGAATCACGCAATCGGCACTGGAATATGTGCTTTGTTCAAAGAAGAGCGACCAAGATAGTAAAAGGGATGGAACTCCTCTCATATAAGGAAAGACTAAAACGGTTAGGGCTCTTCAGCTTGGAAAAGAGACGGATGAGGGGAGATAGGATTGAAGACTACAAAATCCCGAGTGGAGTAGAACGGGTACAAGTGGATCGATTTTTCACTCCGTCAAAAATGACAAAGACTAGGGAACACGCAATGAAGTTACAGAGAAATACTTCTAAACCAAGAGGAGGAATATTTTTTCACTCAGAGACTAGTTAAGCTCTGGAATGCATTGCCAGAGGATGTGATAAGAGCGGATAGCGTAGCTGGTTTTCAGAAAGGTTTGGACAAGTTCCTGGAGGAAAATTCCATAGTCTGTTGTTGAAAAAGGCATGAGGGAAGCCATGTTGCTACTCTTTGGTGTTCCGGAATCTTTTGTTATTCTTTGGGATTCCTGAATCTTGCTATTCTTTAGGATTCTGAATGGAATGTTGCTACTCCTTGGTTTTTGGCCAGGTACTAGGGACCTGGATTGGCCACCATAGGAACGGGCTACTAGGCTTGATGGAGCATTGATCTGACCCAGTAAGGCTATTCTTATGTTCTTATGCTTTAGGCAGTGGCATAGCAAGGGTAAGTGGTACCCAGGGTAGAGGTGCCCCCCTCCTCCGCCCTCTTCTCCTCCCCTCTCCATTCCATCCTGACCCCCCCCCCCCCGCCATGTGCTTGCTCCCTTCCCTTCCCCGTACTTTTTTAATTTTCCAGGCGAGAGCAACAGCACGAAGTTGCCGCCCGCGTCATGTCGGCTGTCCCTCTGATGTCCTTTCTTAGGCTCGGAGCCCGGAAGTGACATCAGAGAGAGGCAACACCGATGCGGGCAGCAAGTTCGTAATGCTGCTCGCACAGGAAAAATGAAAGGTACAAGGGCAGGGAAAGGGCGCATGCGTGTGGTGGGGGGGGCAGGAAGGAGGGGGCGGAGAGGAGGATGGGTGCATGCTCCCTTTACCAAGACCCCCCCCCGCACCCCCTTACTACGCCAGTGGCTTTAGGTCATCTAACACCATTGTGGGCATGGCTAATGCCAGAAGTGGCGTTAGGCAGTCTAAAGCACCTATGGAAGTGTGATTCACATCAAAGGTAGGCGCTGGAAAACCCTGGCCTACATTTTTGGTTCCTACCTTTGCCGGAGGCGCGATATGGTATCCGGCAAAGGTAGGAACCAAAAATGTAGGCGATATGGTATCCGGCGCCTTCGTGTGATTGACACGTGATCAGTGGCTGCTTTTAAGGTGGCAGCCGACAACAGCGCTGGTTACAGAATCTGGGCCAAAGTGCCTAATAAATTGCTAGTCAAAGCTTGACCAGAAGCTTGACCAGAGTGTATTTGCTGCAACATAGAGTAAAACATAAGGTCAGCAAATGGAATTTAATTCTATACAGCAGTGTATCTCAAACTGTGTGCCTCCTGAGATTCCAAGTGTGCCACGGCACACTGAGGAGGAGGAGAGGCACCTGCCAACTGACTTCCCTTCGCGGTACAGCGCCAGCACTGCCCGATTCGCCAAAGGCCTGCATGTTTCCCCCTTCTCTCTAGCGTCCTCCAGCTTCTTCCCTGGCCTCCTGGTCTCACCTTTAAAGCTAATGACAGCAGCCTGCAGAGGAACGCCAGTAGGTAAAATGATTTTATTTTCAATGTAGTGATTGAAATATGTCAGTTTTGAGAATTTATATCTGCTGTGTATATGAAAAATGAATGGAAAAAATTGCATTACAATTAGTAAAGGGGATGGGATCTGGGGCAGAGCTTGGATGGGCCTAGGGAGGTCTGTGGTTGGGGTACTCGATTGATATTTGTTAGACTTAGGGGGTACTTAGCTCGAAGTCGTTGAGAAACGCTGCTGTAGGCAATCAGCTGGCGCCAGGGCCTCTCCTTCTCTCCGGCCCTCTTCCCTGCTGGCGCCCCCTACTGGCGTCTCAGGGCCCATCTGGAGGGCCTCTGCACATGCGCAGATGTCGACGTGATGATGTCATGCATAAGCGTGATGTCATCACGGCAACGTCCACGCACTTCTGGGTGCCTCAAGCCATGCCCACTGCCTTTAGTGTGCCCCGGCTCGAAAAGATTTGAGAGACACTGCTATACAGGAAGGCTTATTTTATAATGGAAGGTAGGCACCTTCTTTCCCTTATGTAATACTAGGATAACAAGTCAAATACACACCATAGATTTGTTATAAATACTCAAACCTAGAGGCAGGAGATGTGTGGATAAACTTTTAGTATTCCACATGTTAGACGTATAAGCAAGTGCCCTGCTAACACTCCCTCAAGACTTCACTCATGAGAGTGTGTACTTGCAAAGTATGCAAAAATTATATATTAGGGAGAAACAAATACACACATGACACCAAATATTAATGCTGTCAACTAGTGGTGCTGTTTATTCTATAAACTATTATGCAAAAATTACTCAATTATCTTAAATTACATAAAACATAATAATTTTATGTCATAATGTGCTCAGTTTGCCAAGTGATTACCAACAAGCATGAAGATCTATTATGGAACTATCCTGTCCTATCGTTTTTTGTTGTTTTTTTTAATATAAATTTCTGCACGAAATGCAGAGCAAGATATCATAATTATTACGGAGGCTCTCAACAGGAATAAATGATCAAGGTCCCACAAAAATTGAGGAATAAACAATCAATCACCTAATAATAACGGTGTGCTTATCTGAAGGAGGTCCTTAAATTGTGTTAGCAGGTTGTTAAAGATGGATCCAAGTACTCACCATGTATCTTCCTCCTTAATCATGCTGTTACCCATGTGAGTTAAAACAAAGGCTCATGTCTTGGAAAAATTCATTTTCCTCGACGGAGATCTGAGTTTCGCCTTTGGCTTCATCAGGAGGAAAATAATCTAAAATAAAAATTCAAACACAATAATACTCATCCTGATTGAATTACATCACAAAAATTATAAAATAAAAAAATTCTTAAATAATATCATCCATTCAAAAAATAACTTTTATATCATCTGAATTTTGTCTATATGCCATGTGGGCACTCTTATAACTCACTACAGTATTGTGTCACTAACTGGCAAAAAACACCGATATTTCGTAAACTCGTGATCTTTGTACGCAGTTATGTGTGGGTATGTGATTGATCAACAGCCAAGATCATTTGCATATTTTCATAAATATGCTCTATTTCTTTATTTAAACCATCAGGATATATTGTGTTCCACAAATAAATGAACCATTGTTATTTTGGATCAATACTTTTGAAAATCTCCACCCTATGAGAGATCAATTTGTAACAACACCGTGAGCTTAATGTCCATAACGCTATGTTGATGTTGCAACCAATGTTCAATCAACGGGGCTTCTTTTATCCATGTGCGGATAGCACTCAAGTGTTCTGCAGTTCAAAACTTAATCCTGCGGCTAGTTTGTCCAATACAATATAAGCCTCGTAGACATTGTATGCAACATATGACTTGGAAATTGTGGCAAAGAATTAATCGCTATTAGGAAATTTAATTTGAGCAATTTCCAATACATGAGAGTAATTCATACACCGTGCATATTAAAAATGTTCCACTAACTGATTATGTAATATTAGTATTTATGGATCACTAATATCCCCAGAAGGAGTTCAATGCGATTTACAATTTAGAAGAGCTTGATCATCCCCTATACGAGAAGGAGACAATAGCAAACTTAGGATGCGCCTAAAAACACAAATGTACTCTTAAAATGTTCCAGAGTGAACGGATCACTCTAGAGATTACCGTGCATACTCGAATATAAACTAAGATTTTGGGGCTAAAAAAAGGTCCAAAAATGGGGATCTCGGTTTATATTCAGGTCAGAACTGTTTGCAGGCCTCTGCTGGGCCTGCCATGAGACCTGGTGGTCAAGCGGTGGCCGGGACAGCAAGAATCTCTCCCGCCTCCTGTCTCAGCCGATTCTAATTATTTTTATCTCCCTCCCACCTCCCTCACATACCTTTAGTATTCCCTGGTGGTCCAGCGGTGAATTGCAGCAGGAGCGACCTTGTTTTGCTCCTGGCCATACAGAGCCGCTAGCTAATTGGCTGCCATACGGTCTCAAGGGACCGCGAGGATAATTGCAGTATAATATCCCAAAAATGAATAGGCAGACAAATATGGATGGGGGTTGCTGTGGCTCCCATAGCCACCCCCCTTAATTTGCAAATAAAATTGCTGATCAAATTTAAAATCATTGTGCTTAACAATAAACGCAGTCATAGCCAATAACATATCCAACGTATATGTACAAGCCTGGGACAAACAGGGTTGAGTCATTTGTATCGCTTGATTATGTCGCCAAAATCACTTCCCAGTTTGATTTGTATAAAATGTTGTGAATCTGTAACGGATGATGTGGGAACGGATGGGGATAGAATGGATCTTAGCGGGTTCGGGTGGGTATGAGTGAGATTCCATTGGGGACAGGCGAAGTTTCTGTTCCCGTGCAACTCTCTAGCCTAAATGCCAGCATTTCACAAAGATCACAGGTGCCTATATTCCTTTATAAGCTCTTAGTGTGCCCCTTCCAAGCACCTACAAGGGGGATGCTGAAAAGTTTTCAGCCCAACCAACCAACTTCCTACATTCTGAGCGTTCTTTTGCCACTGTAGCTGAAAAGAGTGTCATCTTATTTCTTTAAGTGCCAATTTGCAGAAATGAAATTCTATGTCCTGACATTGTTTCAGATCATTGGTTGAACCATATTCACGTCATTCTCTTCTTGGTTGGGCTGAGAACTTTTCAGCACCCCTTGGTAGCAACATTCCCGAGCTGGTATTGTGATGTCATAATGCCTCATTCCACCAGTGTCTAATAATAATAATTTTTCTTATATACCGCTATACCCTAAGTTCGAAGCGGAAGAGCCAACCTCATTAGTGATGTCACAGTGGCTCACAAAGGAACAGCTATAGTGGGTCAGACCAATGTATCCTGTCTCCAACCATGGCCAATCCAAGCTACAAGTATTTATTTAGTTATTTATTCAATGTTCTGTACTGTTCTCCCAAGGGAGCTCAGAACGGTTTATATGAATTTATTCAGGTACTCAAGCATTTTTCCCTGTCTGTCCCAGTGGGCTCACAATCTATGTACCTGGGGCAATGGGATTAAGTGACTTGCCCAAGGTCACAAGGAGAAGCGGGGGTTTGAACCCACAACCTCAGGGTGCTGAGCCTGTAGCTCTAACCACTGTGCCACTGGCAGAAACCCAAATAAGAAGAGGGGGTGCTGAAAAGTTCTCAGCCCCACCGACCGACTTCCTAAATTCTGAGCATTATTTTTGCCACTGTAGCTAAAAAGAGTGTCATCTTATTTCGTTTGCAGAAACGAAATTCTCTGTTTTTGACATTGTTTCAGGTCATTGATTGAACCGTTCTCTTCTCGGCGGGGCCGAGAACTTTTCCGCGCCCTCTCGTAAGTCTAGACATTGAATTATAGAGCTGTCCTTTCACAGTATTGGAAGCTCCAAGCCCTGAAAGTGCCCAGAATGTAACTGCACGGTTCTGTGTATGATTTCCTTCAGTAATTCTAAATGAATCTTAACATCTGTGCAAG
Organism: Geotrypetes seraphini; assembly: GCF_902459505.1. NCBI lineage: Eukaryota > Metazoa > Chordata > Amphibia > Gymnophiona > Dermophiidae > Geotrypetes > Geotrypetes seraphini. Next base: position 16,048,958 of record NC_047088.1, read on the forward strand.
TGTCTATGCAAGGCATGGCAGTGAGCTGTGAAAGAATCTTTGAAACAGATGTTTAGTTTGTGACTCCATGGCAGGGAATCCCTTCAGGGTTCTGGGCAGCTGCTGAAAGTCACCTTAGCTCAGAAGAGAATGGGGAAAAAAACCCAACAACCTCTCCCTGACTTCTAGTTAACTTCAGCCCCTTCCCCTCAAATGCTCCCTTGGGTGTGAGAACCTTTTTTTTTTTTTTTTGCACAGACTGTCTCTGTAGGTAAAGCCTGGCTTTTCAGCGGAAAGGACGATGAGCAAGAGGATACCGAGTCCGAGTGTACAGCTGGACAAGGTGCCTTGTCTTCCTTTATTCCATGCAGAACTGCGTGAAGGAAAACGGAAACTCATGAAAACAGCTTTAATTCCAGACCTGCCGCCAATGCCGCTACTAAAGTGAAATGTCCCGAAAAGAGAATCTGTTGGGTGTACCTCTAAACTGTAATGGATTTGTAAATTTGACTTTTGGCCAGTTTTATTGATTCGGGGTTGCCTTTGATTCAGTTACCTGAAAACACATGCTTAGAACTGCAAGATACAGGCGGAATAGAAGCCACTAATAGAAGTAATATTAAGAACATAAGAATTGCCACTGCTGAGTCAGACAAGTGGTCCATCGTGCCCAGAAGTCCGCTCACGCGGCGGCCCTCTGGTCTAAGACCAGCACCCTAACTGAGACTAGCCCTACCAGCGCACGTTCTTGTTCAGCAGAAACTTGTCTAACTTTGTCTTGAATCCTTGGAGGGTGTTTTCCCTATAACAGCCTCCGGAAGAGCGTTCCAGTTTTCCACCACTCTCTGGGTGACGAAGAACTTCCTTACGTTTGTACGGAATTTTAGAGAGTGCCCTCTCGTTCTCTCTACCTTGGAGAGGGTGAACAACCTGTCCTTATCTACTAAGTCCATCCCCTTCAGTACCTTGAATGTTTCGATCATGTCCCCTCTCAATCTCCTCTGTTCAAGGGAGAAGAGGCCCAGTTTCTCTAATCTTTCGCTGTACAACAACTCCTCCAATTCCTTAACCATCTTAGTCTCTCTTCTTTGGACCCTTTCGAGTAGTACTGTGTCCTTCTTCATGTATGGCGACCAGTGCTGGACGCAGTACTCCAGGTGAGGGCATACCATGGCCCGGTACAGCGGCGTGATAACCTTTTCCGATCTGTTCATGATCCCCTTTTTTGTCATTCCTAGCGTTCTGTTTGCCCTTTTTGCTGCCGCCGCACATTGCATGGTCGGTTTCATCGACTTGCCGATCAGAACTCCCAAGTCCCAAGTCCCTATATACCACGAAGCGCATGCATCTGATTAAACCGTTTTCCCCAGACTACAGCACTGCAAACAGGGTAATTACCCTGGGCTCCCATGACACAGGGGCCTACAACCTGCCTTAAATAGAAGGAAGCATACTCTGCAGGTGGGCTTTGGGGTATGCTCCCCGTTTGTTTAACTTCAGGCCTGAACTCATGAACTGGTTGCAGCCTACTGAGCTCCATATTTTGGTGCCTATAGCTGAATCTAAGCATTTAGGGCCGGATGCTCAAACCTTACCGTGCCTATACTGATGGTCGCCGAACCGGTTCCAGACGATTTAGTGTGCCAGTATTTTATTTATTGATGAATTCCATTTTCTATACCGTTCTCCCAGGGGAGCTCAGAATGGTTTACATGAATTTATTAAGGTGCTCAAGCATTTTTCTCCGCCTGTCCCGGTGGGCCCACAATCTATTACAGATGACATTCAAGAAAAATACGTTAGCATCGAATGTCACAGAAACAAAATTAAACTGGTTCCTACTTCCGATAAAGACGTTCTATCACTGCCCATTAGCATCCCCAGAGTAGAAACATTCCATTCAGAATCCTAAAGAATAGCAAGATTCCGGAATCCCAAAGAGTAACAAAAGATTCCGGAACCCCAAAGAGTAGCAACATTCCATGCGGAATCCCCAGAGTAGAAACATTCCATTCAGAATCCTAAAGAATAGCAAGATTCTGGAATCCCAAAGAGTAACAAAATATTCCAGAACCCCAAAGAGTAGCAACATTCCATTCAGGATTCTAAAGAATAGCAAGATTCTGGAACCCCAAAGAGTAACAAAAGATTCTGGAACCCCAAAGAGTAGCAACCAGAACACTACGTTCCAACAATCAGAATCTGATAGTAATTCCTTCCACTCATGAAATATTCTATGATTCCACCTGAAAGGCCATTTTTTCAGTTGCTGTTCCTACACTTTGGAACTCCCTTCCCCTCCATATCAAGCTAGAACCTTCTCTTCCAAAATTCAGATTCAAAATCAAAACTTTCCTCTTTAACACCTAAGTTCCCTGGTGATGGGTCAAAAGCGCATGAGACAAAGATGCGCCGACAATGCCACCCAATCGCACGCAGGATGTCTGCGCACTGGATTTAAACACTATTTTAAAGCGCTCAGAGGGGGTGTGTGGGGGGAAACCCCACCACACACACTTTACTTACAACTGTTGGTGCTCCTGTGGGGATGGGAAGAACCCCCCCATTACAGAGGAAACTGTCATTTTTCCCTAAAAAAAGAGGGAAAAAGGCTGTTTCCTCTATAATGGGGTGTTCCCCCAACACCCCCCACAATGGGAGTGCCAACAGTTCTAAGTAAAGTGGGGGGTTCTCCCTCACATCCCCCCTCAGAATGCTTTAAAATACTGTTTAAATCCAGCACGCAGACGTCCTGCGTGCGATTGTCTTGGTGGCATTGTTGGTGCGTCTTTGTCTCACGTGCTTTTGTCTATTTACCAAGTTCCCCTCTTTTCCATACAAAAACTTCCTCTCTGCAGAGAACAACAAAATGTTTCCCACCTCCACTGTCATGTACTTTCCAACACCCTCTCAATATATATATATTTTTTATCTCAATGTATTTTTTTACTCCCTTATGTCCTTTTCCTCATTCTGGTAAGTCCTGTCAGTCATGCCCACTATGCCTTTATCTAGTTTTAATTACCATTGATTTATTTTTATTATTATTATTATTATTATTTTACTTTATTCTTATTGTAAACTGCTTATCTATTCTGTGATAAATGGTATATGAAATTTGAAATAAACTTGGAATCTATCTAATGCAGGGGTGTCCAATGTCGGTCCTCGAGGGCCGCAATCCAGTCGGATTTTCAGGATTTCCCCAATGAATATGCATGAGATCTATTTGCATGCACTGCTTTCAATGCATATTCATTGGGGAAATCCTGAAAACCCGACTGGATTGCGGCCCTCGAGGACCGACATTGGACACCCCTGATCTAATGTATCTGGACGTATTTTTCGAGAATGGACTTTGGACATGTCCGACTTTGGGCTGTGTGACATCATTCCCCAAGCTTCACACCATTGGTCAAAGCAATATCTGTCTTTTTCGATGATTCTGTACATGTCACCCCTTCCCACCCCCACAGTATTTTTTCCCCAGATAGTAATTGATATGTATACCAAAGTTTGGTTGAAATCTGGCCATGCATTTTGGAGTTATGCTGGAACATACATACATATCTCTGATTTTATATACTGTATATAGATTGTTAAAAGTTTATTGAAGAGCAGAATAAAAATTGTTATACAAAAGAAAAAAATGAAAAAACTAAAAATATACAGCAAAACAGCTGGTCAATGAGAAGTGCAGAGTAACGACTAACATTGAAAAATCGTTACGTAAGCAGTGCATATTTTTCCGATGACCAAGAGAGATCATTAAATGGAAAAGCACATCTGATGACCTAGCTAATGGGGCTTATGAAGAAATAAATGATTGCACAGTTTTATGGTGAATATTTATATAACAAAAGGGTAATCAAATTTATAGCCTAAGCATTTCACAGTGTTTTATTGTGTGTGCATGGATGTCTTTGTTTTATATCTGTGTGTGTGTGTAATTTTTTATCGTGTGTGCAGTTTGCAAGGATTAATTCCATGACTGCTATGTTTCACTGTATGTAAGTTTCTGTGCAACAGAACCTGGGACTTGTTCTCCCAAAGGACCATTTCTGGGGGAATTTAGTTCTCCGGAGCCCTCAGTCTAATTTGGTCGATGTCAAACTCAATATGTTCACTGTTTTCTCCCATATCAAATTTAGATTGGTTCCATTAAATTTTCACAGAGTTATTTCCCCACCCCCCCCCCCCCCGACAGACAGACATTCTCAATCCACCGGGTTAGAAAGAATTAAAAGGGCAACTCCGGTCAGGTTAGACTTGCAAAGAACACCGAGTGCCATGGACTCTGCAGGCCTCAGAAAATCAGTCCCCACTGCGAAATAATAGGCCAGTCCACATTCCCACCGAATGACATCACCCAACCTGACATGCCAAAAAAATCCCAACTTGTACATTTCTGCAACAGCGGACAGTTGCCTTTCAACACTCTTGCTATCCCCCAATTCCTTTTCCTTACCTTTTCAAAATAAATTAAGCCAGTCAATCATCCAGATACCGGATGGCTTTTTACGTGTTAGCAGGAACACGGATGAGTCATCCTGAGTCAAAGAATGTGACTGTGGGTTAGAAACATGTGAATGCAGCGTCCGTAGCTTTCTCACTTTAGTGCTCAACTGAAATAATATTAGCTGATTTGGTTACAACACCGCCTCATTTAATCTAGCACTGGCCTAATGAATGAATGTGGCAAGATACTGGAATTAAATAAGGAAGACCAGGGCATATGTTTACACACATTGACAGGGAACATAAGAAGTTGCCACCACTGGGGTCAGACCAGAGGTCCATCGCGCCCCCGCGGCGGCCCATCAGGTCTGTGACCTGTGAAGTAGTTCCTGACCATTTCTGTAACCTACCTCTACATCTATCGGTAACCCTCAATCCCCTCATATAGCGGAGATATCCAAATGCCCTTCACATTATAGCAGGGCTGGTTTCACCATAAGCAAACTAGGAGATGGCCTAGAGCAGCAGGCTTCTGAGGGGTGGCAAATAGTAGGTCCAGTCAAAGAAAAAGAATATTCTGCCAGAAAAATACAAAAAAAAAGGATGGGGATATTTTTATAAGCTTTGTATAGTCATATGCCGGAACTTCCCTCTGGAACTCCCTGTCAAGAGGAACTTCAAAATGTTTCTTCATATGTGCCAAAATACTTGTGCCACACCGCCTAGTACCAAACTTGCAAATCCACACAAATCGTGCTAGTACTACCTTATCTCAATACTGGACCCTCTCACACTTGAAGAGGAGATAAATAGCACCGTTTACGATCAACGGCTTCTTTTAACTCTTTGTATTGGTCAACATATTGTTGGTTGCTTAGGTCTACATCGATCCAGCGGTCCAGAGGAGGGCGACGAAAATGATAGGAGGCTTGCGCCAGAAGACGTATGAGGAGAGACTGGAAGCCCTGAATATGTATACCCTAGAGGAAAGGAGGGACAGGGGAGATATGATTCAGACATTCAAATACTTAAAGGGTATTAACGTAGAACAAAATCTTTTCCAGAGAAAGGAAAATGGTAAAACCAAAGGACATAATTTGAGGTTGAGGGGTGGTAGATTCAGGGGCAATGTTAGGAAATTCTACTTTACGGAGAGGGTGGTGGATGCCTGGAATGCGCTGCCGAGAGAGGTGGTGGAGAGTAAAACTGTGACTGAGTTCAAAGAAGCATTGGATGAACACAGAAGATTTAGAATCAGAAAATAATATTAAAGATTGAACTAGGCCAGTTACTGGGCAGACTTGCACGGTCTGTGTCTGTTTATGGCCGTTTGGTGGAGGATGGGCAGGGGAGGGCTTCAATGGCTGGGAGGGTGTAGATGGGCTGGAGTAAGTCTTAACAGAGATTTCGGCAGTTGGAACCCATGCACAGTACCGGGTAAAGCTTTGGATTCTCGCCCAGAAATAGCTAAGAAGAAAAAAAAAAAAAAATAATAATTTAAATTGAATCAGGTTGGGCAGACTGGATGGACCATTCGGGTCTTTATCTGCCGTCATCTACTATGTTACTATGTTACTATGTTATTGATATTTTTCATTACATTTTTATACTGTTTAGCTTTTTATATTTTTTTATTTCAGAATCTAAAATTTTTTCTTTGAAATCACGTGAGCTTTTAGTTAGTTCCTTCAGTGCGTTATTTCTTTTCCATAGAGTCCCGCGAGAACTTATGGCAGCCATTCAGAAGCGGCGCAGGCCCAAGCAGGAGCGTGAAAAACACACTCCTGCCGGCCGATGCACCGCTGGACCACCAGGCTATAAGGTGCATTTTAAAAGGTACCACGGGCGGGGAGTGATTTTAAAAAGGCACGAGGGGTGGTAAAAATTGTATCTTCGTTGCATAAGACGCGCTGACATTTCCACCCACTTATGGGTGGGAAAAAAAGTGCGTCTTATGGAATGAAAAATAAAGTATATACTTTTAACTACTGGGTGGAAGACAATTTTTAGCTCCAAAAATGTACCTAAATTGTCTGTATTCTTTCAGAGGCTCAGAAGAAAAACCAATATCATTTAATTAATTCATTCATTAAATTGATTTTCTATACCAGGGCTGCCCAAGTCCGGTCCTCGAGATCTACTGGCAGGCCAGGTTTTCAGGATATCCACAATGAATATGCATGAGAGAGAGATTTGCATACCAAGAAGGCAGTGCAGGCCAATCTCTCTCATGCATATTAATTGTGGATATCCTGAAAACCTGGCCTGCCAGTAGATCTCAAGGACCGGACTTGGGCAGCCCTGTAATTTATACTGTTCTTCTAGGGCAGGGGTGTCAAAGTCCCTCCTCGAGGGCCGGAATCCAGTCGGGTTTTCTGGATTTCCCCAATGAATATGCATTGAAAGCAGTGCATGCAAATAGATCTCATGCAGATTCATTGGGGAAATCCTGAAAACCCGACTGGATTCTGGCCCTCGAGGACCGACTTTGACACCTGTGTTCTAGGGGAGCTCAGAACGGTTTACATTTATTTATTCAGGTACTCAAGCATTTTTCCTTGTCTGTCTTGGCAGGCTCACAATCTATCTAATGTACTTGGGCCAATGGGGTGGGTTAACCCTTTAATTGGCAGATGGTGAAACGGCTGCTTTACGCAACCTGATGCTGAACGAGAGCAACAGTGTCAAGTAACAGGCATTTGGAGTTGCAGATCTCCCATAAGAGCCGTCGAAGACACGTTGCTTCTGAACAACAATGGCAAATAAAGGGTTAAGTGAGCCCCATTCTTGGCTCACTGCTGAAAATCTCAGCATTACATTCTTGACACATCACCTCGCTGGTCCCAGCATAAGTTAATGCTGTGTAATATGGATGCCCTCACCAGGGTTAACTAACTTCATAGCAGACAAGGATTGCTTACTCCGGCTCACAATTAACTGTCTTGATTCATGTGCAAAGCAATTCCACACTTAAATCACTGGTCTTCAATCTCACTCCTTGGCTTGGTGAATCTCACTCTTTGGGAGGGTTCGCCCTTGGCATCTCTGTATTGGACACAGAGTGGAACAGGAAGAGGGGGTAGAGAGAGGCTCTGCTTAGTCACTCACCAATATTCAAGGGAGAGAGTTCTACAGACAGAGGCTTTGCTCTACTGTAGAAAGCAGAAAGCCTTGAACGGAGTCTGGGTTTTCATGCTTCTCTCTTCTCTTGGCTATGACTGGGCAAATGGACCAAATAATTAATTTCAGGAATTTCACGTGACTGGTAGACCGGCACTGCTGGCTGAGATGAAGCCAGGAAAGTCAAGAAACCCATAGCTAAGAAAGCAGTAGGTGTGCTGAATTTCTAGACTACAGCGATTTCTTGCACCCTTCCCTTTCCAGCTTTAGATTCTTTAGTCCTTGAGCTGACCTGGTAGACTAGGAAGAACAAAGTGAAAGAGCACTTAGGTGACCAAATTACCAATTCCAGAAGGGAGACTTTTTGGCCAGTCCTGGTTTTAAGATTACGTCCCAAAAGTAGTGTAGTTAAGAACATAAGAAGCTGCCTCTGCTGGGTCAGACCAGGGGTCCATCGCGCCCAGCAGTCCGTTCCCGCGGCGGCCCATCAGGTCCATGACCTGTAAGTGATCCTTTGTCTAAAACCCTTTAAGCCCCATTTTTCTTCTATCTCTACCCTTTCATGGTCATATCTCTACCTCTATCTATATCCATTGAAATCAGTGCTGCAGATCCTATAATGCACCAGGATGAGGTTGGCAGAAATCCAGGACTGGCTAAAAAGTCTCCCTGGTCACCCTAATGAGCACAGACACCCTAACTCTATTTATGACACTCAAAACTGTATGTGCAAATATGGGCGAGCACCCAATGCAATTGAATGGATAAATGACCCAATTAGCGCTGATAATTGGGCACTAATAATCTATTATCGGCTCTATTTGCCATTAATTAAAATTTGTGTGGACATTTTTAAGTGCTGGGACATGATCTAAAAAGGGGGCATGGCCTTGGAAGGAGCATGGGGGGATCAGAGGCATACCTGGATTTGCACGCAGTTATATGCCTACTACTGCTAATTAACATTTCTGTAGTGCTGATAGGCATATGCAGCGCTGTACAACAACATATTAAAGAGACGGTCCCTGCTCAGTAAAGCTTACAATTAAATTAACAGACAACAGGGGCTTAGGGAGTTTTTAAAATGTATATTTATCATTCTTAATTTGTAATGGACAGTGTGTATAATATCATCAGGGTAATGTAACAGAAAGGTTTTGCTCACATCAACCCAGTCCTTCGCTCACGAAAAAAAGTTTTTGCTCATATGAACTCGGATCTTAGAAGGAACATTGCTACAGATGGTCATTTTTTCCTTAATGAGGGTGGGAGGAGTCCCTCCCCCGCCCCCCTGCCGCATGCTTGCACCCCCCTTCCCCATACTTTCTTAACTTTGGCATGAGCAGCCACCAACTTGCCACCCGCGGGCCCCAGAAGTGACATCAGAGAGACCGCCGAAGATGACGCAGGCAGCGCGCCGGCGGCTGCAAGTTAAAAAAGTACGGGAGAAGGGGCATGCGTGCAGCAGGAAGACAGGGGTGGAGAGGAAGAGGGCACTCAGAGCAAGATGTCACTCGGGGCGGACCACCCTCCTCCAACCATTAGTATGCCACCAGTTATAAGAACATAAGAACATAAGCCGTGCCTCCGCTGGGTCAGACCAGAGGTCCATCATGCCTAGCAGTCCGCCTACGCGGCGACCCATCAGGTCCAGGATCTGTGTAGTAATCCTCTATCCATACTCTTCTATCCCCTTTTTCTTCAGAAAATTGTGCAATCCCTTCTTGAACCCCAATACCGTACTCTGCCCTATCACGCCCTCTGGAAGCGCGTTCCAGGTGTCCACCATCCGTTGGGTGAAGAAGAATTTCCTAGCATTGGTTCTGAATCTGTCCCCTTTCAAGACGAGTTGTTTTACTGTGAACCTCCAGTTATGCTAAAGTAGCACCAGTTAGAGGTAAGATAAAGTGTAGTTACTTACCTGTAACGTAGGTTCTCCGTGGACAGCAGGATAGTCAGCCACATATGGGTGTTGTCCCAACACTTCCCAATTTGCGGATAAGCTCTCCAATAGCTCAGAGAGATTTTTTTTTTTTTTTTCTCTCTGAGCACGTGCAGTGCCCGGGCCCCACTGGGCAAGCCCGAGCCCTACCCATTTCCCCCTGCTTCCCCCTAATCCCCAGGATGTTCCTAGCTGTGGCCGGGTCAGCCGTATGGGGAGGCGGGTGGGTTGTGTGGCTGACTATCCTGCTGTCCACGGAGAACCTACGTTACAGGTAAGTAACTACACTTTCTCCTAGGACAAGCAGGATGAGTCAGCCACATATGGGTGACTCCCTAGCCGAGGGATGTACCGACTGGACCTGCGCCTTAGCGCTTTGTGCATCCCTTGCCTGGCTGTGGAGGCCGAGCCGGGCAGGGTAATCAGGCAAAGCAGGTAAAGTTGTGGAAATAAGGTTTTAGATAAAGTGCTGTGTTAACTGAGCAATAATACTCACAGAACAATGAACTGGTCAATGACAATCAATGAACAGTGAGAAACCAACTGGTCAACAGTGACCATTCGTACTTGCATGTGAGAATTCATACTTGCCTATTCCACCTTCAGTCTAGACAGGAGTGCTGGAAGACCTACTTAATTCACAGGACAGCGAAAACTGGTCAATGACAATCAATGAACAGTGAGAAAACCAACTGGTCAACGGTGACAATTCACAATTCTATATGACAATTCATATAGATAGAAGAGTATAGATAGAAGAGTACTATGCAGGTCCTGGACCTGTTGGGCCGCCGCGTGAGCGGACTGCTGGGCGCGATGGACCTCGGGTCTGACCCAGCGGAGGCAATGCTTATGTTCTTATGTTCTTATGTTATAACTGGTCAATAGTGACAATTCGTACTTGCATATGAGAATTCATACTTGCCTATTCCACATTCAGACTAGACAGGATTGCTGGAAGACCTACTTAACTCACAGAATAGTGAAATTGGTCAATGACAATCAATGAACAGTGAGAAACCAACTGGTCAACAGTGACATATCGTACTTGCATGTGAGAATTCATACTTACCTATTCCACATTCAGTCTAGGAAGGAGTGCTGGAAGATCTACTTAATCAATATCTATAACACCTTACTTGAACAGTGTTTGTCGATATTTATAACACCCTACTTGATCAGTGTTTGTCAAGGCTGTACTAGTGGTTGCTGTCCCTCCCGGGAGGGAAGAGCCACTTCCAAGACTGCTCGGCCGAATGCATTTGGAGCGTGGAATGCTATGTCGAGGCAGTAGTGCTTGGTGAAGGTGTGCATGGAGGACCAAGTGGCTGCATCGCAGATGTCCCCTATTGGTGTGTGGTGCAGATGTGCCGTTGTGTTGGCTATGGTTCTGCGCTGGTGGGCGTTGGCTCCCACCTGCGGTTGATGCTGCGCTTTTCTATAGGTGAAGGGGATGCACTCTTATATCCAGCGCGCGCGCCTGCGTTTGGTGGCCGGAAGTCCTGGTCTGTTTTGGTCGTAGGAGATGAACAATTGAGGCTTGTCTAATCTGCTGCATAGTCAGGGCCCGCACACAGTCCAGGAGGTGTTGCTGAGGTGGCAGTGTGCCTCCCTGTGGGGAGATGTAGAGTGCCGGGAGGCACGCTGAAGCCGCCTTCGGCAAGAATCGGGGGTGGGTTCTGGGTACCACCCTGTTCTCATGAGGGAGTGTGTTGGTAGACACGATGGTCAGGGTTTTCCCAGCCAGGAATACGGGATCTGCCTCCCCCAAAGGTTTGAAGGGGTCGAGGTGAGATGATGCGGCACCAAGTTGAGGTCCCATCCGGGCGGTGGTGGTCTGACCGGTGGGTGCAGATTGGACAGTCCCTTCATGAAATTTTGTGATTACTGGATGCGTCGACACTGGTTTGCTGTCTAGGCCAGCGTGGTATGCCGTGATTGCACTTAGGTGGACCTTGATGGAAGTGGGTTTTAGGTCCCCCTGAGATAAGCTCAGTATGTACTGCAGGATGTCTGGTATGGGGCAGTTGTAGGGGTCTCGCTGCGTGTCTGTGCACTGGTAGCGGAACCTTCTCCCTTTCAACCCATAGCGTTTTCTGGTTGAAGGTCTTCTGGCTGCCATAAGAGTGTGCTCCACGTCTTGTGGTAGGTTCATCCTCTCATCATCCATGCGGTCAGGGCTAAGGAACGCAGGTCGTGGTGGAGGGTAAGGTTCCCGCGTTGTGTAATGAGAACTGCACTGATCGGGAGCGGGGAGAGGTGGGTGAACCGCTATCCCTTGCCGGAACGGGAACCATGGTTGCAGGAGCCCGAACAGGGCAATCATGATCACCGTTGCTCTGTCCTGAAGAATCTTCTGCAGGACTTAGGGTGTTCCAACTCACAGACAGACCGTCGGGGCTGAGACGGCGATGGGTTGATCTCTTTGCGCAGAAGGTCGAGTATTTTGAGTTCGGTTCGGTTGCAAACAGGTCGATGCTCGGTGTGCCCCAGGTGCTGAAGATCTTCTTCATCGCCGCTGGGTTGAGACACCACTCATCGGGATCCAGCTGGTGGCTGAGTCTTTCTGCCAGGTCGTTCTGCTCCCACAGGAGGTAAGTTGCCTGGATGGAGCATTGAATGGAGTTGGAGAACTCCCACATGTGGCAAGCTTCCTTGCATAGCGAGGTTGACCCTGTCCCTCCCTGTTTGTTGATATAGTGCAAGGCCACCTGGTTTTCTGTTTGGGTGAGGACTGCCCTGCCTGTTTGAAGGTTTCGAGGGCATTCCCTAAGGCCCTGAGCTCCAGTAGGTGGGTGGTCAGAGGTTGGGTACACTGGTCCCAGTGACGTCTGAGGTGCCCTTTCAGGGATCACATGAGTAGTCTGGTGTGCTGCACAACAAAGACCGGAGCGTGCTGACAATGAGCTGCTGGCAGGGATGCACTGGGCCAGGGATGTCATGGCGTCGATCTGGTAGTCCCGTAGGACGGCCTTGGACTGCGTGGTGTCGATGACTGCCCAGATGAACGATATCCCCTGGGTGGGTATCAGGTGGGATTTCATGTAGTTGATGAGGAACCCCAGTTCTTGGAGGAGGGTTATGGTGGTTGACGGGGCTGCCAGCTGTCGAGATAAGATAGGACGCGCACCCCTTGAAGGCGAGGATATGCCACTGCCACGCACTTTGTGAACGCTCTTGGAGCTGTTGAGAGTCCAAGGGGCAGGACCTTGTACTGGAGGTGTTTGTCTTGGCTTTAGAAGCAACAATGCCTCCTGTGGGCTGGGTGCATGGGATACTAGCCAATACTCGGGCTGTAACAGGGCCAAGACTGTACCCAGAGAGTGTATCTGGACCTTGTGTATGCATCTGTTGAGCTTACAGAGATCCAGGAACGAGCGTTGTCCTTGTCCATGGTGACGCGGGGGTTCCTGGAGTAGAAACCCCTTAGTGATCTCCTCTGTTCGTCACCAAAAAAAGTGGGTAACCCACCCGCTGAAAATAGTGCAGTCCACTTTGTAGTGTAGCTTAGTAAAAGGGCCTCTTAGTGTAAAGAGTTTCATTGTGATGTCACAAAGCTTCATTCCACCAATGCCTAAGATCCAACCTCATCAGTGATGTCACAATGGCTTGATTGCCCTATACTTGGTTCTGCTCTCTCCTGGTTATTTTACTTGAAAACCACTTGCGTTGTTTCCCTATAAAAATCTGTATAAAGTGCACATGAATAAAGCACACGTGTAGGTCTGAAATAATTTGTTACAACATCACTTGGTCTGGATAATAAATCTGTTCTTTGTACAATAAATAATCTGCTCTTTATGAAAGTTTGATATACAAGGTTGTTCTGTGTCATTTCCCTGACATTTTAATATAGGCTGAAACATTTGAAGAAGTAAATTAAACACAGTCACCACTGGGAAAAGGGGGAATAACTAACATTTATTGTTATCATGTGTGTAGCAGGAAAACTGACTGCTTTAACTTGTGGAGCTGTTAACTCTTTAAGGGCCTGATTTTATATGACACCTATGTAAGAAGTGGAAATATGCAACATTTTAACCTATTCCAAAAAAGGAACTTAGGCAGCCATGTGGTGTTACTGAATTAGGTCCTAGAGCCACGGGGGGCATTTTCGATAGCGCGTCTAAGTCTGACTTTGGATTTTTCAACAAGACTTCCAAAAGTTGGGATAGGGAAACGGTTCATAGACAACCCCGCGAAAGACAAAGGCGCGCGCCGACAACTTTGTTGTCTGGTGATTTCATGAGTCTCTGGTTGCACTTTCTTCTTCTGACTGTGCATCCAATATTTCTTCCCTTCTTTCAGCCTATTGTATGCTTCCTCTCCTCCAGACCTCATTCCTTCCCCCAACTTTTTCTTCCTCTCTCCCTGCCCCTCCCCTTTCTTTCTTTCTGTCTCTCTGCCCCCTTTCTTTCTATCTTTCTTCCCCCTTTCTTTCTGTCTTTCTCCATGCCCCCTTTCTTTCTTTCTGTTTCCCTTCTTTCTTTCTTTCTTTCTTTCTGTCTCCCTGTCCCCCTTTTCTTTCTTTCTGTTTCTCTGCCAGCCCCCTTTCTTTCTTTGCCCTCCCCCAAGCCACCACCATCAGGGAGCAGACCCCCAAGCAGCCCACCGCCAAGTTGTGAGCTCTCCCTGCTTCCTGACGCAGTAAACAGAAGCGCTGGGCCGACCAGCCTTCCCCACGACGTCAATTCTGACATCAGAGAGGAAGTTCTGGGCCAGCCATGCAGCGACTGGCTGGCCCTGAACTTCATCTCCGACGTCAGAATTGATGTCAAGGGGGGAGAAGCTGGTCGGCCTGTTGCTTCTGTTTACCACATCAGGAAGCAGGTAGAATGCGAAGGCAACGCAATTCTATCATGGAGCCCTGGATGGGCTCCACAATCGACTCGCGTTGCCTTCGCAATCTACTGGTCGATCCCGATCGACCTTTTGGGCATTCCTGACCTAGATTATAAATTTGCTCTTCAACTGACATAATTCATTGCAAGATGCCTTAAGTGCCTTACAAATACTCTAAAGCAGTGGTTCCCAACCCTGTCCTGGAGGACCACCAGGCCAGTTGGGTTTTTGGGATAGCCCTAATGAATATGCATGAGAGAGATTTGCATCTAATGGAGGTGACAGGCATGCAAATCTGCACCATGCATATTCATTAGGGCTATCCCCAAAACCCGATTGGCCTGGTGGTCCTCCAGGACAGGGTTGGGAACCACTGCTCTAAAGCAGGGGTGGGCAACCTCGGTCCTCAAGGGACACAATCCAGCCATGTTTTCAGGATTTCTCCAATGAACAAGCATGAGATCTATTTACTTACAATCAAGGCAGTTCAAACAAATAGATCTCGTATATTAATTGTAATATTAAATCCAAGAAACACAAGGCCAAGTCCATGATACTTAAATAATTCCTGATCAAACCAGTTTTGTGCTTATAAGAGGTGCTCAGACCCATTAGATAGGCAAAGGTTACCAGGGGACCATCATAGACACATCAAAGTCCCTGATCCACTAAACCAAGGTCACACAATGCATTAAATCCCAACCAATATAGCTGTGTCAAAAAGTACTTATCTCGCTAGTGTGACTGGTGGTTCCACTGCTGCCACGGTTTGCCTTGTCACTGAGGCTTTAACATCCCACACCATGCATTCTCTTAAAAGACTCCACCCAACTCAAGTTTCGCTACAGATAGCTTCATCAGGAAGGAATGCCCTCTACAACAAACAAACAGATTAAAACCATACACTGCACTCCTAGTGGTAAAAAAGCTCTTGCTCCTGCACCGGGTGGAGGTGGCTCCGGCCCCCTTCAGCCAGTGGCTCCATAAAATGCAGATTGCAACATTTACAGAATTACAGACCTACACCGCTCCCCTGAGTAGCGATAAAAAGCTTTATGTTTCACTGTGGAGGGCGTTTCATGTTGCGGGCGAATCCGTTGTATCTGCTGCCTCGCCCTAATTTTGTTTTTACAGATTTGGGAGGTCTACCTTATGGGACCTCGCCTTACTAGCACAGCCGGTTGCTCTCAAGCTAGTGTGCTTGATGCCTGACTGTGGTATGCTTGGTGTATGGATGTTGTGGTTCGCGTGTGCTGCATGGGCTGGAATGTTCTGAGGAGAGGAAGGGTGGGTGAATGATGTGAGCGGGGTTTATAATTTTATGAAAATGTTCTTGCAGTCTTAGTTATATTTCGGAGGTTGACTTCCTGATACACCTTCTAGGACTCATTTTTGGAGGGGTTTTCCCTTTCTTCTAGACTGTTTCTGTATTTTTCTCCGGTGGGCGTTCTGTTTGCACTTCCTCTGTTGCATAGCATTTGTCCATGACTCTGTTCTGTTCTTCTGCTGTACCAGTTCTTTTGTTTCATGACTGGAGTTTATTGTTTGTATTGACTGCTTTTTCAATAAAAATTATTTGCAAAAAAAAAAAAAAAAAAAAACAACCCACAATTATTTTTGATCTAAATTCCCATCAATATTGAATTCACTTCTCCTTCGGTATTCGCGGGGGACAGGGGCAGAGGCGGACCGCGAATTGAGAAAAACCGTAAATATCTTCTCGTCCGGCTCTGACCAAACCCCGCCTCCCACCCGCCTTCCCCCCCGGCATCCCGGTTGTACCTGGCGGTCTATTAGGCTTTCGGGGTAGGAGCAATCTTCCTACGCTCCTGCCCCTGCAGATCGCCAATAGGAAATGACTGCCGTGAGTTCCCCTAGTCTCTCGAGATTACAACGGGAGCTCACGGCAGCCATTTCCTATTGGCAATCTACACAGGGCAGGAGCGTGGGAAGATCGCTCCTGCCCCGAAAGCCTTCTAGACCACCAGGTAAGGCCGGGATGCCAGGAGGAAGGCTGGAGAGAGGCGGGAACGTGGTAAACTATGGGTTCCCCCCCCCCAAAAAAAAATCACAAATATGTGAAACTGCGAATGGGAAGGGGGAAGTGTATAATCAAATAATATCATCAAAATGCAAATGTAACATTTTTATTTTACCTATTTCTGGCTATTACTTTTAGGAAGATGTCCAAATCCTCTTCAATAGCACCGTTGATGGCCCCGTGGTAACCCTTGCCTATCCTGTGGCATCACGGTTATGAAGAATTATTTAAGTATCTTCAGTGGTGTAGGAGAGTGAGAGGCACCCCTTTCCCACCCTCGTCTCTGCCCCCTGTCCCCGCTCCTTTCCACCTCCCCCCTGCCACGTGAGCATCTCCCCTTCCCTTCTCCCAAACCTCTAGTCATTCACCGTCACGATCAACAACGTCAACGGGCTCATCGCAACCCCGGCGTCTCTCCCTCTGATATCACGACCTATGCGTGACACCCGACGCGTTCATGAGGAGCACATTGAAGTTGAGTATGGGGGAGAAGTGAGAAGGGGAGGAGTGGGAAAAGGCAGAGGGGGCAGAGAGGAGGGGTGTGCTGGAACCCCTATCAACATGCCCCCTCGCCCTTCCCCCCCCTTACTTGAGTTTCTTAGATTTAATATGACAGCACTACACAAGCAACGACTCTTGGCTGTGTGGATGGCTCTGTGTATTCATTGGAAGACTCCTGAAACCTGAATGAGTTGTGGCCCTCGACGATTGAGGTCGCCCACCCCTGATCTACAGTGACTACTGAATTGATACAATGTTTTTTTCACAAATTCATGGGATTTAGAGACGGTTCTAGACTGCCAAGGAAAGTTAGGATTCTGCACTTTCAGCCAAGGCTCCTGGGTCCTGGGGACCCCACAACTAGTCGGGATTTCGGACTATCCACAAGGAACATGCATGAAGCATATTACCCTGTTTTCCCAAAAATAAGGCAGTGTCTTATATTAATTTGGGGTCCAAAATTCGCACTAGGGCATCCAATATTTTCGGGGATGTCTTATTTTTTTCATGTACAACAATCATCTCTCCCTTCCTCTCCTCTACCCCAATTCTGCCTCTTTTCTTTCTCCCCCCCCCCCCCCCGTATGCAGCATCATTCCTCCCCTCTCACCCATCCCCTTGTGCGGCAGAACCTTACTGACCCTCCCACCGTGAGATTGTCATACCTCTGCTCTGCGGCCTCCTAAAGCAGCAGGGGTGGGAGTTGCTGAATCGACGAGTCTGATTTTTTTCAGCAAATCAGTCAGCACTAGTGTCAGGGAGTGTCGGGGGGGGGGGGGGATCAATCTTAACTAGGGCTTAATTTCAGGATAGGTCTTATTTTCGGGGAACAGGTAGTATATCAGAGTCTCCAGTGCCTCCATGTGGATAGCCTGAAAATCCAACTGGCTGTGGTATTCGAAGACAGGTTTGGGAAGCTGGGGCCAAAAAATGTATTTTTCTGCCGCTCTTTTCCTTTCAGTCTCATTACATCCCATCACAGATAAGAGATTATTAAACTGCTCGAGGTCGGGGTTGATAGGGAAAGCACTTACCGAACCTTTGCCTTGTGTTAACACTTGCTGAGGCATTTAAATGGTGTTTTCCTTTCCAAGCCAGGCAGTAAAGAAAAAAAGTCCAGAGGCCCACGGTCAAAGCTCTCTACAGAGGGTGCAGAAGGAGATTTAAAGCACTTCACCAATAACATTCACAAATGAGCTTTTGAAGTCCTGCTAAAAAGCCACATGAACATTCTGCCTTTGACTAAGAGCTGTCTAAGATTTCTTCCCCGGGAATTGCTTTAGAAAAACTGCCTAGCTCTGCAGTCCATTCAGATGGCTTAGGTTTGAATTTTCCAAATGAAACCAAAGCCTTCAGCTCCCTGTTGCTTTCAGAGGTCCATCTTTTAAATGCTTTGGTTTGGCAAGGTGGTTCTGTAAACATCACTTACCTGCTTGCCGTTCTAACAATTTTTTTTCGAGAGCACGGCTTTCAAGGTGCCCCCAAATCTGCAAAGCCTACAGGTAACTTTGTAAGTTTTCAAAGTTAAAATCATCAAGCTACCCGGTTCCAGGCCGGAGATTATGAGATAGTCTTGGTTTTGAATTTTCATCCCAAAGCAGTATGCGATTTGTAGTGCCTGATCCTGCCTATTGAAATCAGCGCTGCAAGGCCCATAATGCACCAGGATGGGACTGTCTGAAATCCGGGACTGTCCCAAAATCTCCAGCCAGGAATTGGCTAACTTGTCCCCTGTTTTATGAAGCTACATTAGGCCTTTTTTTTATCTCCGGCTATGAGCATCAGAGCTAATACCGCCATATCTGGCAAGAAAACAGCCTCATAAGTGTGTGTTGGGTGGGGGGGGGGGGGGGTGCGTCTCTGCAAAGTGAGTATATGCACATGCATTCACTTTGAAATTTGCTTTAGAAAAATGCTGAGACACACCTGCATCTCCTTTTTGCACAGGTATCTCTTTCAAGTAATATACAGTGTTCCCCTGTGAATTCGCGGTTCACGAATCGCGGACTCGCTCATTAGCGGTCTGCTTCGACCGCCTCTTCCTGTAGTAAAGTCGGGCAACACCCATCAGGAGCTGCGTGTCAAAGCAGCTCCTGATAGGTGTAGCCCGACTTTACTACAGGAAGAGGCGGTCGGAGCAGACCACGAGTGATTTTCTTCACCCGCCGGCGCTCCAGCTGTCCTCTCCTGCCTCCCCTGCCTTTTGACAGGCAAAAAACTGCATTTACGGTTTTTCAAAATTTGCAGGGGTTCCTGAAACGGAACCCCCGCGAATTTCAGGGAAGTACTGTATATTTGAAAATTTGAAATCACATGTAGGTTTCCACCCCCTACCTCTATCCCTCCTCCAGAAATGCTTCTTTCTATTTTACATCAAATTATTACATCACGGTATACCCATAAGAACATAAGAACATAAGAACTGCCATCTCCTGATCAGACCTTCGGTCCATCAAGTCCGGCGATCCGCACACGCGGAGGCCCTGCCAGGTGTACACCTGTCGTAATTTATGGTCCACCATATCCTTATATGCCTCTCTTAAGGAGATATGTATCTAGTTTGCTCTTGAAGCCTAGGACGGTCGATTCCGCAATAATCTCATCTGGGAGGGCATTCCAGGTGTCAACCACTCTCTGAGTGAAGCAGAACTTCCTGACATTAGTCCTGAACCTGTCCCCCCTTAGCTTCATTCCATGTCCTCTAGTCCGTGTCAAATTGGACAATGTAAATAATCTTCTCTGCTCTATTTTGTCGATTCCTTTCAGTATTTTGAAGGTCTCGATCATATCCCCACGCAGTCTCCTTTTCTCAAGGGAGAACAATCCTAGTGTTATAAGTCTGTCCTCGTATTCCAGTTTCTCCATACCCTTCACCAGTTTTGTTGCTCGTCTCTGCACCCTCTCCAGCAGTTTTATATCCTTCTTTAGGTAGGGAGACCAATGTTGGACGCAGTATTCCAAGTGTGGTCTGACCATTGCCCTATAAAGCGGCATTATAACTTTCTCCGATCTACTCAAGATTCCTTTCTTTATCATGCCCAACATTCTACTTGCCTTCTTTGCCGCTGCCGCACATTGTGCCGACGGCTTCAGGGTCCTATCTATCAGTACACCCAGGTCCTTTTCTTGTTCACTCTTCCCCAGAGTTGCACCTGACATTGTATACTCGTATTCCTTATTCTTATTGCCTAAATGCATTACCTTGCATTTCTCCACATTGAACTTCATCTGCCATTTCTCCGCCCATGTTTCTAACCGACACAAGTCGCTCTGGAGTTTCTCTCTATCCTCCTGCGATCTGATCGCCCGGCATAGTTTTGTATCGTCTGCAAACTTGATGATCTCACTGGATGTTCCTTCCTCCAGGTCATTGATATAAATATTAAAAAGGATCGGCCCAAGTACTGAGCCCTGGGATACACCACTAGTCACTTTCTCCCAGTCGGAGAACTTCCCATTTATGCCCACTCTCTGCTTTCGGTTTTCCAGCCATTTGCCTATCCATCTTTGTATATCCCCCTCTATGCCATGGCTTTGTAGTTTCCTGAGAAGTCTTTCGTGTGGAACTTTGTCGAATGCTTTCTGGAAGTCCAAGTATATTATGTCCACCGGCTTCCCACTATCAATTTGCTCGTTCACGGTCTCAAAAAATTGGAGTAAATTCGTCAAACATGATTTCCCTTTCCTGAATCCATGTTGACTGGGTTTCATCAAGTCGTGTGCGTCCAAGTGCCGGACCATGCTATCCTTGATCAGTGCTTCAACCATCTTGCCGGGGACAGACGTAAGACTCACAGGTCTATAGTTGCCCGGTTCCCCTCTCGATCCTTTTTTGAAAATTGGGGTGACGTTCGCTATCCTCCAGTCGTCCGGTATATGTCCAGTTCCGATTGTCAGGTTTGCAAGTTTTTGCAATAACTCTCCGATTTCAACCTTCAATTCCTTTAAGACTCTCGGGTGAATTCCATCCGGTCCAGGGGATTTGTCACTTTTAAGTTTGTCGATCTGATAGTATATCTGGTCTAAGTCCACTTCAACTGTGGTGAGGCTGTCTTCTATTTCTCCTGCAAACAGTTTCTCTGCTTCAGGTATTGTTGAGGTGTCCTCCTTCGTAAAGACGGACGCAAAGAAGGAATTTAGTTTGTCTGCGATTTGTTTATCTTCCTTGATGTACCCTTTTCTTCCCTGGTCGTCCAAGGGTCCCACTGCCTCTTTTGCAGGTTTTTTCCCTTTCACGTATCTAAAGAAGGGCTTGAAGTTTTTGGCCTCCTGGGCTATTTTTTCCTCATATTCCTGTTTTGCATCCCTCACCGCCTTGTGACATTTCTTTTGATCATCTTTATGTTTGTTCCAGGCTTCGGTTGAATTTATGTATTTCCATTTTTTGAAAGAGTCCTTCTTTTCTTTTATGGCTTCCTTCACCTGTTTGGTAAGCCATGCCGGTTCTCTTTTGCTCTTTGATCTCCGATCTTTGGAAATCCTCGGAATGTAGAGATCTTGTGCTTCTGTGATAGTATTTTTCAGTAGGGACCATGCCTGATCTACCGTTTCTAGTTTGTCCACCTTCTTTTCGAGTCGTTTTTCTACCATGGCTCTCATGCGATTGTATTTACCCTTTTTAAAGTTCAAGGTGGTGGTTAAGGTTTTGGCATGTTTCCCTTTCCCGATGTCAAGTTTAAAGTTGATTACATTGTGATCACTCGTTCCCAGTGGAACCATGACTTCCACTTCTGTTATCGGTCCCGTGAGGCCATTTAGGACCAAGTCCAAGGTGGCGTTGCCTCTTGTCGGCTCTTTTACCATTTGACCAGGAAGCAATCCCCTAGCACCTCCAGGAACTTGGCCTCCTTGCCGCAGTTGGAGGTTGCTAGTTTCCAGTCTATCCCTGGGAAATTGAAGTCTCCCAATATAATTATATTGCCTGTCTTGCATTCTTGTTTGATTTCCTCCATCATTTCTGAGTCAGTTTCCTCCGCCTGTCCTGGGGGACGATAGTAAAGGCCAATTTTCGTATCTGCGCCATATTGACCAGGAATCTTGATCCAGAGTGACTCAAGCTTCTCTTTCATTTCTGTTGTAACCATTTCAACAGAATCTATTCCCTCCTTAACATATAGAGCAATACCTCCACCTTTCTGCCCTACTCGATCTCTTCTATACAGCTTGTATCCCTGTAGTACTGTGTCCCATTTGTTTTCTTCATTCCACCATGTTTCTGTTATGCCAATGATATCCAATATGTCATGTCTTGCTATTGTCTCTAGTTCTCCCATTTTGTTACCTAGACTTCTAGCATTCGTATACATATATCTAAGTTCCCTTCGTGTTACCTTTTTGGACCTTCTACTCTTGGCCGTCCCTGTAGTTTCAATTACGGTATCCTTTACTGCTCCTGTGTTATCACCCTTGTTTGCTGTGTGGTCGTCCCCTCCTGTGTCTGAATTGTCCCTTCCTGCTTTTTCTCCCTTATTTGCCGTGAGGTTGTCTTCTCTTGTGTAGGAGTAGTTTTCCTTGGCTTCTTCGTCGGGGCATCCTGGTATCCGTGCCATCGACCAGTGGTCGACTGTCGGCTTTCCCCTATCTTTCAGTTTAAAGCCTTCTCGATTGCCTTCTTCATGTTGCCTGCCAAAACTCTTGCTCCTTCCTTGTTGAGGTGTAGTCCGTCCCTTCTGTAGTACTTGCTTTTTCCCCAGAACGCCGTCCAGTTGCGCACGAAGTCGAAGCCTTCTTCTTCGCACCATCGTCTCATCCAGGCGTTGATTACTTGCAATTCCCCTTGTCTCTTTCCATCCGCTCTTGGTACTGGGAGGATCTCAGAGAAGGCCACCTTCACCTCCCTGATCTTCAGTTTTCTTCCTTAATTTTATATATAGTGCTCAAAATTGTGCAATCAACTGTGGACACGTATCCAATTTGGCCACGCAATTTAATTGAACGAGCCAATTAGCGTAGATAATTGGGTGCTAATTGTTAATAATTTGAATTTACGCATGCATCTATGGAATCAGTATTCTATAAAGACGTGCACGTAAATTTTTACACTTGGATAAAATACATCAAGTTGAATATAAGGAACTTGATTGAAAAAATGAAGCAAAATGCATTAAGACACCAGCCTATCAGAAACATGGGTTCATAGACAACGGCGCGAAAGACAAAAGCGCACGCCGACAATTGAGCGCAGCGTGTGCCGCCGCACCGCTCTAAATTACAGTTTTTAGGGGCTCCGACGGGGGGTTTTGTTGGGGACCCCCCCCCCAGTTTACTTAATAGATATCGCGCCGGCGTTATGGGGGGCTTGGGGGGTTGTAACCCTCCACATTTTACTGTAAACTGAACTTTTTCCCTAAAAACAGGGAAAAAGTGAAGTTTTCAGTAAAATGTGGGGGGTTACAACCCCCCACACCCCCCACAACGCCCCCACAATGCGGCGCGATGTCTATTAAGTAAAGTGGGGGGATCCCCCCCACGTCCCCCCCGTCGGAGCGCTAAAAACAGTAATTTAGAGTGGCGCGGCGGCGCGCCTTTGTCCCGGCGCGCTTTTGACCTGACACCGAAACATGTGCCATGCACCACTCTTTACTCTGCTTGCCCGTTAAAAACTCAGGCCCAAATTCTGTAACCGGCGTCTAATGTTAGGCACCTATTTTGGAGGCGCCCAAGTAGATAAGGGTCTATCTAAATTGAATAACCAGCTCAATTAAGCTTTTTAATCAGCAATAATTGAAACTTAGGCACCTATCAAGAAAGAGCGATTCTATAACAAGGCGCCTCTAAAACTTTAGCCGGCCTTCAAAAAAATAGGCGCTATGCACGTTAGGCGTGGGCGTGGCTTCGTATTAGGCGCCTTGTTACAGAATCGCTGCTCTTAAGCGTGCTTAAGCGCTCGCATGGCCGCCTAACTTTTAGTTGTGCCTGGAGCTGGCCCATTTCTTGGGCGCCTCCAAAATAGGTGCCGCTCAGCGTGATTCACTAAACAGCGCCCAATTTTACATGAATCGCGCTGAACGGTGCCTATTTCGGCGCCTAACTTTTGGGCGTGAATTTGCACCCTCAATGTTTAAAGCATGAAGGAAACATATCAAAATTTAAAAGAAACGTGTACAACACGAAAATCTACTTATTCCTTACCAAAATCACAAGTTTATGCTACAAACTTTCCATTCGTTCGACTTCCGAGAGTGGGATCTGCCAGGACAATCCTGCATAAGATTCCAGCCATAGGCTGCCATCATGTGTGCATCCCATCTTCCTTGGGATCTGGCTTCCATTGTTTTTATGTCTTGGTGAAATTTTTCACCTTGCTCTTCACTTAAGTCACCAAGGTTCTCTGGAAAGCGATCTAAGTGACTGCGCAGATAATGGACTTTAACACTCATGTTTCAACTAAGCCTGTTGAAATGACAGAGCATATCCTCTACTTATTGTGTGTAGTTGTCTGCCTTCTTGGTGCCAGGAAAGTTTTTCACAACAAGAACAAATGGAGACCAGGCACATGATTCAGTTTCATTCATTGATGCTCTGAAATGTGGGTCATTTATAAGTTGTCTGATCTGTGGACCATCGAAAATGCCATTATCCTGCCGTTGTATCAGGCGATGGTGCGTCCGCATCTGGAGTACTGTGTCCAATATTGGTCGCCGTACCTTAAGAAGGATATGGCGATACTCGAGAGGGTTCAGAGGAGAGCGACACGTTTGATAAAAGGGATGGAAAACCTTTCATACGCTGAGAGATTGGAGAAACTGGGTCTCTTTTCCCTGGAGAAGAGGAGACTTAGAGGGAATATGATAGAGACTTACAAAACCATGAAGGGCATAGAGAAAGTGGAGAGGGACAGAAAGAGAGAGAGAAAGGGAGATAGAGAGAAATAGAGAGAGAGAGAGAGATAGAAAGAAAGAGAGAGAGAGAGACAGAAATAGCGAGAGAGAGAGAAAGAGAAAGATTGGAGAAACTGGGTCTCTTTTCCCTGGAGAAGAGGAGACTTAGAGGGAATATGATAGAGACTTACAAAACCATGAAGGGCATAGAGAAAGTGGAGAGGGACAGAAAGAGAGAGAGAAAGGGAGATAGAGAGAAATAGAGAGAGAGAGAGAGAGAGATAGAAAGAAAGAGAGAGAGAGAGACAGAAATAGCGAGAGAGAGAGAAAGAGAAAGATTGGAGAAACTGGGTCTCTTTTCCCTGGAGAAGAGGAGACTTAGAGGGAATATGATAGAGACTTACAAAACCATGAAGGGCATAGAGAAAGTGGAGAGGGACAGATTCTTCAAACTTTCGGAAAATAAAAGAACAAGAGGGCATTCAGAAAAGTTGAAAGGGGACAGATTCAAAACGAATGCTAGAAAGTTTTTCTTCACTCAACGTGTAGTGGATACCTGGAATGTGCTTCCAGAGAGCGTAATAGGGCAGAGTATGGTACTGGGATTCAAGAAAGGATTGGACAATTTCCTGTTGGAAAAGGGGATAGAGGGGTTGCTGCACAGGTCCTGGACCTGTTGGGCCGCCGCGTGAGCGGACTGCTGGGTAAGATGGACCTCAGGTCTGACCCAGCAGAGGCACTGCTTATGTTCTTATGTCTTACTTCAGATTTTCCATGGTAAGTCCAGGTAACATATGCTCTATGGGGAGCATAATCGAAATGGAAATACTTCTGAAAACCTGCCCAGTTCAGCACTTGGACAACCTAAAAGACAGGTCATCCAAGTCCCGATAATCAAAATGGTTTTTTAGATGTATCCAGGGACTTTTTAGGCCTCTGAATGCTGCTGTGCACCAAGAGCTGAAAGGGGCATTTTTGGAGGACTAGTGAGGAAGGGATTTGGGTGGGATGTGGGCCGACCTAAACTTAGTCATATTGCTGGAATAATTGAAAGTTTTATGAGACTTCCTGGACAGAACTTATACATTGTGACTTAGGCAATTTAAAACCAGGTCTAAGTGCCCAGAAGGTATCCAAAGTGACCAGTTAACCACAGCAGACACAAAGTACAACCCCCCCCCCCCAGGAAGTTCTTCTTCACCCAACGGGTGGTGGACACCTGGAACGCGCTTCCAGAGGGAGTGATAAGACAGGGTACGGTATTGGAGTTCAAGAAGGGATTGGACAATTTTCTGAAGGAAAAGGGGATAGAAGGGTATAGATAGAAGGCTAGTATACAGGTCCTGGACCTGATGGGCCGCCACGTGAGCAGACTGCTGGTTATGATGGACCTCAGGTCTGACCCAGCAGATAGAGAATGACACGGTGGCGGTTTACCCGCGGCCACCGCAATTTAGCCGCGGGTCACCGCCGAAAACGAGGAAGAAAACTAGCAGTCGCTGCGGCGACGGGGACAAGGCCATTCACCGCCCGCGGGGCGGTGAATGGGTCTTGTCCCCGCAGTGAGGCATGAAGGATCGCGCGGTCCCCGCAGCTCACACCCGCCTGCCCAATCGATTCTAGTGTTTAGCCAGCTCTCTCCCTTCTCCTCACCTTAGTTTGTAGATTTTCTTTTTCGGCGACCCGCACGCTATCAAAGAGCCGCTGCTGCTCAGTTTCAATCTTCTGCTCTGACGCAACCGGAAACAGGAAGTTGCAGCAGAGCAGAAGATTGAACACTGAGCAGCCGCGCGTGTGCGGCTCTTTGGGAAAGCATGCAGGTCGCTGAAAAAGAAAGCCTGCTAAATAAGTGAGGAGAAGGGAGAGAACTGGCTAAACACTAGGATCGATTGGGCAGGCGGGTGGGGGCTGCGAGGACCGTGCGATCACCCGTGTTCCCAGCTCAGACTGTAAGGAGGGAGTGAAAGGGAAAAGGATTCTGGGCCAAGGTGATGAAAACGGAAAGAAAAACCCACAGCAGGAAAGAAAGGGAAGGACAGATGCTAGAAGCAGGGGGGGGGGAAGAAAGAGGGAAAAAAGCTAGATGGGGTTGAAAAGAAGAGACACACTGGTATGGAAGAGGAAGATAGGGGAAATCTGGACACAGGAAGGTAACAGAAAGAGGGGAAATTATGTGCATGGGGCATAGGGACAGAGACAAAAAGGGGACATGCCATGGGGATGGTATATGGACACAGGGGGGGGCAATGGCAGATACATAGGGGAGATATTAGAAAAGTATATAAAATCGTACCCGTTTGAGGCTTTTATGTATGCAGCGGTGACGGTGACGGGGCGGTGAATGGGGTTGCAGTGGCGGTGACGGGGCGGTGAATGGGGTGGCAGTGGCGGTGACGGGGCGGTGAAGGGAATGACGGTGACGGGGCGGTGCAGAGGATGGTGAGACGGGGACGGGGCGGTGACGGGGACCAATTTTTTCACCGTGTCATTCTCTACCAGCAGAGGCACGGCTTAGGTTCTTATGTTCTTACACACACACTTCCCTAGTTCTCACTGACTCCCTCACACTGCCATTAAAATCTGAATAAAAACGTACATACCTGTCTCTGGAACATCAGCACCTGCTATAAGAAAGCCTAGTAGAGCTGCACAGAGGTCTCTTAAGTAGCCTAGGGAGTGGGCTAATGAACCAGAGAGAGGAGGACTTAGGCCCATAAGCTACTCTAATCACTATATTCATGGTGGAAAATGTAAGCCCACCAAAACCCTACTGTACTGCCATATAGGTGCCACATGCAGCCATATGGGCTATTGGGGTTATAGACAGGTGGGTATTGTGTGTTTGGGGGGCCTCAACATTATTTATATGGGAGTTATGGTAAGGTATTTATGTGGTACCCTTTTTGTGAAGTTCACAGAAGTGCCCTGTAAGGTGCCCCACTGCTCTGTTGCCATGTCTGGGTGGCCAGTCCATCGCATTGCTGGCCCCTCCCACATCTACAAGGTCTTGGTCTGGGTATTTGGGACTTGGTCAAATATTTGGATGAGAATGTGGTATAAAGACAGACATTGTGGCGGTCTGGACAATCAAGTGCCTGGACGTACAGATGGACAATAAAAAAAAAAAAGTATACTATAGATGTATTTTTCAAGAATGGACATTTGTGCCCTGCCGACTTTGGGCGACTAGCGCCCTATGTCCAAATCAGACTTAGACATATGTTTTGATTTTGCCCCTCCATGTATTCAATGCACGAACCGTCTTTATTCAAAGCCTTTACAAATTGTTTTCGTCAGGCCTAGCTTTATATGTGGTAGTGGCAGTAGGATTCTATCTCGTGCTACCACATTTTGTCCTCCAGCCACCATATATTTCCTCGGAGGCCAATCTATTTTTCGTACAATTTTCATGTTTGGCTCTACTATCCCAAAGGCATAAAAAGCAAGGATACTTTGTGCAGCCACAATTACAACAGTTACGTCAACAAACTGAGCTGATTATTTAATAATAATAATAATAATAATAATAATAATTAATAATAATAACAGTTTATATACCGCAATACCGTTAAGTTCTATGCGGTTTACAAAAGATTAGTGGAGTACAAGTTGAGTTGACGTACAAGTTGAGTTAACTTAAGGGATGTGGGAACAATGGGAAGAAAGGGCAAGAGAGGGGAAAGAGGGAAGTGGGTCAGCTGTCTAGGTATTTCAGGAATAGGTAGTTTTGAGGCGTTTCCTGAATACCTCATAAGTGGTGGGCAATAGGAGTTGTTCTAGGTCTTTACCCCATAGAGCATTATTTTTCACGTGGCTAAAAGAAGAGCTGTTACAATTCCGTCGAAGCAAGCAATATTTATTAGAGGTATGCCAACAGCTGAATGACACCACTTTGGAGGGTGACTCATGAGAGGACATGACTGCTATCGTTAAAATTCTAGTTTCACAGGCTTCCAAAACAGGTATGCCAACATTTAAGGTTGTGGTCCAGGGGCTCTGTGGGCAGGAGTGATGCTCATTTGCTCATGCACCTCCTTCAAAATGGTGTCTCTAGTAGTAGTCTCATGTAACTACTGCTAGGAGTCATATTTCCATTTTCTTGTGGCACCTGAAAAGGGCTTGAATGAGTGGGCTTCACTCTTGCCCCCATCATACCCACTAGACCACTAGGGACAGGAGGTAGGCCTGGGGGAACCTATCTAGACTGGAGGTTGGGGGATATTCTTGTTGGAGGTTGGAGGTTCTTATTATTGTGGACTAGGGAAAGAGTATATTTGAGGAGGGGTTCTTGTTTGAGGAGCCAGCAGGGAGCTTAGAAGGGACAATTTTAAAAAAATGTATGCAGGTCCCTGACGACATTTCGCCAGGACCTGTATATATGGGCGCCAACTGAGTATCAACCAATTGCAAAAGCTCCTGTGGCCAGAGCCCTTTGAATTAGTCCTGGATTTTCCATGCTAGGCCATATCTAGGCACCAGCACTAAATATCGGGTGGTTAATTTCTAGTCTTCTACTAGGAAAGCCCATCAATACAACTAATATTCAGGTATATGTGCCAACCACAGATGCAGAAGAGAACAGAATCGAACGGTTCTACAAACAAGTACGAGCTGAAATCAACAGAACTTGCAAACAAAATATTGTCTATGGACAGTCAGGGGCAAATGGAACACAAATGTTGGGAATATGGGCTCGACAACAGGAATGAAGATAGAGAGCATTTGATAGAATTCTGAAAGACCTAAAATCTGTTCTTTTCAAACAACTTCTTCCAGCAACACAATTGGCGACTGTATATATGAACTTTAATTGAATTATTTATATATCACTTATATCCTAAGTGGTTTTATATTCAGGTACTTTATCATATTTCTTACTAATGGCAGTTGCACTGGCTACCCATGGAAGCACGCGTAGAGTTTAAGTTCGCCTGCCTCTGCTTTAAAGTACTATACGGACTAGCCCCTAAATACATAACTGACCTTTTCTCCTTCTCGGCCAACAGTCACAAGAGAAACTCACATTCGAACTTTGTTTCCCCCCCCAGTTAGAGGATGTAAACTGAAAAATCACCATCAACACTTCTCTCACATCAGGCAGCATTATGGGGTAAAGATCTAGAACAATTGCTCACGCCCACTACTTATGAGGAATTCAGGAAGCGCCTAAAAACATACCTGTTCCTGAAGTATCTGGACAGTTGACCCATACATCTCTTTCTCCTCAATAATCGGTTCTCCTGACCTATTAACCACTTTCTTTCACCTCTTTTAAATTCAATCAATTTGTACATTCTTTTAATCTTTTGTAAACCGCTCAGAACTTCACGGTCCTGCGGTATATAAACTGTTATTATTATTATATTTCCCTCTCTGTTCTGTTGGGTTCAAACTCTATCTAGTGTTCCTGGGGCCATAAGGGGATTGAGTGACTTACCCAGGGTCACAAGATGCAGTGAGGGATTTGAACCCACAACCTCAGGGTGCTGAGGCTGCAGCTCCAACCACTGCGCCACACCCGCCCACATTTTTCCCAGTGTATTTTCCAAAAATCAAATCGACTACATATGTGGACGTTGGCTATGGAAAAGCTCGATAACATCCATCCAAGACAAAACCTGGAGCCAACTGTGATGCCGACCATCAGCTACTAGTGTGAAAACTCAAGCTAAAAGTGGATCAGTTGAAGGTGCACAACATATACACTGGAAAACCTAAGGGCAATGGATTACAATAATCAAGAAAGACTATGACCAAAGACTGTAATACCAGAGAAAAAATTTCAGCAAATGATGCCAGAGCCACAGCTTACAAAATAGAATTACAAGCAGGAACCAGGTGTGGATTTTAAAAGACATCTGAGGCTCCATCAAAACTCCTACATTTTGGATACCACTCTGAGTGAATAAAGCAGCGTTTAGATTATTATCAAAGACTAGCTGATGGCCCGGCGTTGCACGGGTATTTAATTATAGCAATAACACTGTAAATGGATTCAAATAAAGATACTTTATAGTGGTGAATGAAAATATTTTTTTACTTTATAAAAAGTACAATATTCAAATTATAATGTGAAATATTTGACAAAATGAATACAATACAACTAACACAAAACTTGATTATAAACAACATTTTTAGTTTCACCTCCAGGAGCAAGAACATATACATTATTGGGTGAACCCACCCTTCCCACGTGTGCAGGTGGGCCGCGAGACCCCCAGAACATATCACCCCAGGTAGTGAGGGATCTGCATACCAAGTTTCGTTCAAATCGGTCCCACAGCTTTTTACATTTTTTCCATTGACTTGAATGGGTGAAATCTGATTTTCTGTTTGTAGCTCCGCCCACGTGTGCAGGTGGGCCATGAGACCCCAAGAACATATCACCCCAGGTAGTGAGGGATCTGCATACCAAGTTTCGTTCAAATCGGGCAAGCAATTTTTGCGTGATCGTGGCACATACATACATACATCCGATTTTATATATATAGATTCAGTGCAAAACACTTTAAAACAAATTTTTGTTGTCTTCAGAATGTGCCAACCTCCAGCCAATTGATTCCAGGCTGAGACATCTCATGGCAAGTTCATCCTCATCAGACTTGTTTTAATAGAAATTTCTGTGCTTTGTGCTTATAAATAGTGTAATAAATAGTCTTTGAAAACTTGATATTTGGTACTTAAGAAAACTTTGTACTTAGCTTCATGCATGCTGATTGCGTGAGAAAATGTTTGTTGATCCTAAAGCATCAGGTAGGGGATCTGTCTGCTCCGACATGTTTCGCCAAGGGCTTTATCAAGAAGTCCCCCCTTTAGTATTGCATTCCGACTAAACTTCTGAAGTGCTAATATTTAACCTTACTGCCCCACTACGGAATCTGGGCTCCTTCCATACGGTGACGGGTCAAAAGCGCGCGAGGACAAAGGTGCGCCGACAACCGAGCGCGGACAACTGAGCGCAGGGCTTAATCGTGCCAAAGAAAACCCGTATTTTAAAGGGCTCTGACGGGGGGTGTGGGGGGAACCCCCCCACTCTACTTAATAGGGGTTGCACTGCCTCATGCTGCCATGTTGGGGGGGGGTGTAACCCCCCACATTATACTAAAAAAAAACCCGAAACCCCCCACAACACCAGCACGATCTCTATTAAGTTAAGTGGGGGGGTTCCCCACCAACACCCCCCATCGGAGCCCTTTAAAATAAGGTTTTTCTTCGGCGCGATGAAGTCCTGCGCTCAGTTGTGCACGCTCAGTTGTCGGCGCGCTTTAGACTATGAACCCCTTCCAACTATTCCGAAAGCACCTGAAAACTAGGCTAATCACAAAAATGTAAGGCTCTCTTCCCCTCTATACTCAACCTCCAACCCCATTATGCTGTTCCTTCCTTACAATAAGCTCTTGTAAACCACGCCGAGCTCCATAATTATGGAGAGGATGCGGTATATAAACTTAAGGTTTAGTTTAGTTTAGTTTAACCAACAGGGGCACAGGGACAGAGACTAATATATCTACAATTCTGACTTGTGGACATTCAGATCCAAAGAGTAAGAAGCCCGTTACCAATACAATTAAGGAGTCCTTTTACTAAGACGCCCCAGTGTATCTTAGCGCACGCTAACGCGTGTTAATGCATCCATTGTATCCTAGTGCGCTTTAGTAAAAGGACCCCAAGTCTCAGCATAATCGTTTACTCAGTAGCAGGGGATACTACGATTTATCCTCGGCAGTCTGAGAACTTCACCAACAGCTCTTATTTAAATTCATGCAAACCACCAGAATGCTAAGGAGGGTGACTCCTCTCCCCCTTAGGCAAAATTTCAGTCTTCAAAGGAATAACATTCTCCATGGCTTCTACCCTAGCAGCATTCCAGTCATCTATTATAACACCAAGATCCCAATGTTCAGAAGAAGCGAAGTTCAACTCAACGTGATCAACTCCAGTCCACAATTCTACCCACACGTAAACTTCCAGCCACAACAAAGTGGTCAGATCAGGGCACAGAGTAACAAAACACCAGTGAAGCATTCAGGTCCCCCCCTCATCACAGGTACAAACCATAAATTGAGCGTATGCTCATTAGTATGCATGACCAACAAGGAGCTGTTGAAACCCAAGCACCAACAAGATGCCAGAAAATCCCTCTGCTTTTCATCCATGTGGAGATCATAATTACCCAGCATCGTTATTGCTCCTAAATCAGACCCAGATGTGACCAAAAACTAGAGAGCAATTGCACCGGCATGGGGGGAGGGGTCATAAAACACACATACCACCATAAAATCAAAGGGAACGACCTGGCTCGCTCGAAAGCAACTTTGGGGGGGGGGGGGGAATGAAAAACCTTCACCCTTTTACCAGTCATTTGCTGATGTTCAAGAAAAATAACCAGATGGGCATCTGAATCCAAATGCCAGCATTCAATAATACAGCATATGTCAGTGGAATTTTTAGAAATTAAATTTGCAATGGTTGAAGCTTTCTTCCACACTGATCTTGTATTAACATAAATTAACATGAAGTCAGAGGCAGAGGGAGCAACATGAAAATCTTCAACTAGTAGAAGATAAGTCAACTCTCTTATGTGACAACCCGTCCACCTACTCTTTCTCGAAGTCTTGCAACACAGGTGTTGGTTCCCTTCCCTCTCATCTGCCTCAGGATAGACAAAACCCTGCTGAGGTAAAGCACATACTCCATGTGAACCATAAAATACACCAATCGATATCCCCACCAAACTGTTAAAAAACCTACCCTAACAAACCCAAGGCACCCCCAAAAATCACACTAGCTCCATCTGAAACCTTGACTCCAGCCTTCAAGCCTCAAAAAAAACAAAACCCACCAAACACATGCGCACACCAGTCAGTAAACATCCACTTACCAGACCCATCCCCATCCCAAACTACAATCCCAACACAACTTTTTTGAAGGGGTGAATAAACATGTGGATAAAGACAACCCGGTTGATGTAGTGTATCCAGATTTTCAGAAAGCTTTTGCAAAGTCCCTTACGAGAGACTCCTGAGAAAATTGAAAAGTCATGATATAGAGGACAATGTTCTGTTATAGATCGGGAACTGGTTAAAGATGAAAAACAGCTATTACTACAAGACTCTCAGTAGAGATCATAGCACCCATTTATACTATGAAGCCACTAAGGGTAGGAGTGAGTGGGATTCCCTCCTGCCCCCATCACCCTACTAGACCACCAGAGATTAAGGTAGACCTGGGATCTTCTATTACCTGGGGGAAGGGATTGGTCCTTGTATCAGAAGGACTGGGAGGGAGATTGGAGCTTGTGTGTAGCGGTTGGGGGTTGGGAGGGCAATCAGAGTTTGTGCACATGTCACAACAATCACAGGCTGTCATCCAAGAATGTGGGTTTCAGCAACTGAACCATCCACCCTATACTCCTGACCTGACTCCCTTAAATTATTCTCTGTTCCGAGTTTTGAAGAAATCTTAAATTTTTTATTTTTTTTTTAGTATTTATATACGACTTATAACCTAAGTGGTGTACATTCAGGTACTCAAATGAAACTGAACGAGTCCAAAACGAAACTTCTCTGGCTCGGTCCAAAATTAGAACAGTTGCCCAACATCTTCGCACTGCCCTCTGGAGCCACACTGCAGCTTGAGTTCTCAAGCAAAGTTCTAGGCATCATCATCGACTCTTCTCTTTCCTTCAATGACCACCTCAACTCCCTGGTAAAATTATGCTTTTTCAGCCTCCACATGATGAGGAAAGTGAGATCCTACTTCCGCCAACAACACTTTGCCGTCCTTGTTCAATCCATCATCCTTTCCAAACTAGATTACTGCAATTTTAAATGCTCCTGCCTAGCTTTTAAAATCCTACACGGCATATTCCCTCCTCTAATCCCTCTATCTTGGAACTCCCCAAGTCCCGACAATACCAGGCCCACCCAAAAACTTAAACTTTCCTTCCCCTCACTAAAAGGTATCCTCTATGCGGGAAAATTGGGAAAATCTCTCTTTTTCAGAATTACAGGGCTTTGGAATAACCTTACTACCCCACTGCGGACTCAGGTCTCCTTCCAACTATTCCGTAAGCATCTGAAAACCAGTCTTTTCACAAAAACGTAATGCTCTCCTCCCCCCCTATTCTCAATCCACCAAACTCAATGTGCTATTCTCTTCCTTTATTAAACTTTTGTAAACCGTGCCGAGCTCTATATTCATGGAGAGGATGCGGTATATAAACTTAAGGTTTAGTTTAGTTTAGTCTAGTCCTATCTATCCTTGCAGGCTCACATTCTATCTAATGTACCTGGGGCAATGGGGGATTAAGGGGCAAATTCTCTAAGAAGCGCCTAAAAGTTAGGTACCGTTCAGCGCAATTCAAGTACAATTGCATGCTGTTTAGTGAATCGTGCTGAGCGGCACCTGTTTTGGAGGCGCCCTATAAATAGGCCAGCTCTAGGCACAACTAAAATGTAGGCAGCCATGCGAGCACCTAAGCACGCTTAAGAGCAGCGATTCTGTAACAAGGCGCCTAACGCAAAGCCACACCCACGCCTAACATGCATAGCGCCTATTTTTTTGAAGGCCGCCTAAATTTTTAGAGGCACCTTGTTATAAAATCGCTCTTTCTTGATAGACGCCTAAGTTTCAATTATTGCTGATTAAAAAGCTTAATTGCGCTTGTTATTCAATTTAGATAGGCGCCTATCTAGTTGGACATGATTGAGACGTTTAAATATATCACCGGACGTATCGAGGTGGAAGAAGATATTTTCCTTCTCAAGGGACCCTCAGCCACAAGAGGGCATCCGCTCAAACTCAGGGGCGGGAAATTTCATGGTGACACCAGGAAGTATTTCTTCACCGAAAGAGTGGTTGATCATTGGAACAAGCTTTCGGTGCAGGTAATCGAAGCCAACAGCGTGCCCGATTTTAAGAGTAGATGGGATGCCCATGTGGGATCCCTAAGAGGGTGGAGTTAGGGATGAGTCATTGGGAGCGGGATCTCTAAGAGAGCAGACTAAAAGGGGGGTGGGTCAGTAGAGTGGGCAGACTTGATGAGCTATCGCCTTATCTGCCGTCATTTTCTATGTTTCTAGGTTTAAAATAGATGCCTAACATTAGGTGCTGGTTACAGAATTTGGATCCAGGGTCACAAGGGGGATTGAATGACTTGCCCAGGGTCACAAGGAACACTGCACTGCGGTTTTCAAGTGATGAAGATGTCAAGGATGCCGTGACGTCCTGTTTTGAAGGTCAAACAGAAGGATTCTTTTCAAAGGGATTAAAGTCATTGCAGGAAAAGTGGATGAAGTGCATGGAGCTATCAGGGGACTGTAATGAAAAATAAGACAAAATTTTTTTGAAAACTCTTTTTTTTCCTTCTGAAGTAGATAAATTATTGAACACTCCTCTTAACGGATGTAGCGGTATATAAGAAATAAATTACATTACATTACATTACATTAAAATAAACTTCGCCTTGTCACTCATTCCTTCTTCAGGTCATACTCAAATAGGAGTGACAGTGCAAAGTCATTGTCTCCTGAGCCAAACTGATAGCACAGTTGCCTGAAAACTCCATGAAAATGTCCTTAACGCTGGAAACACGACCCGTTAACAAGATCGCAAATCCCGTGGCTTTGGGCTGAACCGATGGTACAGCTGCCTTTGATATCCAAGTTTATTAAAAATTTGTTATACCGCTTATTCAGGCTTCAAGGTGGTGTATATAATATAATAATAATAATAAAAAAGGAATACATTAAGGTCTGTAAACAATTTAAGGACAAACTAAACATTTGGACGAACTGGAATGAAAGGGAGGAGGTAAGAAATACATTATTTATAGCAGAAGATAATGGGGGAAATACATAAGGTGGTGGAGCGAGAGTGGAATCTTTGGAACCAAAAGCAGCATCCTTAAAAGGATGGTTATAGATTGAAAGCGTCTTTAAGCAAAGAGGTTTTTAATTTGGATTTCAAACAGGTTAGAGAAGTTCCTTCCCGTAGATGATTTGGTGTGGAGTTCCAGAGGGAAGGCATTGTGTTTATGTGTCTTAGTGAGGGGACTGAGAGCAAATTATGGGAGGTAGGACGTAGGGACATGAAACATAACCAGTTAATAGAACCTCAATAATAATAATAACAGCTTATATAACGCAGGACCGTGAAGTTCTATGCGGTTTACAAAGATTAAAAGATGGTACAGGTTGAATGAACTTGACAAGAGGAGAGAGATCGAGTTAATAGTTCAAGGTAACCGATATTGAAGAGATAGAGTTGTACGGGTCAGTTGTTTAGATACATCAGGAACAGATATGTTTTTAGGCGTGAGCAATTGTTCTAGATCTTTACCCCATAGTGCTGCTTGGTTGGAGAGGAGGTATTGGTGGTGTCTTTTGAGCTTACATCCTCTAATTGGGGGGGAAACGAAGAGCAAGTGTATTCTTCTCTTGGGTCTATTGGCTGAGAAGGAAAAAAGGTCAGTTATGTAATTCGGGGCTAGGCCATATAGTACTTTAAAGCAGAGACAGGCGAACTTAAACTTTACGCGTGCCTCGATCGGTAGCCAATGCAACTGTCACGTGGTCGAACTTCCTCAGTCCGAAAATCAGTTTGACTGCTGCATTCTGTATTAGTTGTAATCGTCACATATTCTTTTGGGAGATTGCTAGGTAGGCGATGTTACAGTAATCAAGTTGACTCAGTACAAGGGATTGTACCAGAATTCTGAATGCTGACATGTCAAAATATGCTCAACATAAAACACCTCCCAGAGAAGCAAAAAGAGGGGCTCAGCAGCCCAAGCATATTATCTCTCAACCCCCCTCCTCCCGGGAAAATGGCTTTGTCACATCATCTCTCAATGGGAGACGATAGGTTGGGACTGACAAGCCCCTCTTGCTTTTCTGAGGCATGCCAATTAGTGGCGCCAACGTGGCACCATGAGCGCGCTCAGTTTGCACATGAGAACTAGTGGTGCCCGTGTCAAGCTGCTGCTGAGTGTCATCTATCTCTGAGAAAAGATCACACACAGGGCTCCACATTCCTTCTGGCGGGCATTGGGAGTATTTTTGCCTCTTCTCTCCCCCATGCTTTCTGGGCTGCACCACTGGTAGAAATGCTCTATAATTTGATTCTATCTTCTTGTTATACAGCGTTTCTGCCAAAAGAAAAACTTAAAAGTCTCTGAAACTTCAAAAAAGTCATAAGGGGTAACCTTCACCAGTGGTATAGTAAGGGGGGGCAGGGGCACTGTCCACCCCTGGCACCTTCATGGTGAGGGCGTCAGCACCTGCCTTCCTCTCTGCCCCCTCCCCTCCACTACAGCGCACCTGCCCCTTCCCCCACAGCTTTTAGCATTCGCAGCACGAGCAGCCCCTACAACCTGCTGCTCACACCAGCATTGGCTCTTCTTCTGATGTCACTTCCTGGACCCATGCCCAGGAAGTGATGTTGGAGGATGAGCTGACGCTGGCATGAGCAGCAGGTTGGGGGGGGGGCTGCTCAAGCCGGGAACGTTAAAGAGATAAGGGGGAAAGGAAAGATTGCGTGCATGTGGCAGGAGGGGGCAGGGGAGGAGCATCACTACCCCGGGTGCCTCCCACCCTCACGACGCCACTGACCTTCACTGAACAATAAAGAGAACCGCTTTTAAGAAGCGACCCCCCTCCCCTTCACTATTCATTCTCTCCCTTCCTCTTCTTACCTCCTTTTATTTTCATTTTGACTTCGATGTAATTTTGAATCTTCCCCTTCCCCAGTGCCTATTGTATCAACTTTGTCCGTATCTTTGTCTTTGTCTGGTCTTTATGTTGCCCTGTTTTACTTTTTTTTTTTTTTAATTATTATTATTACTCTTTTTTTAAACTCCAATTTTAATAATTGTAAACCGTCCAGATGTTTGTTTGATGGTCGGTATATCAAACTGTAAATAAACTTGGATTACAAACCTAATCAAAACAGAAAAGGAGGTTAACCCGCTTAGCACATCAGTTACAACCATAAACAAAGGTGAGGTGGGGGGGAGGTAATTTCCAAAGAGGGAAATTACCATCTTTACCTACCATCAGTCACAATGCTACAGTCGGAAGAAAGCCTGACCTTGGGCCCCCTCCCTGGCTTCCCCTTTAACCATTTAGAAGCCTCTGACCACTGAGATGAAAGGACATCACTACAGATTGTGACGTCATAAGAAAAGTAACAAAACCAGGCCTCTAAAGGTCCAAATAATGAGGCAACAAGAATCTGTTCTAGAATGTTCCACGTCCTCTGGCATAGGATCACCCAGTTCTGGTCACCCCCCGTGCTGCTTTTCTTACAGAGATTAGACCTTCAGTGCACTGGGACTGATCCTAACCCCAGGGACATGGAGATATTAATCTCAATTTTAACATTATTTGGACCTTAGACCTGTGGCTTTGTTGCTACTTTTCTCATAAAATAATCGTCTGTGCTGTGGGAGGGCATAGGCATAGGCATAGGCTGAGCTGAGTCTCTTTCTTCCCTTCTCTGTTATGGGAACCTGAGTATCCCTGGCTGGGGGCCAGTGGCATCTCTAGACAGAAATATTGGAGTTACAACAGGGGGCACGTTGAAGCAACATTCCATATATAACCCAACCCCCCTCCTCCACTTTTTTTTTTTTTTTTTAAAAAGCATAGCTGTACGGCTGGGGAATCACCAGATTCCCGTGAAGACCAAGACTGCATGCCACTGATTCATCTCCCTTTCCCTGCAGGTGTCCAGTATCGCTCGTTCTCCTCCCAGGTGGCCAGCAATTCCTCTTCCCTTTCGTACTCCCCCCCCCAGATGTCCAGCATCTCTGCTTCCCTTCTGTAACTCTCCAAATTGTCTAGCATTTCCCTTCTCTTCTCTCCTCCCCAGATCTCTATTGCTTCCTCTTTTCTATCCCCCCCCATGTCCAACATTTTTTTCTCTTTCCCTTCTCATAGCGTTCAGCATCTCTCCCGTACCTTATCCCTCTGCTGTTCAGAATCTCTCTCCTTCAGGTGTCCAGTATCTCTCCTACACCACTGTGAAAGTGCAAATCCTACACTGTCTTACCGGCTATGCCAACACCTTGCTGCTGACAACAAAGTCTGCTACCCTAGGCAAACACCTAGTCCACTTAGTGGTAAGGCTGGCCTTACTGTCTGACTGCTTTAAATGGTTCAGAAAATACCATAATGAACATGGTTGAAAGAAAGAGCTGCATAATCGGTTGTTGCTTTCTTTTTCCTGATTACATAAATGTCTGGGGGAGGGTTTCTAATGGTCAATGTTTTAAAAAATTCTTTACGAATTGTAGGGAATGAGTGATGATCTTTAAAAGCACTTTTAGTATCCTTTCAAAATTCCAGGTGTCAGCCATCTCTGATCCATTAGAGGCTGGAGAAAGTTGGCAAGCCAATTTATAAACAGCAGATAAGGAATACAATTAAATTCTTCACAAAGGCCATAAAGTGGGAAAACATCCTTTATGCTCTTATACTGTATTATTCTTATTCCTGACACAACATATACCAGCTGTCAGTGATAAAGAAATAGATTCACTCAAACCCAGAAAAAAATGTCTGCCTGAACTATGGAACATATATAGAGGTTGATACTCAGCTGCAAAGGAACATATAATGCACAAGTATAGCTAGAGGATTATACTGAGATCTTTATCCTCCATTTTCATAAGAACCATATGAATAGCCTTACTGGGTCAGTCCAATGGTCCATCAAGCCCAGTACCAGTTCTCAAGGTGGCCAATCCAGGTCCCTAGTACCTGGCCAAAACCCAAAAAGTAGCAACATTCCATTCAGAATCCTAAAGAATAGCAAGATTCTGGAATCCCAAAGAGTAACAAAAGATTCCGGAACCCCAAAGAGTAGCAACATTCCATGCGGAAACCCCAGAGTAGCAACATTCCATTCAGAATCCTAAAGAATAGCAAGATTCTGGAATCCCAAAGAGTAATAAAAGATTCTGGAACCCCAACGAGTAGCAACATTCCATGCTACCGATCCAGGGCAAGCTTTTTATTAGTCTGGTTATTCCAATACCGTCCTTATATTTTTTGTGATTTGTGCAAGTCACACTATCTCTAATTTAGATTGAAAGCTCTTTGAGGTAGGGACATAACTGTACCCGAACACTTAACCCCATTCTGTAGTGCTAAAAAGAAAAAAAGACAAATATTAGGTTTGATAAAGATTATCAATAATCATATCAGGAATAACACAATGCCATTATGAAGTTGGAAGGCTTTTTATATCTATACTCTGTGTATTTCAGAATCAGTCAAAAGTAGTACAAGACAACTTATCCCCTCTTCTATGAAACTTTGATAGCAGTTTCTAGTGTGGGGAGCCGCACTGAATGGCCCGTGCTGCTCACGACGCTCATAGGAACTCAATGAGCGGGCCATTCAGCGCGGCTCTCTGCGCTAGAAACTGCTATCGTAGTTTCTTAGAAGAGGGGGTTAATTTCAAGTTCTTTATTATATACTAGTCTTTAAGCCTGTTACATTAACGAGTGCTAGAATAGATGTGTCTGTCTGTCTGTCTGTCTTTCTTTCTCTCTCTCTCTCTCCTTGGCCGCTTTCTGTCTGTCTGTCTTTCTTTCTCTCTCTCCTTGGCCGCTTTCTGTCTGTTTGTCTTTCTTTCTTTCTGTCTCTCTCTCTCCTTGGCTGCTTTCTGTCTGTCTGTCTTTCTTTCTTTCTCTCTCTCTCTCCTTGGCCGCTTTCTATCTGTCTGTCTTTCTCTCTGTCTCTCTCTCTCTCCTTGGCCGCTTTCTGTCTTTCTGTCTTTCTCTCTGTCTCTCTCTCCTTGGCTGCTTTCTGTCTGTCTGTCTTTCTTTCTGTCTCTCTCTCTCCTTGGCCACAGTCTGTCTGTCTTTCTTTCTGTCTCTCTCTTTCCTCGGCTGTCCACCACCCCCCTTTGCCTGCTCCCCCTGTCCAGCAATAGCCCTTCTCCCTTCCTTTTACCTCCCCCCTGTCCAGCAGCATCTCTTACCTGCTCCCCCTGTCCAGCAGTAGGCCTTCTCCTTTCCCTGCTCCCCCTGTCCAGCATCCGCTAGCCTGGGCAGTCTCGGGGTTTTTGCTAGGCCGGCCCACCTCGCATTATCGAAGTGGGCCGGCCTAGCAAATGCCCAACAGCTGCTGCGTTTGCTGGTCCGAGGATGAGAAGAGGCGTCCCGGCAGCATGGGAGTCAAACTGCCACTGCCGCTCAAATCGCTACATGCGCCGCAAGCCGCCCCATGCACCTGAAATCAAATTCCGCACGGAGGCACACATCATGCTGTCAGGGAATACGGAGTTGTAAGTGCGCATGCGAGCTTAGGATTTTATTATAGAGGATGGGTCTGGTACATTTTACAGCAAGGACCAATCTTTGTATACAATTTTTATTATTTTTTTATTGTTGTTATTAGCTATGTTTTTAATGTTTTTTATTGAATAAATTCCTGCTTCTTGTACAATTCCTGCTGTTTGGTTTTGGTTTTTTATACTACAACAACTTATCTTTTCTATAGCACTGCTAGACGTATACAGCACTGTACATTCAAACATTCAGGAGACAGTCCCTTCTCAGTAGAGTTTACAAATTAATCAAACATACATGACAAGTAGTGGGTTAGGGACTTTCTCAGGCATGGGTACTTTACAAGTGAGTGGGGGTTAGGAGTTAAAAGCAACCTCGAAAAAAGTGGGCTTTTAGCCTGGATTTGAATATTACTAGGGATGGAGCTTGGTATACTGACTCAGGCAGTCCATTCCAGGCATACGGTGCAGCAAGAGAAAAGGAACTTTAGTCTGGAGTTTGCAGCAGAGGAGAAGGGTACAGATAAGAGAGACTTGGCCAATGAACGGAGTTCCCAGGCAGGAAAGCAGAGATGGATAAGAGAGATACTGAGGAGCCCCAAAGTGAATGCACTTGTACGTCAATAAGAGGAATCTGAACTGTATGTGGAAATGGATAGGGAGCAAATGAAGTGACTTGAGGAGAGGGGTGATGTGAGCATAGTGAATACACTTCCCCCTCCTCATTCACGGTTTCGGCAATCGCAATTTCACATATTCATGATTTTTGGGGGGAGGGGAAAAAAAAGAAAAAAAACCCATAGTTTAGCCTTCCCCCCGGCATCCTGGGCTCACCTGGTGGTCTAGCAGGCTTTCGGGGCAGGAGCGATCTTCCTACGCTCTTGCCCTTTGTAGATCGCCAATAGGAAATGGCTGCCATGAGCTCCCGCCGTAGTCTCAAGAGACTATGGGAACTCACGGCAGCCATTTCCTATTGGCGATCTGCAGGGGCAGGAGCGTAGGAAGATCGCTCCTGCCCCGAAAGCCTGCTAGGCCACCAGGTAAGGCCAGAATGCCGGGGGGAAGACGGGAGGGAGGAGGGGGTGGGTCAGAGCCAGACCAGAAGATATTCGCGGGATTTCACCATTCGCGGTCCAGCTCTGCCCTTATCCCCTGCGAATCCGGAAAGAGAAGTATATAAGTCATGCAGCAGAATTTTGAAAGGATTGAAGGGGAGAGAGATGGCTCTGTGGAAGACTTGTGAGAATCAAATTGCAGTAGTCTAGGCCAGTGGTCCCCAACCCAGTCCTGAAGGACCACCAGGCCAATCGGGTTTTCAGGATAGCCCTAATGAATATGCATGGGGAAGATTTGCATGCCTGTCACTTCCATGATATGCAAATCTCTCTCATGCATATTCATTAGGGCTATCCTGAAAACCCGATTGGCCTGATGATCCTCCAGGACAGGGTTGGGGGACCAATGGTCTAGGCAAGAGATGATAAGGGTTTGGATTAGGGTCTTGGTAGTGTGCTCAGAGAGGAAAGGTTGGATTGTACAGGATTCCACCCATCAGCCATTTAAGCAGCTTACAAATCACAGTAAAAATGTGAATATTAGAGCATAAATAAAGAAATTATAAAAAGAAATTGGAATGTATTGTAAAGAATAAAACCAAAATTAGGAAGATTAGATAGTCCTGGACCCTGCTCTACTTGGCCCATTGCCTGGGATTAATGAAGAACAATGGTCCTAAAGATTTCTGGAAAAAGTAGATTTTAAGACTTTGTTCTGCTGGATAATGTCTGATGAAAAGTTGAATGGATTTGAGAGCAGAAAGGAAGGTCTTGCCATTATACCTTTTGACCTTGTGTTAAGCACAACTTCACACTTGACTTATCTTTTCATCTAAGAAATGGCCTTTTTTCCCTGTTTTGAAAATGGTTGTGTTCCTTACTGGATTTTTGGACATTTTCCGCAAATGTCCAAACTCAGATTTAGACGTCATATTGAAAATGCCCCTCTATATCATTTTTTGAGCTGTGGTGACAGAGACACTCTTCCTTTCATCCGATTAGAGCAGGGGTAGGCAATTCCGGTCCTTGAGAGCCAGAGCCAGGTCAGGTTTTCAAGATATCCACAATAAATATACATGAGATAGATTTGCATCTCAAGGAGGCAGTGCATGCAAATCCATCTCATACCTATTCATGGTGGAGATCCTGAAATCCTGACCTGGCTCCGGCTCTTGAGGACCGGAATTGCCTACCCCTGGGTTAGCTGACACAGGGGTGGGCAATGCCAATCCTCGAGGGCCAGAATCCAGTCGGGTTTTCAGGATTTCCCCAATGAATATGCATGAGATAGATTTGCATCTCAAGGAGGCAGTGCATGCAAATCCATCTCATACCTATTCATGGTGGAGATCCTGAAAACCTGACCTGGCTCCTGCTCTCGAGGACCGGAATTGCCTACCCCTGCACTAGAACATCCAAAGAACTGCAGGCCTCTCTAGTCTCAG
Source organism: Geotrypetes seraphini (assembly GCF_902459505.1). Classification (NCBI taxonomy): domain Eukaryota; kingdom Metazoa; phylum Chordata; class Amphibia; order Gymnophiona; family Dermophiidae; genus Geotrypetes; species Geotrypetes seraphini. The sequence continues at coordinate 16,093,462 of NC_047088.1, forward strand.
CTTAAGTTAGTGGAAATATGGCCTCTAATTCTAGATAAAGGGTAAAATAGGCAATAGATGATCTTATTCTAGTACTATCCCTTTTCCCTGTATAGGGAGGGAGAAGTAGTTTTCCAGGTTTTTTTTTCCACGTGTAAATTCATGTTGAGTAGAGATAATATTGTCCCAAATATTTGCTCTGCCCAATTACTTTGCTAGTCTCTTTTTGCGCTTGAAGCTCCTCTACGTACTATAACTAAGGCACAAAATCTGTAACCAGCGCCTAAAGTTAGGCACCTATTTCGGAGGCGCCCAACTAGATAGGCGCCTATCGAAATTGAAGAACAAGCGCAATGAAGCTTTTTAATCAGCGCTGATTGAAACTTAGGCGCCTATCAAGAAAGCGCGATTCTGTAACAAGGCGCCTTTAAAAATTTAGACGGCCATCAAAAAAAGAGGCGCTATGCACGTTAAGCGTGGGCGTGGCTACGTGTTAGGCGCCTTGTTGCAGAATCGATGCTCTTAAGCGTGCTTAAGCGCTCGCATGAGCGCCTAACTTTTAGTTGTGCCTAGAACTGGCCTATTTCATGGGTGCCTCCAAAATAGGTTCTGATCAGCCTGATTCATTAAACAGCACCCAATTTTACTTGAACCGCGCTCAACGGTGCCTAATTAGGCGCCTAACTTTTGGGCGCTTCTTATAGAATTTGCCCTTAAGTGCTCCATAAAATTATCCGAGGTATAGAGAAGGTAGAAAGGGACAGGTTCTTCAGCCTATTGGGAACCACAAGAACAAGGGGGCACTCGGAGAAATTGAAAGGGGACAAGTTTAGAACCAATGCCAGGAAATTCTTTTTCACTCAAAGGGTGGTGGACACCTGGAATGCGCTCCCGGAGGTTGTAATAGGACAAAGTACCCTACCGGGCTTCAAGGAAGGATTGGATAATTTCCTGAAGGACACGGGGGTTGAGGGATACAGATAGAGGTAGAGATAAGTTATGAAAGGGCTTACAGAGAAGGCTAAGGGGATTAAAAGGGCTTAGACGCTGGTCACCTTACAGGTCATGGATCTAATGGGCCGCCGCGGGAGCGGACTGCTGGGCGCGATGGACCTCTGATCTGACCCAGCAGAGGCAACTTCTTATGTTCTTATGTTCCTGTTTTGGTAATATTTGCCTGTACCTCTAACCCCTTACAACACATTGAAGGAGAACCCTTGCATATACTGTTCAAAACTCATAGACGTCTTAGGTTTCTACTCCCAGCAAGGCTTTGCGGAAAGCAGCAGAAGAGTAAGAATTGTTCCATTTGGGCCCCCATCCTCTGGAATTCTCTTCCAAAGCACTTATGATAGGAGTTCTCCGAAATCTAAATTTAAGAATGGAAGTTCTAGATCAAGGGGTCAGGACTTTTTGACAGGTTGTGATGTAGAAATTCTCGTAACTAGGAGTTGGGTTGGTCTGGCAGGATGGTCACAAAGAGGCTTTAGAGCAAGGGTAGGAAACTCCGGTCCTCGAGAGCTGTATTCCAGTCGGGTTTTCAGGATTTCCCCAATGAATATGCATTGAAAGCAGTGCATGCAAATAGATTTCATGCATATTCATTGGGGAAATCCTGAAAACCCAACTGGAATACGGCTCTCGAGGACTGGAGTTCCCTACCCCTGCTTTAGGAGAATAATAATAACTTTATTTGTAGACTGCAAATACTTTGCAGTTCAATGTGGTTAACAGCAAGAGAAACTGTGCAAGCACAGTGATAATACAATGAGATAATATCGACAATATCATCGATGTGATAAATTAATAAGTCGTTGTACAAATGTACCAAATAGATATGTTTTTAATGATTCTCTGAAATCTTCATATACATAGTAACATAGTAACATAGTAGATGACGGCAGATAAAGACCCGAATGGTCCATCCAGTCTGCCCAACCTGATTCAATTTAAATTTTTTTTTTTTTTTTCTTCTTAGTTATTTCTGGGCGAGAATCCAAAGCTTTACCCGGTACTGTGCTTGGGTTCCAACTGCCGAAATCTCTGTTAAGACTTACTCCAGCCCATCTACACCCTCCCAGCCATTGAAGCCCTCCCCTGCCCATCCTCCTCCAAATGGCCATGCACAGACCGTACAAGTCTGCCCAGTAACTGGCCTAGTTCAATCTTTAATATTATTTTCTGATTCTAAATCTTCTGTGTTCATCCCACGCTTCTTTGAACTCAGTCACAGTTTTCCTCTCCACCACCTCTCTCGGGAGCGCATTCCAGGCATCCACCACCCTCTCCGTAAAGTAGAATTTCCTAACATTGCTCTTGAATCTACCACCCCTCAACCTCAAATTATGTCCTCTGGTTTTACCATTTTCCTTTCTCTGGAAAAGATTTTGTTCTACGTTAATACCCTTTAAGTATTTGAACGTCTGAATCATATCTCCCCTGTCCCTCCTTTCCTCTAGGGTATACATATGAAAAAGAAGACATGAACTAATCACTTAGGGCTCCTTTTACAAAGGTGCGTGAGTGTTTTTAGCGCAAGCACCGGATTAGCGTGCGCTATAGCACGCACTACCCGAAAAACTACTGCTTGCTCAAGAGGAGGCAGTAGCTTCTAGCGTGCACTAAGCGCACATTCAGTTGTAGAGAATAGACTATAACATAACATCAATTTTTATTTATATACCGCAATAGCCTATAGGGCTCATAATCGAAAGAGAAAAACGTCTAAAAACCGGCCTAAGTCAGCACTTGGACGAACATTTCTCAAAAACGTCCAAGTGCCGATGATAAAACCGGGCTTTGGATGTATTTCTAAATGACCTAGGCCTTCATAGTGCCGCTCAACATCCAAAGCTAAACGGGGCGTTTCAGGAGGCGTGTCAAGGGCGGGAGTTGGGTGGGACGTGGGCCGGCTTAGATTTAGTCGTACAGCATGTATAACCAAAAGTTTTACAACAGAGCCCAGACGGAACTTGGACGTTGTGACTTAGACCATGTAAAACGTGGTCTAAGTCAGTGGTTCTCAACCCTGTCCTGGAGGACCACCAGGCCAGTCGGGTTTTCAGAATAGCCTTAATGAATATGCATGGAGCCTATTTACATGCCTGTCACTTCCATTATATGCAAATCTCTCTCGTGCATATTCATTAGGGCTAGCCAGAAAACCCGACTGGCCTGGTGGTCCTCCAGGACAGGGTTGGAACCACTGGTCTAAGTCACAAAAACCCACCTACAGTCACCAGATAAGCACTGCAAACACATAAAACAGACCCCCACACACTACCCCAGTGATCACCGACCCCCCCTCCACCCCCATAAAAATATTAATCACATCTTTAAAATTCAGCCTCCAGACCATCATCACCTGGCCGCCTGGCATAGGAAAGCCTACTCATCCAGCACAGAGGCGGCTTAAGTTATATTGGGGGTGGGTTAGGGACCCATAGAGAGGAGGACTCATGCCCATAAGCCTCTGTATGATATTGATACATGTGCACTCCCCTATACACCCCCAAAACCCTTTTTTACTGGCATATAAGTGGCTCCTGCAGCCATAAGGGCTATTGGGGTGGTAGATAAGTGGGTCTAGGGGATTCTGGAGGTGGTTTGGGGGGCTCACCATGACCTATAAGGGAGCTGTAGGGAGGAGAAGACATGGCACCCTTTTTGTGAAGTTCACAGCAGTGCCCTGTAAGGTACCCCACTATTTAGGTGGCATGTCTGGGTGTGCAGTCCATCACTTTGCAGACCCCTCCCACGTCCAACAGGGCTTGTTCTAGGCATTTTAGTCGTGGACGGAAGGTTGGACGGAAATGTGGTATAAAGATAGACGATTTAGCAGCTTGGACGGATCAGATCGGCAGGACGTATAACTAGACGATTTTCGAAAGTAAAAAAAAGTTGGAGGTATCTTTCGAAAATGTGTCTTAGGCTGTTTTTAACTTTGGACAACTTGCGAGATGGACATAAACGGACTTAGACGTCCCTTTCGATGATGCCCCTCTTTAGGTTCTAAGCGGTTTACAAAAGAGATGGGCTGACCATTGTCAGTGAGCTACAATAGCGAGAATATTGCCATCAATGCGTTAACGATAGTTTCATATCAGTCTGCTGCTTTGAAGGGATTTCAAGAATTTTGAGAACAGATGGGGTTTTAATAACTTTTTAAAATGCATATATGAGGTTGATATAACTGTTCGCCTTGTATTGAAACGCGTAAACAATTGGGAATCTTTGACTTTTAGCGCAAGCACTCAAGTCAAAACACGACCATGTTGAGTCTTGTTCTTCATTTGTGAGTCTCATAGTAGAGCCATTTGAACACATGGACTGTTTCTTATTGGTTAAAAGAGCTGAAGCAACAATTTTATAAGACACTTCATTGTTATGTATAACAATTTTTATTGAAAGAATCAAATAATCAGTACAATAGGATAATACAAAAATACATTCAATACAATAAGAATTACAATAATATTTCATACAAATTTAAATCATTCTTTCAAATTTAATTTCCATATGAATTAATTCAATCTTATCTACACCCCCCTTAATTCCATCCCCTACCCACCATCTTCCCCTAAGTGAAATCCCTCACCCTGGATGAAAGTTGACAAAATTAAAGAATTAAAAGAAATAACTGGAATGTAATTAGTAAACCTAATTTTCATAATAAATCATTGATAACCAAACTTCGTATTTTTGGTGAAAGATTCTGAATATAAGGATCCCAAACCTCCATAAAAAGACGAGTTTTTTTAGGCGAACCTCGAACCTCCCAACTCTCAAATAAAAATAAGCGATGTAATTGATTCCTCCAATGCCAAAAACTTGGAGATTCTTTCTGCAACCCAAATTGCATAATACATTTATGCCCAATCAACACTTCATTGTTTTTAAAAATTCTGCTTTTTTGTTGATCAGACCTCACTATACTCTGAGCATGTCCGTCTAGTGAGTCTGTCCAGCAAGGTGGCTAGAGTTTTACTTGCTCCTCTGTACAAAACATGCAGGGTACGTCCTGGTTTTTTAAGGATTGCTCCTGCTGCTCCTTGCATGTTACACCCGGCTCTCATTTGTTTTCTTTTGATCCCATCCTCTCACTAGATAGGGATTTTTGTGTTTATCACACGCCTTTTTGAATTTCCATCACTGTATTTGACCCACCACCTCTACCAGGAGGACATTCCAGGTATCCACTACACTTTCCGTGGAAAAATATTTCCTGATGATGCTTTTAAGTTCACCCCCTTGCAGTTTAATTTTATGTCTGCTCTGCAACTTTGAAAAAGATAATTTACTAATCAATACCTTAATTTAAAAAAAAAATATTTTATTAATTTTGTAGAAAAAAAAGCACAAAACACGTGGAAGGGCATAATCGAAAGGGATGTCTAAGTCCGTTTACGTCCATCCCGAAAGAAGTCCAAAATAAAAAAACAGCCTAAGACACATTTTTGAAAGATACGTTCAAATTTTTTTTCGTTTCGAAAATCATCTAGTTATACGTCCTGCCGATCTGATCGTCCAAGCCACTAAATCGTCTATCTTTATACCACATTTCCGTCCAACTTTCCGTCCAAGTCCAAAACGCCTAGAACAAGCCCTCTTGGATGTGGGAGGGGTCTGCAAAGTGATGGACAGCACACCCAGGCATGCCACCTAAATAATGGGGTACCTTACAGGGCACTGCTCTGAACGTCACAAAAAGGGTGCCATGTCTTCTCCTCCCTACAGCTCCCTTATAGGTCACGGTGAGCCCCCCAAACCACCACCAGAATCCCCTAGACCCACTTATCTACCAGCCCAATAGCCCTTATGGCTGCAGGAGCCACTTATATGCCAGTAAAAAAGGGTTTTGGGGGTATATAGGGCAGTGCACATGTTTAAGTATCAATGCAGTGATTACTTTCATTGGGTTTGGGGGGATTTAGTATGATTCTTTCAATAAAAAAGTTAAAAACTAAATTTGGGGGGAGGATAGGGGGGAGAGGTCAATAGGAAAAGGGAAAGGAGGGTAGGAATTAGGGAGAGGGTATTGAGAGGTGTAATGGGTATTTTGGAAATATATTTTGAAGAAATGAAAGATATTTGATGGAAATTAATATGATGAATTTTAATTTAATGACTATTTTATTGTATTATAATATTGTATATTTACTGATTTCTTCAATAAAAATGTTATAAATTAAGTATCAATGCTGTGATTACAGGGCCCTCTCCATGGGTCCCTAACCCACCCCCAAGATGACTTAAGCTGCCTCAGTACTGGACAACTAGGTTTTCCTATGCCAAGCGGCCAGGTGATGATGGTCTGGAGGCTGAATTTTAAAGTTGTGATTAAAATTTTTATGGGGGGGGTTGGTGATCACTGGGGTAGTATGTAGGGGTCTGTTTTATGTGTTTGCAGTGCTTATCTGATGACTGTAGGTGGTTTTTTTTTACTTAGACCATGTTTTACATGGTCTAAGTCACAACGTCCAAGTTCCGTCTAGGCTCTGTTGTTAAACTTTTGGTTATACATGCTGTACGACTAAGTCTAAGCCGGCCCATGTCCTGCCCAACTTCCACCCTCGAAACGCCTCCCGAAACGCCCCGTTTAGCTTTGGACGTTGAGCGGCACTATGAAGGCCTAGGTCGTTTAGAAATACATCCAAAACCCGGTTTTATCATTGGCACTTGGACGTTTTTGAGAAATGTTCGTCCAAGTGCCGATTTAGGCCGGTTTTTGGACATTTTTCTCTTTCGATTATGAGCCCCATAGTGTACAGCAGAAATAGATGGTCACCAATACTCTTCCAAACTTCACTATGGTACCCGTCCTCCCACCCCACCCCTCACCCAAATAAACAGAATTCACAACCAACCAAAAATGATACCCCATTCCAGTGTGTCCTATACAAATAAAAAGTCAGACATTGCCTTCATAAAACGGCACGCTTGACTCCACAAGTGACGTTCATTGAAATGAATTATAAGTTTTTGCTGCGACTTTATAGATCACCTTCCTACATGTATCGGGCGTCCTTGAGTGTCTCTGACTGCTGCTTAAAATGTCATCATTCCCCCGCTACGCTTGGACACCAATTTTGGTCTTGTGAGAGGGTGCAGCGGTTTTGGCAACATGTCCATCGCCACATTGCGGTGATGTGGAGCTATACCTATACCTTTTCTCCGATAATGCTGTTCACCTTGGAGTCCCTTCCCAGAGCCTCTCCAAAGGGATTCAGAAGTTTTTTGGACCGCGCAATCCTTTTGGGGAAGAAAGTTGTGCTTCATTGCTGGATATCCTCGGATACGCCTACCCTGACACATTGGCGTGTATTGATGCTCCAACATGCCTCCATGGAACGCTTGCGCTTCTCGTCCTGGGATTCAGTGCTGGGGAAAGCATATTGTTCTTGTTGGGAGCCATTCTGGAACACCTTGACACCTAGAGCCCGAAGCCACTTGTTGAACGTTTGATCTCCACTGGTATATGACACACTGGACTGGAATATCTTTAGTAATTTTGGTGACTTTTCCTTTGGGGAGTGGGGGGGGGGGTGGGATTATGGGGACGGGAGTGTTTCTGGTATGGACTGTTGTGCTCATTTTGAATACTTGTATTGTACTCTGCGTTCCTGTGTTTTGTTCTGTTTTGGAAAATTAATAAAATATATTTCATAAAAAAAAGTCAGACATTCAATAAATGACTCTGAGCTCTGGGTGTAAAAGTGTGCCAAAATGGCTCCCAGTGAGTACTAAATGATCGCCCCAACGTGGTGTCCAGAGATGGAAGTTGTAAGCGTTCCATAGAGGCTTGTTGTAGCATCAGAGTGCGCCAATGAGCGAGTGTAGGAGAGTCCGAGGAGATCCAGCAGTGAACTATCACTTTTTTCCCTAACAGAACTAATCAATACCTGTCTGTATCGTATCACTCCTGTCTCTCCTCTCCTCTAGATATACTGTACATATTCAGGTCTTCAACTCTTTGCTTTATGACAAGCTGGGTGGGAAGTGGGAATGCTGGATGTGAACTCAAGAAGGAATCTTTGTGCTCATTTACACAGGCGAGAGCGTGGAAAGAAAGGAAATAAGATCCTATAAGCCATGACATGCCAGCTCAGATAAGTGATTTTTCTTGGTCTATGGAACAATCTAACGTTAAACAGAAGCCTTAGCGCTCAATACAATGTGCTGTGATTAAGAATCCATGCGCCTCTAGTGAGCTCGTATCACTGCACAGCGCCTTGTTGAAGTATCCATGACAGGGGTGGGCAACTCCGGTCCTCGAGGGCCGCAATCCAGTCGGGTTTTCAGGATTTCCCCAATGAATATGTACGAGATCTACGTGCATGCACTGCTTTCAATGCATATTCATTGGGGAAATCCTGAAAACCCGACTGGATTCTGGCCCTTGAGAATTGGAGGTGCCCACCCCTGATCTATGAGCAAATCAAAATTTAAGAAAACTCTGTGATAGTTGCAGCATTTTTCAACTTTGATGGTACAAGAATCCTTGACGGGTGAGGGATACTTTTTGTGTTAACTAAAGGCTACTGAAAGGGCAGACTGCAGTCTGCAATCCAGTCTGCCAAACCTTCCAATGTGGACTGCCAGGGTACTGGAGTGTTTTGTGTTGTTTTTTTTTCTTTTTTTTTGCATCACTCCGGCTCGGTGCAGCATCGCTCCAGCTTCTCCTCTCCCCCCCCCCCCCCCCCATGCCCAAGTTCAGCATTGTCCCAGCTCTCCTCCCCTGGCTGGTACTCCACAGTCCGAAGCGGGCCATAACAGACAGACCATTGAAAGTTACTTCACTTGCCAGCGGAGCCTTTCCCCTGCCACATCCCTCCCATCTGATGATATCTGGACCCTGGGTCTCAAACAGCCAAAATTTCTGGACTCCGCTCATAACATTTGCGTTCCCCTGCTGTAAAGTCACACCGAATGGCTGGCAGATGGAATCTATCCTTGGCAATGCAGACAAGGATAATCAGGCATAATGGATGAGGCAATTGATCTTTTTATGCTGTCATCCGCTATGTCACTGTGAAATAAGAATATTAACTTTCACATAACCAGAAATAATGGGGGCGGGGAGGCGGGAGAGAGAAATCCAAAACGTTACAGACAACTTGAACAGGTCTTTGGATACAGCTGCTAGAATTCCAGGTGAATGTCTCACATTACAAACCAAAAGCAGAAATGAGTCAGGACCAATTATAGTAAACAGATGCGAGCAGTACCATTTCTTTTCCTGCTTCTTTCTTTCTCACATTGACACAATCAAGAATCCATCATGGAACTGGCTAGGAAAACCTGGTTCAATAGCACTTAAAGACACTTTCCAGCTTTCAGGTTCTCGAATGCACATTAGGGGTTCCGAAAGTTATACAAGCATTACCGTATTTTCACGCATATAACGCGCGCGTTATACGCGTTTTTACCTACCGCGCATACCCCTCACGCGTTATACGCGTGAGCCCAACCCGACCATGTGCCTCAGGCCACGCCCCCAGGTGGGACCTAAGGCTCCAGGGCCTATTCTGATTGGCCCACGCGCCTTAGGCCCCACCAGTAGGGACAGCGCACGGAGAGTCGGGGCAGTGCACGGAAAGTCAGGGCGGGTGAACGGAGAGTCGGGACAGCGCACGGAGAGGCGGGGCAGTGCACGGAAAGTCAGGGCGGGTGAACGGAGAGTCGGGACAGCACACGGAGAGTCGGGGCAGTGCACGGAAAGTCAGGGCGGGTGAACGGAGAGTCGGGACAGCGCATGGAGAGGCGGGGCAGTGCACGGAAAGTCAGGGAGGGTGAACGGAGAGTCGGCACAGCGCACGGAGAGTCGGGGAGGGCGAAAGGAGAGTCGGGGTGGCCAGAGGAGAGTCGGGGCGGGCGAAAGGACAGTCGGGCTGCATGCGCGGTATACCCGTGAGCGCGGTATACAAAAGTTTTTGTACATAAAATCGTGGTTTCTGCGCGCTATACCCGTGTGCGCGTTTTACACGGGTGCACGTTATCTGCGTGAAAATACGGTAATTGACAGCCTGTCCCATTCACTGATAAATATTGCCTAAAACAAAGGATCCAAAGGTTGAAAGACTTCTTAATATGTGCTATCCAAAAATGAGTCTATCAGAGTTTGTATGTCTGTCTGCTAAGCATTTTGCACGGCTGAAGTCTGAACCATAATAATCAACATGGTCATCCCATAACTTAAGGTGCCAAGAGTGGAACCGACATGTTGGATTATTTTGGCAGTTCCTGGTTTTCTCTGATATGTTCTCTGTGATGGGACCTCAGTGGTGGAACACTCTGCCACATTATAGTAGAAATGAAAAAGACGTCACAATATTTAAAAAATCTTTAAAATCCTACCTGTTTAAAGATGCTTTTAATATTTAAAATTTCTTACATTTTTTTAGTGAGGTTTCTAATCGCGCTATGGTTTAACTACCCCTTACCTCCTTGTTTTTTCCTTTTTCTACCAAAAATTGAAAATTGTAACTTTTACTTTTTCCCTCCCGACTCATGTTTGTATTTTATGTAATTATATTGTTAAAATGTTAGTTTCTCTTTATTATTCTTTACTTGGATTTTGTACATCGCTTAGTAATTTTAATAGGCGATTCATCAAATGTATTAATAAACTTGAAACTTGAAACTTAAGTTCATATTGATCCAAAAGACATCCCATGATCACCTGTGCCTAATGATCCACAAGCATGTTGGCCAGATTTACCCAAAAGCTTTTGTCAGCCAAGTGGATATCAGACAGGATATTTAGCCTGAATTTATTTGGACTGAATAGCTCGGCAAAATTAACAAGAGAAAGATTTCCGGGGCTGTGGCTCACTGCTGCCTCTGCACCCTGAGGTTGTGAGATCAAATCCCGGTGCTGCTCCTCGTGACCCTGGGCAAGTCCCTTAATCCTCCAGTACCCACCACTTTGAATATCAGCTTTGAAATGCCAAAGCCAGAAAAAGGCAATTTGCAAGTCCCCATTCCCTTTCATCAAGTCCAGTATCCTGTGGCCAACCCAGGTCCCAAGTACCTGGCAGAAACTCAGAGTAGCAACATTCCAGAGCTGAGATTGTGATGTCATAATGCCTCATTCCACCAATGCCTAAGAGCCAACCTCAGCAGTGATGTCACAATGGCTTGATTAGATGGAATCTAGGACAACACCAGGTGGACTTTACAGTCTATGACCCAGAAATATCAAAGAAGAGACAAGTTAATTTAATCATGTATTTTTAATGGATATAACTAATGGGCAGCCTGGTTGGACCGTTCAGGTCTTTATCTGCCGTCATTTACTATGTTACCTGGAAGAAATCCCAAGAGTAGCAAGATTCCAGAGCTGAGATTGTGATGTCATAATGCCTCATTCCACCAATGCCTAAGAGCCAACCTCAGCAGTGATGTCACAATGGCTTGATTGTCCTGTACTAAGCTCACATAAGAATTGCCATACTAGGAGAGACTGAAGGTGCAGCTCACTGGTAGAGCTGCTGCCTCCGCACCCAGAGGTTGTGAGATCAAATCCCAGTGCTGACGCTTGTGACCCTGAGCAAGTCACTTAATCCTCCAGTGCCTGCCACTTTGAATGTCAGTTTTGAAAGGCCAAAGCCACATGAAGGTAGTTAATTAATTGTCTGATACAAGCAACTCTTTTGCTTCACAATATCATTTGCACAATATTATTTACTAGTGTTTAAGCCCGTTACATTAACGGGTGCTAGAATATATGTCTATCTGTCTTTCTTTCTTTCTGTGTCTCTCCCTGCCCCTGTCTCTTTCTTCGTTTCTTTCTGTCTCTTTCCTTCCCTCTGTCTGTCTTTCTTTCTGTCTCTCTCCCTGCCCCTGTCTCTTTTTTTCTTTCTGTCTCTTTCCTTCCCTCTGTCGGTCTTTTTTTCTGTCTGTCTCTCTCCATCTGGCCCCCTGTCTGTCTGTCTTTCTTTCTTTCTGTCTCTCTCCCTGCCCACTGTCTTTAGTTCTTGTGCGCTGTCTGGCTTTATCTCTCCATGGCCACCTGCCTGCCTTTCTTTGTCTTTCTCTATGGCCCCCTTCTATATCCTCCCCAAAGCAAATAAAGATTGCTCCCTGCCCCCAGCACACCCCTCTCCCCAAAGCAAAGCAAGTTCACTCCCTGGCCCCCTTTCGCTACTGAAAAGGAAACTTTAAAATAATCCATTTAAAATGATCAGATACTTGGAAACTGCAAAGAAAAGACTTAAGTAAAGTTCAGGATTTTTAAATCATAATAAAAGTCATAAAATTCTGCAGCTTCCCTGCTTTCTATCTTGAAAGTTGTTTAATGATAGAGAAATTGATAGAGAGAGAGATTTCTGCAGCTTCTCTGCTTTCTATCTCTCCCTTCCTCTCTCCACCTTTTCCCCTTCACACTTTCACTGAAATAACCTGAGTTACAGCTTCGGGAGCGGCATGCAGGCTACTTGCTAGGGGATCGGCCATTTTTGCCGCATCGGATCCGTTGCTTTGGCCGGCCGACTTAGGCCTGTGAGCGTCGTTGGCCTGGAGGAGCCGGTCGGGGCGGGGCTTCCGTGCTGGTCGGCTGCGTGTGAGTTTAGGGGTATGGGTGATTAGTGAACATACCCGCGCATCCCTGAACCTACCCAGAGACTCCCCGCGCTGGAGGAATCGCCGCCATCACCGCCCCCCTGAGCCGCCACTACTGCTGCATCCGTCGCCGGGCCCCGCTCCCCACGCTGCGCACCTAGGCCAGGGAGGAGGTGGTGGCAGCAACGGCAACAACAGTGGATTCCGGGAGCAGTGGCTGCCTTCCCCGCCTCCCTCACCGCCCGACTGCAGAGGCGAGATTGAGGAGCCGTCACCGACAGCCAGACTGTGAGTGCGCGGTCTGGCTAGCTCCTTTACCAAAGCCCTTCCGGCAGCAGCCCCTCTCGCATCCGTCCCCGCGTTGCAAGCCTCTCCGAAGGCCGGCTCCCACAAAAATGCTGCCCCTCTGTCCAAAGCTGCGGCCAGACGCAAGAGGAGCCGCCACCACGAAAACCCCCAGCAAGGGAGCCATTCAGAGTGCGGGGCCATTGCAAACAGCTGGGTTCTTCGGCTTCCCCTATTATCTCCACCACCGTAGTCTCTTTTTTAATCTAGGGTAACCGCCATGCAGAAAATGCCATTGCTGGAGAGCGGGGAGTGTCGCGTTTTAAAATTTCTCTGCCTCGCGTGTGGCCGTAGTAAGCGCACTGTTGCCGGCCACGGACCTACGGATCATGGAAGCACGCACATAGGAGTGCACATGCGCGAGTTAGCCTTTTATTATATAGGATATCACACACTGTGTAGCCTGCCAAATACGTACAAGCCTGGAACTTCGGTGTATGCTGTCATTCTGATGGCTTTCATGGTCACACTGAGGCTACACTTTCACATTTATTTATTAATTTAAAATATTTCCGGTTTGTCTAAACCAGTGGTTCCCAACCCTGTCCTGGAGGACCACCAGGCCAATTGGGTTTTCAGGCTAGCCCTAATGAATATGCATGAAGCAAATTTGCATGCCTATCACTTCCATCATATGCAAATCTCTCTCATGCATATTCATTAGGGCTAGCCTGAAAACCCGATTGGCCTGGTGTTCCTCCAGGACAGGGTTGGGAATCACTGCTCTAAACTATTTCTACAGGATCATATAAATTTGTTGAGGTCCCTGATTGAGTTTTGAATAGTGTTAATGAGTCTCAGTGGCATGGAAACCTTTTGAACACCAGGGCCTGAGTTGGTTATTCCCATGTCAATGCAATCGCTCAATGCAATGGAGTGCAGAATCCTAGCAGAACGAGCTACTGGGCTGACTCAGTGGGGCTATTCTTATGTCCTTACCTCAATTTAATATTTTGCATTTTTCTAGGGTAAGTTAAAAGGTGGATTACATAAAATCGATGAAGTACACCTTGACAGAACTAACATAACAATTTAATTATTCATAGATATTGTACATGAGCTCCCATGACTTTGCAGGCATTACATCCGGGATAAGGACTTGTGTGGTCGCTAAAGCTCATGGGTATTGTAGTTTGAGAAGGAAAAGCTTTATAATTCCTGCCTTGTTTGTGGGTACAATAGGAGTGTGGGAAAATACTGTATAATAAGCATCCCCTTTCTATGTCTCCCGTTCCCTAGCCCCCACCTAGACTTTATAAAAATCACTAGGGCATTGCGGCCTCAGGGAAACCATAAGCTAATTCATGAGGGGAGGTAGTCCCAGAGCTAGCTAGACAGAATTGTGCAAAATAAAATCATTGCTAACACCTGGAACATTCACTAATACAAAAAAAAAAAAAAGCCAGATATTGTGGTAAAGGATTCCATTACTAGGGGAGAGTGTGGCGCAGTGGTTAAAGCTACAGCTTCAGCACCCTGAGGTTGTGGGTTCAGATCTACACTGCTTCTTGTGACCCCAGGTAAGTCACTTAATCCCCCCATTGCCCCAGGGACATTAGATAGATTGTAAGCCATTCAAGACAGACAAGTACCTGAATAAATTCACGTAAACCATTCTGAGCTCTCTTGGGAGAACAGTATAGAAAATTGAATAAATAAATAGTGAGAAAAGTTCTGTCTGGTAACCAGAGCTGGTATTGTGATGTCATAATGCCTCATTCCACCAATAAGAGCCAACCTCATCAGTGATGTCACAATGGCTGGATTGTCCTACACTTGCCTCACTTTTACTACATTTTGATGTCTAGATTGGCGCAGTGGTTAAAGCTACAGCCTCAGCACCCTGAGGTTGTGGGTTCCTTGTGACCCTGGGCAAGTCACTTAATCCCCCCATTGCCCCAGGTACATTAGACAGATTGTGGGCCCACCAGGACAGACAGGGAAAAATGCTTAAGTACCTGAATAAAATCATGTAAATTGTTCGGAGCTCCACCTAGGACAATGGTATAGAAAATTGATTGATTGAATAAATTTTAAAAAAGAAACTACAGAGGAATACCACAGGCTATGGCTTACTGGATCTTATGTCCTCTTAAAGAAGACATACCAAACAGAAAACATAAATCTTCCCTTAGAGTGCATGCTATTTTTTATCTTGAAATATAAATATGGCTTGGGATTCCTTAAATACTTTTCGTTATCTTGTACAAAGCAAAAATCTATCCTCAAGAAAACTGATCTGTGTTAAAAGTGAAGAAAGGGCTCTCCCAGGCTTTGTGCACGAAAGGTTCGTCTAAATAAGATGATAACTGTTATCGCCTTGGCCTGAACTTTCCATAGCAATTAGCTAAATGTATCTCCATTTATCGCTCCCTGACAGTTTATGATTTTAAGGAAATCTGAGATGCTTCTTTCTAACAAAAAGGAAAAAAAAAAAAAAAAAAAAGTTTTAGCATGTCTACTGGCATTATAAAGAGCCCTGTCGCATTTTGATTTCACGTCTTGGTCTCCTGGCTCTAATTAGTAAAGCTTAATTAATTGGTCTCATTTCCACTACAGACTTTATCCTTCCAGTGAAAGATGCGAGCTGCAGGGAGGCTAAAGCCACTTGAATGCGCCTGTGTTTGCATTTTCATCTCCAGCCCATGGAACAGGGTTACATGTGATCATTTCATACAATAAATATTAACTACTAATTAACTAATATTAAGTTGTTAGTTAGTTATGTAGGGTCATGAAATGGTTAACTGTTGTTTAAAATATTGCTCTGGTCTACATAGCTGAAGAAAGTGTACAATCTATTGACTTCATCTGCCTAAAATGTATGTCCCTGCCTTACCACATTGTAAGCTAAATAGATAAGAGTTTGAGCCATGATGTGCCCTGCCCTTCTGTACATTTAACATTTAGAACTGTAAGAGTTAGATGATAAGTGACCTGCTAGTGTGAGCTTAGGACCAATAATAATTGTAGAAAAGTTATAGAAGTAACAAATGAAAATTGTAGTTTTTGCATATATTAGTTTGCAAAAAGGGCATAAAAGTCCGTGTATTTCCTGTTTCTGACACTCTAGTAGGCAGGCTATTAACTGCACTAGAGTCCGGTATACCGTACTTTCTTCATGCCTCTGACTTTGTGTATCCAAGTGACCTTTCAGTTAGGTGCCATCGACTTGCGTTCCAGTCCTTACGACTTGATGAATTGCGGATCTAAAAAGGAATCGGTTTTGTTCTAGTCCGGAAAGGTCCTCCAACATCATCCCCATGATTGTTTTCAACGTGTCCAGCCATCTTCGCCTGGTTCCTTTGATTTTCCCAAACACGATGTCCTTCTCCAGTGAATCTCTCTCTTCTGACGGTGTGGCCAAAATAAGACAGTCGTAACTTCATCATTTGGGCTTCGAGTGACATAGCTGGTTTGATCTCTTCCAGAATCGATTTGTTAATTTTTCTGGCGGTCCACGACATGCATAAAATCCTTCTCCAAAGCACCAAAGCTCAAATGAGTCAATCTTCTTTCTGTCTTATTTCCGTAGTGTCCATAAGTTTAATAGAAATAGGAATATCAATATGCCTATGATTAGCAGTTTGAGATGCTTACTCACTTTCAAATCTCTCCTCAATAAAACCCCAGCATTTATATATAAATTATTAATTCCTTATTCTCCAAATAGAACTCTAAGATACAACGAACAGAATTTACTAACTATTCCGTCTCTTAAGGTTATTAATACAAGACGGCAATTTATTTTCTCTGTTACCGCACCTCAGACTTGGAATGCGCTTCCAATTTATTTAAGAGAAGAACAGAATCTGGAGAAATTCAAAAGTAATTTAAAAACATTTATTTTTAGAGATGCCTTTGGTAATTAATTAAACAGTCCTTAGGTTAAATTTTTTACTGTATCATATTATATCTATTATTTGTTTCCCTTTTTGTACTTTTCCCTTTTTGTTCTACTTTTCTATATTGATTTTGTATTTCACCTCCCCTCTTCCTTTGTGTATATGAGTTTGTTAAGTTAAAATTTTAATCCCTAATGTCATTATATATAGTTTTGTATTGTATTGTCTCCCATTAATTGTAATTTTAAACTGTTCATCGCTTAGAAATATGATTAAGCGATTAATCAAAAAAACATTAAACTTGAAACTTGAAGATGACTTAATAAGAGGCGTTAGCATAGTTCTGTTTATACTCAATGAACCCCCACCCCACAATCCAAAAACAAGTTTAACAGTGAAGTTATCCAAACTGCTACCTCAGCTGGAACACTTTAAAAGACTGAGCATGAGCAAGGATCCAAAGGACAAGTTGCGTAACTCTTCATTGCCCAGGTACAAAACGTAGGGCCCCTTTTATCAAGCTGTGCTAAAGGTTTAGAGCAGGGGTGTCCAACCTGCGGCCCGAGAGCCACATGCGGCCCCGTGAAGTATTTTGTGCGGCCCCGGTCGAGGGCGATGCAGTGTTTTCCTCTGCTGCCCCTGGGTGTTTACCGTCTTGCCGGCTCCCTCCTCTGTCTTGCTGCAGCGTTTGCGCGGCCCCAGAAACATTTTTTTCGGCCAATGCGGCCCAGGGAAGCCAAAAGGTTGGACACCCCTGGGTTAGAGCATGAGCCAGTGCAGTAAATGCTCCAACGCTTACAGAATTCCAGTGAGAATTCCTATGAGCGTCAGAGCGTAGTTTGATAAAGGGGGAGGGAGGGTAGATTGTGAGCCTACTAGGGACAGAGAAAGTTCCTGTATGTAATATGTAAACTGCTATGTAATATGTAAACCCTTTTGGGTTTCCAAGCTTACAACTCACAAAAACTTATGTTGAGCTGTATATTACTGAGGCCCATAGAACTGATGATCTGATGTGCTGAGATGCAGTTGGACTTCTCTGTGGTTTCAAGAAGAATTCTGTTTGTTCCTTGATGACTATGAAGCATTCTGAACATATCCCGGATGGTCAAAACTTCCTTCATTAATACTTACAGCAGGTATGAAGAAGGGCAGTTTAAACAGCAAAGATCTGAAAGAAGCTGTCCAGAAATTAGTTTGGGTAATAGTGCTTTGTGTAAATTCCTACATCTGAGCAGAAGAGTCCACCCTGAAGCAGATGTTAGAGGGCCAGAGATTAGCATTTTTTGGAACGCTGCCAGGAACTTGCCCATTTTTTTTTTTCAGCTACTCACACGGGCTTTATTTCTCCAGCTGTGCTTTCACTGAAGTTCAACACCCTCAAACTTGTTAAACTGAGAGTTACTTATTGAAGAAAGTTATTTTTACTGAGCTGAAATACAGAAAAAAAAAAAAGAAGCATGAAATAGGAATCGCTTTCGCCAAGCCTAACATGCAATAAGAGCGGCCTCTTTCCCTTTCCACTTTTTTTTTTTTGCCGCTGACAGACAAGAAGTCAGAATGCTCTGCTGCCGATTTTGAGGGGGGGGGTGAGGAAATGAGTGGTATAGCGGCTGGTTTACCTAAGAACGCTCCCTCACTGAGGCCCCGTACATGTAACGATCGATGATAAAGCCAGTTATAACCAGTTTAACAAAGTATTTTCGCTTCTGTGCACAAAATGGCCCCGCATGGTCTTTCCCATAACACAAAGCAACAGCAACAAAAAATTCTCGGAATCTACTGACAACACAGCACGTTTTTCTAAATCAGTAGTTCACGCTGATTTCAGATCTGTTAGTTTTTTTTCAGTCACGTAAATTTTTTTTCTTCTGCTGCTGCTCCTCCCTGCTGGCTCAGCTGATCGCAGCAGAGACATCCACAATCCAATGAGTCAGCAGGACTTCCCAAAGCTGCTGATTGGCTGCTTCGTGGAGTCCTGCCAGCTCAGCTGATCAGAGATTCCACTGCCGTAATCAGCTGAGCCGGCAAGGAGAGCAGGGGCTGCTGGCTCATTCGTAATTTTTTTTTTTTAATGGGGGAGCAGCTGTTGTGCACATGCTGTGTGAGCGCACAATAATAGTTTATTTTTTATATACCGCCAAATCATCAGTTCATGGCGGTTCACAACAATAATGCACCGGGCATTAAAAGTACAGAGTCATACAGCAATGTTTAAAAATGGAAATGACACAAATCTAAGTAATACAACACGAAGGGCTGCTTTTACAAAAGTGCGCTAGCGTTTTTAGCGCACGCACCGGATTAGCGCGTGCTACCCGAAAAACTACCGCCTGCTCAAGTGGAGGCGGTAGCGGCTAGCGCGCGGGGCATTTTAGTGCGCGCTATTCCGTGCATTAAGGCACTAACGCACCTTAGTAAAAGGAGCCCTAAGCGCAGCATCCTAAAACTTATTACAAAGAGGAATTTGGATGATAATACAAATAATCAATTAGAAACTTAAATGGATTACTAAAGGTTATAAATGAAAATCAATTCTCTGTTTCATGTTTTTTGAAATAGATACGTTTTAAAGATCTTTCCAAAATTGATACTAGGAAAGGGATGGGGGAAATATGAACGTTCAAACATGAATTCATGACTCCAGCCTATCTAAAAAAAATTTTTATCACGGCATGCTTTTACTGACGGAAAAGAGAACCAACCTGGTCTTCGAATGTTTTTTTTTAATGCTATGAAATCTAAACTGGGAAGGGAGATATGAAGGTGCTAGACAACAGGTACCAGCAGGTCCACACCTGCCAGAAAATAGCCATGACAAAAGGGGGAGATGCATTCTCTCCTTGCGTTGCATTTGCATAGGGTTCTTGGTGGCTGTTATGACAATCAAGAGGGGAGCTTTCCATTAAAGGTAGAGGCTAGATTCAGTTTGGCAGTGCTTAATCAGTGTCCTCTGCCTGGCCAAACTCCAGAAATGACTAACCTTTATAAAAAGAGCCATTGATCCCAGAGTAACTCCATCCCAACCAAGTGTCTGATCTATATTTAATTATTCATTTAATTTTCTATACCGTTCTCCCAGGGGTGCTCAGAACGGTTTCCATGCATTATTGTGCATTTTTCCCTGTCTATCCCGGTGGGCTCACAATCCATCTAATGCACCTAGAGCAATTAAGTGACTTGCTCAGAGTCACAAGGAACAGTTGGGGATTTGAACCCACAACCTCTGAGTGCTGAGGCTGTATCTTTAACCACTGCGCCACTCTAGAAATTAGAGTGAGCCAAGTAAAGAACAATCAAGCCATTGTGACATCACTGATGAGGATGGCTCTTATTGGTGGAATGAGGCATTATGACATCCCAATACCAGCTCTGGTTATCAGAGGCTGAAACTTTTTCACACTGTTTATTTATTCAATTTTCTATACTATTCTCCCAGGGGATCTCAGAACGGTTTCCATGCATTTATTCAGGTACTTGTGCACTTTTCCCTGTCTATCCCGGTGGGCTCACAATCCATCTAATGCACCTAGAGCAATTAAGTGACTTGCTCAGAGTCACAAGGAACAGTTGGGGATTTGAACCCACAACCTCTGAGTGCTGAGGCTGTAGCTTTAACCACTGCACCACTCTAGAAATCAAAATGTAGTAAAAGTGAGCCAAGTATAGGACAATGAAGCTATTGTGACATCACTGATGAGGTTGGCTCTTATTGGTGGACTGAGGCATTATGATGTCACAATAGCAGCTCTAGTTATCAGAGGCTGAAACTTGTCATACTATTTAATTATTCAGTTTTCTCTACTATTCTCCCAGGGGAGCTCAGAACGGTTTACATGAATTTATTCAGGTACTCAAGCATTTTTCCCCTGTCTGTCCCAGTGGGCTCACAATCTACCTGATGTACCTGGGGCAAAGGGGCGATTAAGTGACTTGCCCAGGGACCCAAGGAACAGCATGGGTTTGAACCCGCAACCTCAAGCCTTTATCTGGGGAGACATACCTGGGAAGCTGTGAGAAACTTTTCTAGGTGTCAAACTTCATTTCCGCATTAGTTTACAATTAAAGACTGCCGGGCTTTATCCTTTCCCATCTGTTTCCATTGTTTCTCCAAGCAGTGGCAGCCTAATTCCAATTTCCACTAACTCAGGGGGTTGTGGGCACAGAGATAGCGAGACAGGACATCTTCCTTCACGCAGCTCTTCCCGTCTGGTTCGCATCCTTAGCCATCTGTTTCTTACCATTTCACTCTCCTATCCTGGCTTGGGGAGAGCTGAAATTTATGCTGAAGTGAATCAAAGGAACAAGTCTTCCATCCTCGAGTATTAACCTCTAGTGGTCAAGTCCTCTCTGTTCCCATTGCTTATAAGCCACTGACCCTATGCAAGAGAAAATATAATAATACTGGTACAGGGCAATTCAGCAGATCCTCTGAAGCACCGCGCTCAGATACAGATGGTCTGGTCCACTTAAGGGCAAACAACACAAGAAGAAAGAGTTTCAAGTTTATTAGGATTTTATATACCGCCTATCAAGGTTATCTAAGCGGTTTTTACAATCAGGTACTCAAGCATTTTCCCTCTCTGTCCCGGTGGATTTTCAATCTATCTAACGTACCTGGGGCTATGGAGGATTAAGTGACTTGCCCAGGGTCACAAGGAGCAGCGCGGGGTTTGAACCCACAACTCCAGGATGCTGAGTAGAGGTCTGCATGGGAATGGGGATCGCGGGAATCCCGCGGGTCCTGCGGGGTTCCCGCGGGAATCCCCCCCTATCCCACAGGACTCCCATGGGGACCCCCCTCTGGCCCACGGGGACCCCCCTCTGGCTCACGGGACTCCCACAGAGATGGAAAGCTTTGGAAGCAGGGTTCGTCCATATAATATAATGGACACGTCAGCCTTAGTAAAAGAGGGGGTTTATAAGTTAATTATCTGAACAGAAAACATAAAAGGGTTCCACCAAAGAGATTCCACAAGGAAAACAGCAGCGCAAACACAAAAGAAACTGTGGAATTGATGATCCTGTCAGAAGTAATTGCTGCTTTTTATGGGGACGGGTGGGGACGGAGGTAATTCCTTGCGGGGACGGGTGGGGATGGAGAGGATCCTGGCGGGGACGGGTGGGGACGGAAAGGATCCTGACGGGGACGGGTGGGGACGGAGAGGATCCTGACGGGGACGGGTGGGGACGGAAAGGATCCTGACGGGGACGGGTGGGGACGGAGAGGATCCTGACGGGGACGGGTGGGGACGGAAAGGATCCTGACGGGGACGGGTGGGGACGGAGAGGATCCTGACGGGGACGGGTGGGGACGGAGAGGATCCTGACGGGGACGGGTGGGGACGGAGAGGATCCTGACGGGGACGGGTGGGGCCGGAGAGGATCCTGACGGGGACGGGTGGGGACGGAAAGGATCCTGACGGGGACGGGTGGGGACGGAAAGGATCCTGACGGGGACGGGTGGGGACGGAAAGGATCCTGACGGGGACGGGTGGGGACGGAGAGGATCCTGACGGGGACGGGTGGGGACGGAGAGGATCCTGACGGGGACGGGTGGGGACGGAGAGGATCCTGACGGGGACGGGTGGGGACGGAAAGGATCCTGACGGGGACGGGTGGGGACGGAGAGGATCCTGACGGGGACGGGTGGGGACGGAAAGGATCCTGACGGGGACGGGTGGGGACGGAGAGGATCCTGACGGGGACGGGTGGGGACGGAGAGGATCCTGACGGGGACGGGTGGGGACGGAAAGGATCCTGACGGGGACGGGTGGGGACGGAGAGGATCCTGACGGGGACGGGTGGGGACGGAAAGGATCCTGACGGGGACGGGTGGGGACGGAGAGGATCCTGACGGGGACGGGTGGGGACGGAAAGGATCCTGACGGGGACGGGTGGGGACGGAAAGGATCCTGATGGGGACGGGTGGGGACGGAGAGGATCCTGACGGGGACGGGTTGGGATGGAGAGGATTCTGGTGGGGACGGAGAAGATCCTGGCAGGGACGGGCAGGGATGGGTGGGATTTCTGTCCCCATGCAA
Source organism: Geotrypetes seraphini (assembly GCF_902459505.1). Taxonomy (NCBI): domain Eukaryota; kingdom Metazoa; phylum Chordata; class Amphibia; order Gymnophiona; family Dermophiidae; genus Geotrypetes; species Geotrypetes seraphini. The sequence continues at coordinate 16,116,236 of NC_047088.1, forward strand.
CTCTCTAGTGCTGAGGCTGTAGATCCAACCACTGCGCCACACACTCCTCTAATGCAAACACGAACGGAGCAGCAGTGGAGATGCTCAAAGTTCCTGATGTGCAACTTTAGCCCAAAACTCTGCCTAAAAGCGCGATGGCTCGACATGCACGTGTTTCGGCCTCGACAGCCTACCTCAGGAGCCTAGAGTTTAACGATGCACTTGCTGGTAATTTGTTGCCAGAGAATGTGGTGAAGACAGTTAGCTTATCAGGGTTTAAAAAGTGTTTGGACTATTAAGATGGACTTGGGGGAAATAAGCAGCATAGAATCTGTTGTACTCTTAGGGATCATGCCAGGTACTTGTGACCTGGGTTGGCCACTGTTGGAAACAGGATACTGGACATCATTTCTAGAATCTGGCTGAGTGTATTTGAATCTGCTGTGGCAATTCACCAGAGTCATATAGAGAATGACATGGGGACCCATTTTTCGCCATCCCCGCAAGTTTTGTCCCTGTCCCTGTCCCTGTCCAATTCCTGGAAGCTCTGCCTTAACCACACAAGCCTCAAACACTTATAATTTGAAAGTGTTTGAGTCTTGTGCAGATGAGGACGGAGCTTAGCCATTGGTGGAATGAGGCATTATGACATCACACTCTGAGCTCTAGAATGTTGCTACTTAGGATTTTAAAGTGTTTGAGGCTTGTGCAGATGAGGACGGAGCTTAGGCATTGGTGGAATGAGGCATTATGACATCACAGTCTGAGCTCTAGAATGTTGCTACTTATGATTGTAAAGTGTTTGAGGCTTGTGCAGATGAGGACGGAGCTTAGGCATTGGTGGAATGAGGCATTATGACATCACAATCTGAGCTCTAGAATGTTGCTACTTATGCTTTTAAAGTGTTTGAGGCTTGTGCAGATGAGGACGGAGCTTAGGCATTGGTGGAATGAGGCATTATGACATCACAGTCTGAGCTCTAGAATGTTGCTACTTATGCTTTTAAAGTGTTTGAGGCTTGTGCAGATGAGGACGGAGCTTAGGCATTGGTGGAATGAGGCATTATGACATCACAATCTCAGCTCTAGAATGTTGCTACTTAGGATTTCAAAGTGTTTGAGGCTTGTGCAGATGAGGACGGAGCTTATGCAATGATGGAATGAAGCATTATGACATCACAGTCTGAGCTCTAGAATGTTGCTACTTATGCTTTTAAAGTGTTTGAGGCTTGTGCAGATGAGGACGGAGCTTAGCCATTGGTGGAATGAGGCATTATGACATCACACTCTGAGCTCTAGAATGTTGCTACTTAGGATTTTAAAGTGTTTGAGGCTTGTGCAGATGAGGACGGAGCTTAGGCATTGGTGGAATGAGGCATTATGACATCACAATCTGAGCTCTAGAATGTTGCTACTTATGCTTTTAAAGTGTTTGAGGCTTGTGCAGATGAGGGCGGAGCTTAGCCATTGGTGGAATGAGGCATTATGACATCACACTCTGAGCTCTAGAATGTTGCTACTTAGGATTTTAAAGTGTTTGAGGCTTGTGCAGATGAGGACGGAGCTTGCAGGAATGGGGCAGGGACATGAAAAAAAACTGTCAGGGATGGGAAAATGAGTCCCCGCGGGGACAGGGAAATATTTGTCCCTTGCCATTCTCTAAAATGATATACTCAGAAAAAAGCCCATGGAACCTTCTTTGTGCCATTAGAAAGTATACACAGGCATTCTCATCACTTTCAATCATTTGGTGCCAAGAGTTGATTCAAAGCCAAACAACACATAAATTTAAGGTCAGTTCAGCAGTACTGACAGACGCATCTGAATCATAGTCTGGGAGTGCCCTTCCCGTGGGTGCCAAACCTGGCTATAGATTTCAAAGATGGCATGAATTTATTTATTTGGATTATAAAACCAAACCCATCTGTCTAGTACAAATTATCAACATAAAAAAAGCATTCAAAATTGCTCACATGTGTAAAGAGCAGTCACAATAAAAATAAAAAAAAATATTAAACAGAGCCCTGATCCTTCAACCACATGCTCTCCATTAAACACTGTGAGTTAATGTCTCTCTTGTCCATCCCCCCACCCCCAAAATGTTATCCAGACAGTTTATATGTTTCAGATTTACTTTCTATCGATTCAGAACAGCAACATTTACAGTCTTTTTCATTTTAGGCAAAGAGAGTTCTCAAAAAGAAGATTGTACTGGAAGCAAAAACACACAGTACAAACTTTTTTAGGTATATTAAAAGCAGGAAGAGAATCAGTTGGACAACCAAGGGATAAAAGGGGCTCTCAGGGAAGACAAGGCCATAGCGGAGAGATTAAATTAATTCTGTGGTTCGGTCTTCACTGAGGAAGATGTGGTATTCATTTATGATGAATCAGAAACTCAAACAAATCTCTGTAACACTGGAAGATGACAAATTGAACAACTGCAAATCGCCTGGACCAGTTGGTATACATCCCAGAGTGCTAAGAGAATTCAAAGATGAACTTGCAGAGCTATTATTAGTCATTTATAATTTGTCTTTAAAATCCAGCATAGTACCGGAAGACCGGAGGGCGGCCAACGTGAACCAATTTTGAAAAAGGGTTCCAGAGGTGATCTAGGAAATTATAGTCCGACGTCAGTGCTGGGCAAAATGGTAGAGACTATTATAAAGAACAAAATGATAGAACATATACATATCAATTAGTCTGACCGAATGGGCCAGATAATCAGAATAATAACATATATTATATGCCACCCAACTGTGTAGCATATTAGAATTAGGCAACTCTGCTCCTATACTTCAGTCATTGGCCAAAAACCCTTTATTTTAAATAACTTAATTTTTTTTGAATAAGTTATTTTTTTAAAATAACTTATTTATTCTTTTTTCTTTAATAGTGTAGCAGGATACCCCAACGTTTTGAAAGTACCAACATATTAAACTTATCACTTCATTTATTCTTTTTGCGATTCTCCGTGCCATTCAATATAAAGCCAGGGCCCGTAAACTAGAGAACACCGAACATGTACCCGTGATTGACTGCGGGGACTGGACAGGAATGAGGACAGGGACAAACTTTACCCCTGTGTCATTCTCTAAAAACTTGAGACTATGATCAATATGTAAAAACACGTCTTAGACAATTGGCAACTGAATTCAATGATAGAAAAAAGAACTGCAGAAGCTGCTTTTGGATTTAAATGAACTACAGTTAAATGACCTCATTTATGTCTTGTCTCCTTTTGATGTGGCAACAAGAGTCTTGTCTGCTGATCAGACTCCTACCATCTGCAACGTCCTTCCATCATGTGCCCAGCTGCTCAAGCATCTTACTGTTGCTGCAAAAGATTCATCCATCGTTGCTGGCATCAAGGAGCATTTCCAACATTTAATGGACCCTTATTTTCCTGTTCATCTCTCTATTGCTCCATTATTCTTTCTCCCCTACTTCTTGCAAAAGCTGCTCCAACAATTCCACATGTTCCAGCAAATCTATTGTGCAGTGATTCTCAAAGCACCCCACTGGCCTCAACAGAACTGGTTCCCTCTCTTTCAGAAGCTGCTTTAGTTCCCAGCATTGATCCCTCAACGGGCAGGCCGACTTCTTCAGATTTTCTCTCTAGCCCTTTGCAACCTAGAACATGAGCAGTCTCTGGCACGTACTCTTGGCGTTCCGTAGCCCATCCAAGGCAACTTGATAGCTGTTCAGAAGTCTTCCATAGACAAACATATAGGTGGTAGATGTGTGGAACAGACTCTCGGAAGAGGTGGTGGAGACAGAGACTGTGTCTGAATTCAAGAAGGCGTGGGATCTCTTAGAGAAAGGAAGAGATAATGGTTACTGCGGATGGGCAGACTAGATGGCCCATTTAGCCTTTATCTGCAATCATGTTTCTATAATCGGAAAGTTCTTTGACATCACAATGCAGGTGTAAAGAGCCTTAGCCTATAGGAAGAGGGTATGCAAATCTTAAGAGTCTTAGCTAATAGGAAGAGGAAGAGATAGTGGATGCTGCGGATGGGCCATTTGGCCTTTATCTGCCATCATGTCTCTATAATCGGAAAATTCTTTGACATCACATTGCAGGTGTAAACAGCCTTAGCCTATAGGAAGAGGGTATGCAAATCTTAAGAGTCTTAGCTAATAGGGAGAGGAAGAGATAGTGGATGCTGCGGATGGGCCATTTGGCTGTTTCTATAATCGGAAAGTTCTATGACATCACAATGCAGGTGTAAACAGTCTTAGCCTATAGGAAGAGGTTATGCAAATCTTAAGAGTTTTAGCTAATAGGGAGAGGAAGAGATAGTGGATGCTGCGGATGGGCCATTTGGCTGTTTCTATAATCGGAAAGTTCTATGACATCACAATGCAGGTGTAAAGAGCCTTAGCCTATAGGAAGAGGGTATGCAAATCTTAAGAGTCTTAGCTAATAGGAAGAGGAAGAGATAGTGGATGCTGTGGATGGGCCATTTGGCCTTTATCTGCCATCATGTCTCTATAATCGGAAAATTCTTTGACATCACATTGCAGGTGTAAACAGCCTTAGCCTATAGGAAGAGGGTATGCAAATCTTAAGAGTCTTAGCTAATAGGGAGAGGAAGAGATAGTGGATGCTGCGGATGGGCCATTTGGCTGTTTCTATAATCGGAAAGTTCTATGACATCACAATGCAGGTGTAAACAGCCTTAGCCTATAGGAAGAGGTTATGCAAATCTTAAGAGTTTTAGCTAATAGGGAGAGGAAGAGATAGTGGATGCTGCGGATGGGCCATTTGGCTGTTTCTATAATCGGAAAGTTCTATGACATCACAATGCAGGTGTAAAGAGCCTTAGCCTATAGGAAGAGGGTATGCAAATCTTAAGAGTCTTAGCTAATAGGAAGAGGAAGAGATAGTGGATGCTGCGGATGGGCCATTTGGCCTTTATCTGCCATCATGTTTCTATAATCGGAAAGTTCTTTGACATCACATTGCAGGTGTAAACAGCCTTAGCCTATAGGATGAGGGTATGCAAATCTTAAGAGTCTTAGCTAATAGGGAGAGGAAGAGATAGTGGATGCTGTGGATGGGCCATTTGGCTGTTTCTATAATCGGAAAGTTCTATGACATCACAATGCAGGTGTAAACAGCCTTAGCCTATAGGAAGAGGTTATGCAAATCTTAAGAGTCTTAGCTAATAGGGAGAGGAAGAGCTAGTGGATGCTGCGGATGGGCCATTTGGCCTTTATCTGCCAAAAGGTTTCTATATTTCTATATGCTTTTAACTGTTTCCACCCCCACCCCCACCCCCACCAAATTAGGCAGTAGAACCAGAGCCAGGTAGACTTTTATGGTCTGTGCCTCTAAACTGGCAGGGAGAGGCAGACATTAAGTATACCAGTATTTAATCACGAGGAAGTGGAACTATGCAGAGTGCTAGATTCAACTCTTCCCATTTTGGACTGTGTAGGTCTTTATCTGACGACGTTTGTACACTTTTCGTGACCCTATTTGTTTCATATCATTGAAACAAAAAGTGCCAGGAAAAGTGTGGAATAACATAAATTTCCTGGCTCCACATCATTCTCTTCTTGGCTGGGCTGAGAACTTTTCAGTGGCCTCTTGTATTGTGATGTCATAATGCCTCATTCCACCAATGCCTAAGAGCCAACCTCAATGGTGATGGCACAACGGCTTGGCTTCCTTATCCTTGTGCCCATTCACTAAATGTATCTGCCTCATTGAAATGCAAAGTGTCATGAAAAGTGTAGAATAACATATAAGTTTCATGGCCCCACATCATTCTGTTCTTGGTTGTGCTGAAAACTTTTCAGCGGCCCCTCATATAGGGAGAATAGGGAAGGGTGGGATAAGGGGTGTAGGAATACAGGAAATAATAGAAAATATCTATTCTGTTGTCTTGGCTTATATTGCAAAGTTTTGTGGTTATACTTTTTCAATGTGGTTGTATCTGATGAGCTGTTGTGTAAGACAAAGTATTTACGCATATAATATTTTGAAGTGTGAAGTTTATTTACTGACAATTGGAGAGAGACAGTGATAACTCAGACAAAACAAAAAAGGGGGTTGAAGAGATTTCAAGTAGAGAATGACACGGTGACAAAATTCATCATCGTTCCCGTCCCCGCGGATAATCGTGGGAAATAATCCCATGTCATTTTCTAGTGTCTATTTCAACCTCGGTCCTTCTACACCAGCATTCTTCAAAGCAAAGCCTTTGGGTCAGTGGTTGTGGCCATTCATACTCTGATTCTTATGGGAGCCAAGGATAATGAAGCCATTGTGACATCACTGATGTGATTGGCTCTTAGGCACTGGTGGAATGAAGCATTATGACATCACAATATCTGCTCTGGATACCAGAGACTGTCATTCTTTAGTGTCTGTTTCAACCTCAGTCCTTCTACGCCAGCATTCTTCAAAGCAAAGCTTGCGGGTCAGTGGTTGTGGCCATTCATACTCTGATTCTTATGTGAGCCAAGGATAATGAAGCCATTGTGACATCACTGATGTGATTGGCTCTTAGGCACTGGTGGAATGAGGCATTATGACATCACAATATCTGCTCTGGATACCAGAGACTGTCATTCTATAGTGTCTGTTTCAACCTTAGTCCTTCTACGCCAGCATTCTTCAAAGCAAAGCTTGCGGGTCAGTGGTTGTGGCCATTCATACTCTGATTCTTTCCTCTCTCCTTAAAGAATGACATGAAGATGGTTTCCCGCGGTTATCCGCGGGGACGGGGACGGTGATGAATTTTGTCACTGTGTCATTCTCTAATTTCAAGCTTATACAAACAATTTAATAAGAAAATAAATCAAACAAATATAAGAAAGGAATATACCAAGAGTAGATTTAAATAGGGTACATAGGCCAAGATTTAGTACACTCACCGCTGTTGGGCGATCCGTGGCCGAGCCTTGCCGGGCGACCGATTCACTACAGAGTCCTCATTCAAATGATGTGATCGGACGCACGCCCCACAGCAACCCCATGGATCGCCAGACGCTTACACAGACCATCCTCGTTGCCTGTAGATGCGATCCGCGCATGCGCTTGCTCTCCGCACAAGCTTGAGGTCAAAAGAAAAGGGGGCGGGGTGGCTGCACTCGCTGGCCCCAAGAGTGGACATTTTTTGTGCGTCCAGAAAGGAACAGAGCACTCTTATAGAACAACACGTAACAGAACACGCCTTGTACAGCCCCGCTTTAAATCCGTGGGTTAAAATCGCAGGTTAAAACCACAGGCTCGCACTGCGCTTTTTGCACAAGGGAGATGTGTTTTAAGACATTCCCAAAAATGTTTTATTTTGATGGTTTTATTTTTTATACTGGGATTTCAGGGCGGCAGAGAGCAGGACAGTCGGCAAGGACGTGAGCTTCATTTCGGATCGGCAAGCCCAATCGGTGTTCTTTCTTCTTTTTAATGAATTGAGGATTTCCTACTTATGCATGCCATTTCCCCTCATTTGCATGGGCGGATCGGATCAGGTGGGAGATTGATCAGCCAGAAGGTTAGTGAATCGGGTCGGGACACGATCGGTGAGCTTAATGAATCTAAACATAGAAACATAGAAGATGACGGCAGAAAAAGGCTACAGCCCATCAAGTCTGCCCACTCTGCTTACCCACCCCCTGTCTATGCCCTAATGACCCAATTTCCTTATCTTGACCCTCGTAGGGATCCCACATGGGTATCCCATTGATTCTTAAAGTCTGGCACGCTGTCTGCCTCGATCACCTGCACTGGAAGCTTGTTCCAATGATCAACCACTCTCTCTGTGAAGAAATACTTTCTGGTGTCGCCATGAAATTTTCCGCCCCTGAGTTTGAGTGGGTGCCCTCTTGTGGCCGAGGGTCCCTTGAGAAAGAAAATATCATCTTCCACTTCGACACGTCCCGTGAGGTACTTAAATGTTTCGATCATAATCTTTGGCTATTTAACAGTGCTTAATTGAACTGAACTGTCTACTCAGATTACAATTAACAAGAAAGGAATTTTAATTAGGAAATTTAATTAACGCTTTCCTTGGATTGAAGGAGTGTTGGGATGTAGCTGATATTTCTTGATGACTACTAAGTGAATGAAACTACATAAATTGAGTGTTAATTTTTTAAAAGTAGTCAAACTAGTGAAAGGAATATCAGAAGCTGGTTAATTGAAAAATAATTCATTAAGGCTGTGTGTGTTCATGTATAATATGAGTTCTGACTATGACATGCCATGTTTTATTACTCTGAGCTGGGGCAGCTCCTTAATTCCCACAGCAGACCTGATCACAGAAGCAGAGTTATATTTTTTTTAAGTTAGAGAGAACTTCAGAGTTTGGGTGTTAATTGAGGCACTGTCAGAGAAATTCGGATATCAGAGAGAGAGAGGAAATTTGATACAGCACGAGGGGCCGCCGAATAGCTCTCAGCCCAGATTCACTAAGCTCGCCGATCGTGTCCCGACCAGTTTGCGAGCCTTCTCCGATCGCGACCTGATTCACTAACCTTCTGCCCGATCCGATCCGCCCATGCAAATGAGGGGAAACGGCATGCATAAATAGGAAGGCAGCGATTCACTAAACAGAAGAAGGAACACCGATTGGGCTTGCCGATCCAAAATGAAGCGACTGCTGTCCCCGCCGACTCTCCTGCTCTCTGCCGCCCTGAAATCCCACCTGTTGGGTTTTAGGATAGTAAAATCAGATTCTAAATAGCCAAGCAATTGTTAGTGAATCAATCACTTGGCTGTTTTGCATGGGGTTTTACTCATTTGCATGGGTTGGATCGGATCAGAGAGGAAATTGATCAGGAGCAGTGTAGTGAATCGGGTCTGGGAAAGATCGCAAAACCAGAAAAACTGTTTTTGCAATCGTTGGTACAGGATCCAAAGGTTTAGTGAATCTAGCCCCATCTCTCTGTGACCCCTGGGGTGAAACCAGCCTTTCCTATCACTCTTTGTTAAATCTGACACCCTGAGGTTCATATTGTGTTTGGTCTGTGAACAGACAGACAACCTTGATTACCTCTGCTGACAATTTTAGATGTCCATTAACAGTTCTGACTTTTCTGTGTATCTGGAGTTGACATGGCTCTGGGGTGTATTTCTCTTCCGCTTCTTATCTTCCCCTATTCTCTGTTATAGATTGTGCAGTCAATTTTCAAAGGGTTTCTGTAAATAGCTTTGCGAGCTAATCCTAATTGGGCCCTCATGTAAATTTAGGTACATTTTTGTAGCCGGCCTTTCAGAGAGGGGATGAGGGTAGCCCAGGAGGGGGCAAAGAAAAGATAAATTTGGTTGAAAGGACAAAAAGGGTTCTGGGAGAGGGGAGGGCAAAATGCCCCAGGGCTTCATGGGAATGACATTCACGAGTTCAAAAGCTCAGAATAAAAAAAATATATATAATATATCACATTGCATTCCCTAAATAAAATATGTCCAGGGAAAATCACCTAAAAGTGAAAATTCAAGGTAATAAGCAAAGTCAGAAGAATCTCAGTGCTCAGATCCTGAACAGGTTATTATAACTAATGGTTATTCTGAGGTTCAAGAAAGATATTCCTCTTCTCAGGTGGGGAACCCCAGCACCTCCCAAAGATCTCCTAAGACTCCATTTTGAAAAATCTACAAACCTCAGCACTCTTGATAGATTTGACTAATATTAACATGCTTTGGATTCTAGATTTTAAAAATCTCTGAAAACCACCTTCAAAATGTCTTCTCTGGGGAAATAATTTTCTTCCCCAGAGCATAAAACATCTGAAATTCCTTAAAAGCTTCTTTCAAAACACTTTTTGCCTCCGTGCTTGGGAACTGGGATGTACTGGGGAGATCAGTCTCTCACATCACAGAATTAGATCTCTCGGGAGATACTGTAGAACTTGGATTTACCTGAGCAGTCCCATTTGCCCTCTTGAGATTCACAGAAAGAGCTCTTCTGGGGCAGCCGGGTTCGGGCAGAACCTTTGTATTGAGGAGCAGATGCTTAAAACTAAAAGTCTATTTTAGTGGCAGATTATCAAAACGGCTTAACATGGTCTTCTGAGTTTTCTAGTGTCTCTGATACTGCCATGCACATGTAGTACAACGAGGTCATTAATATTAAAATGATCACGCCGAGCGATTCTCTAATCTCGTTGTGCCACACAAAATTTGCTGACCGATCTGAACTGTCGTTGCCATGCTTTCTGATTAAATGTTGCCGACACCCGACACCCCTCCCGCTGCCAAGCAATGCCGCCCTTGACATCCCCCAGTGGCAAGAGAGATGCCCAATCCCTCCCACCACCAAGCAATGCCCCTGACAACCCACAGCAGCGAAAGAGATGCCCTTTCCCGCTTGCCACCAAGCAGTGCCCCACCCCCACCCCCACTTACACCACCTGGCAGTGGGAGAGATGCCCACTCCCTCCTGCTGCCTTGTAATCCCCCCCACCAACACCCCCCATGCCTCCGATGACCCCCCCCCCCCACCGCCTGTCCCCTACCTTGTTTACGATGGCTGGCCGGAAGGATGCCTACTCCCTCCAGCCAGCAAGCCTACCTCTTCAAAATTGCGGGCCTTCCTTTCCCCGGTGCATCCTGGGATGCACCGGGGAAGGGCCTAAGGCTCTGACTGGCCCAGACACCTAAGGCCATTCCCATAGGAGAGGCATCTCTCCCGTTGCTGTGGGAAGGGGGGTTGCATGACTTCAGCAGTGAAAGGGAGTGGGCATCCCTCCTGCCGATCTTCAATTTGTGGGGTATTTTTTTATTCTACACACGTGCTGATCGCTATCACCAGCGATGAGCACTTGCAAATTTAGCGAAGCTTCGCTACTCTCCGCCAACCTCATTTGCATTCCCATTTTTGGGAGAATGACTCGCCTTTTTAGAAATCACTACGACAGCGGCCCATCGGTTTTGAGAATCTAGCCCTGAGGCTCTGTGACTTGCCCTGCTTCTGGGGAAGTTTCCTTACAGGCAGATTGCTCCAGACTCTCCCTTGGTTTCTCAGCCTCTTCCACCCTCCTTCTCTTCCACCTTAGGTTAGGCCTAACCGTCTGAAAAAAGAACCCACTCTCCTCCCTGGCTGGTGTTCAGAAAGGCAGCTCCCTCTTCCAGGCTGCTGACCCCCTTGTGCTCCTGTAGCACCTCTGCCACTCTCTTCCTGAAACTCTCCAGACTCAGCCTAAGCAGGTGGTTAAGTGGCTGCTAATATTGATTTCTGCTAGACGCAGCATAATTGGAAGTCAGGGAGCCACAGGCACTGCTCTCCCCCCCATGCCCCAGGGCTTCTGCAGCTCCTGGAACAGGCAGCGAGATCGGTACAGCAGAGTGCAGGGCGGCAATGGAGCAGGAGAGTCGGTAGAGAGGTGTACGACGGGTCCCCAGCAGTCACTTTAGGAGTTGATCGGCCAGCCCAGTCGGATCGAGCATTTTGTGTGGTGAATTGCTGCCTTCCCTACTTTGGAATGTCCCTCCCCTCATTTGCATGCGCGGATCGGAGGACGGTCGCAGAGAGGTAAGTGAATTGGGCTGGAGGGGAATTTGGTCGCTAAGGGGGTCGCTGTTCTATAACTACACGTGTAAATCCAAAGAATGCCCTCGATCTGCCCGTCACCCTCCCATGTCATGCTCCCTGTTTTGACTCATGCATAACATTTTATTAAAGCTAATTAGCACCAGCAATTGCTCCCTAAGATCTCAATTATTGGTGGTAATTGGCCCATCATTCAATTAAGCTGCTCGTTCAAATTGGGTGTACAGACAAATCTGCAGCGTAATTGTTGCGCTTTTTATAGAGTTCAAAGGTTAGTGCCTCCTAATTATTTTTTGGGCAGGTGCAACAAGATTATGGCAACACTAGCACACACAGTGCAAGACAAAAACAAAAAAGAAAGCGTCAAGCTTTTGTGCAGTGGTAAAGCTAGGCTTAGCACGTAGGAAATTCCTGCATTAGAATGCACTAAGCCCAGATTCCAGCTTATCTTATTAAAAGGACCCCTAAATCATGAAGGAATCCAAGAGGTCAAAGATTCTTGCCAGTGATGTTCATATGCCATCATCAGTGGTGTAGCAAGGGTAAGAGTCACTTGGGGAGGAGGTGGTGACACCCCTCCTGCCCCCCCAACCCCTCTGCTCCATTCCCCAGCTCCCCATCCCCACCCCTGCCACCACACTCGCTCCCTCCCTTACCCCCCCCCCCCCGAACTCTTTAAATCTTTGTCAATGTGAGCAATTTCTCCGGCCTGCTGGCTTTCCCTGTGATGTCACTTCCTAGCCCCGTGACCTGGAAGTGATTTCAGAAGGAAACCAGGCCAGCACGAGCAGCAGGCCGGAGAAGTTGCTTGCACTGGCGAAGATTTAAAGAGGGGGGCGCTAGCATGGCGGAGAGGTGTCGACACCCCCACCAAGATGGCACCTGGGACAGGCCGTCATCAACTGGAGAACTGTGGTTAGTACATGTAAAAACAGCTGCAGGTGAAGCTTTTTGATTGGACTCTCTTACATTTGTGACCAGCTTTCGAGAAGTATCCTCTCCATCAGGTCAGCGATGAGATGACCCAGTTACACTGTTTTATTCAAAGCACATCGTAAAATCTCATCTCTCCCTACCATCGCTACAGAAAAAATAGAAAGAAATTGCTGTCAGGTTTGATCGAGTGTCATCTGTAGGCTGCCTCTTGAAAGCTAAACGCACCATGAAATAGAAACCCACTTTGGACAATGGCTGTCGGAAAAAATAAAAAAAAAAAAAGAAGAAAAATCCCACCAAGCGCGAGAGGGGTCACATTTAACAGAAGAGGACAGACAGCATGGATGTTGCCTCTGGTTTGTGTTTCTTCCCATCAATCATCCTTATCCATCAGGCCAAACTGCCGCCTCTGCAGAGAAGGGCCGAGAGCTGAGGAGTGAGGGGAATGGATCAGTGACAAAAAAAGAGGGAGATTGTTTTACCATCGTTCTTTTCCTGTGAAATTTAAGAAAATAATGGAGCTCACTGCACCCCACTCTTTGAATTCTTTTTCACTGGGTTTTTTTGTTGGGGGGGGGGTGAATTTATTCCCTCTGTAGCTGAGGGGTAGATATGGGGTTAGTGAAGGTTTGCAAGTTTGCCGTACATATCCTATAAAATCCCGTGAGAATGCTATTAATGGACACATCATTTAAAAGCGGGAATGCTCAGCCTGAGACATGGGCTTTCCGGTTTATAGACAACGACGCGAAAGACAAAGGCGCGCGCTGACAACTGAGCGCAAGACGGAGGCGTGCGCCGAAGAAAATTACAGTTTTTAGGGGCTCCGACGGGGGGTTTTGTTGGGGAACCCCCCTACTTTACTTAATAGACATCGCACCGGCGTTATGGGGGGTTTGGGGGGTTGTAACCCTCCACATTTTATTGTAAACTTAACTTTTTCCCTAAAAACAGGGAAAAAGTTAAGTTTTCAGTAAAATGTGGGGGGTTACAACCCCCCACACCCCCACAACGCCCCCACAACGCGGTGCAATGTCTATTAAGTAAAGTGGGGGGGTTCCCCCCCACACACACCCCCATCGGAGCCCTAAAAACAGTAATTTTGAGCGGCGTGCACCTCTGCGCTGCGCTCAATTGTCTGGGCGCGCCTTTGTCCCGGCGCGCTTTTGACCTGACACCGGGCTTTCCAGGTGGACTGAGGGCAAGATTCTCAAAACTTTAATGCCGTCGCTAGACTGTTTTCCGACGGTTTATCCTGCACGCATTTTAGCGGCGGATTATCAAAACGGATTATCTCCGTCTTTAGCGAGGTTTCTAGCAGTCTCCGACAATGGCATGCAAATGGGCTCTTTGACATTGAAATGAGTCCTCCAGTGGATTCTTAAAAATCACCGAGGCATTTTCGAAGAGCGGCGTCGGCTTTTGGCGACAAAAAGCAGCAACTGATCCAGGGGTGCCGTTACAGTGCCAGCACTTGTGTTTTTGAACTTGACTAATGAAAAAAAAAATGTGTTATCTATATATTTTTAGTGGAGGGTAGTAAAATCACGCTTCTTTTGAGTTTTGGCGAGAGATAGGCATGTTTCATGCGCCCTTGTTAAAAACCAACGTTTTTTCTTGAGCGTGTGTATGATACCCTTGTCTTGTGTGTCTCTGGCTGTGAATCTTGATTCAATTTTACATTCAAAACAAATGACAAGATTTACCTGACTTATAGTAGGTTTTTTGGAGAGAAAGGCATGTTTTATGCGCGATTGATAAAAGTCTCTCCTGCTGCCAGCTGGAGAGTGTGTGGGGGTTTTTTTTTTTTACAGCGCTTTTTCTACGCATGAGCGTTGCCGATATGCTTGTGCAGGGACTGTTCACTGATTGAACGTTGTTTCAAGTTGACCTAAATAAAGTTTTACATAAATGCAACTCTGGATATAATGGACCGTTTTCTAGGTCCCTTGAAGTGCGTTATAACGAGATTATACTGTACTCTGACTCCCCTTTTTCCCCCTCTACCACAGGGCTGGCCCGACCAAAAGGCAAGGTTAGTTAGCCACCTTGGACAGCTGCTTTTTGGGGGCAGCAAAACGCAGCCTGACAGACAGACTTAAACCAAGAGCAAACAAAACAAAACTGCAGATCTGTACAAGACGTAGGCAAAATTTATTGTGACAAAATAAATATATGCAAACCCTTTTACCAATCAAGGGACCCGACATGTTCCGTGTTTCGGACAAACCTTCGTCAGGGGTCCTAATAGGCACAAATATAAAATTTATTATTAAAAATTACACATAATAAAAGATAAATAATAAAATAAATTAAAAAAGGTTTTTGGAATATTTATCCAAAATGGTATTAAATACAACAAGAGGACAAGTGTGCATGTTAATAATTAGTAAATGAAAATAGATATGAAAACAAAAAAAACATGCAATATTAATGTACTGCATGCAAAGCAAAATGAGTGATCTTGATGAGATAAAGAACATCAAAAAATAAAATAACTACATTACTAACTATAGAAAAAGAGTCAGGGTAAAGATAGACACTTGGAAAAACGTGACCCATAGGAAAGAAACAAGACTTAAACCTGCATTTTTATAGGATTCTTATGTGACTGAGTTTGTCCAGATTTTTTTTTGGGGGGGAGGTTAGGAGCCTGAACTGAGGGAAGTATAAGGTTGAAAGTTTGCCTAGACTGCCCATCACTCTTGCATTGCTCTGCACTTCTGTCCAGCCCCAGTCCCATGCTAGCTACACACAGCCAAAGTGATGATGTTGCTTGTCGCAGGACAGCAAATGCACCACACGTGCATTCATTTCAATGCGGTGTGCAGTCAGGGTTTCTACAGAAGTTAACACTCATGCAGAAACCTTTTCTGCATTGCCATCCTGAAGTACAACGATGCAAAATCTACAGTTTGGAAGATTTCTGCATTCAGTGGCATGGTAAGGGCTGGGCTGCCCCCTCATACGAAAAATGCCAAGCAAGGAGGTGACTCCTCCATTTCTCTCGTCTAGTGCAACAGGCTTCTTGGGCAAAAGGACAACTCCTCTGCATGGCTCCTTCCTTGGGCTCCTGTTCCTCATCCTTCAACACTACAGAGACAACCGTGATTTCTTCCTGGTGGTACAGTCCTGTAGGCCTTCCACTTCCTTGGAGTACAGTGGGATAGACATAACAGTGGGATTAAGTTTTGGATGACGAACAGGGCAATTGAAGCTTTCAGCTGTCAATACCACATGCTGGGATTTTAATCAGAGGAACCACAAAACTCTGGAAACGCTGTGTGTTTCTTTTCTTTAAAGAGGCAGAATTGGTCTTTTGTGCTTACAGGGGGCCTCGGCCTCTTCTCAGGGATGCCTCCAGTCTGACAGCATGGTTTCATGCTTACCGTAGAGCAGAGGGAGCCAAGAGCTCACATCAAAATCCCACTTTGCTACAGCTGCAGAGGAGGAGGGGAAAAACTCTTTATGGGTCAGGGCTCTGTTGACCATTACCAGAGGACACTGAGCTGACATTTCACTAATCCAGTGCTATCCCATTAAGTTAATGTTGAGGGAAATATTCATTAAATCCATAGAAGTTCAAATCAGACAATTTTGCTCAGGCAAGTCCCAGCCGTTAAAGAGAATCATTTTTTTGCTGCAGCTGGGTTTATTTTGGCTTCTTTTTGGCTAAGATGAAATGTAAGACACGAGAAAACCAAAAAAAAACTCTGTGGAGTGACGATGTTCCTAAATGGACTTTATTTGAAAGTGTCAAAGGTCCACTGAAATCATCCACATAAGAGCCTTAAAGGACCTAGTCCGCTAGGGATACAGGACCCAACACGGTCCGCGTTTCGACAAAAAGTCTTCTTCAGGGGTCCCTGGGGGTCCTATAAAGGTGAATACGTGGGAAACAATTATGTGGTGAGCTGGAAGTGAGACACTGCTTGCATTTGCAATAGAACAATGTAAGACAGGAGCCCAGAAGTTTGGCCTTTTTTGCTGAGACTGAAATCCTGTACACTAGAGGGAGTTAACACCCTGTCACCCAACCACTTTGGAGATATGAAACTGTTTGGAGCCTGGATAAAATAGAGAATGACACGGTGACAAAATTCATCACCGTTCCCGTCCCTGCGGATAACCGCGGGAAACCATCCCGTGTTATTCTTTCTTGTCTATTTCAACCCCAGTCTTTCTACACCAGCATTCTTCAATGCAAGGCTTGAGGTTCAGAGGTTGGGCCCATTCATATTCTCGATTCTTCCCTCTCGCCTTGAAGAATGACATCGAGATGGTGTCGGGAACGGTGATGAATTTTGTCACCATGTCATTCTCTAGGATAAAACGAGAGCAACGTTAAAAATTTGGAAAACATGTTTGAGTAATGAAGCTGACCCAGACACGTGAGATTTGAGAGGCCTGAGAAAACAATGGAAAATGGCCTGTATTCTCTCCTTGAACTCAAATCGGTAAACTGGGGTTTTCTTGTCTTTCCAGTAGGCCACATTTCATTCCACTCTCTTTGTGTGGCAGGGAGTAATTCACGCTTATCTCTTCAGTCTGGCAGTTCCCACCCTCCTGTCCTCCTCAATGGCTTAGAAAGAAAATTAATAACAAATTCCACAATTATTCATTTTAGCTTTATTTGTTGGTTGGGGGTTGTTTTTTTTAAATTCATGACTCGGCATTACTTGCTTCAGATAAAATACTAGAAATCTTTTTACATCAGTTCTGTCTGATGGGCTTAGCATTTCTCAAGTCGCCTTTCACCATACCATCATCTGCTATGTAACAATGCCAGAAACACAATTTGGGAAGGGGTCTCAAACTTTGCAGCAGACTGTGCCTCTTTCAGTTCTGGCAGGCTTGAGGCCCCTCATGGTTTCAGGGCCAAGGGCAAATATTCTATCTGCCCCCACCCCCTCATGCCAGCCCTGAGAGAGGAATGACAATGCTCTCTTTATAACATAAAAAGAGAGATGTAGAAACCCAAGACTATGCGTATGTGTAGATGTGGAAAGAAAAATTCAGGGATAGGTAATGTCTCACTGGAAGTGTCCCGACAATATGGTGTGAATAGGACACTACAGTCGTTTTAAAAAAACAAAACTGATTAATCACTGGAAGGATCTGGAGGGAAAACGTCTCTCCTGCCGCAGGCATTTCTATCTGATTCCTGAAATGTCTCATATTTGCCTTTGCTTTCATTCTTAGCCCTGGTTTGAGGGTGGATGTTAGGGGACTTCAACATGCCTGATGTAGACTGGAACACATTCTCAGCAACAACTTGTAGTAGCAAGAGGATATTAACATCCATGAAGGGAGTACAGCTCAAACAAATGGTACTAGAGCCCACTAGGGCCCAGGCCATCCTGGACCTGATACTTACGAACGGGGAAAGCGTCACGGAAGTCTTGGTAGGAGAAACGCTGGCAACCAGTGACCATAACATGGTATGGTTCAACCTTAGAAAGGGCTTCCCTAGATCACAAACAAAAACGAAGGTACTCAATTTCCGGGGCACTGACTTCGCAAGAATGGGTGATTTCGTCCATCAGACGCTACAGGCTATGGAAACAACGGATGATGTGGAAGCTATGTGGTCAACACTGAAAAGGACACTACACGAAGCAACTATCCGCTACATAAAATCGGTAAATAAACAACAAAGAAAGAAGAAACCCCGTTGGTTCACTGATGAGATCTCACACCTAGTCAAGGACAAGAAAAGAGCATTTCTTTCATACAAATGCACCGGGGAGAAAGAAGCTAAAATTGAATACAAGACAAGGTCTGCAGCGGTCAAAACAGCAGTCAGGGAGGCCAAACTTCGAGTGGAAGAAACTCTAGCAAAGAACATTAAGAAAGGGGACAAATCCTTCTTCAGGTATATTAGTGACAGGCAGAAGAACACAAATGGGATAGTACGTCTTAGAACAGCAGATGGGATTTATGTGGAAACAGATTCCGAAAAAGCCAAACTACTGAACGATTACTTCTGCTCAGTCTTTACCTGCGAGGCACCTGGACACGGGCCACAGCTGGAAGCAAAGCCAAGCAAGGAAGACCCATTTCAGAATCTTGGGTTCTCACCAGCTGATGTTTACAGCGAACTGTCAAGACTCAAGGTAAGCAAAGCCATGGGACCAGACAAATTGCACCCACGAGTTCTCAGGGAGCTGTGCGATGTCCTGGCGGAACCATTAACCATGCTCTTCAATCTCTCCCTAAGTACAGGGAGAGTCCCCCTGGACTGGAAAACAGCTTACGTCGTTCCTCTGCACAAAAAGGGTTGCAGAGCGGAGGCTGCAAATTACAGACCAGTGAGTCTCACATCAATAGTGTGTAAACTCATGGAAACACTACTTAAATGTAAATTAGACATGATTTTGGATGAGGGGAATCTAAGGGATCCTAGTCAACATGGATTCACTAAGGGTAGATCATGCCAATCCAATCTTATCAGCTTCTTTGATTGGGTAACAGGAAAGCTGGACTCGGGAGAGTCTCTGGACATAGTGTACTTAGACTTCAGTAAAGCTTTCGACAGCGTCCCACACCGTAGACTATTAAACAAGATGAAATCGATGGGGTTAGGCGAGACACTAATTGCATGGGTCAAAGATTGGCTGAGTGGAAGACTTCAGAGGGTGATGGTCAACGGCACCCTCTCTGAGACATCGGAGGTGACCAGCGGAGTGCCACAGGGCTCGGTCCTGGGTCCACTCCTTTTTAACATATTCATAAGAGACTTGACCCAAGGGCTTCAGGGTAAAGTAACTCTATTCGCTGATGACGCCAAACTGTGTAATATAGTAAGTGAAAGCAATCTGCAGGATAGTATGACGCAGGATCTGCTTACGTTGGAAAACTGGTCCTCGACATGGCAGCTGGGCTTCAACGCTAAGAAATGTAAGGTTATGCATCTCGGTAGCAGAAATCCATGCAAACCTTACACCTTAAATGGAGAAACACTAGCTAGGACTTCAGAAGAAAGAGACTTGGGAATAATCATCAGTGCAGACATGAAGGCCGCCAAACAAGTAGAGAAGGCCTCATCCAAAGCAAGGCAACTTATGGGATGTATCAATAGAAGCTTCGTTAGCCGCAAACCTGAAGTCATAATGCCACTGTACAGAACCATGGTGAGACCTCATCTGGAATACTGTGTGCAATTCTGGAGGCCACATTACCGTAAAGACGTGCTTAGAGTTGAGTCGGTTCAGCGGATGGCCACTAGGATGATCTCGGGGCTCAAGGGTCTCTCATACGAAGAAAGACTAAACAAATTGCAGCTCTACACTCTAGAGGAGCGCAGGGAGAGGGGGGACATGATTGAGACATTTAAATACATCACTGGACGTGTCGAGGTGGAAGAAGACATCTTCTTTCTCAGGGGACCCTCGGTCACAAGGGGACATCCATTCAAACTCAGAGGAGGGAAATTCGATAGTGACATAAGGAAGTATTTCTTCACAGAAAGGGTTGTAGATCACTGGAACAAGCTTCCAGAGCAGGTGATCAAGGCCACCAGCGTTATTGACTTTAAGAATAAATGGGATGCCCTAGTAGGATCCTTACGAGGGTCGAGTTAAGGAACTAGGTCATTAGTACTCAGACTTAATGGGGTGGGTCAGTAGAGTGGGCAGACTTGATGGGCTATAGCCCTTTTCTGCCGTCATCTTTCTATGTTTCTATGTTTCTATGTTTCACCAGGTCTTATGGGGAGGAAGAGGTCCCTAGCCAGGCAGTGGGTTGATTCCAAAGTAGAGAATGACATGGTGACAAAATTCGTCACTGTTCCCGTCCCTGCAGATAACCGCAGGAAATAATCTCTTGTCATTTTCTAGTGTCTATTTCAACCTCAGTCCTTCTACACCAGCATTCTTCAAAGCAAAGCCTTTGGGTCAGTGGTTGTGGCCATTCATACTCTGATTCTTATGGGAGCCAAGGATAATGAAGCCATTGTGACATCACTGATGTGATTGGCTCTTAGGCACTGGTGGAATGAGGCATTATGACATCACAATAACTGCTCTGGATACCAGAAACTGTCATTCTGTAGTGTCTGTTTCAACCTCAGTCCTTCTACACCAGCATTCTTCAACGCAAAGTTTGTGGGTCAGTGGTTGTGGCCATTCATACTCTGATTCTTATGTGAGCCAAGGATAATGAAGCCATTGTGACATCACTGATGTGATTGGCTCTTAGGCACTGGTGGAATGAGGCATTATGACATCACAATATCTGCTCTGGATACCAGAGACTGTCATTCTGTAGTGTCTGTTTCAACCTCGGACCTTCTACACCAGCATTCTTCAAAGCAAAGCTTGTGGGTCAGTGGTTGTGGCCATTCATACTCTGATTCTTATGGGAGCCAAGGATAATGAAGCCATTGTGACATCACTGATGTGATTGGCTCTTAGGCACTGGTGGAATGAGGCATTATGACATCACAATATCTGCTCTGGATACCAGAGCCTGTCATTCTGTAGTGTCTGTTTCAACCTCGGTCCTTCTACACCTGCATTCTTCAAAGCAAAGCTTGCGGGTCAGTGGTTGTGGCCATTCATACTCTGATTCTTCCCTCTCTCCTTAAAGAATGACATGAAGATAGTTTCCCGCGGTTATCCGCGGGGACGGGAACGGTGATGAATTTTGTCACCGTGTCATTCTCTATTCCAAAGAGACGCCCAAGGCAGCGCAGCGCCCAGTAAGCCGCGCATTGCCGACTTTTAGGCTGAGCCTGCAGTAGCAGCGCCACCTAGTGGGCGGAGAGCTGCACCAGAGCAGGGGACAGCGCAGCAATTCATGTCTGGGGAGGTCGACTTTTAGACTCCAGCACCACCAGATTCCCTCTCCCACCCCCTGTTTTTTTTTTTAGCTAGTAACTACTATTTGCTTTCTTTCTGCATTTACCCAGCAGCTGCTGTTACAGCTACAGTGTCACAGGGCAAAGTGGTAGGAAACACCTGTTTCCAGCATGAAAGAAGGTGGAAAAGAGCCCACGGCAGACTTCAGATCGCCTCACACAGATCCTGCTCTCAAGCAGCCACATAACATCTGCAGTATCGTTTTTCCAAAAAGATGACTTTCGGATCTTGTTTTTACATATTCAGCACCAAATGTTCCTACTGCGCCCTAAATGTTATTTCTGCCCTCCTCCAACCACCCAATATTTTAATGTCTAGTAAAAACACCCCGATTAGAAAGCTAGAAAACGTGCTGGGGTTTTTTTTTTTTTTAACGTTCAATCATTTTTATTGAGTTTTTGAAAATAAAATAAACATAACAAAAATCTTCCAAAGAATATCATTTCAACTCAGTTAATACATTGTAGATATATAAATTTCAAGAAATCAACAATCAGTTATCACCACAGTACAAACACGATAAAGTACCTCTCAATACTCCCATCCCCCCACTTCCCCCATTCCCAAATATTACTAATAAATAGTTCTGATTGCAAATGTAATGAGTTCACTACTCTGACTGATAATTGCTGTATATAAGGTTCCCAGGTCATCCCCGGCTTCCAGAATCATAAGAGCCTGAAATAGAGGTCTGCACGGGAACGGGGATCGCTGGAATCCTGCGGGAGTCCCGCAGGAATCCCCCTAATCCACGGGACTCCCACAGGGACCCCCCTCTGGCCCACGGGACTCCCGTGGAGATGGAAGGCTTTGGAAGCAGGGTTCGTCCATATAATATAATGGACACGTCAGCCTTAGTAAAAGAGGGGGTTTATAAGTTAATTACTGAACAGAGAACAAAAAAAGGGTTCCACCAAAGAGATTCCACAAGGAAAACAGCAAAAGAAGCTGTAGAATTGATGATCCTGTCAGAAGAAATTGCTGCTTTTTATGGGGACGGGCGGGGATGGAGGAAATTCCTTGCTGGGATGGGTGGGGACGGAGAGGATCCTGGCGGGGGACGGGTGGGGACGGAGAGGATCCTGGCAGGGACGGGTGGGGATGGAGAGGATCATGACGGGGACGGGTGCGGACGGAGAGGATCCTGGCGGGGACGAGTGGGGACGGAGAGGATCCTGGCGGGGACGGGTGGGGACGGAGAGGATCCTGATGGGGACAGTTAGGGACGAAGAGGATCCTGACGGGGACGGGTGGGGACGGAGAGGATCCTGGCAGGGACGGGTGGGGACGGAAAGGATCCTGACGGGGACGGGTGGGGACGGAGAGGATCCTGACGGGGACGGGTGGGGACGGAAAGGATCCTGACGGGGACGGGTGGGGACGGAGAGGATCCTGACGGGGACGGGTGGGGACGGAGAGGATCCTGACGGGGACGGGTGGGGACGGAAAGGATCCTGACGGGGACGGGTGGGGACGGAGAGGATCCTGATGGGGACAGTTAGGGACGAAGAGGATCCTGACGGGGACGGGTGGGGACGGAGAGGATCCTGACGGGGACGGGTGGGGACGGAGAGGATCCTGGCGGGGACGGGTGGGGACGGAGAGGATCCTGGCGGGGACGGGTGGGGACGGAGAGGATCCTGATGGGGACAGTTAGGGACGAAGAGGATCCTGACGGGGACGGGTGGGGACGGAGAGGATCCTGGCAGGGACGGGTGGGGACGGAGAGGATCCTGGCAGGGACGGGTGGGGACGGAGAGGATCCTGGCGGGGATGGAGAGGATCCTGGCGGGGATGGGCAGGGATGGGTGGGATTTTTGTCCCTCTCTCTAGCCTGAAATGCTGCCCTTCAATGCCAAAATGCTGGGTGTTTTTTTTACACGTTTTTATCCCGTGGAACACCTGCTTCTGTTCCGGTGCACTTTACCTGACTTTAAACTTTTCAAAGGATCCTGTCCCTCAACTGACCCAAAACAGCTAGTTGAGAGGTGGGGGGAGGGGGGAGGGGGAGCATTAGAGCCCTGAATTTTGACAGCTCCCTGCTCTTAGGTCTCTCATTTCAGCAGGAGCCGCAGAAGAACCTGCCAGACCGTTTTTATGCTTCACTACTTTTCAGAATCAAAGGAGTGAAGGGGTGTTTTTTTTCTCTCTCTGCCACTCACAAGGGGATGAAAACGAGCTAAGGGGATGCCAACGAGGTGTGGCTTGTATTTCCAGATCCGATATGTGTGTGCAAGGGGAGTGGGCATCTATATAAAGAGCAGGTTTCATCTGCCAAGGAGCAGCAAAAGATGAACGGCCGAGCGATGCGGGAGCTGCCCGGCTGAGCGGACGCGGCTTTGGTTCGGAGACCTGCGCGCAGGTTTGCGCGCCTAGGCTGAAAATAGCCCGCCGCCATGGGCGAGGTCGGGGGCTTCCTGGGCTCTCTGGAGCTGGACTTGCACGGCTTTTCCTCGGCGCTCGGCCACGTGCCTTTGGCCGAGGCCCCGGGAGCTTTGAACGAGAGGCTGGGCCAGATCGACGGGCGGCTGCAACGAGGGTCTCCCACGGATTTTGCCCACCTGAAGGGGATTCTGCGGCGGAGGCAGCTCTACTGCCGGACGGGCTTCCACCTGGAGATCTTCCCTAATGGCACGGTGCAGGGCACCCGGCAGGACCACAGCAGGTTTGGTAAGAGCTCCCGGCCCTTTTGCCATGTCTCTAGCCAGGTGAATCGGCTGCTTTAGGGCTGAAACTTGCGCGCTATTTCTGCTACGTTCGCGCGGTATTTCTGCTACTTTTGCGCCCACGTTAGGAAGAGGCTAGGCTGCAAAAGTTACGGAAGCAAGCGTTAAAACGCGTAGCGGCGAGGAGAAGGCGCTTTCCCCGGCCAGCACCCACCACTGGACGCGATTTTTAACATCCAAGATGCAGACGCGCATTAGGGATTCCGAGTGTAGTCCTCCCTCTTCTCTCATTTAAAAGTTTCAATTGGATCCCCTTTTTTTTGCCTTCTTTTTGCAAGTCAGTTCCTAGCGCCTCCGGGCTCCACTTCTCCTCCCACCTCCCCCCCCCCAAAAAAAAAAAAAAAGCAGGTGTTTTTCCTCTGTTGAAAAGGAGAAAGCTGTCTGGGTTTCTTACCAGGGAGGTGCTGAAAAGTTCTCAGCCCAACCAAGAAGAGAATGGCTGGATACAGTGGCGTAATAAGAGGGGGGTGGACAGTCCACCCCGTGTGCCATCTTGGTGGGGGTGCCTTCTTCCCCCCCCCCCACTCCTTCCTGACCTCCCCTGCCACACATGTCCTTTCCCTTGAACCTCTTTAATTTTCCTGGCATGAGCAGCCTCACCAACGTGCTTCCCGCCTTGGTGTCAGCGCGCTCTGATGTCACCTCTGGGTCCCGCACCTTGGAAGTGACACAACGCGGGCAGCAAATTGTGACGCTGCTCATGCCAGGAAAATTAAAGAGGTAGGGGGAAGGGGAAGGGGGTGCACTTGTGGCAGAGGGTGGAGAAGGAGCAGGGAGCAGAGAAGATGGCGAGGGGAGGGGGGAGGATGCCACTCACTCTTGCTACATCACTAAATGGAGATGGTTCAATCAATGATAACCCTCTATTCAGCTACTGTGGCAAAGTAATGCTCAGAATTGAGGAAGTTGGTGGGTTGGGCTGAGAACTTTTGCGCACCCCTTTGTATGTAATAACAGTGAGCCAAGTATAGGACAATCAAGCCATTGTGACATCACTGATGAGGTTGGCTCTTATTGGTGGAATGAGGCGTTATGACATCACAGTATCAGCTCTGGTTACCAGAGACTGAAACGCTTCACACTTCCAGGGGGTGCTGAAAAGTTGTCAGCCCAGCCAAGAATATGGTTCAATCAATGACCTGAAACAAGGTCAAAACACAGAACTTCGTTTCTGCAAATTGGCACTTAACAAAATAAGATGACACTCTTTTCAGCTACAGTGGCAGAAGAACGTTTAGAATTTAGGAAGTTGGTGGGTTGGGCTGAGAACTTTTCAGCACCCCCTTGCATGTATTAAAAGTGAGCTAAATATAGAGCAATCAAGCCATTGTGACATCACTGATGAGGCTGGCTCTTAAGGCATTGGTGGAGTGAGGCATTATGACATCACAATCTCAGCTCTGGAATGTTGCTACCAAGGGGTGCTGAAAAGTTCTCAGCCCAACCAAGAAGAGAATGATATGGATATGGTTCAACCAATGATCTGAAACAATGTCAAAGACATAGAATTTCATTTCTGCAAATTGGCACTTAACGAAATAAGATGACCCTCTTTTCAGCTACAGTGGCAAAAAAACGCTCAGAATTTGGGAAGTTGGTGGGTTGGGCTGAGAACTTTTCAACACCCCCTATAAAGAACTAATTAGACTGCTAATGGAAATGGAAATCATTGCAGGGCCGGCTATTACTTTGAATTCCCAGACAGACATGGCTGCAGGGCCACCAGAGGCAATGCCCTAATGAGAAGGGGTGGAGTAGCCCAAGAGGATCTTGGGAGCCAGGCTCCATTCTCACTGTGGTCCCCCTGACCCTCCAGGTACATCGCCCCTGAGCCCACTAGCGACAGAAAAAGTACCTGCAGATAGTAAATTCAAACCAACCTTTTATCCCTTTATTGATTGCACAAACATCGAGGCTTATTTTCAAAAGAGAAAAATGTTTAAAAAAAAAAAAAACCCCCAAAACAACCTGGCATAAACTGTCGCTTGGATGTTTTAAGTACCAATTTTTGAAACTAATGTTTTAGACTTATTGCAGGGAACTCACCCTCCAGGACATTTAAAGATTAAGTGGGTGTGTAAGAGGCGTGGTTTGGGTGGGATTTGGGCGGACTCAGCACATGGACATCTTGCAGGGATAATCAAAGCTTTTTCAAGACGTTAGACCAGTTTTAAAAGGATCAGAAAGGTACTCAAACTGACTAGATGACTACTGGAGAGATGAACACACTCCCCCAGTGGTCACTGACCCCCTCCCCTCAAAGATGTGAATGAAACAGTACATACCTGACTCTGGAACAGTAGCCCAGTAGAACTGCATGCGGGTATCTTAAGTAGCCTGGTGGGTGGGCCAGTGACCCAGGCCCTTTAACTTCTCTAACCACTACATTTATGGTAGAAAGTGTGAACCCACCAAAACCTACTGTACTCCCATATAGATGCCACCTGCAGGCAGGTGGGTATAGTAAGTTTTGGGAGAGTTCTGGTGAAATATGTACCTGGTACCCTTTATGTCAGTGGTTCCCAAACCTGTCCTGGGGGGACCCTCAGCCAGTCAGGTTTTCAAGATATCCCTAATGAATATGCATGAGAGAGATTTGCATATAATGGAAGTGACAGGTATGCAAATCTCTCTCATGCATATTCATTAGGGATATCTTGAAAACCTGACTGGCTGGGGGGTCCCCCAGGACAGGTTTGGGAACCACTGCTTTATGTGAAGTTCACAGCAGTGCCCCCTAAGGTGCCGCACTGCCCTGTTGGGATGTCTGCGTGGCCAGTCCATTAAGATGCTGGTCCCTCCCATGTCCAAATGGGCTTGATTTGGACATTTTGAACGTGGACGTTTTTGTAATCAAAAGTTAGATGTCCAACTAGGTCGGGGGTAGGCAATTCCGGTCCTCGAGAGCCGGAGCCAGGTCAGGTCTTCAGGATATCCACCATGAATATGGATGAGATGGATTTGCATGCACTGCTTCCTTGAGATGCAAATCTATCTCATGCATATTTATTGTGGATATCCTGAAAACCTGACCTGGCTCTGGCTCTCGAGGACCAGAATGACTTGAACTAGGTCATTAAAAAAAAAAAAAACCAACCGAAATAGGACGTCTAACGGTTTAAAAAATGGATGTTTCCCTGCCCCAACATATGGATGCCTTGCGGGATATATCCAAAGTCAGACTTAGATGTACTATTGAAAATGTGCCTCATTGTCTTCTTGAAGAACGGAGAGGAGGGGGGGGGGCGCTCTTTAGAGCAGTGGTTCCCAACCCTCTCCTGGAGGACCACCGGGCCAATCGGGTTTTCAGGTTAGCCCTAATGAATATGCATGAGAGGGATTTGCATATAGTGGAAGTGACAGACACGCAAATCTGCTCCATGCATATTCATTAGGGCTAGCCTGAAAACCCGGTTGGCCTGATGGTCCTCCAGGACAGGGTTGGGAACCGCTGCTTTAGAGTCTGGGGAGGTTGCACATTTGGCTAGCATTTTCAAAAAATTTTGAGAAAGATCACGCAGCTGCTTTTCCCTCCAGTTGTACTGTCGAAATATCTTGTGACTGTAAACCTCTAGTGAACAGTAAGAAGGGAGAAGCCAGCTCTGTGGGTGCCTGTATGAGTGAGCACCCCCATTAGAAACATGATGGCAGATAAAGGCCAAATGGCCCATCTGCTGCATCCACTAGCTCTTCCTCTCCCTATTGGCTAAGACTCTTAACACTTGCATTGTGATGTCATAGAACTTTCTGATTATAGAAACATGATGGCAGATAAAGGCCAAATGGCCCATTCCCAGCATCCCCTACCTCCTCCACTCCCTATTGGCTAAGACTCTTAAGATTTGCATACCCTCTTCCTATAGGCTTAGGCTGTTTACACCTGCATTGTGATGTCATAGAACTTTCTGATTATAGAAACATGATGGCAGATAAAGGCTAAATGGCCCATCTAGTCTGCCCATCCGCAGTAACCATTATCTCTTCCTCTCTCTAAGAGATCCCAAGTGCCTGTCCCAGGCCCTCTTGATTTCAGACACAGTATCTGTCTCCACCACCTCTTCTGGGATACTGTTCCATGCATCTACCATCCATTCTATAAAAAATTATTTCCTTAGGTTACTCCGGAGCCTCTCACCTCTTAACTTCATCCTATGCCCTCTCATTCTAGAGCTCTCTTTCAAATGAGACTCGATTCATGCGCATTTACTTTAAGCCCTTTCATTGTGCCCAGTGAGATCATTTATATCATGTAGGCACCTATGGTAGAAAGCATGTCCCATTGACATGTAAAAGAATCGGCCCTGCAGTGTGAAATGTGCTGCCAGACTATGCAATGCCTGAAAAATGCAGGCAGAGAAGCCATTTGGAAGAGAGTTTGGCATGCAGTGCAGGTGTCTGTACAGGCTTCAGGCTATCAACTTGTCCCAAGCTGGTGAGCTCATATCTGAAGCCAGCTTCAAGTCACTCTTGTTTATAATCAAGAGTATGTGGTACGCAGCCCTGTCACTTCTCAGGGCGGTCAAAAAAATAATAATTCTGGCTGCAGCTGATCTAAATCAGTTTTCCTGGCACATTTTTGTGAGACTTTCATGTAAGCAAAAGAAACATTTGTGAAACGATGCATGCGAGAAGAGGCACTACATGTTGGATTGGAGGAGTGGTAGTTGTTAGAGCAGCTGCCTCCGCACCCTGCGTTTGTGAGTTCAATTCCAACTGCAGCTCCTTGTGACTCTGGGCAAGTCTCTTATCACTTCGTTGCCCCAGGTACAAAATAAGTTTGGGTCTAAAATATGTAAACCGCTTTGATTGCAAACAAACAGAAAAAGCAGTATATTTCCCTTTACTCTTTACAATCAAGCTATTATGATATCACTGATGAGGTTGACTCTTATTGGTGGAATGAGGCATTATGACATCAGAATCTCAGCTCTGGTTACCAAAGACTGAAACTCTTCACACTAATGTAGGGAGGGGGGGAGAGACCACTGGAAGTAGAGGAGTGTCCCACTGGTTAGAGCATCTGCATCAGCACCCCGAGGTTCTGAGTTCAATTTCCACCACAGCTCCTTGCGATTCTGGGCAAGTCACGTAACAATTTGTTGCCCCAGGTGCAAAATAAGTTCCTGTCTAAAATATATAAACAGCTTTGATTGTAACCACACAGAAACAAAACCCTGTATATCAGGGATCTCAAAGTCCCTCCTAGAGGGCCGCAATCCAGTTGGGTTTTCAGGATTTCCCCAATGAATATGCATGAGATATATTTGCATGCACTGCTTTCAATGCATATTCATTGGGGAAATCCTGAAAACCCAACTGGATTGCGGCCCTCAAGGAGGGACTTTGAGACCCCTGCTATATATGAAGCCCCATCTCCTTCACTGAGGAATTAGAGGAAATGCCGGGAGAGCTGGCTGATTGTACCTGAATGCAATTACTATCAAAAAGGCTGAGCTAAATGTTAGCCTTTCTTGGCACTCCCAAAACATAGTCAAGTGGGGTTTTCAATTAAGATTCAACAATTCTTCTTGATGTCATACAGAAAAATAAGGCAATAAACAGTCAAAGTAGTACAACTCATAACATCCAATATATTATAAGGAATAAACCGAACCCCTCCCCTCTCATTCCACTCCCCATTGAAAATAGATGGATATTAACATGAAAACTTCCACAGATTACATATAGTGTAGCAACTGAGGAAGAAAGAGAATAAGGCAAAACATTATACTGGGCCAAGAAGGGAAGGGGCAAACCGGGTCAACATGGTTATACTTTGACCCCTTGAACCTATTATCCAAGAGCACCCACCGTTGCTGTCCCACCCCATAGTAAATTAGCAAGTGTCTCCATCAGCCATTGCAGAGACACTGAAAACCAACCCTATATCTCTCCCCCCCACCCTAAAAAACCTCCACAACCAACAACTTGTGTCACTAAATAGTCCAGGATGATCACCTTCCGTATAACAAATTCAGAATACCACTAGGGGCCCTGGATGTCAAAGACTGGATATACATTACATTACATTACAGATTTCTATTCCGCTTGTGCCTTGCGGTTCTAAGCGGATTACAAATTAAGAGACTGGACAATTTCAGGAATATTACAGTACATAGAATCAGGAATGTATCAAGTTACAATTGTTAGTCTGGAAGTTTCCAGGAGAAATTTAGAGCTCATAGTAGATGAATAGTAGGTTGATGAAGAGAGTTGTACAATGTTTAGGTATAGTTATGGTGGGGTGATCGTGTGTGTATTTTCTAGTGCTATGTTGAGGTTAAGATGATGGAAAGTATTTTTTGAAGAGATGAGTTTTGATTTCTTTTCGGAATTCTTTTATGTCTATTGATTTGATCAGTAGATTGGAAA
Organism: Geotrypetes seraphini; assembly: GCF_902459505.1. Taxonomy (NCBI): domain Eukaryota; kingdom Metazoa; phylum Chordata; class Amphibia; order Gymnophiona; family Dermophiidae; genus Geotrypetes; species Geotrypetes seraphini. The sequence continues at coordinate 16,146,620 of NC_047088.1, forward strand.
TGGTAGTGTCAATTTTTGCTGCCTGTGTAGCTAAAAGGCTGTCGTATAGTTTCATGCGTCGTGTACCTTTGAGAGGAGGGTAGGCAAATAGGTTTTGAGTTCTCTTTAATCTGTGTGAGAGATTACGGTGTAGTCTTTTGTTTAGGTAGCTGGGTGCTGTTCCGTGTGTTACTTTGTATAGTAGACAGTAGAATTTGAACTGGGATCTTGCTTTTATTGGTAGCCAGTGTGAGTCAAGGTAAGCATTGGTGATGTGGTCAAATTTGCTGAGGGAATAGATGAGTCTGAGGGCCGTGTTCTGAACGGTCTGTAATTGTTTTATCATGTAGTTTGGGCATGATAGGTATAGGCTGTTGCAGTAATCTACTATGCTTAGAACTAGGGATTGTACTACTATCTTGTATTGATCCTTGATGAAGAATTTTCTTATTTTTCTTAGGTTACGCATTGTGAAGAATGCTCTTTGGATGATTTTGTGGATTTGGGTCTGCATTGTGCAATTTCTGTCTAGTTGAATTCCTAGGATCTTGAGTGTGCTTTGCATTGGGTACTTGATTGTGTTTAATTCCAGTTCTGTGCATGATGGTTTTTTTTCCTTCTCTAGTAGTAGGAATTTAGTTTTTTCCGAGTTCAGTTTCAGTTTATGACTTGACATCCATTTTTCTACCGTTTCCATTATTATTTTCAGGTGGTTTGTTGATAAGGGGTCTTGTATGTTGAAGGGGGTGAGGATTGTTATATCATCCGCATAGCTGAATGATATTGTGTTTAGGGCGTCTAGGGTAATGCCGAGGGATGCTATGAAGAGGTTGAATAATATAGGAGATAATCCCAAATCTGAAGGAAATGTTTTTTGCGTTTAGGGCTAAGTCTGGCTGCGCATGCAGGCAATTCTGCCAAGTCCAGTAAGTTTCGCCACCGACCCAGACAGAGAAGATCACTTTTTGATCCCCAATACCCCTACCGTCCTTGGGGAAGGTGAAAAGCCTCTTCCTTATCGAATAGGAGACCTGCTGCCAACAGAAGCGGGCACTGAAAAAGTCATTCGGTGTAACGTAGTATTGCTCTCCAAAATTGTTTTATCTTCGGACAGGATCAAAATGCTCCTACTGCCTGCAAAATGGGTACCGGTATGTGGTTCTTGCGGTAATTGCTTTTAATGGCCACGTGCTAATGGTAACACTCATGCATGGCCATTAATACAAGGAACAGAAAAATGGCTGTTTTACTGGGGCAGTAAAAAAGGCCTTAGCGCCAAGGAAAAACACAGGTAAGAGAAAGCTCAGACCCAATTTTTACCATGCCCAGCAAAAGGATCCCTAAGGCTTTTGTCCCATCAGGTATCAAGGAGAAACATCTAATGAATTAGGGCAGTAGTCTCAAACTCGTGGCCCGCCAGGTACTATTCTGAGGCCCTCGGTATGTTTATCATAATCACAAAAGTAAAATAAAACAGTTTCTTGATCATATGTCTCTTTAGCTATAAATTATAATATTATTATTGAGACTTAGCCAAAAGGAAAGATTTATAAACTATAAAGAGTTTTACCTCATGCAAAATTGTCATTTCTTTAATAAGACATTAACTATTTTTTTCTGAGGCCCTCCAAGTACTGACAAATCCCAAATGTGGCCCTGCAAAGGGTTGGAGTTGGAGACCACTGAATTAGGGGGGCCTTTATCATCCTACAATTTATACTGTTCCCCTTTTGCTTTGGACTTTGGGGAAATTTTAGTCCAAGTGGCAGACACCCATGCAAAGATGGCTACATAAATATTTCACAGACATATTATCTGTTTGAGTAAAAGGCACAGTACAAATGCCAATTATTATTCACATTAACTAAATACTTTTATTATTCATTTAATTTTCTGTACCATTCAGGTACTCAATCAATCTAATGTACCTGGGGCAATGGGGGGATTAAGTGACTTGCCCAGGGTCACAGGGAGCAGTGTGGGTTTGAACCCACAACCTCAGTGTGGGTTTGAACCCACTTTTGCAGCTTTGAGTTAATTTAGAAACATCTTCCACTTTAGTAGGTTATTCATAAAACTCCTGATAAGGTATATATCCTTTTCAACCACAGAGCTGGCTCAACCATTAGGCAGAACTAAACTAAAGCTTAAGTTTATATACCGCATCATCTCCACGGAAGTAGAGCTCGGCACGGTTTACAAGAACTTAAAAATGAGAAAGGGTAGGAAAAGGTTTACATAAGTTTATAAATCGAGCGGAAAAGTAAGGGAAAAGAAATGACATGTTAGAGAAGAACTACTATCAATACAATGGTGTCAAGTTCCAATTTGAATCGTTCACAACTATACAGAACTTGTAAGACTTGGCTAAACAACTTTCCCAAGTCGAGTATATAATATGAACCCCTCAGATTCCTGCGCTGTTTAGTATGATTACTATAACAGCCAATAGCAGGTGGGCAGTTCTCATTCATTGGGTGTTCATATTTTGTTTTTTTCTTTTTTGAATTATATAGTAAAACTTTTTCTATTATAGTCAATATGTTATACGTGACTTGAAATACAAAATGTGCATATATAACTCAGCGGCACTTATCTTTTGTGCGAACCGCTGGTGTTTCCAATACACTCTGCCGTTGCTAATAAAGCCCCCTTTTTTGACGGGACCCGTTTCGCCGACTATGGCTTTATCAAGGGTCAACTGTAAAAGAGAGTGTACAAAGTCAGTTTTTCAATACCCAAAACTTAACAAATATAGTCAAGTACTCCAAATAACATTATTAGAATTTACTCACTGTGCACAGCTACGCCTGTGTGTAACAGGTCTTAGGCTTTATTAGCAACGGCAGAGTGTATTGGAAACACCAGCGGTTCGCACAAAAGATAAGTGCCGCTGAGTTATATATGCACATTTTGTATTTCAAGTCACGTATAACATATTGACTATAATAGAAAAAGTTTTACTATATAATTCAAAAAAGAAAAAAACAAAATATGAACACCCAATGAATGAGAACTGCCCACCTGCTATTGGCTGTTATAGTAATCATACTAAACAGCGCAGGAATCTGAGGGGTTCATATTATATACTCGACTTGGGAAAGTTGTTTAGCCAAGTCTTACAAGTTCTGTATAGTTGTGAACGATGTTAGAGAAGAGCCAGGTTTTTAGTTGCTTGCGGAATAAATGGAGGGAGCTCAGGTTCCGCAGCGGGATAGTAAGGTCATTCCAGAGACCTGAGAACTAGGCATTGGCCTAGAACCAGTGGCGAAGGAAGCTACTATTGAGTAAGCCTGGAACAATGCTCAGGTCAACCAAATGGTAGAGGCCACCTGTAGCTGAACCCTCCCTTCCGCGCATTCAGGTCTGGCACCCCCCCTCCCTATGCTCCTCTACTTACCTTCCCGCCAGATCTTCCAGACACTTCAGCGGCACAGATAGGTTCTGCTCACCAGGAAGGCAGCCTTTAGCCCTTTCTTCTGCTGCGTCCCTCCCAAAGGAAGTTGCATCACAGTGGCGGTCCTGTCTATCAGAGCGGCAGCCTTTAGCGTGGAGGACCCAGTGGATGGGCAAGTAGCTGAGTGTGTGTGGTGGGGGGAGGGGTTGCTGGACCCAGGGGGCACGTGAGGGGTACTCCAAGGGCTGTTTAGTTAAGCACTTCCAGCAATGTTATTGTAATAGGACTGATTAAGTTATGTAAATTAAATTTCACATAGAAAAACATGAAAAGAAAAATAAGAGAGTTTTGGGGGGGATCGATGATAGAAACATGGAACCTTGTAAGTCTTGGTAAAGGTTTATTCCTGATAAATCGAGCAGGTTTCTGAGATCCTTTTCCTCCCTACACAGCACTGATTGTATGCAAACGAGTGCGATTTGGTTGTTTGCTGTGAAGGTATCAAGTTAATCCCACGAACCATCTGTTTTGATTAATAGTGGAGCACTGGGGGGGGGGGGAGGGGCGTCTCGGTGCACCCGCCCAGTGCCCACTAAGCCCCAGCTACACCACTGCTCCGATCGATCCCGATAGCCAGACAAACTCAGCTGCTATTTCGACCAGTAGAGATGATTGGCAAGACATTTTTAGATAATCTGTATTCTTCTGGGGGAGGGTAGTGTTGGGGGGTGATCATGATTACTGGATAAGACAAACGGTCTAAAAGTTAAGCGTAGGAGGCGCGAGGCTTGCGGCATGCCCAGGGCATATAATCCCCTTGGCACTGACCCTGTTCTACTGTTTTGTTATGTGAGCTTTCATACTGGGGGGAAAAAAAAAACAACACCCAAACAAACCTGCCATATATTTAAATGTAGTAGCACAAACTTATCAAAATACAGAATATTTCTCCTTTTAAGTGTCAACAGGCAAGAAACAGTTCTAGCTGTTTCCCATAACTTGGAAGGGTCTTAGCAGTCAGCAAACCAGATGTGAAATAGAAGCAGCCTCTGTGCAACATGGAGCTATTTCTAGTAATTGAAGACTCCAGTTTCCGAGAGCTGGGATCTAATCCTGATGTTCAGAAAGAGTTGCATAAAGATGAACCATAGCCAAGATGCGAGGCCATGGTGTAATGGCAGGGTGGAAACATTAGCTGGATTCAGTAGACAAAAGCATTTGAAGCCCACAGGCTTTGGTCAGATTTCCATTAGGGGCATTGGGACTTGTATACTGCCTTTTTCTACTTATACAGCCACATTTTCCCTGGGCTCACAATCTGTCTAATGCACCTGGGGCAATGGAGGGATTAAGTGACTTGCCCAGGGTCACAAGGAGCAGTGTGGGATTTGAACCCACAACCTCAGGGTGCTGAGGCTGAAGCTTTAACCACTGCAGCACTCTAGAAATCAAAATGTTGTAAAAGTGAGCCAAGTATAAGACAATGAACCCATTGTGACATCACTGATGAGGTTGGCTCTTATTGGTGGAATGAGGCATTATGACATCACAATAACAGCTGTAGTTATCAGAGGCTGAAACTTTTCACACTATTTATTTATTCAGTTTTCTCTACTATTCTCCCAGGGGAGCTCCGAACAATTTACATGATTTTATTCAGGCACTCAAGCATTTTTCCCTGTCTGTCCTGGTGGACTCACAATCTATCTAATGTACCTGGGGCAATGGAGGGATTAAGTGACTTGCCCAGGGTCACAAGCAACAGTGTGGGATTTGAACCCACAACCTCAGGGTGCGGAGGCTGAAGCTCTAATCACTGCGCCACACTCTTATGTCCTGCCAGCAGAAGGAAGAAAAACATTATAAGCAGCACTGCTTCTAGTGCATTAGGTCCCCCCAACTTAGACAAACCTTCAGTCTTGAGCCTCGTCACCTTTCCAATCGATTTCGGACCTGGAGGCCACCTTATTCCCACTCCACCCAAGATTTTGATAATTAAGAGCTGACCACCACTCCTCTCGGAATATTTCTGTTGGACAAAGGAGAGCAGTTTAAAAAAATCATTTATACAGGTAAATTCTGATTTACCCCGGCCAGAGGATCTACCCAGGCAATTCTGCACAAAATTGTACAGTTTTGAATATCAAGCCCCATCCTCCTACTTGTGCTGCCCAATTTGCCAATTTGAATTGATTTGTTTGCTTAAAAAAAACAGGCTTTCCGATTCACTGACAAACCCTCCTCCCCGCATGCCTTCGGGCCTTCTAAAAAAAAAAAAAAAAAAAAAGGAGCAGCAGCCCTCTGGCAGTGAAAAGCCTGTCCTAAGTGCTATGTCTTGCTGGCCATCCACTGCCGCTGCTGCTCCTGCTTTAAGAGGTCTGATGACAGAGCTCAAGGAGGGGGGGGGTGTATGTGGGTGTGGGGGATGTCGGTCGGGAAGTGTTGCATAGGCGCCATTGCTGTGAGTACTCTCGGCCCCACAGCTTTAGGGGGTTCCCTGAAGGCTGGTATGTTTTCCCTTCTCCCCACCATCATCCGGCTTCTCCCTGGCTTCCTGGTCTTACTTTCAAAACTAATTACGGTCTACAGGCTGCCATTGACCTCTGCTGTATGTTTCCTCTGCCGTGATCCATTCCAGCCCAAAACAGGATGTGATGTCAGAGGAAGGGCGGGGCCGCAGCAGAAGAAATTTGCAGTGGAGGCTGACGGCAGCCTGCTAGAATCGCTACATCACCAGCGATCCTCTGCAGGCCGTAATTAGTTTTTAAAGTGATATCTGGAGACCAGGAGGAAGCTGGACGATGGTGGGGAGAAGGGGAAAACATGCAGGTCTTTGGGGGCTTCCTGGTGTAGCTATTAGAAGTATATGGAACAGAGCAGGGTCACACAGCCTCTTTCCAGATGCATAATCTGGTAACCTTATACATTAGTCATCGCTGAGTGCTCTAATTGTGAACACTTAGCAACACCTAACTAAAATTCACGTGCAACTTAATTGATTTTTAATGGGTTATATGGCATGGAATTTAATTGCTAATGTAAGTTGCGCACAGATAGCCACGCGACACCTAGCGACGGCTGAGGGGAGATATGATTGAAGTCTACAATATCCTGAGTGGAGTAGAACGGGTACAAGTGGATTGATTTTTCACTCCGTCAAAAATGACTGGGGGACACTCGATGAAGTTTACATGGAAATACTTTGAAAACCAATAGGAGGAAATATTTTTTTCACTCAGAGAATAGTTAAGCTCTGGAACGTGTTGCCAGAGGATGTGGTAAGAGCGGATAGCGTAGCTGGTTTTCAGAAAGATTTGGACAAATTCCTGGAGGAAAAGTCCATAGTCTGTTTTTGAGAAAGACATGGGGGAAGCCACAGTTTGCACTAGATCGGTAGCATGGAATGTTGCTACTTTTTGGGTTTTGGCCAGGTACTAGGGACCTGGATTGACTACCATAAGAATGGGCTACTGGGCTTGATGGACCATTGGTCTGGCCATGTAAGGCTATTCTTATATTCTTCTTATGTTCATAAGCCTAAGTCAGGGCACTCTCTGACACGTGATGATACCTACCTGAAAAGTAGATGTGTTAGGAGCCAGTGGCATAATAAGAGGGGGCGGGGAGTGGTCCTTCCCAGATACGGTGTTCCTCGGGGCGCTAGCACCCCTCCTGCTTTCTGCCCCCCCTCTTCCCACTCCTTTCCCTGCCGCGTGTGCATCCCTTCCCTTCCCCCCTAACTTTTTAACTTTGGCGCAAGCAGCCACGAACTGGCTGCTCACATCGGCTTCAGCACTCTTTCTGATGTCACTTCTGGGACCCACGGCTAGGAAGTGATGTCAGACAGTGCGCCGATGTGAGCAGCCAGTTCGTGGCTGCTTGCGCCAAAGATAAAAAGGTACGGGGAAGGAGCGCACATGTGGAGCGGGGGGTGGGAGAGGGGCACCACCGCCCCGGGTCCTGCTCACCCCCGCTATGCCACTATTAGGAGGGGAGAATAGGCGTGGTAGACGTCGCCATCACTAGGCCTTTGAGATAGGCCAGGGAAAGCGTTTATAGAATCAGGCCCACATACTATAAATTTATTTCAGAAATCATCCCATCATTTTAGCACATCAATACCATGAGAAATAATCATTTTTCCGTTACCGCTCCTTCACTCTGGAACTCGGCCCCAAGTCACTTAAGAGAGACTACGTCTCTAGATAACTTTAAATCCAGTTGAAAAACATTTCTTTTTAAAGATGCTTTCGAAGCTTGACCGTCCTTTTAAGGATGTTTGAAGACAACATTCGTCAGGCCTGTCTGGCCGTTTCTTCTGGTCCGCCTCCTTTTTGTTTGTTTCTTAATTGTTCTTTACTACTCAAATATTGCAGCTCTTTCCCCTTTTTCCTCTCGTTCCAATTAGTCTCCGTCTTATCGTCTGTCTATGTCTTACGTTTTTATGTCTTTTGAATTAGTTCTTTATCAGTTTTGAGGGTTTTTTAAGTTGTAAACTTGTTATTTTAATTTTGTAATACTGCTTTGAATATGGATAATGTGGGATATCAAATTTTAATAAATTTCAAGTTTATTTAAAAATTTGATTTGATCACAATATCATATTCCAATGCGATTTACAAATACTAATAAAAACAGGGTAAAAAAACACACACATATTTTAAAACTATGACACTACAGGACACAAGAGGAAGACAGGTTTAACTACAATAAAAAAAATAATAATAATTCAAAAGAAATACATAAAATTATCAAATTAAAAGAAATCCACATCATTTTGGCTGAAGACAATCTCTGAAATAACTGACTGGACTGGACTAGGATATTTTCACGATACTTGTCATCACCAGCTTCTTCCATTACCAGGAACACAAAACACTGCAAAAACAGCGTCTTTATATGTGGAAATGGGTCAGTGCACCATCCTAAACAATGATCTTGAAAAAGATACTGCTTCCATATGTATGTCCACAGTGCACACAGTTTTGGCCTGAGAAGAATGCAAAGGAAATGCTGATAGAGCAGAATATAAATTTTGTAAATAAATAAATAAGACATACACACATATTTCAGTTTGGAGAAGAGACAGCTCAGAGGAGATAAGCAGAGGTTTATAAAATACTGAGTAGAAAGGAATGGGTAGACATGAATCACTTGTTTACTCTTTTCGAAAACAGTTCTATAAATTCAATAAACTTTATTGAACTTTAAAAAAAAACAACAACTAGGGAGTATTTGATCAAATACAAATAAACCACAAACCATAGCAGATTTAAAACAAATCAGGGAAAGTATTTCTTCACTCAACCTATAATTAAACTCTGGAATTTGTTGCCAAATAATGTGGTGAAAGCAGTTAGCTTAGCAAGGTTTTAGAAATGTTTCGATACATTTCTAAAAGAAAAGTCCATAAATCATTATTAAGACAGACTTAGGAAAATCTGTTTTACTCTTTGGGATCTAGCTAGGGACTTGGGTTGGCCACTGTTAGAAACAGGATACTGGGCTTGATGGATCTTTGGCTTGTCCAAGTATAGCATCTCTTATGTTTTTATGCGAGTCAAGTATAGGACAGTGAAGCCATTGTGACATCACTGCTGAGGTTGGCTCTTAGGCATTGGTGGAATGAGGCATTATGACATCATAAGCTCAGCTCTGGAATGCTGCTTTGGGTTTCTGCCAGGTACTTGGGACCTGGGTTGGCCATTGCTGGAAACAGGATACTGGGCTTCATGGACCTTCGGTCCGTCCTAGTATTTATATTCTTATATTTTTTATACAGTACTTTTAAGAAATACATCAGTATTTATACATGTTCCAAAGCACATGTGTCAGCTAACTATTCAGTTCAACCTTTGATTTGGATGAATTATAAGGAAGGTGGTTATGCTATGAAGAGAGAAGCTGATATGCACGGACGGGGAGAGGGACCTTGGGGTGATAGTGTCCGAAGATCTAAAGGCGAAAAAACAGTGTGACAAGGCAGTGGCTGCTGCCAGAAGGATGCTGGGCTATATAAAGAGAGGCGTAGTCAGTAGAAGGAAGAAGGTGTTGATGCCCCTGTACAGATCATTGGTGAGGCCCCACTTGGAGTATTGTGTTCAGTTTTGGAGACCGTATCTGGCGAAGGACGTAAGAAGACTTGAGGCGGTCCAGAGGAGGGCGACGAAAATGATAAGAGGCTTGCGCCAGAAGACGTATGAGGAGAGACTGGAAGCCCTGAATATGTATACCCTAGAGGAAAGGAGAGACAGGGGAGATATGATTCAGACGTTCAAATACTTGAAGGGTATTAACGTAGAACAAAATCTTTTCCAGAGAAAGGAAAATGGTAAAACCAGAGGACATAATTTGAGGTTGAGGGGTGGTAGATTCAGGGGCAATGTTAGGAAATTCTACTTTACGGAGAGGGTAGTGGATGCCTGGAATGCGCTCCCGAGAGAGGTGGTGGAGAGTAAAACTGTGACTGAGTTCAAAGAAGCGTGGGATGAACACAGAGAATCTAGAATCAGAAAATAATATTAAATATTGAACTAGGCCAGTTACTGGGCAGACTTGCACGGTCTGTGTCTGTATATGGCCGTTTGGTGGAGGATGGGCAGGGGAGGGCTTCAATGGCTGGGAGGGTGTAGATGGGCTGGAGTAAGTCTTAACAGAGATTTCGGCAGTTGGAACCCAAGCACAGTACCGGGTAAAGCTTTGGATTCTTGCCCAGAAATAGCTAAGAAGAAAAAAAAAAAAAATCTAAATTGAATCAGGTTGGGCAGACTGGATGGACCATTCGAGTCTTTATCTGCCGTCATCTACTATGTTACTATGTTACTATGCTAACTTCTCCTGCATTTTAAACTATCTCAAAAATATTAAAATCTGTGTTTTGTAGCTGCACTTAGTTAGTGTCTCTTATACGTCCAGCTTTGTGAAATCCAACACTTACAAAACCTCTATGGAGAAAGGCTGAAGAGAGTCTGGAGAGCACAAGATATTTTAGTGTCATAGGAAATGATGGCAGATAAAGACCCGCATGGTCCATCCAGTCTGCTCATCATCAAGGCACCGTTGAACCAAAAATCTAGTAATTATTCATTTTACTTGCTAAGTTCTTCTAAAATATGTCCTCTTCCCCCCCCCCCCCCCATGATAGGCCAGACCTATACTCTGATAATATGAATGTGGTATAAAATCCATCTTCCAAAATTATAATTAGTACCAACTCAGTTTCAAAATTATTATAAAATGTTACCAGCCAGCGGTGGGATCACCGAGGAGAGACTCTTTAATCAAAAAAGTGTGGAGAAAAAGCTTAAAAAATAACCATTTGGCAGCAACAATACTGATTTCAAGATGCTCTTTTACCCCTCATTGGCATAAAAATAACTCCACGCATTCTTTCATGGCAATCTCTCCCCGGGCGTAGGCCCACCACGGTGCGCAGGGTGTGAAAAAAAGAAAAACGAGACAGACTTCCACTTAGCTGCAAAGCATGGAAACCGTCTTCACCAACAGATGTCTAAGTCTGAACACCTCCCGCTGCCGTTAGATGTCTCCATCCATGTTCAGCTGACTTCCTCCTACAAGAGCCTTGTATCGCTGGGGGTTGGCTGCCGCAGGGATTACCAATACGGAAGTTCTCCACGGTGCTGTTATGGAGAGCTCAGCAGACATTTTAAGGGGTGTATGGTGAGATGAATATTTGGCACCCTTTATGTGACGTTCCCAGCAGTGCCCTCTAAGATGCCCCACTGCTCTGTTGGCGTATCGATATGGCCGGCCCATTAGAATGGTAGCCCCTCCCATGTCTAAATGTGCTGATTTGGACATTTTTGTGGTTGAAAATGACAAATAAAGTTAGATGTGCTGTGGTCTAGACGTTTTGACAGCCAAGATGTCCAAGTAACTGATTTAAAAAATTTTAAAATATATATATTTAGACGTCCTGTTCAAAAATGGATGTTTCTGTGCTTCCAACTTTGGACATTTAGTGGGAAACGTCAAACTTGGACTTAGACTTGCACGGTCTGTGTCCCATATGTGGTGATTTGGGCTGGGGAGAGCATCAGTGGGAACTCCACTAACGTGGAACATGAGGATGTTACTGGCCAGACTTTATGGTAGATTTCCTGCAAACAGGATGGTTGGATAGGCTGGAGGGAGCTTGGACGGAAACTTTAGCATTTGGAACCTAAGGCAATACCAGGTGGACTTTTTACAGTCTATGACCCAGAAATATCAAAGAAGAGAAGTTAATTTAATCATGTATTTTTAATGGGTATAATTAATGGGCAGACTGGATGGACCGTTCAGGTCTTTATCTGCCGTCATTTACTATGTTGCTATGTTATCTGGCAGAAACCCAAAGAGTAAAACATATTGTATTAAAATTTGATTAATCGCTTATCCAATTTCTAAGCAAATTTACAGAATAAAAAACAAGGAAAACAAAAACATGGTAAAAAATCTAATATAATAAAACCCTAAGCCGCACATGCGCACTCCCACCTGCGTACTCCCGTTTTCTGTGAGCTGTAGGGCACCGCAGGTAGGAGTGCGCATGCGCGCAAATCTCTCTCTCTTTCTCTCTTCCCCCCAAGGTGGATGTCGGCCGCGGCGGCTGTCGGCAGCTGCAGACCGTGGCGGCTGTCGGTGGCTGCAGGCCGCGGCAGCTGTAGGCCGCAGTGGCTGTCGGCGGCTACAGGCCGTGGCAGCTGTCGGCTGCTGGCGACTGCAGGCCGTGGCAGCCGAGCATGGAGCACGGAGCCACCAGCAGCGGGTGGAGGTCATCCCGAGAAACCCCTGACCTACAGGCCGGGCTGAAGTTTAAAGTACTGAGTGTAGGAGGGGCAGGAGAAGCTAGACTGAGGGAAAAAATGATGATGCACAGGGAAATGGAGGGAGAGGGAATGCTGCGGATGCTGCACAGAGAAGTAGGGAAGGAGATAGGAAGAAAGACACAGGGACAGGGGCAGGGAGAGAGACAGAAAGACAGACAGCAGGAGGAAGAGAGACAGAAAGAAAAAGACAGGGGTAGGGAGAGAAACAGAAAGAAAGACAGACATATATTCTAGCACCAGCGGGAGGAAGGGAGACAGAAAGAAAAAGACAGGGGTAGGGAGAGAAACAGAAAGAAAGACAGACATATATTCTAGCACCAGCGGGAAGAAGGGAGACAGAAAGAAAAGAAGAAAGACACAGGGACAGGGAGAGACACAGAAAGACAGACAGACAAAGGGGGCCAGGGAGAGAGACAGACAGAAAGAAAGACAGCGGGACAGAGAGAGAGACAGAAATAAAGACAGACATCATCAATGACGCGACAGAGGGACTCAACGGCAGAAGAAAGCCGCGAAACAGCCTGTTTAGCGTGCTGTGGCTGCCATCGCTGGAGGGAGGTTTGATATTAAAGTCATCTCGCTGGGAGAGAAGCGTTTGCCTCGGGTGCTTCAGGCAACAGCAGCGTTTACAATTCGCTGCTGTTGCTGGCTTCAGGCCTTCCTCTCTGGCCAGTCCTGCCTACTTCCTGTTTTCATGAAGACAGGACCGGCCAGAGAGAAAGACCTGAAGCCAGCAAAAGCAATGAATTGTGAATGCTGCTGCTGACCAATGAAGTAGTTAAATGAGGAAAGGGAGCAGAGGGGGAGAGAATGGCTTGGAGGGAAGGAGGAAGGTATGCCAGACCAAGGGAAAAGGAAGGAGGAGATGGAGAGAGGCCATATGGAACAGAGAGAGAGAGGGCGGACACTGGATGGAAAGAGAAGAGAGGGGCAAGACAGAGGGTGAACAGTAGATGGAAGGGGTAGAGAGAGGGAGACACACCGAATGGAAGTGTGGAGGACAGGGGGAGCAGACGTTGGAAGGAAGTGGGGAGGAGAAAGAAAAAAGGCCACATGCAGGATTGAGGGAAGAGAATAGAGTTAGAAATAAAGATAGACAGACAGGGGGCCAGGGAAAGACACAGACAGAAAGAATGACAGCGTCCAAGGAGAGAGAGACAAATTAAAAAAAAAAAAAACAGACAGACAGACATCTACTCTAGCACCCGTTAATGTAACAGGCTGAAACACTAGTAAATAATAATAAAACAATGCCATTGACATTAACAGGAAAAGTACTATTAAAAGAAACATCATCTAACGAATGGCATAATGAGTAGGGACAGATGTCACGGACAGACGTGAGACAAAAGAGAAAAGGGTTGGAACTACAAATTTGATATGAACAGAAGCCAAATAAGGGGGAAAAAAAGAAAGGGAGCAATACTACTTGTTCCTGAGAAGGAATTGGAAAGAAACTGAGGAATTAATCAAGTGTTGAAAGCTTCTTTGAATAGATGACTCTTAAGTAGGCCTTTGAAACGTATAAGGCTAACCACCTCCCTTACGGGAGCCGGTAGGGTATTCCAGAGTTGTGGGGCTACGACTGAGAAAATGTGGTGCCTCTTGGTTCCAATTATTCAAAGGGAAGGAACCATAAGCAATATACGATCAGATGATCTACGAATAAGATATTTATTAATAAAATGGGGTGATTTGGAATGGATTGTTTGAAATGTTATTACAGCGATTTTGTAAGAAATTCTTTGATTAATTGGTAGCCAATGGGCATTCCGAAGCAGGGGGGTTACATGGTCATATTTCCTAGATTTTGTTATTAATTTAATTGCAGCGTTTTGGATAATTTGAAGGCTTCTCAAATCCTGGGCTAGTCCTGTAAATAGACCGTTATAATAATCTAGTTTTGCAAACATTAATGAATGAACCAGTATATTAATAGATTTTGGTTCTAAAAATTTAGAAATTGACCAGATCATCCTTAACTTAAAGAAACAAGATTTGATTATAGAACTTATATGTTTTTGAAATGTCCATTTTTTTTAAATCAAATATAACCCCTAGAATTTTATGCTACTTATCTTAGGAATAAGCCAATCTTAATAATGGCTTATGGATGACTTTTGTTTTAGGAAATTATCCAGGTTTTTTTTTACTCTGCTAAGCTAACTGATTTCACAACATTCTCTGGCAATAAATACCAGAGTTTAATTACACACTGAGTGAAGAAATATTTTCTCAGGTTTGTTTAAAATAGGCTACATAGTAGCTTCATCGCATGTCCCCCTAATCCTAGTATTTTTGGAAAGAGTAAAGAGCACTCTTTCACCAACAATACTTCTCTGTATTGGTTCAATCAATCATTTTGTCAAGGCTGGATTACTGCAATTCAGTGTATTTGGGTCTTTCAAAGGTCAGTCTGCAGAGACTTCAATTAATACAGAACACTGCAGCTAAACCTATCTTCGGTAAGAGTAAATTCGATCACGTAACCCCTCTTCTCAAGGAATTACATTGGTTTCCAGTGTATCTCAGAATTCAATTTAAGTGCATTTGTATTGCATTTAAGATCCTATTTGGCATTTTTGCCACTTTGATTCCTTTAGACTGGAATGTTCATAGATCTCATCTTGCCAGAAGTTCTCAAAAATTAAAACTTACATTTCCCTCTCTCAGTGGTAAAAACAGAACCTTTGAGAGATTTAGTCATTCTTCTGCTTTTAAATTAACTGAATTCTGGAATGCTTTACCGCTTACACTAAGAAGTTTAGGTTCTTTTGCTTTATTCCGGAAAGTTCTGAAAACTTTGTTGTTTGCTAAACATTTTGGAAATTAACTATTTCAGTCTACTTTTCCTTGTCAAGTTTATGTATTATGTATTACATTATTGTAAACCGAGTCAAGCTCCTCTTGGTTGATGACTCGGTCTATAAAACTAAGTTTTCGTTTAGTTTAGTTTTAGTAAACAAGCAATTCCCATCTACCCTTTCCATGCCACTCAGCATTTCATAGACCTCTATCATATCACCCCTGAGCCGTCTCCTCTCCATGCCGACAAGCCCTAGTCGCTTTAGCCTTTCCTCATAGGGAAGTCGTCCCATCTCTCTGATCGTTTTCATCCATGGCTAAACTGAATAACAATGCTGACAATACACAACATTGTTTGACTCCAGTTATTGTGTTGGACCTTTCGTACCTGACACTGCATTCAGTGTTCTCATACAGGCTTAGCAGGTGTTCCACATGATTTCATAATATTCTGTTCGGTGCTTTTTCAAAATGCCACACAATTTATAAGATCTGGGATTTTATATCCATGAACCTTTTCTAATACTCTGCACAATGTGGAAATTTGATCTGCTCAGGATCCGTTGGGCCTTAACCCCTACTTGCTCTTCTCCTAACAGGCTGTCCATTTGAGCATTAACCCAGCTATGACTTATTCAGCGGCAAACTCTTTGGGGTACAGATAATAGATTCCTCTCTGGCTATTGTAGTTCAATAGACCTCCTTTTTTCCAATTATCTGCTGGTTTTCCCTTTTTCCGTGACACATTACACCACCGCCTTCTATCATTAGATCTGACCTTTTCTTCAAGAGATTTGTACAGATATTGAATCCTGGTGATTTTCCATTCCTTGCGTCCATAATGCCATTGTGAATGGCCTGGTGTCTGTCTACACCTCTATTGATATTTCAGCCATCGCTGATCTAAGGCTCTTTCAGGCTTTGGGTGGTTTAGTATTTCCTTCCAAGGTTCTTCTCAACACTGGACTCTTTCTTTTCTGGCTTTCACAGGTAGCCCTTTCTGTTGCTGTTAAACAATTATGTGATAAAACTGTTTTCAAATGTCCTTTTTGTGTATTTCCTTCTGCCTATCTCCTCTCTTCTTTATTTTCCCAATAGTACTGCCGTATTTATTGGGATATCGATAACCTTCCACCTGACAACACTGGAGAAAAAAGAGAAATAATGATGAGAGGAGGTCCTAGAGATAGTTGACAGCACAGAAGTGAGAAGATCAGAAAGAAAATCACCAAAGGGAAGGGAAATGATTTTATTTTTAGATTAGTAACTGAAATATGTCAGTTTTGAGTATATACATCTGTATTGCACTGTTTAAGGGGTGCTTTATAATTTGCGATTAATTGTGATTTATCATGCAATTAAAAATTTTAATCGATCTACAGCCCTAGAAAAAAATATTTCCCCCTCTTGGTTTTAAGAGTATTTCCCTGTAACTTCATCAAGTGTCCCCTAGTCGATCCACTTGTACCCGTTCTACTCCACTCAGGATTTTGTAGACTTCAATCCTATCTCCCCTCAGCCGTCTCTTTTCCAAGCTGAAGAGCCCTAACCGTTTTAGTCTTTCCTCATACGAGAAGAGTTCCAGCCCCTTTACCATCGTGGTTGCTCTTCTTTGAACCCTTTCCAAATCTGCTATTTCTTTGTGATATGGTGACCAGAACTATGTGAGACCAACAGACAAAAGAAAAAACAAGAGGCAAGGGAGATGTCTTAATTAACCAAAATGAGACCTTTCACTTTCCTGAAGTGTGACCTAACTCTTATATGTCTATGTGACTGTGTCCCAGTGTCCCCTGATGAAGACATCATTCCATGCCGAAACTTGGATCCTTGTTGGGACATTTTCAGAATCCAGGTCTCATTTTGGTTGATTAAGGCATCTCCCTTGCCTCTTTTTTCTCTTTTGTTTTCTGGCCTCTCACGAGGCAAGAACTCATTGTTTGTTTTGACCAAAACTGTGTACAATATTCAGGGTGAGGATGCACCATAGAGGGATACAGAGGCATTATAACATTCTCAGTCTTATTTACCATTCCTTTCTTAATAATTTCTAGCATCCTGTCTGCTTTTTTGGACACTGCTGCACACTGGGCAGAAGATTTCAGCACTTTGGGCTAGATTCACTAAGCCCACGGATCCGATCCGTGGGTGGTCCGATCCAATCCGTGGCCGGAGGGCTGATTCACGACGCGTCGTCATGCAAATTATTGCAATCAGTGGCACACCCCAAACTGACCAAACGGATCGCTGAAGAGCGATCACGATGCATGCGCAGCCCATCTTCTGTACCTGTAGATGGTCTGCACATGCTCTCTGCACAAGGACAAACTGTAAATGTGAGGCATAGGGGAATCACCTTAGCAGAAAGGAAGCTCGCAATGCGGGGAAGGGCGGCAGAGAGCAGGAGAGTCGGGGCGCTGATTCCTTTCGGGACAGAGCAGGAGAGTCTGTTGCTGACTTCTTTTGGGGCAGAGATGCAGGCAGGACGGCAGAGAGCAGGGTTTTTGCTGCAGGGAAGGGATTTTAGGGTGGCAGAGAGCAGGAAAAAATGTGAGCGACTGGCCCTCAGCATTCGCTTCTTTTTTGATCGGCCAGCCCAGTCGGTGTTCCTTAAATTGTTTAGTGAATCGCCGCCTTGCTACATTTGCATGCATTTCCCTCATTTGCATGCATGGGTCGGATCGGGTGTGGACAGGATCGGCCAGAAGGTTAGTGAATCAGGTCAAGGTCGCAAAGTGGTTGGGACACGATTGGTGTCCTTGGTGAATCTAGCCCTTAGATCTTTTTTCGTGGGTGCTGACTCCCAAGGTGGATGCTAGCAATTGGTAACCAGACTGGTAAGGACATTTTCTTTATTTCAAGGTCAGTGGTGGCCCCCACTGACTCTTCGCCATCCCTATTCTCTCTCCCACATTGTCCCAAAACTTCCTGCTGATACTACATCCATTTATTTAAAATTTTTTTATATACCATTTACAAAAAAACTAAATGGTTTACATCAATTAAAACATACATAAGATAAAACAAACCATGTCATAAAATCTACATAATTAAACAAATTTCTTCTCGTCAAATGCTGACTAATACATCACATAAATGCAGTAAGAAACTGATTTACACTCAGTCGCAATTGGCCCACCACGATGGTCCACATTTTGCCACCAGCAATACAGAAAGTTATCGCTCTAGTATCTGCATAATCTCCCTGCGCTATTGGAATTAATAGCTTTTAATTTTTGGATCGTAAAGATCTATTAGGCTTATCGAGTGCCACAACTTGTCGAAAGTACCACGGTGTTTCATGGCACAACAAAGGAGTCACGAGGATGTCAATAATTCAGCCACAGGTGTAAAATTCAAACAACTTTATGTTGCTCCCGAAATACAACTGGTAACCAAAGTAATTGCTTCAGAATTGGCGTAATAGGCGCCTTCCTGTCAACTCCCATTACTAAGCTAGCTGTGACATTTTGTACCAACTGTACTAGCCGTTCTGTCTTCTACCTGTGCCATGTAGCTCTCTGTAAGTGCCAATGGGGGCAGCTACCAGTGGGAGTCCGGGGAAACAATTGCATACATGCTGGCGAGCATGCAAGAGGAAATGGCTCTTATGTGCAGAGTCCCGCAGTTGGAAGCATTGCTGAGAGAACCAGCAGAGGCACGAAGACCCTGGCAAGGAAGGATTGCTAGTTGGAAAGGCTCTTTGAGAGAACAGTCTGGAAGGAGAATCAAGCAACAGAGCTCGGGCTCTGGCTGGCAGGTGGGAGGGAACCTTCAGAAGGGGAAGCTGTGTGAGCTGAGTGTTCCTCTTGCTGAACTCCAAAATACTTTGAAAACAGCAGGATCGATGCTCAGAGGCTTCAGGGAACACTCAGATGTTTCTGTGTGAATAAGAGAGGCAAAGCTGTGGAGGTCAGTGTCAGGATGAAGCAGCCAGCCCTGCGGTCCCAGAGGGAATAGCAGACTCCAGGGTTTCGGAGAAAGACAGACAATAGAATAAAAGCCGATTGATGGTTCAAAGGGCTCATGTTTCTGACCTGTGAGACTGTACTACGGAACCTGTGCCAGACTGCAGGGAAGGTCCACAGTAATTCCTTTTACTTGTGAGGCAGGAGCACCAGTACTTCCAGAATAATCCCAGAGTGACGACTGGTAGCGACTGTGTCCAGAAGTGTTTATGAGCTTCCGTAGCTAGAGTCTTACACACCTGCATTTAAAGACACAGCTGCCTACAATAAAATGCTGGTTGAGGCCAGTCCTGACCCGGCTCTGGGTTCAAGGTGTGCCTGGAATGATTGAAAACTATTAGAAAAAAATAATAATTAGGAAGAAACCCAGACAGGCATATCTAGGAGTGGGACAAAGTGAGCACAGGCCCATTTATTTTTTGCTCCAGCCCACCCAGCAATGCCACCACACAGCCCTCTTCACTCTCTTCTCCACACGGTCCTGGCATTTGCCATCCTCGCTCTCAACCTTGTCCCTCCTTGTTATATCTTACACGGGTTCTTAGTGCCTGCAGTGATTCATTTTCGCTGTCAGCCCCGGCTCCAAAGGCTTCCCTCTGCCATGTTCCACCACAGAGGAAACAGGAAGTGATGTCAATGGTTGCGGAACGTGGCAGAGGGAAGCCTTTGGGGCCAGTGGTGGTAGCAAAAATGAATTGTTGCAGGCGCTGGGGACTCGTGTAAGGCATAGCAGGGAGGAACGGGTTTGAGAGATAGGAGGGTAGACAGGGCAGAGGAGAGGAGAGAGATGTTGGATGCATGTTAAAACCCTGCATTTTTAAAAATATCTCCTGGGGAGGCAGTGGCATAGTGGGGGTGCAACAGACGACCCCTAGCACCATTTTGGTGGAGGCACCAGCACCTTTTTTCCTCTCTACTCCCTCCCCCACAAAATATGTGCCTTCACTTCCCCCCCTCCCCCCACTGGCGCAAGCATCAGCTCCATCCTTCAGCTCATGCCAGCCTCAGCTCTCCCTCTGATGTCACTTCCTGGTCACAGGACCAGGAAATGACATCAGAGGGAGAGCCAAGGTTTGCGAAATTTTCCGGCCTGTTTGCGCCAGAGGAAGTTAAAGAGATATCGGGGAAGGGAAGGGGCGTGCTTAAAGTGAGGACGGAGAAGAGGACAGGGGGGCGTGAGCACCCTGGTTGCCTCCCACCCTCACTATACCACTGGAGGGGAGGGTTGTGGAAAGGCCTATCCAAAATACTGCCACCGAGTGACAGTAGAAGGGAAGAACACAAAAACAGTCTACACGTAATAGAGAGAGAGGTTTTTCCTGTATTGAGTTGGATTAAGTTAAGAATAGTAGGTGAAATAAAGAAAATCATGTAGGAAGAGTGGAAGATAGAGGGGCACTCCCCTGAGAGGAATCCGGTCCATCTTTTACCTTCTTCACCACAAGAGAGATTTTTGAAAACAGCCTAAAAGCTAAGCGGTTGTTACGCATTTGAATCGCACTATGTAGCTGAAAGCTCAGGAAAAACAAATGCAGAGAACCCACTTACCTTAACAAACAGACATTGTGGCAAAGCTGATTGATGAATGCATTCTTTTGAAATCTGAGCCTGTAAAATGCACAGAAGAAAGAGGAAACCTAATTCAACTTAGAACTGAGACAAAGAACTTTGTAATGTGCATTTCTTATCTGACAAGTGAACCTGTTGAGAACGGTTTTTGATGATAAGCTTGTACTCTATGGGAAAACTTTTTGTCGTAGGAAAATCAGAACTTGAATAGTTTCTGTATTAAAAAAAAAAAAAAAATTTAAGAAACTTGTTTTGCAAGTTTTGTAGAGAAAAATAATTCATTGAACCAGCTGAGTTTTCAGGAATAAAACTTTGAAATTCTATATTTTTATGTGGTGTGCTCTTATAGTACTGCTAAGACCTTGCATGTGATTAATCAATTTGCGTGTAATTAAACTGGAATTCGTTGCCAGAGAATGTGGTGAAATCAGTTAGCTTAGCGGGGTTTAAAAAAGGTTTGGATAATTTCCTAAAAGAGAAGCCTAAACCCTTCTCCTAAATTGTAATTTCCGGCATCTATTATGTAAGCATCATCCAATTATAACTTCCTAGAAAACCCCAGCTATCCCTCTCTATTCTACGCCTGATCTGTATACTTCCCCTGAATTGTAACTTCCTGGATATGTCCAGCTGTCTTACACTGTAATCCACTTAGAACTGCAAGTTAAAGGTGGAATATAAGTCACTAATGCAATGTAAGAAGTCCATAGGCCATTATTGAGATGGGGAAAACCACTGCTTATTCCTAGCATAGGCAGCATAAAATGTGTTTTATTACTTGGGGTATAGCGAGGTACTTGGGACCTAGGTTGGAAACAGGATACTGGGCTTGAAGAACCTTCGGTCTGTCCCAGTGTGTCAATTCTTATGTTCTTATGTGATCCAAGTATAGGACAATCAAGCCATTGTGACTTCACTGCTGAGGTTGGCTCTTAGGCATTGGTGGAATGAGGCATTATGACATCACAATCTCAGCTCTGGAATGTTGCTGCTCTTTGGGTTTCTGTCAGGTACTTGGGACCTGGGTTGGCCACAGGATACTGGGCTTGAAGAACCTCCAGTCTGTCCCAGTGTGGCAAGTCTTATGTTCTTATGACTCCTCGCTCATGAGGTAGGCTCTACACTTGGCTAACTGTGTCTATAGGTAGAGAGTGAAGAGAGCTCAGGCACGTCACCCTAGAATAAAAATGTAACCTTCGCACCTCAAAACAGGATGACTGAGAGGATCCTTGAAATATATATATATATAGTTTATATTTGAATGCTTTCTGTTAACACACCGAATGTCCCTTTTTTGTAGGAATCCTGGAGTTTATTAGCCTGGCGGTAGGGCTTGTGAGCATCCGCGGGGTGGATGCAGGACTATACCTCGGAATGAATGAACGAGGAGAGCTGTATGGGTCGGTAAGTTTTGGGGATTTTTTTTGGTCTTAATGAAATTATAGAAACGTCAGAAATGCTGGAGATTCTGAATCCTCCCTCTTTCAAACTGATTTTGTTATAAGAAAGTTAGGGAATTTTTTTTTTTTTTCTATTGGGCAGTTTTGGTTTGGTCGTACCATTGCAGATCAAGCAGTCTTCCTCTTACCTGATCTTTTGATAGAATCCTAAAAGCTTAGCTCTATCCAAAAAGAATGATTTCCTGTGCCAACTTTTGAAAGGGGAGGGGGAGCAAACTTAAGAGTTTTCTTTTTAAAGATGCATTCAATATTTAATTGAAATGTTAACTGCTCTTTTTTTTTTTTTTTTTTAATTTACCTATTTAGTAGTCTTTCCATTCCTCTTGTGTTTAACCTTTAATTGTTGACTCTTTCCTTTCTAAGATTGTATTTCTTTCCTGCCTTCCCTACTGTGTCATGTATTGCGTTAATTAGTTGTTTTTTTTAAATTATTTTTTGAAAACTTATCCCTTTATTAATTTTGTATGTCTAAAAAATTTAAAAAAAAAAAATTTTGTACGTCTACTTCATGTATATTTTAAATATGTATTTTGCTGATTTGTACATCGCTTAGAATTTGGAATAGGCGATTAATCAAATAATAAATAAACTTGAAACTGTTGTTTTAATCACTTTCTCATGTACATCTTTATGAACACTAATTTGTTGTGGATAAAGTAGGCTACAAAGGCTGAGAGTACATTACATTTGAAATGTAAAATCTATGGGTTCGATATATATTTATTTACCCTCCCCCCTCCTTTTAAGAAGCCACATTAGGCTTTCTTTTTAATTGCTGGCTGTGGCGGTATTAGCTACTCGAAAGGGTCCAGATAAGAGCGACTAAGATGGTTAAGGGGCTGGAGGAGTTGCCGTACAGCGAGAGATTAGAGAAACTGGGCCTCTTCTCCCTCGAACAGAGGAGATTTAGAGGGGACATGATCGAAACATTCAAGGTACTGAAGGGAATAGACTTGGTGGAAAAGGACAGGTTGTTCACCTCTCCAAGGTAGGGAGAACGAGAGGGCACTCTCCAAAATGGAAAGGGAATAGATTCCGTACGAACGTAAGGAAGTTATTCTTCACCCAGAGAGTGGTAGAAAGCTGGAACGCCCTTCCAGAGGCTGTTATAGGGGAAAACATCCTCCAAGGATTCAAGACAAAGTTAGTCAAGTTTCTGCTGAACAAGATCGTGTGCTGGTAAGGCTAGTCTCAGTTAGGGTGCTGGTCTTGGACCAGAGGGCCGCCGTGTGAGCGGACTGCTGGACACGATGGATCACTGGTCTGACTCAGCAGTGGCAATTCTTATGTTTTTATGTTCTTATGTTAGCTCCAATGCTCATAGAATTCCTATGAGCGTCGGAGCAAAAACCACTGCGGCCAGTGATAAAAAAAAAAGCCTAACATGGCTTCATAAAGGGGAGGTGGGGGGGGGGGGGTTAGTTAGTTAAACTGGATTTTACATGGAAGAGCTTCTTACTGCGGGCCGGCAAGGTAAATATTTAACTTCATGGTATATTTCAGTGGTTCCCAAACCTGTCCTGGGGGACCCCCAGCCAGTCAGGTTTTCAAGATATCCCTAATGAATATGCATGAGAGAGATTTGCATATAATGAAAGTGACAGGTATGCAA
Source organism: Geotrypetes seraphini (assembly GCF_902459505.1). NCBI lineage: Eukaryota > Metazoa > Chordata > Amphibia > Gymnophiona > Dermophiidae > Geotrypetes > Geotrypetes seraphini. The sequence continues at coordinate 16,170,241 of NC_047088.1, forward strand.
ATCTCTCTCATGCATATTCATTAGGGATATCTTGAAAACCTGACTGGCTGGGGGTCCCCCAGGACAGGTTTGGGAACCACTGGTATATTTGATAGCTCGCTTAATGCAAAAGGTCAAAGCGGCTTCCAAAGTTAAAAATATATCGAGTGCCAGTGTTAAAAGGAAAGATATTACAATCAACCAGGAAAACCACGTCAATTAACACAATAAATAAATAGTTTAAAAAGGACTAAAACAAACATACTAGTGCCTTGTATTCCACTCAGTCTACTACCCCATAATGGGAAATGAATGCGCATTGGAGCATTTACCTCGCCATCCCGCAGTAAAAATCTCTTCCGTGGTTTAGTAAAAGGAGCCCTTAGTTATTGGGATTTGGAGAGATTTAAGAGCTTTTTAAAGATGCATTTGATAGCTACTATAATTAGAATGTAGGACTAGATTAGGGTTTTCTACTAAGCCCTATGCTTTAAACTTTCTGTTTTTTATTTCTTCCCCCTCCCTATGTTGTTTTGCCCTTATATGTTTCCTTTACTATTTTTTAAAATTATATTTCTTTACCTACTCCCTTCCCTCTGTATCATTAATTTGTCTTGTCAGTCGTATTTACATTGTCTGTTTCCCTTCAACTTTTGTAATTTAATATTTTATACTTTGTACATTGCTTAGAATGTTAATAAGCGATTAATCAAATATTTAATAAACTTGGAAACTTGGATATCAAGAGATTCACCCAAAACAGTTTACAATACACTGAATCGTAATCGGGTATTAAGTACGCCTTATAACATGCGTATATTCTCAGTACTTCATCCCGCTTCTGCCCCTTGGCATACCTATGTAGAGATGATATAAATATATGTGCCACTCACCAGAGCAAACTTTTCAAACAATTTAGCCGGCTGCTTGACCAGTAAAATCTCCCAGTTAGGGCTAACCGCTAATTTTCAGTGTTACTTAACTGGCTAAGTGCCAATGAAATTTGTGGTTAGGGTCTAACTCAAAGCCGCACATATTGGGAGTGTTCCAGAGTGGGGTCAGCACTTGCTCATTTAAGGGCTGATATTCAATCCTTAAGATGTTATGCGCCTTATTACGTATATAAACTTATAACCGTTCTGAGCTCTTCTGGGACGACGGGATCTAAACCCAAATGAATAAGTGGCCACACACAGAAGAGAGAAAAGGTCAATATATCATTAAAGTGATTGGTCTTTTGTAGTAAACCTAATTCTTTGTTTTATTTTTACATTATTTAAATATGAAATAATATATTACCAATTAAATTAATTGTGCACAAAAATGTCCAATGAAAACATCACTAAAATTTTAAAACGTACATCCACATACTCATAATACTCCAAAAGGCGCGTATCTTGACATTGGAATAGGGCAGGAAAGCCTCCAAAGAAGTCCTATTGGCGATCAGCTGTGTAGTCCTTTGGTCATTTTATAAGTCCGATCCTTTTGGGCCAATCTGGTCCTTTGGTGAATTGGTAGGTCCAATCCTTTTAGTCCAATGTTTTGAGTCCAATTCAACCTAGAGTATTATGAGTATGTGGATGTATGTTTTAAAATTTTAGTGATGTTTTCATTGGACATTTTTGTGCACAATTAATTTGATTGGTAATATATTATTTCATATTTAAATAATGTAAAAACAAAACAAAGAATTAGGTTTACTACAAAAGACCAAGGGTCTTTATTCCTCAAAAATCACTTTTAAGATATATTGACCTTTTCTCTCTTCTGTGAGTGATATTATACATATTTTTAGAAGGTTTTTTTCTCTGTCTTTAGACATTATCTTCAAGGGTTTAGCACATACATAAGATTGCATAAAAGTCTGTCCTATCTTTATGAGTTAACCCATGTCCGCTTAAGTGCTGAATATCGACTTAAGCGGCTGTGTGTTAGCTGGCTCAAAAGCTTTTTATATCTGGGAATAATTCTGTTGGCAGTAAGCAAAATACTGAATATTGAACCCAATATAGAAACATGACAGCAGATGAAGGTCAAATGGCCCATCCAGTCTACCCATCGGCAGTATCCACTATCTCCTCTACTCCCTATTGGCTAAGACTCGTAATACTTGCATTGTGATGTCATAGATCTTTCTGATTATAGAAACATGATGGCAGATAAAGGCCAAATGGCCCATCCGCAGCATCCACTATCTCTTCCTCTCCCTATTAGCTAAGACTCTTAAGATTTGCATACCCTCTTCCTATAGGCTAAGGCTGTTTACACCTGCATTGTGATGTCATAGATCTTTCTGATTATAGAAACATGATGGCAGATAAAGGCCAAATGGCCCATCCGCAGCATCCACTATCTCTTCCTCTCCCTATTAGCTAAGACTCTTAAGATTTGCATACCCTCTTCCTATAGGCTAAGGCTGTTTACACCTGCATTGTGATGTCATAGAACTTTCTGATTATAGAAACATGATGGCAGATAAAGGCCAAATGGCCCATCTAGTCTGTCCATCCACAGTAACCACTATCTCCTTGAGAGATCCCACGTGCCTGTCCCACACTTTCTTGACTTCGGACACAGTTTCTGTCTCCACCACCTCTTCCAGGAGACTATTCCCTTTCTGTAAAAAAAGTACTTGCTTAGATTACTCCTGAGCCTATCACCTCTTAACTTCATCCCAAGCCCTCTCATTCTTGAGTTTCCTTTTACCGATATGATGCATCAACTGTGCCATGTTCCCCTCATAAAAGTGGAATTACGGTTCATAGTCAAATACGTGCAAGGCAACCGCACACAGACAAACGGGCGTAGACAATTGAGCGCAAGATAAGTGAGCGGAAGACATCTAAGCGTAAGATAACTGCGCCAGGACATAAGCGCACTGACAAATGGGAGCAGACAAATGAGCGCAAAGACTTGTGCTCAGAACAGCCCGCCTTCCCTTCGCTATCATCTTTGTGATTGGTTACGTTATAATGCCACTTTATAGAGCAATGGTCAGACCACACTTGGAATACTGTGTTCCAACACTGGTCTCCATACCTGAAGAAGGATATAACTCTGCTGGAGAGGGTGCAGAGGAGAGCCACAAAACTAGTCAAAGGAATGGGGAATTTGAGCTACAGAGAACGCCTCGAGAAACTGGGACTGTTCACCCTCAAGAAGAGAAGACTGCGAGGGGATATGATAGAGACTTTTAAAATATTAAAAGGTTTTGACAAAATAGACCAGGAATCAGCATTACTAACATTTTCAGATGCGACACGGACAAGAGGTCATAGCCTGAAACTGAGCGGCAGCAGGTTCAGGTCTAACGTCGGAAAGTTCTGTTTCGTACAACGAGTGGTGGGCACTTGGAATGCTCTCCCGGAGGAGGTTGTGATGGAGACTACTGTTCTGGGTTTCAAAAGCAAGTTGGATGCATACCTTCTTGCTAATCATATTGAGGGTTACGGGAAAACCGGGTCTCCATAAAGGAGTACCTAAATGAGCCTCCGCATGTGCGGATCGCCGGACTAGATGGACCTAGGTCTGATCCGGAGAAAGCATTTCTTATGTTCTTATGTTCTTATACATTTTGAGAATTCAAAGAACAAAAATATCCTGCAAGACAAACACAAATAAATGATTACAGGTGCTAAACTTAGAATAATGTAAATAACAGAACTTACTGAATGGGGCATGGTTACATTAGCATTTGACTGAAAACCTGACTAGATTATCTGGTGACAGGACAAAAGCGCGTGGCCAGCGCTCACTTGTCATGCGCTCAAATGTCATGCTTGTGCTTTTCAATAGAAATCATTGACGCTGAATTGTCTTGTGCTCACATGTCTTGGCACTCACTAGTCTTGGCGCTCACTTGTCAGCACCCATTTGTCCGCGCGCTTATGTCTTCGCACTGTTATCTTACGCTCTCTTGTCATGCGCTCCTATGTCTTGCTCTCACTTGTCTTCGCACATTTGACCGTGCGCATTTGTCTTGAGCGCATTTGACCTGCCAACAGAATTACAGTATATAGGTGATTACGTTGAAAGAACACCTTGGAAATTCACACAACAGTACTCTGGGGCAAACGCACAAAACTCAGGCACTGTACAGCTACCCCCTCTTTTCAATCCTTGACATATCCAACCCCTTTGGGCAACTCTGCTTCACCAACGTCTTTAAGGTCCAGGGTCACAAGGAGCAGCATGGGTTTGAACCCACAAGCTCAGGGCGCTGATCTAATAACTGGATTTTGTAATGTTTATAAGCGCTTTAAGATACTAGTTGATGTTCCTGCATATAAAGCATTAACATAATCTAATTGAGATACGTATATGTAAAACTTTTTCATCAAATAGATGTCTCAAGTAGCAAAACCTGTCTTAATTAAAGAGGAAATTAGACCTGGCCTAAGAGGGTACACCTAAACGCTAGTATTCTTAAACTGGAATTTGTGTGCACAGATGTGTTAGAATACGCGCTCCACATGCTACATCTGGGATTCAAAAGGAGATGCCCCCAATATGTCTTATTAAATACCTAGATCTAGTGAATGCTTCACCAAATTTCAGGTTTCCACATTCTTCCCCATTGACGCAGCCTTTCTGTTTTCTCATGCATAGAGAGTTTCATGTCTACAGGACTATGCTAAGTTAGTCTAGTTTATGCCCTTCTGTAGGTGTAAAAACATAAGTTTGATTTCCCTAAGGAAAACAGGACTGTATCTTTCTCTGACTCATTGTATGAAATGAGGTAAACCCAGGACTGGCTCAGCTTGGTCCCTCTGATATGGAGCTATATGCTAACCCTACCTAAAGAGAAATCAGCTGAATATAGCAGTGAAATTAGATTGGCTACTGGCCATGGTTGACTAATCCTAATGCACATATATAGGGTGGAGATAGTGTGTAAATACTGTATACTTGGTAAAGGATATGTAAATGCATCCTACCATAATGCCCAAAAGCATCAGAACCATCAAGCACCACCGTCGGAAGCTGATGTATGGATAACCAGCACAGAAACACCCTAAGTCTGTATCATAACACAATTACTAAAGCTCATATATCGTAACATCATGATAGAAGCTCATAAATCGTAGTTCATGTATTGTAAAACCATTACTGAAGCTCATGTAAACTGCTCTGAATTGACTCCCCCAGTCATTAGTGGTGGTATAGAAGCTTTCAACAAACAATAATCCAACTTTAGCTGTTGTTAAGTATCCAAGCAAGCACCACCAAGCTGAGGAGTGGAGTAGTTGTGTTAATGGAACAGACAAAGTACTCGTGAAAAGCAGAAAATGTCAGCAAAATTGAGTCAGAGTAGACAACTAAGAACCATTACGGAATTCAGTCCAGGTAGTTCCTGTAAACTGACCTCTTTGTGTTTTCTTTCCACAGAAGAAACTTACGAGAGAATGTGTTTTCCGGGAGCAGTTTGAAGAGAACTGGTACAACACCTATGCCTCTACACTGTACAAGCATTCAGATCCTGAGAGACAGTATTATGTGGCACTGAACAAAGATGGCTCCCCACGAGAAGGTTACAGGACTAAGAGACACCAGAAATTTACCCATTTTTTACCCAGGCCTGTGGATCCTGCTAAAACCCCCGTCATGTACAGAGACCTCTTCCACTACAGGTGATGTCTGTGGTGCTGCTTTGAGGTGTGTAAGCACACAATGACTAAGGGAGCGTCAACTTTCTCTTTGGAGTGCTCTAAATCAGTCCTACATTCCACAGAAAAGCGCTTAAAGAGGTGACTCGGCACAACATGTCTGACCGCTTTCAAGGTATATTGAGGCTGCTGTGTGTGCTGGGGGCAAAGGGCCCTACTTAAAATCTTTTCAGTCCGTTGTTTTGTTTTGAACCTAATGGTTATACAAGAGACTGAGGTGGAAAATCACAGAGTGTGAAAGATCAATTGGAACATCAAAGCAAGAGGCGAGAATCTACCACGGAACTGCTACAGATGGCTGCTGCTAAGCTTGGAACTGGTATATAGAAACGTAGAAACGCCCTGTTGAGCAAGAGGTCTTGCAATACACTATTTGGATTAAAAGACCAAAGTGCTATTTTGACCGCAGGGAATATTATGCAGATGCTAAGCATGGATGAAACTATTTATAAAATATGTATATTTATTTTAAGTATTTATTTATTTTAAATAATTTTATTTTTTAAACAGATGCTATGTCCAGATTTTCATCAAAAAGAATAAAAGTTCTACTGAAATAGAGGGGGGAGGGTGCGAATGGGCACCCCCAAAAGAAGAGTCTAAAAATTGTAAGAATTTTAAGAGCTAACAAGATTAAAGTTGTCTCTTCTAATTGCCAAATGATGGGTGATTTGCTTTTTTGCTTTTGCTACCATCTAATACTTTGAAAGTATATTAATGTAATCCTGGGCAGTGGTGCCCCCCCATGACACACTAGCACCCTCCCTTCCCCCAATGCCTCTTTAAATCTTCGCCAGCGAGAGCAGCTTCTCTGGCCTGCTGCTCATGCCAGCATTAGCTTTCCCTCCGATGTCACTTCCTGGCCCCACAATCGGGAAGTGACATCAGAGCAAGCAGCAGGCCAGAGAAGTTGATTGTGCTGACAAAGATTTAAAGAGGTATGGGAAGGGGGAGGGAGGGAATTTACATGGCATGGGGGGCAGAGAGGTGCTGACGCCTCCAACAAGATGGCCCCGCAGGGCAGTGCACCCCATGTACTACACTACTGATTCTGGGTTCAAGTGTCCCATATAGGCAGTTCAAAAGAAGTTAGGCAGACAGTAAGGAGTTTCAAATCAGGTTTATTCAAAATGCTACCAGGAACAGTGCCCAATGCATTTCGCCAAAACAGGCTGCCTCAGGGGCATGAAATGGTTACAACAAAACCAAACAAATGTACAGATTTAGTTACATATCTACATGAAATAAATCTATGTGAAGTTAAAACAATGTTCAAATTAAATGGTTGAAACACAGTTAAAAGGATGGCGCTTACCTCTCTGGAGTAAGGAACAGTTTTTACCAACAATTAACATCAACACTGCAATACACTTCCCCTTCCGGTTTCACGGTCTGTGGTTTTGGTTATTCGCGGTTTTTCGATCGAAGGTCCCACCCCCAAATTTACATCATAGGAAATCGCTGTTCCCAGCTGCACTTTCTTCCCTGGAACAGGCCAGGTTATTCGTGGTGTATCAAATTAAGCAAATACATGAAGCTGTGTTTCAATCTGCTGGTCATTAGTTTCACGGAGCGGACTCTTGTTTGTATGCTCTGACAGGTTTAACAATTATTTCCTATTTAACCATTCCATCCAACCAGGAAAACCCAACTGGCTGTCAGGACCTCAGAGCGGTTTGGCAAACATTGCATTAGACCTTTTAGAGGAGGATCGTATGTAACTCTCCTGGAAATGTCCAGATAACCTCTGTAATCCGCCTTGAACTGCAAGGTAATGGCGGAATAAAAATCACTAATGTAATGTAATGTAAATGATTTTTTATTGAGCCAGGAACAAATCACAGGTACAGAATAGTCAGCCACAGAAGCAGTGCTCTAACAAGTTTACAAACAATACAAAATCCCCCCCACTTCCGGAGTCCCTCCACCATCAAACTATAAACAGCAAAATCAGTATACACTTCCCCCTCCATATTCACAGGGGTTAGCCCGCGAATATTAAAAAACCGTGAATAATATTCGGGCCGGTTCTGCCCCTAACCCCCACTTCCCCCAGCTAATTTAAGCCCTAAAAGCCCCCCTTAAACCTTACCTGGTGGTCTAGTGGGTTTTCAGGCAGGAGCGATCTTATCACACTCCTACCCCATGTAGATCGCTCACAGGAAATGGCTGTCTTGAGCTCCCATAGTCTCTCCTGTGAGCGATCTGCACGGGGCAGGAGCGTGGGAAGATCGTTCCTGCCCCGAAAACCCACTAGACCACCAGGTAAGGCTTAAGGGGGGGGGGGGTTTACAGGGCTTAAAATGGCCCGAAAAATTAAAATGGGTTCTTGGGTTTAAAACCGCGAATAAGCGAATCCATAATTATGGAATTCGCGAATACAGAGGGGGAAGTGTACTGGAAGATGACAAGAGAACAATAACAGGGTTGTAACAGTCAGCAATTCAAGATGCAACTACTGGCTAAAGGAGTCATGGTAGTCCAGAAAGGCTCCCAGGTGGCCATAAAACGCAGTCCCTGCTAAGTAGAAAGGTCAGAAACATCCTGTCGTTCCCAGGTCAACAGGTGAATCATCCTCCACAGTGACAAATTGGGGGCATCCGGCTCCAGCCACATATTAACGCAGTCAGAATATACCATCTAAGAAAGGCACTTGTACCCGGCTGTCAAGGGTGGTGAGAAGGGAGAACGCCAAACAATAGTGCCGACGAGGAGCGGACATGCATCCTCCAAATCTGGCCAATGAAGGTGAAAAGCTGAGTCCAAAAGGCCTGAACAGCCAGACAGGACCAAAACATATGGCCAAGTATAGCGTCCGGATGACCACATTTATCACAGACTGCAGTTGGTTGAAAATTGGCCCAGTGCGCCCGTCTGGGCAAAACAGAGACGAAATATCAGCTTATACTGCATTTCCCAAAAATACATATATTTCCGTAAAGCAGACAATTTGGTGACAGCATTCGCTATAATGTCAGTAGGCAATAGAACATTAAGATCTTGTGCCCAATAATCAGGGAAGGGAGTCAAATGATGATGATGAAATTTGAGGGGTACAGTATAATCTCATTATAACGGACTTCAAGGGACCTGGAAAAACAGTCCATTATATCCAGAGTCCGTTATATCCAGAATTGCATTTCTTAAAAAAAACTTTATTTAGGTCGACTTGAAACAACGTTCAATCAACGAACAACAGTCACTGCACAGCCATATCAGCAACATCAAGAACAAAACTCAGCAAAACATTGGTATGGCACGAAACGATTGCAAAACCAGAACACTGAAAGATGTTCTAAAGCAGTGTTCTTCAACCACCAGTCCATGGACCTGTGCCGGTTCACAGAAATTTCCTGCCGGTCCACAGGCCCAAAACAGCGTTCTTCAACCGCCGGTCCACATTACGAATGATGCGGAGTTATCTTCGAGCCGGCTCCCTCTTCCTCACTGATTCAGGGCACAAAGCCACGGGCAGTGGCTCCTACGCGCGTTCTGCACTTGAACCGGAAGCCTTCTCTCTGATGTCGCAACGTCAGAGGAAAGGCTTCCAGATGAGGCGCAGGATGCGCAAGGAGCTGCTGCTCATCAGTGAGGAAGAGGGAGCCGGCCTGAAGATAACACCGGGGGCAGCATAAAATGGCCAGGCGGGAGAAGGCCAGAAGGTAAAGCATAGCATGGAGGGAGGGAGACAACAAAGGTAGGGGGGAATGATTTTATTTTTGAATTTAGTGATTGAATTATGTCAAGTTTGAGAATTTACATCTGCTGTCAATGTACTTTGTGTAGTTTAATTTTGTGGTTAACCATTATGTTGTTAATAAGATTATATTGTGTGTGTCTATGAAAAATGAATGGAAAAAATAGTGTTTCAATTAGTACTATTATGGGGGCGGTGTCTGGGGTGGAGATTGGGTAGAGATGGGCGGGGTCTGGTCCACAACTTAGCCCAGTGTTCTTCAACTGCTAGTCTGCAGACCGATGCCGGTCCACAAAATAATTCTTTTATTTCTGCCGATCCATAGGTGTATAAAGGTTGAAGAACACTGTTCTAAAGCATTATGTCATACTGAACTGGGCTGCATTTTGATACTATATCACCGGCACGCCATGCGCCTTGTAGGCGAAGCCTGTATGTATATTATAGCCGGACAAAACTACAGCTAAAAGCAGCTCTGGCAACCAGATTGGTTGCCTGTTATATCCAAAAACCCGTTATATGTGAGTCCGCTATAAGCGATAATTTTTTGCATGTTTATAAAGGTGCATGGCCGGGACCAGCGGACCTTGTCCTCTATAGATGAGGTTCCGTTATAAAGAGATTAGACTGTACTTTCATCTGAGAGCAAAGGGTAGACAGTAATTCCTGCCTCCTAAAACACAAATTCTCTTTCTTCAGAGAAACCACATAATGTTGAATCTGCAAATATGCAAACCTATCAATACAGGTCAGGCCATAGTCCTGCCACAACTGTGCAAATGATTTATGGCTCCATATTTATTATATATATTAAAATTTTTGATGTCCTCTCACATTGCTGACCACAAATCTTAGCAGCTTACAATAAAAATCAAATTAAAAGGTAGAAAGGAACTATCACATAGGCAGGGCAGGATTAATTCGTCAAGGGCCCCTAAGCACACAAGTACACTGGGCCCCCCTGCCCCACCCCACCCCACCATGCCCCGCCCCTGCCATGCCCCGCCCCTGCCCAACCCCCACAAATTTACCCATTTTCTTAGTTACTTCTTTATTTCCACTTTATTTCTTTTATTTTAAAATTGGAAACAACAAAGATTACCATACAAGTGCCAGTGGACAGTTTTTCTTCTATGCAACCCCCAAACATCTCTGAACAAATCCCCCCTTCCTTCCGAGATGAAGAGATCTTCAGCTGGCAGGGCTTTGGGAAGCCCACCAATTTATATTTTGCATATAGGTAGGATGCATGGGGCATGGCTAATGTGACCATTTATTTTTTTCATCAAAACGGGACATCTATTAATATTCAGACCCGCCCCCAAAACCACCCTAACCCCATCCCCAGCCCTGCTCTAGCCCCGTCCCCAATTTATTCCATTTATTTTCATGTACAGACAATATCTTATTAATTCATAATGGTAAACATAAAATATTTTTTAAAAAACTCAAAGCACACTGTACGCAGATAATATGTTAATTATCATTTACGAGTTTCAGGGTTTTTCAAAGATGTCAAGGCAGATTACTTTAAAATATGCAATGTCACCTCAGTAACTATAGAAAAATAGACAAATATAGTGCAAAATATAGACAGCAGATATAAATTATCAAAACAGACACATTTGATCACTAAATTGATAATAAAATCATTTTTCCTACCTTTGTTGTCTGGTGATTTCATGAGTCTCTGGTTGCACTTCCTTCTGACTGTGCATCCAATCTTTCTTTCTTTTGCATCCAACATTTCTTTCACAATCCAGCCCCATCCCCTTTGGGTCCAGGTCTCTCTCTATTTTCCCTCTGTTACCCTCCCCAGATCCAGTGTTAGTTCTCCTTTCTACCTTTGTTCCAGGTCTCCCTCTCTCTCCCCCTCTGTCTGAACCTCCCATAGTCCTGCAACTGCCTTCTGTCTTTCTCCTTTCGTCCAAGCCTTTTTCTCTGTAGTCTTTCTAATGTGCTTACAAACCCCCCCCCCTTTCTCTGCCTCTTTCCTTCCCTCCCAGCAGATTTTAGCATATCTCTCTCCTCCTTTTTTTTTCCCCCTCAGATCTAGTATGTCTTCTTCCTCTTTTTCTCCTCCCAGGTCTAGTATCTGTCTTCTCTCCTTTCCCCCTGCTCTGGCATCTCTCTCTCCGCTCCCTTCCTCCTGTTCTTCCCTGGTCTTCCTTCTCAATTTATTTTCTGCCTCTGTCTAAATTATTTTATACTATTCAGTCCTCAATTTCCCTCTTTCAGTGTCTACCTATAGCTTGCCACCTCTTTCCCTCAACCCTTCAAGTAACTAACTCTATCCTCTTCCCTCAATCCTGCATGTGCCCTTTTTTCTTCCTCCTCTCCATTTCCTTCCAGCGTCTGCTCCCCCTGTCCCTCACACTTCCATTCAGAGGCTGTCCATCCTCTCCCCTACACTTCCATTCAGTGTCTCTTTCCCTCTCTCTACCCCTTCCATCTACTGTTCACTCTGTCTTGCCCCTTCCATTCACTGCCCTCTCTGCTCTTTCCATCCAGTGTCTGCCCTCTCTCTCTCTCTCTCTTCCATATGGCATCTTCCCTCTTTCTATGCTCCTTCCATAAACTATCTTGTGCCCCTTCTCTCCTTTGTACATGATTGATTTCAGCTCTGTCATCTCTCCATTTTTCTCTCTCTGTCACCACCCCCTCCCCTATGCTCTGGCATATATATCTCTCTTCTCCTTTCTTTCCTTCCCATCCCACGGTCTGGTATCATCCCTTCCCCGATTCCCTGGCATCTCTCTCATTTCCTTTTCTTCCATCTCTCCTTCCCCCTTCATGCTCTGACATCTCCTCCTTCCTTTCCCCCTTCTTTTTCCCTTGGTCTGGCATACCTTCCCCCTTCCCTCCATGCCCTGGCATCTCTTCTTCCCTCTAAGCCCTTGCATCTCCTTTCATTCCTTCCCTCATTTTCTTTTCAGTTAGTTGGGTAAAGGTGGGTGGAAGAGAGGGAGAAAGAGGTGTCACTAGTTACCATGGATCTGGTTTTGGGCTTAGGAGGCGGGCTGGTAATGTCAGAGGGAGGAGGCAGTAGGCAGTGCTGCTAGACATCAGGGATCTGGTTCGGTGGTGAGGACAAGAGGGGACAGTCATATCAGGGGTGGGTGCCACTAGGCATCGTGGAATCTGGAGGAGATTTTATTTGGGGAGGCTCAAATGGGTGCCTTGGACACCAGAGTTGGGTGGGAGTGGAGTTTCCCAAATGTCCAATAGAGGGTGCTAAACAGCAGGAACATCATGTCAGGCTATGCCTGCCCTGGACCTAGTGGGAAAAATCCAAGTAGTAAGTGTGCATATTTGACCATATTTTTGCTTTGTGCATCAACATGACATACTTAATGGCCTCATGTGTGTTCATTTGAATGAACATAAGAACTGCCATCTCCAGATAAGACCTTCGGTCCATCAAGTCTGGCGATCCGCACACGTGGAGGCCCAGCAAGGTGTACACCTAGCGTAATTTTAGCCACCCATATCCCTCTATGCCTCTCGTAAGAAGATGTGCATCTAGTTTGCTTTTAAATCCTAGAACGGTGGATTCTGCAATAACTTCCGATGGGAGTCCACCACTCGTTGCGTGAAGCAGAACTTCCTGATATTTGTCCTGGACTTGTCCCCCCTTAGCTTCAGTCCATGACCTCTTGTCCGTGTCATATTGGACATTGTAAATAATTTTTTTTCCTGCTCTATTTTGTCGATTCCTTTCAGTATTTTGAAAGTCTCAATCATATCCCCTCGCAGTCTTCTTTTCTCAAGGGAGAACAATCCCAGTCTCTTAAGTTGTTCCTCGTATTCCAAGTTCGCCATACCTTTTATTAGCTTCGTTGCTCGACTCTGCACCCTCTCCAGCAGTTTTATATCCTTCTTTAGGTTGGGAGACCAATGTTGGACACAGTATTCCAAGTGTGGTCTGACCATTGCCCTATAAAGCGGCATTATAACTTTCTCCGATCTACTAGTGATTCCTTTCTTTATCATGCCTAACATTCTATTTGCTTTCTTTGCCGCCACCGCACATTGTGCCGACAGTTTCAGGGTCCTATCTATCAGTACACTCGGGTCCTTTTCTTGTTCGCTCTTACCAGTGGTGTACCTAGCATATGTGACACCCAGGGCCCATCATTTTGTGACACCCCCCTCCCCCCAACTGTATGAAAACATGATTTTTAGTAACAATCCACATGTCACACATGAGTGAGTACCTAGGAAAAGGCAGCATCTTACATACTGCAATGAGCAGCACATCAATACACCCATTGTAAAACTAAACAAGCCAGACTAATACAGATCAATCCTGCAGTCAATCCTAACAAGAAACCATGTCTTTCGAACTCACAGAACACAGAAAACACCTTTGCCTAGTATGGAATATGTAATCACAAACAAACCCCTCCGTCTTTTACAAAACTGTAGTGTGGATTTTAGCTACGGAGGTAACAGCGCTGACGCTCATAGAATTCTGAGCATCAGAGCTGCTACCACCATGGCTGGCGCTAAAAAACGCTCCACAGTTTTGTAAAAGGGGGGATAAAATAGAAATACAGAGACAAAGGTTAAATTGAACCAGTAAGAAGCTGGACTCTGCATACAGTGCACCACAGAAACAGTGACACATGTCTCCTAAAGCAATAAATAGAAAATTTTTTTCTACCTTTGTCTTCCGTGGTTTCTGCTTTCCTCATCTTCTTGTAACTCTCTTCCTTCCATCCACTGTCTGCTGTCTCTCTTTCCCTATATGGCATCTTCTCTCCTTCTATGCCCCTTCCAGAAACTGTATGCCTCCCCTTCCATCTCTCCTTTCACCCCCCATTGGTCTGGCATCTCTCTCCTCTCCTTCCCTCTCCCACACCTCTCCTCTGCAATCCCTTTCCCTTTTTCCCTCATTTTCCTTTTCAATTTATTTTCTGTATCTGTCTAGATTACGTTCTTACTACCCTCTCATCAATGTCCTTTTTTACTGTCTTCCTAAAGCTTGCCACCTCTTTCCCTCACCCCTCCAGTATTTCCTAACTCAATCCTTTTCTCCCCATCATGTGCCCTCCTTTTATTTATCCCCTCCTTCCATCAGGTACCCTCTTTCTCCAACCCTTCCATCTAGTACCTTCTCCTCTCTCTGTCCACTTCCATCCAGTGTCTGCTACCCTCTTTCTCTCCTCCCATTTCTTTCCAGCATTTGCTCCCCTATCTCTCCCATCTGCACTTCCATCCAACAGAGGCTCCCCATTACCATCCAATGTCTGCCCTTTCTCTCTCCATCCACCCCTCTTCAATCAGCATCTGGGCTGGAACACTGCCCATACGCCGAGAGGTTGGATAGGCTGGGGCTCTTCTCTCTGGAAAAGAGGAGGCTCAGGGGTGATATGATAGAGACCTTCAAAATCATGAGGGGCATAGAGAGGGTGGATAGGAACAGATTCTTCAGGCTGAAGGGGACAACAGGTACGAGGGGGCATTCGGAGAAACTGAAGGGAGATAGGTTCAAAACGAATGCAAGAAAGTTTTTCTTCACCCAAAGGGTCGTGGACACTTGGAATGCGCTACCGGAGGAAGTGATCAGGCAGAGTACGGTACAAGGATTCAAACAGAGACTGGAGGGATTCCTGAAGGATAAAGGGATCATGGGATATTGAGAAAGCTAACCAGAAAATAAGTATAGAAACCCAGGTCGTGCATGTGCAAGACCGGAGGGCTAGGAAGGGAAACCAAGGCAGCATGGGGGCCCCTTCTGGTGATTTAGACAGGTCGTGACCTGTTTGGGCCGCCGCGGGAGCGGACTGCTGGGCAGGATGGACCTGTGGTCTGACCCGGCGGAGGCACTGCTTATGTTCTTATCTGCCCCCTTTCTTTCCCTCCAACATTCTTCCCCCTTATGTCTCTCCCCTTTCTCTGTACATCAATTCCATCAGCACCACCCTTCCATACCACCCTGCCCCCTTTCTTTCCCTCCACCACTCTTCCATTCCAGCAGTCCTGCTCCTTTCTCTCCCTTCATGCAGCAAGGTCCCGCTATGACTGTAGCTGCCGGTTGCCAGTCCACCCCACTCCGACGTACTTGCTCTGGAGCGGATTCAGCAGCCGCATGCTGGAAGGTCCCGCAATGACTCGTCTGCTAGCTCTGCTCCAGAAAAAGTAAGTTACGTCGGAAGGGGTGGACCCGGCAGACACAGGGAGTTGTGGCAATGTCCCGCAATGACTGCGTCTGCTGGGTCCACCCCCTCCAGAGTAACTTACTTCTTCCAGTACAGAGTCAGCAGACGAGTCATCGCGGGACCTTCCTACACCTCAGTGCGGCTGCTGACTCTGCTGCAGAGAAAGTAAGTCAGAGGTAATGTGACCATTTATTTTTTTTCATCAAAAGGGGACATCTATTAATTGACTGTATCCTTTCTTTAATTTCTTTCTTTCTGCACTCAGGCCCCATTGTCTCTTTCTATTCCCTCCCTCCCTCCCTCCTTCCCATGTCCTTAGTGCCCCCAGTGCCTCCTTCCCATGTCCTTAGTGCCCCCAGTGCCTCCGTCCTGTGTCCTTAGTGCCCCCTTCACATGTCCTTAGTGCTCCCAGTGCCTCCATCCTGTGTCCATAGTGCCCCCAGTGCCTCCTTCCCGTGTCCATAGTGCTCCAGTGCCTCCGTCCCATCTCCATAGTGCCCCCAGTGCCTCCGTCCCATCTCCATAGTGCCCCCAGTGCCTCCTTTCTGTGTCCTTAGTGCCCTCAGTGCCTTCCAGATTTTGTCCATCCCCAAAGCCAGCTAGTCAGCCAGCCTGCCTACCTACTTATCTCCCTCCCTCCCTGCTGTGCTAAAGCCAGCCAACTTGCCTGCCTACATCCTTCCCTCCCTGCCGCAGGAAAAAAAAAAAGCCTCTCTCCTTCCTTTCCCTCGGTCTGCACCGCTGCAGTCTTACCTCCCCGCTGCTGCTGCTGCTGCTAATCACCGACAAGAAGTCTTCTTTCCGACGTCAACTCTGGCCGAGAACGTCCTCTCTGATATCAGAATTGATGTCGTAAAGAAGATTTCTTGTCTGCGATTAGCAGCAGTAGCGGGGAGGTAAGACTAATGTGACCATTTATTTTTTTCATCAAAACGGGACATCTATTAATATTCAGTTCTGCCATAGCCCCACCCCCAGTCCTGCCCCCAATTTCTTCCATTCATTTTCATGTACACACAATATCTTATTAATTCATAATGGTAAACATAAAATATATTAAAAAACCACAAAGGACACGGTACGCAGAGAAAATGTTAATTATCATTTACGAGTTTCAGGGATTTTTTCAAAGATCTCAAACAGATTACTTTAAAATATGCAATGTCACCTCAGTAACTAAAAAAATAGACACATATAGTGAAAAATATAGACAGCAGATATAAATTCTCAAAACAGACACATTTTGATCACTAAATTGAAAATAAAATCATTTTTCCTACCTTTGGTGATTTCATGAGTCTCTTGGTTGCACTTCCTTCTTCTGACTGTGCATCCAATCTTTCTTCCCTTCTTTCTTTTGCATCCAACAGTTCTTTCACAATCCAGCCCCATCCCCTTTGGGTCCAGGTCTCTCTCTCTCTTTTCCCTCTATTACCCTCCCCAGATCCAGTGTCAGTTCTCCTTTATACCGTTGTTCCAGGTCTCCCTCTCTCTGTGTCTGAACCTCCCATAGTCCTGCATCTTCCTCCTGTCTTTCCCCTTTCGTCCAGGCTTTATCTCTGTAGTCTTTCTAATCTGCTTACAACACCCCCCCCCTTCTCTGCCTCTTTCTCTCCTTCTTTCCTTCCTCCCTCCCAGCAGATTTTAGCATATCTCCTCCTTTTTTCCCCTTAGATCCAGTATCTGTCTCCTTCCTCTTTTCCTCCTCCTAGGTCTGGTATCTGTCTCCTCCCCTTCCCCCCTGCTCTGGCATCTTCTCTCCATTCCGTTCCTCCGGTTCTTCCCTGGTCTTCCTTCTCAATTTATTTTCTGTCTCTGTCTAAATTCTTTTTTATCATTCAGTCTTCAATTTCCCTCTTTCACTGTGCCTACCTATAGCTTGCCACCTCTTTCCCTCACCTCTTCCAGTATCTAACTCTATCCTCGTCCCTCAATCCAGCATGTGTCCTTTTTTTCTTTCTCCTCCCCACTTCCTTCCAGTGTCTGCTCCCCCTCTCCCCCACACTTCCATTCAGTGTCTGTCCCTCTCTCTACCCCTTCCATTTACTGTTCACCTTCTGTCTCGCCCCTTCCAGTCACTGCCCTCTCTGCCCTTTCCATCCAATGTCTGCCTTCTCTCTCTTCCATACATCTTCCTTCTTTCTATGCTCCTTTCATAACTATCTATCCTGTGCCCCTTCTCTCCTTTGTACATGATTGATTTCAGCTCTGCCACCTCCTCATTTTTTCTCTCTGTCACCATCCCATCCCCTATGCGCTGGCATCTCTTTCTTCTCCTTTCTTTCCTTCGCACCTCACAGTCTGGTATCTTCCCTTCCCCAATTCTCTGGCATCTCTCTCCTTTCCTTTTCTTCCATCTTTCCCTCTCCCTCTATGCTCTGACATCTCCCCCTTCCTTTTCCCTTAGGCTGGCATACCTTCCTCCTTCCCTCCAAGCCCTGGCATCTCCTTTCATTCCCTCCCTCATCTTCCTTCTCCCTCCAGCTGGGTACAGCAATATTCTCCCCTGCAGCTCTGGACTTCCCCACACCTGTTCCCCCCAAATTGCCATGCTTCGGTTCCTCTTCTTCCTTCCTCCCTCCCCCTCGGGACTCTGCGGCACCATCAGCTCTTACTCCCTCTAATGCTGGCCCTTCAGCTCCCGACTTCCCCACACCTGTTCTCCCCCCCGGATCGCTATTATTTTAAATGTTATGGCAGCCTTGGCATTGTATCCATCAGAGGAGACTTCTAACCTCAGCCTGCTCTGGAACTCTTCCTGCAACAGTGAGTTCCTGTTCCCGCCTAGGCGGGCGGCTGCTGTAGGAAGAGTTCTGGGGCAGGCCGAGGTTAGAAGTCTCCTCTGACGGATACAGCGCCGCATCTGCCATAACATTTAAAATAATAGTGATCTGGGGGGGGGGGGGGGTAGGGAAGGAGCAGGTGTGGGGAAGTCCGGAGCTGCAGGGCCGGCGTTAGAGGCAGCTAAGTGTCCAACGTCGCCTTCAAAACCGGGATGTCTGACACAAGTCACTCTGGAGTTCCTTGCTATCCTTCTGTGATCTGATTGCATAGCTTTGTGTCGTCTGCAAACTTGATGATCTCACTGGAAGGTGCAGCCGTGTAGGTCACAACCAAATAAATCCACACCCAGTCCCTTCCTGTACTGCTCGCTGGCGTATACTACTACTATTATTTCTATAGCGCTGTCAGACGCACGCAGTGCTGCACAGGGTCACAAAGAAGAAGACAGTCCCTGCTCAAATGAGCTTACAATCTAAACAGCCAAGACAAACAGGATGTCATGGATACAGTTAAGGGGAAGGGTTAATCAGCTGGCTGGGTTGGTGGGCAGAAGAGTAGGGTTAAGGATTGAAGTAGAGAATGACACGATGGTTGTTACCCGCGGCTAGCCGCGAGTAGCCGTGGGTAACCCGCCGAAACGGGGAAAGAAAAATAGTAGTCACTGTGGGGATGGGGACAAGGCCATTCACTGCCCTGTGGAACGGTGAATGGTCTTGTCTCCGCATTGAGGCAATCAAGGATCGCGTGGTCCAGCAGCCCCCACCCTCCCAATCGCAGCATTTAGCCAGTTCCCCCCTCCACCTCACCTTATATTTCGAGTTTGCCGGTTTTCTATTTCGCCAAGCCGCATGCTTTCAAAAAGCCGTGCACACGCGGCTGCTGGAGTTGTTCAATCTTCTCTGCTGCAACTTCCTGTTTCTGGTTGTGTCAGAGCAGAAGATTGAACAACTGAGCAGCCGCGTGTGGGTGGCTTTTTGAAAGCGTGCGGCTCGGTGAAATAGAAAGCCAGCAAACTCGGAATATAAGGTGAGGTGGAGGGAGGGAACTGGCTAAACGCTGCGATCGGGCGGGTGGGGGCTGCTGGACCGCGCGATCGTGCATGTGCCCGGCTCACACTAGGAAGGAGGGAGTGAAAGGGAAAAATATTCTGGGCCAAGGGGATGAAGAGGGAAAGAAAGAAACCCACAGCAGGAAAGAAAGGGGAGGACAGGCAGGTGAGCCAGATGCTGGAAGCAGGGGGTTGGGAAGAAAGAGGGAAAGAAGCTAGATGGGGTTGAAAAGAAGACACACACTGGTATGAAAGAGGACGATAGGGGAAATCTGGACACAGGAAGGTAACAGAGAGGGGAAATTATGTGCATGGGGGCATAGGGACAGAGACATAAAAGGGACTTGCCATGGGGATGGTATATGGACACGGGGGGGAGGGCAATGCCAGATACATAGGGGAGATATTAGAAATGGGGAAAATAGGAACACAGAAGCGGGATGGTTTGTGGGGATGGTACAGGGACCGAGCTCGCAGGCTCCAGCAGCTTGCACAAATTACATTGTAACGTGCCACAAAAATAAGAGGGAGGGAGGTAGATAGATAGGCCACGCGAGAGGAGCTGAAGGGTGGTAGAAAGGAACAGATGGTAAAGGAGTGAGGGAAGCGTGGTGGTGGAAAGGAATAGAACAGACATTGAAAGAGAGTAGAGAGGAACAGGCCCTGAAGGGAAATGTGGAAGACAGAGTGGGGAGAAGACGCTGGAAGGGAAGAAGACAGATGCCAGACTATGGGGGAGCGGAGGGAATAAGATGGGTGCTAGACCAATTGGGGGGGGGGGGGAGTGAAGGAAGAGGCACAGTAACAGCAAATGGAAGACACAGAGAGAAGACACACAGTGGATGGAAGGAATTGAATGAGAAGATGTGGAAAGCAGAAACCAGACAACAAAGGTAGAAAAAAAAATTCTATTTATTTATTTATTTTTTGCTTTAGGATAAAGTAGTATATTAATTGTGTTGATAAAAATTTATAAACAAAGCCCTGCCAGCTCAACATCTTTCTCTAGTTCAGCAGCCAGAACTTTGATTTATAAGGAAGGAATAAGCTAAATATTGCAGTACTAAGGCTTATATGGATGCTGCGGGGACGGTGACGGGGCGGTGAATGGAATGGGGGTGATGGGGTGGTGAAGGGGACGATGGGCCAGGGAAGGGGACAGATTTTTTCCCCGTGTCATTCTCTAGGTTGAAGTCTATACCTTGCGATATCTATGCAGCTGAGCGTGCAGTAGCTTTCAGCATCTGCCGTACTGTGTACAAGTTTTACCTTTTTTTAAAGTCCAGGTAAGAGAAAGGGACAGTTTCTCACATCATTTCCTGATATACGAGTTCAATCTCTGGCAATTGGTTCTTCATCATCCCACTTGATCCTTGCTATGATGTTAGGATTGAGACCATAATAGCCTTACTGAATCAAACCAATGGTCCCCCATCTAGCCCAGTAGCTCATCTTCATGGCAACCAATCCAGGTCATTAGTATCTGGCAAAACCCCAAATAGTAGCAACATTCTATGCTACTGATCTAGGGCAAACAGTGGCTTCCTTATATCTATCTCAATAAAAGATTATTAACTTTTCCTCCAGGAAATTAAAACCAGCTACATTAACTGCTCTTACCACAACTTCTGGCAACCCGTTCCAGAGCTTAACTATTCTCTGAGGGAAGGCTTCCAGGTCAGCCGCAGGCAGCATGTAGGAACTGCTGCTTGTGGCTTTGTGAAGAAGTGCAGCTGGAAGGAAGAGGCAGCCACTTAGACATCTTAGAGCAGGTACACTCCTGCGGTAGGGAAGAAGGCACAAACTTGGGTTACAGTTAGAGGGAGTGGGTGCTTTGGAATACAGCCCCCCCCCAAAAAAAAAAAAATTTTTTTTACAGAAAAGTAGAATTCCTTCCTTCCTTGGTTTAATGAAAATGTTTGAAAGCTGAAACAAGGATTTTAGATATCTAGCGGGGAGACATGGTCAAATTTACTTTTAGCGAAGATGAGCTTGGCTGCGGCATTCTGAATCCATTGGAGTCTGTGGAGGTTTTTCTTAGTTAGGCTTAAGTAGATAGAGTTGCAATAGTCCAATCTGGAGAGGATGATGGATTGGACAAGGAGGGTAAAATGTTTTTGATGGAAGCAGAATCTAACTTTCCTCAGCATGTGAAGGCTGAAAAAGCATTTTTTTTTTTTTTACCAAGGATTGGAGGTGGTCATTGAAGGACAATGTGGAATCAATGATGATGCCCAAGACCTTGCTCAAGAACTCAAGCTGCAGAGAGGAGCCAGAGGGTAGTGGGATGGAGGTGGGTAGGTGATCTAGTTTTGGACCGAGCCAAAGAAGTCTTGTTTTGGACTCATTCAATTTCATTTGCACAGTGAGGGCCCAGGATTGTAGGTTCATTATACAAGAGGATATGTTCTTAGACAGGTCGGTGAGGTTCGAATCATCAACTGATACATTTGCTCTTATTTTCCTCTATTTTATTTTTTACTCTTGACATAATCCTGTCTCATTCACATTGATATAAAAAAATCAACAAAGAGTGATCTGTCTACACTTGCAGAACACAAACATTTGCTGAAACAGTGATCTCTGTTGGAACAAATGTCAATCAAGAACATGTCCCACCAGATCAATCATTTGTTGCAGATTTGGAGAAACAAGAGCATCAGTTAGCATGTGTGGAAAATAAATCACAGATACAACTGGTAAATTAAAATTCCCCGTAATTAATAATTTTTCACATATCTACCGGAAGAGAAATTTAAAAATTTAAAACATTTGAATAATTGCCCAATAGGGCACCTGGTGGGCAATAACCTAGATACAGTAAAAATACAGTTACCCATCAATTGTTCCTTGATAAATCTGTTTAAAAGCTAAGTTTTGATGAAAAAATAATATTTTAAAAATCCACCCCCTCTTTTCAATCCTTGACATATCCATCCCCACTCAAACCCGTGGGCAACTCTGCTTCACCAATGTCTTTAAGGTTCTGTTTTACAAAGCTGCTCTAGCAATTCTCCCACGGCAAATGCATCAAAACCCATAGGAATTGAATGTGCTTTGTAAAAGGGACCATAAAATTAGTGAAAATCATATAATGACTGCTCACTTTCAAAAACTAATAAAATTTATCTTATGAAACATACAGTAGTGCCCAGACAGTTGCACTGCTTTCTTCAGCAAGACGCAGCTTCAAAACTCCTTTGTTTCTATGCTATAGTCATACTACAGACTTACTTTCATTTCAAATGTAGCATGTCTGCTTCTGATGATTGCTAGTGTATGGTCTAATGTCTGGCAACTAAAATTCAATGCAAAGAAGGGCAGAGTGATGCATTTAGGGAGTAGAAATCAGAGGTGGCCCATTTAATTTTATTGTTTGTAATCATGTGCAGGGAAGCGAGAGGCTGATTTGCATGGATAGCGAAAGGGACCTTGGGGTGATAATATCTGAGGATCTGAAGGCGAAAAGCAGTGTGACAAGGCGATGGCTGTAGCCAGGATGCTGGGCTGTATAGAGAGAGGCATAACCAGAAGAAAGGAGGTGTTGATGCCCCTGTTCAGGTCATTAGTGAAGAATTGTGTTCAGTTTTGGAGGTTGCATCTGACTAAGGACATAAGAATACTTGAAGTAGTCCAGAGGAAGGTGATAAAAGTAGGGGGTCTGCACCAAAGGAAGTACAAGAGACTGGAAGACCTCAACATGTATATTATGGAGGAGAGGAAGGACAGGGGTGATATAATGAAGATGTTTAAATATTTGAAAGGTATTAATATAGGACCAAATCTTTTCCAGAGAAAGAACATTGGTAAAACTAGAAGACATAATTTGAAGTTGAGGCATGATAGACTTAGGGAGTAATGTTAGGAATTATTTTTTCATGGAGAGGGGAGTGGATGTCTGGAATGCCCTCCAGAGGGAGGTGGTGGAGAAGAAAATGGCAACAGAATAAAAAAAAAAAAAAAAGCATGGTATGAGCACAGAGGATCTCTAACTAAAATATGAATGGGCAAACGTTCACAGTCTGAATCCCGCAAAGGGCATGGTTTGGATAGACTGAGCTTCAACAACTCCAGTAGTTGGAACCCAAGGATAGTACCGGGTGGACTTCTAAGGTCTGAGGCCCAGAAGAAACAAAGAAGAAGAAAAAAAAAGACAATTCAATCATGAAATTGTAATGCATGTAGTTACAAGGCAGACTGGATGGACCATTCAGGTCTTTATCTGCCATCATTTACTATATTTCTTCCCTCCAAAAATGGCTCACCAAGCACAATGTAGACAAAATAAGACACAAATAAAGATTATTCCAATTTACATCTGCTGATCCCGGCATCAGCTTCTGACAGCAACTCTTGCATGGTAAGAAGGAATCATCTGATCAGTTTTTAGACACATCAGAAGTTTCTGTGTAATTAAGATAATTTCCAACAAGATTGTGTTCCTGGTTTGTCTTTGTGTTGTGATCAAACTCTGCCCCCTGACCTATGCTCCACTAAAGATTGAGGGTATTTAAACTACAGCAATCAGCAAGTTTTTAACTGTTATCCTGAGAGTTTTCTCTTTGCTTTCAGTTCCTGGTTTGTGTTCATCTCATTATCTAGCTCCACCCCTGACCTGTGTTCCACTGCAGATTGAGAGTATTTAAAAGCTTGAAGCAGCAGCATGCACATGCCTCTTATGCATGTCAAGGAGCAAGTCATGTTCCTTTACATGCTCCATCACATAGACCTTATAAGCATTTTTTTGGTTTTTCTATGATTCAACATATATAACAGTAACGTAGTGATTTGGAATCACTCCTTCTCACACCGCATCCCATCAAGTTGCCTAGAAAGACACATAGTGACATCATATGGTTTAAGCTTGGCTGCAGCTTTATTCCAGATAACAAATAGAACAGTCTGAGCCATAACCCTATAAACCTTAAATCATCACAAACCAAACATCCCTGGACTCCACCTGCCATGCACTAGCTATGTGGTCCCAAGCCATCTGCTGTCCCACCATGGCAGCTCAAACCCTCTGAACTG
Source organism: Geotrypetes seraphini (assembly GCF_902459505.1). Classification (NCBI taxonomy): domain Eukaryota; kingdom Metazoa; phylum Chordata; class Amphibia; order Gymnophiona; family Dermophiidae; genus Geotrypetes; species Geotrypetes seraphini. The sequence continues at coordinate 16,194,613 of NC_047088.1, forward strand.
TAGTTTACACACCACATTACTAGCTGTGAACTGCTAATATTGAGATTTGGCACCTGCCAGGTCCAAGCCAAAGAACTCTAACCACAAACATTCCCAAACCCAACTAAGCAAACCATTTTCATTCTTAATATCTCCTGGCTCCACCCAACTGTGATAACCACATCCCAAAATTACAACATGAACCCCTCCATCAAAAGGGAAAGATGGAGAGAAAACAGACAGCAGGAAACAGCTTCACAAGGCACCTTCAACTGCTGAGTGAATAGTTCCCGATGTGCTTGGGTCCCTTAACAAGCACCTCCCACAACTCTGACATTCAATTAACTCATCCAATCCTAAGGATCATAATTCAAAACTCCCAGATTACCCCCTTCCTCTCAACCAAGCCTAAACACCCAGCTCAATCCCCACCCCCCACCGGTATATCCAGTCACGGAGCCAACCCTGGTTAAATGTGACATCGGCTTTGCCTTTCTTTTGTTTTGTATATTTATAAGCCAGTTCTTCCGTTTTAGATATTATTAGTGTTTAAACCCGTTACATTAACAGGTGCTAGAATATGTCTGTCTGTCTTTCTTTGTCTCTCCCTGCCCGTCTCTCTCTTCCTTCCTTTCTTTCTCCCTCCTGCTGTCTGTCCTTTCTTTCTGGTTCTCTCTGGCACCGTCTTTCTTTCTGTCTCTCCCTGCCTGCTGTCTTACTATGTGTCTGTCTTTTGTTCTAATACGCTGCCTGCCTGTCTCTCCATGGCCCCCTTCTGTCTCCCCTCCTCCAAAGCAAACCAAGATTGCTCCCAGGCCTCTTTTCCCTCTCCGTCCCCTCCACTTCCCTGTGCAGCAGCAGCATTTCCCTCTCACCCTTTCCTGTGCAGCATTTCCCGGCCTTCTCTGTGCAGAAGCAGCATTTCCCCCCCCCCCACACCTCCCTGTGCTGCAAGCATTTCCCAGCCTTTCCTGTGCAGCAGCAGCAGCATTTCCCGCTGCCCTCTTCCCAGCCGCCGCGTTTAAATTGAGAAAAGCGCTGCACCGCTCTACCACTGGCTTTGGCGTCTTCTATCTACTGCGGCCAACCCTAGCGGAAACAGGAAGTAGTCAGAGAGGGCGGGACGCAGTGGACAGAAGACGGCAAGGCCAGCGTTAGCGCGGTACAGCGCTTTTCTCTGAATTTAAATGCGGATGAGCCGGCGAGGAGGCTTTGGTGGTGAGTGAGGGCGGGAGGGGGGAGTCGCTGGCTGTGCTGTGTTTCTCCGCATTCCGATTTGTCTGGCCGCCACATACGCACTCCTGCTGGCCACGGACCTACTGATTACAGATCACAGAAGCACGCAGGTAAGTGCGCATGCGTGGCTAGGGTTTTATTATATAGGATTGTAATTGTACTTTTAAATGGGAGACTGGCTGTATTTGTATGCAGTGATTTAAAAATCAAAAGCATCATCACATTATGCATTGCTATATGTGAAGCATTAACACTTCATATTGGAGGACTAGAACCAATCTTTTGTTTTTAATTTTATAGGGCCTCTTCAAATTTAGCATCTCTTCAGGAACTGCATTAATAGCGGATTTCAGCCTCTTTCAGGGCTCTCTGATTATCCTTGGCAATGTTACATCCATTTGAACTGCTCAGTCACTCCCAATAAGCATGCATTTTTGACATCATTAAGACTCTTTAGGTTTCTCTTTACAATTTCTGCAAGTAAAAAATCTTGATAACTGTCTTGAATTAGTTGCTGTTCTCGCCTCTTCTGCTGTCTAGAACCCATACTCTTACCCAAAGCCATGGATGGATCGCTATTGCTTAACATATGAAAGAGGTCATGTATAATCATCAGGCAATACTTATTTTTAAATGAGAGAAATTTCTGTGAGGAACAGAGTAGTTCTTTAGTGAATGGATTCTGGTGTCATGTTTTTGGAAGATGCTCAGCTCAATTGTAAAGCAGAATCTTGATTTAATACTTTACTTTTTGTGTTAGGTAAACTTGCTCAAAAGTTATTATATGTAAGGTGAAACTATTTTTTAAGAAATCCTGGTTTTCCAAAGGTCTCTGGGGATTTAGGCTTCAACTTCATTGGGCAGAGCATAGCTGGAGAAAGAATACCACATCAGAAAATCTTAAATTTTATAAGGAAACCTTGAGTAGCAAATGTTAAGATTAGCAAATGAGGTTTTGTGTCCCAAATGATTTATGCAGAGGAAACATTTTTCATCTGTGGTTTTGCATAGTGTATATTCTTGTAGTGATGAACAGAGATTAGTTATTCCAATTGAGATTCCTCAATCCAGTTTGCACAGTTTTTGCTAAATAAGTGTTACCATTACATGTTTTATCTACACTCGCTTTCACATAAATCTGAACCACATCCACTTCAGAAATTTTCCAGGTTAAGGAGAGAGAAACAGTATTAGCATGTTTTATCCCCTACTATTTTTATTGGAGAAATTATTGGCTACTGTACATTGTTTCATCAATGTGGATGTTATCTTTCCAAAGTTGATTAACGTTGGAATGAATTTTCTCCAATTTATCTAGATATTTTGAATTATACCTTAATAGGAGGATTAGTCCCAGAGATATGGAAATGGTCTGTGTTTACGCAATCGTTAAAGAAAGCTGTCTTTAGTTAGTCTTGACCAATTACAGGCTGGTTTCAAATCCTCCTTTCATGGCAAAACCTTTGTAAGGCAGTTGCATGTCAAGTGGTACAATTATGGGACACAACTAATCTATCTTTATATAGATTTGATATACCACTGGTGGTCTCACATCACAGTGGTTTACATCAAATGTAAATAAACATAAAAAGGCTTCAAATAATCAGAAAAACTAAACAGCAGTATATGCAACAGGAACATGAAGCCTCACACATGGTACTAACTGCACTAAATCCATCCCTGGATATTTGACCATTTAGCTCAGGCTCCCTTAACAAAACAGCAAAAAAAGGTCTACAATTGAGTGTAAAATTTTGCTTCCAGACTCAGTCATAAATTGCATACATACCTGGTTGATGGTGGGAGCCAACCTGCCATAAGCTTAACAGATGCAATTTAGGATGCAATGCCACTCTCACCTGCAAATTTTTATTTCCTTTTTAATCAAAGCCCAAAAATCTTTAATCTTAGGACATTCCCATTACACATATTTATAAAATTACATTTAGGTTGCTTTTCTTCCTCCCCTCCCTCCCACTGTAGTCTATGAATACCCTGAAGATACACTAAACAGCACATAATCCATTTTGGTCACTTTATTAAATGAGATATTAAATACTTTTAAGTTCAACTACTAAACAGCACTTTGAATGGTGAAAACACATAGTATATTTTCATATCTGAATGCTTGTTCTCTTTTAAAAACACAATTCCAGTCCTTAGATATATTACAAAACAGCCTTGTAGGAAGAGGTGACACCCTTTTCTACAGTACGTCCGATATTTAATAGAGAACTGAAGGGCTTCTAACAGAAACAAAGGCAAATCTTCACAGCTGTACAATTTCAGCAGTCAGTGCTGGTGGAAGGGATCAGAACATTACTCAACAACCAGGACAAAACATACACAGTATCACATTACTAAGCAAAAAACGCTTTACATCCAAGGTAATAAACAGTTACAAAAATGTAGAGGATTTAGCAGGCAGAACTGTAGGATAAGCAACATTTTAAACTGTCATTTTGTTGAAGCCATTGCAACTAGTTAAAACATCTAAAAATATAAAAGTGAGCCTGTTAATATCTGGATTGATTTTATTTTCTGTCCTTAAATATTGGTTAAAGCTTGATGAATACTTAGAAAGTACAGAGAAAGCAGCTAGACACCTACTGAAAAAACAGTTTTATGTTATGTGGTCCAAGTTTTACCTTCATGTTTCAGACTTCAGCTATTCCTTCCTTTTATTTATTCTTGTTTTCCTTGGTACAAAATGTGCCATTAAAATGTTGCCTAAAACTTGCAAATCTAAAAATGAGACATGAGTGCATTACAAACTCTCAAATTCCAAAACTTTTGACCTTGTTACTGTATAATGGAAATTATTATTATTTTTTTTAAAGAATATATTATCTTACAGTGCCTGGAAAGTAATTTATCATCTCTCCAAAACCAAAACCAAATCACATTTAATTAAACATGTGGCAAAATCTTAAAAAACCCACCATGGACATTTTACTCTGGCATTTTTTTATGGCTTTTATGGGGGTCAATTTCAAATGAAGCACTGTTCTGTTAGTACTAAACAGACACCTTGTACAACACATCAGAAGTTATTAGCAACATTATTTTGAAACAAAATTTCCTTCTATTGGGGTGTAACATTTATGTCTCCTCCAGAAACATACAGTTAAATAATTTAAAAACAGTCTCAAGTTGCACAAGTCATTTTTCTATTTTTTTTCCATTTGTTCTCTTCCGGCCGGGGTACTGCGTTTACTGTGCTGCCGGCCGGAAAATTTGATGCAATGACATCATGTTCAACTTTATTATCCACTCATAACCTGCTTCTTTTCTGAGCATTCCCATTCTGTTGTGACCCTCTGTTTTAAACATATTAAAAATAACAAATTATTTGCATAATACACTTTTACCTTTATAAAATGGGATATATTAAAAACCAAATTAGAAAAGAATGATCAATCTTCTTTCTAAATGTATTTCTACTACTCTGAATGTAAGCTGCATATGGCAACCCTATCCTTGCTGCATTGTGAAGTGCATGATTCAATTTCATGAGCAAAGAGTCCCAAGGAAAAGTAGGTGCACGCATGAAGTGTAATTAATAAATCAGACTCTAGCTCAGAATTAGATCAGTAAGCAATCTCTTTTCAAAAAAAAAAAAAAATTCAGACAAAATATTAGAAAGGCTGAATAGACTCATCTGTAGGAATACAGGCATTATTTCATAATTATGGCAGTACTGCAGACTGCTGAAGCACATGCCTCTTACCAATATCTTTAAAATCAGTACAAAGTGCTCCTTTAATGCAATTTATTTAAAAACTGGAGATCTAACAATCACTGAAGTGGCACATAGAGAAGGACTACATGGAGGATAAAACTTATAACCTCAGGTGTTTGTCAGTAATCATTTTACAGCAAACAATGGAAAGCAAAGTGTGGCAGAAAAGAAGAGAGAAGGATTAAAACGCATTCTTCTCTCAAGTTAATTAAGGCTATGTATACAGTTTTAAGATAACTGCAGAACCCCTGACTAGTTTTAGGACAGTAGTATTAAAGAATATTGCACATTGTTGTAGATAAGGTAATCTTCATCTCCCAATTTGTAATAAGACAGAATTTGTGAGTCTAAGCAAGTCTCGGTTTCCTTCACCTGAAAGGCAAAGACCTTTCAAGGAATAGCATAGAACAGTATCCTGTAATTTGAGGAATCAATTCTAAGAAAGAACTCATCTGTCCAAACACAAGGAAGCAATATACTCCTGATAGAAAAAGAAAAATCACATACTGATGTCCTAAACACGAGCAGAAAACCTGAATGAGAAACAAATTTTGGCAGGGCAATGAAATCATATCAGACTCTCAATGTTTGTATTAATTGTGAATCTATTAATGCCAGTTTAAGATGGTTTTTATATTAACAGGACAGATGACACCATGAAGTGATAATGTATGTAAGCATTATTTTCCTATCTTTTAGTAAACTTTTTGAATGATAAAGTAAACTTCAAGTCACTTAGGGGAAAAAAAAATCTTAAACATACGGTGGGGGTGGGGTGGGGGAGAGAGTATGAACAAACTAACAAAGTCTTTACTTTTACCGAGGGCAAAAACTGGTAATATTTCAATAGGGTTAAATCAGAGTGCTGTATACCATTACAAGGTGAGAAGAGAAATCTTGGCCAAAAACCACTCATATTTCTTTAGATATTACAACACCAAGAATATGCTGTTTCTCAAACTGCTTGCTCAACCCACTTCAAATAGAGGGAAAATGGACAAGTAAACCACAAGAAAGTACAAAAGTGATTTAAAACCTCCCCAAACTTAAGCACATGGTGCTACATAAAGGGGCACTTTAAAATGGGTGTTAAATGGTTTTTATCAGAAAACCACATTACTGCAACACCACTAATTCTAAGCCATTTCCACAAAAAGTCTATGCCTAATATTCTATGATTGACACCCATCCGCTACTGAAAACTCTTAAGAGCAAGCTTAAACCTACTGGAAATATTCAGTTGTGGACTTGTGCTTTAACTGAATATTGATTCACACTGAATTTTACATGCTTAAGACTACATATGTCTGAACTATCCTTTCCTGCTTGATATTTTTCCAAAAGGTTTCCATGCTATGAAGCAGATTTCTGTTTATGTAGTGTTGCAACTCATGTCCAGTCCTGGGGAAGACAATAAGTAAACAGCAATTGTTTAGTTGAAAATTGCATTTCCTCAATCTATCTCGAAATGCGAATAGCGGTCCACAATGTGCCAAATTTTAACTGTATTAAAGTAAAGTGTTCCTGTGGTGTGTTTTAGGCAAAATCAGATAACACTAGTAGTTTTTTTGTTGTGTAGAAATTCTACCCTTGCAAAAAGCAGGTTCATAAGTCTAGAGGTACTTTGTACTCCAGGTAATTTTCAAAGGTCCTTCCCTTTAAATGTGGTGTAAATTCTGCAAGTAGAGGTTATCTACAAACATTGGACCAAAGCAGTGTGAAAATTACCTCCAAAAGACTGAACACTGTTTTAAAGGTGACATGAATTTTCATGACATTTTTTTGTTCCCTTCTGGTTAATCAGAAGTAGCCTCCACTTGACCACAGTACCATTTTCCTTCAGATACCTAGCCCCCCCCCCAAAAAAAAAAAAAAAAAAATCTGGCTCAGCCACAGCAAGAGACCACAGCTTCATCCACATGACAGTGAGGGTCAGTATAGTATAATGGCAAGGACTCTATATTGGCTATGAACACTATCCAGCACCTATAGCTGATCTGAGAAGCAGAAACTAATTTACTGCTCTTCTAGTGACAGGCTTCACCGAAAATACACTGGTAGAATTGCCCAACCCAGATTTTACACATGCAAGAATTTCATACTACAAGCTGGAAGTTTCTTAGAATCAAACGGTGCTCTTTCTAGCTAAATACTTTCCTTTCTCAACAACATGGCTAGTGAATGTGTCACAGTAACTACCGGTATATATGAAAAAATATGTAGCCTGAAACAGAATTGTTTTTGGCATTACCAAAGTATGTCATCACTCGTTCTTAGAATACATGACCATAAATTCAAAGAATGCATTACAATAATCATGTGGGTCATATACAAAGATTTTCTCTATTCTCAAAAAAAAAAAAAAATCTTTACTGAAAAGCTTTTAATTTACTATCATTAATCCAAATTCCATCTTCAAGGGTATTTCATACACATTTTTATTTCTCTTACAGATTCTTTGCCATTGCAGATATAGTGCCCTTATGGTAAAGCAAGAAAAATATCTTAGCCATAGACACTTCATGTATTCAATGGATGAGTAGCTTGGAAGCATCTTTTTCTCTTCCTGGCAGACTGTGCTTCACTAGGCAGCATGTGTTAGCTGAAACATTTTCCAGATTAACAAAAATCCAACAAACAGGCATACTTTGTGGCATATGTGCTCAACTGATCCATGCTGCATGGTGACAAAAGTAAATCTCCAAGTATGGTCTTGAAATTCCATAGGCACATTTGATCAAGATGAATATTTTTTGATAACCCAGCCAACATATCTATGTTAATTAAATAGTTTCAGTAAAACAAATCGCATGTTATTGTGTATAGGTGCATAAATACATTAAATACATCAGTATGTATAAGGCATTAAGAGCTAGGTTCACTAAAAATTTTCAACACGCATTAATATGTGTTCTTTACCACAGGTGGGACCTACTTATTAAAGCACATTAATGCTGTAGCACTTCTTTAGTAAATCTAGCCCTAAATCAGGGGTCTCAAAGTCCCTCCTTGAGGGCCGCAATCCAGTCGGGTTTTCAGGATTTCCCCAATGAATATGCATGAGATCTATGTGCATTCACTGCTTCCAATGCATATTCATTGCGGAAATCCTGAAAACCCGACTGGATTGCGGCCCTCAAGAAGGGACTTTGAGATCCCTGCCCTAAATGATTTTCATGTTGCCTAATACTGATTATTTGGATGGATTCAATCTTAGGTCAATGGCGCCATGTGGTATGTGGGTCCTGCTGGAAACTTAGAATACCTCTACAGTAACTTCTGTTGCTGATCATCGCTTTTTGTAACAATTATTTGTGCTGTGCTCCTTCCCACTAGTTTGGACTGGCTGCTGTACATCCAGCAAGTGATCCCTCCCAATCTCTCTTATACTATAACAAGCTGCTTCTATGCACATCAAACATGGATACATGTGCACACTTTTACTTTCCTTTTCACAACGCTTCGATGACTGCTGAAAATGGCAGGCATACAGGCTCTGAAGGGCATGCCAATGGAGCTGGTATTATTTTAGGGCAAACTTGTTTTCACTGAAAACATTTTGATCTCTCCTGCACTCAGTGTGTAAGAATATTCCAAGTAACATCACTTAAACATGACAGGGAGAATTGGTATGTTCCATAACGAAAAACAAAAGGAAAAACAAAATGTCTGCAAACTATGCAGAATACAGTTTGGCATTTAAAAGGGGCACACCAAACCATTTATACAGCTGAGTTCTGTTAAGCCATTGATTCCTAAAAAAATAAAAAGGTCTTTCTTCAATTTTATCACTCTTTTAATGCAACCCCACTCCCCATTTATTTCCCTTGGGAAGGTCCTGCATGTTTGCTTCTCATGGAAGGTGGTGAACGCTGCAATGGTGGAGGCTGCATGCCTCCAGCCACAGTCTGGTACATTCCCCTCATATCAATCTGAGGGTAGGCAGAGGGATTCAAGATCAAGTTTGGAGGTTTCTGAATCATGAGGTGGCTCAATGCTGCTTGCTGATAAGCTATATGTTGCTGTTGCTGATTGTATTGCTGCTGTAGTCTTCTGCCCATCAGTATCCTCTGCACGCAACTGATCAACTACAAAGAAAAAAGTACAGCAGTCAAAAAATAAATAAAACAACCCCCCCCCAAAAAAAAAAAAGAAAGAAAGATGCATTTATCTTATTACGCAGACTGTAAGAACTGAAGAACACAGATCCCAAGAAGGCCTTTCCAATGTGCTCAGTAAAGGGTAGACTACTAACCCATGAAGTCGTCTAATACATAGAGAAGTGATTCTTAACCTTTTTCAATTGAGACAATCCTGATGAATGTTTGCATAGATGACACATTGCATACATGACCCTCCTGGACCTTTGGTCTGATAGAAACATAGAAACATGATGGCAGATAAAGGCCAAATGACCCATCCGCAGTAACCATGATCTCTTTCTCTCTCCGAGAGATCCCACATGCCTATCCCAGGCCCTTTAGAATTCAGACAGTGTCTCTGTCTCCACCACCTCTTCTGGGAGACTGTTCCAGGCATCTACCACCCTTTCTGTAAAAAAGTATTTCCTTAGATTACTCCGGAGCCTATCACCTCTTAACTTTATCCTATGTCCTCTCATTGCATAGTTTCCTTTCAAATTAAAGAGACTCGACTCATGCACACTTATATTACGTAGGTATTTAAACGTCTCTATCATATCTCCCCTCTTTCCTCCAAAGTGTACAGATTGAGATATTTAAGTCTGTACTTATACGCCTTATCACGAAGACCATGCACCATTTTAGTAGCCTTCCTCTGGACCGACTCCATCCTTTTTATATCTTTTTGAAGGTGCAGCCTCCAGAATTGTACACAATATTCTAAATGAGGTCTCAACAGTCTTATACAGGGGCATCAATACCTCCTTTTTCCTACTAGCCATACCTCTCCCTATGCACCCTAGCATCCTTCTAGCTTTCGCCATCACCTTTTCAAGCTGTTTGGCCATCTTAAGATCATCACATAAATCAATAATAATAATAACTTTATTTTTCTATACCGCCAAAGTCAAAATGACTTCTAGGCGGTTACATTGGAAGAAGGCTGGACAATCAGCGAAGAAGAGTTACATAAGAAATAGGAGTTGCATGAGGAATTACATCAGGTTTGCCAAGGGGAGATATCATAGTAAGAAAAGGTCATCTGTTTAGGCAATGAATTTGTCAAATCGAACGGTTTTAATTGATTTTCGGAATGCGCCGTAGGTCTGCCTTGCTCTATTTAGTTTGTTTCCCAGCCAGGATTGTTGTCTGCTTGCTTGGAACATGAAGGTTCTGTCCAGGAAGAATTTGTATTTGCAGCCTGTGATCTTACGGTATGTAAAGATGTTTCTGGTTGTTCGTGAGGGGTTGTGTAGCGTGAAGTGTGGTAGTAGGTAGGACGGTGCTAGCCCCCAGACCTGTTTGAAACAGATACATGCAAACTTGAACAGTATTCGCGCCTCCACTGGCAACCAGTGTAATTTTTTGTAGTGGGGCTAATATGGTTTTTTTTCCTCAGTCCGAAGATTAAGCGAACTGCAGTGTTTTGCACTATTCTTAATTTTTGTACTGTTTTTTTTGGGATACCCAGGTAGATGATGTTGCAATAATCCAGGATAGATAGGATTAGCGACTGCACCAGTAGTCTAAAGGATGTTGTGTCGAATAATTTTTTAATAGTCCTTAGTTTCCACAGTGTGTAAAAACATTTCTTCACCAGTAAGTTTGTGTGGTCAGCCATGGTTAAGTGAGTGTCTAGTGTGATACCCAGTATTTTTATGGTTTTGGAGATTGGGTATTCGTGGTCGTTTATTTTTAGTGATGTTCTGGTTATTTTGTCATTGGGACTTGCCAAAAAGACTTTTGTCTTTTCTGTGTTTAGTTTCAATTTGAAGTTGGTAGTCCATTTTTCGATTTCTATCATTGTGTGAGTGAGGTTATCTATAATTTCAGTTGAGATATCATTTAAGGGAATTAGGATAGCTATATCGTCTGCGTATATGTAATGCTTTAAGTCTAATTTTTGTAGTAGGTGACCTAAGTATGCGATGTAGATGTTGAACAGTGTGGGAGATAGTGGGGAACTTTGGGGCACCCCTGATGGGTTTTTCCATGAGTTGGAGTAATTTCGATTGCTGGCTACTCGATAGGATCTGTTTGTTAGGAATTCTTGGAACCATTTCTTTACCTTTCCTGAGAGTCCCATTGCATCTAGGCAAAGTAGCATGATTTCGTGGTTTACTAGGTCAAACGCACTGCTAAGGTCTAGTTGCAGAATCAGGGCGCTTTTGCCTTTGCTGAAAAGATCATAGAGGTGGTTTAGTATGGAAGCTATGACGGTTTCTGTGCTGTATCCTTTCCTGAAACCTGATTGGTGTTCACTGAGGATGCTAAATTTGTCTAGGTAGTTTACTAGTTATAGGTTGACCAATCCTTCCTGTACTTTTGTGAATAGTGGAATGCTTGCTATGGGTCTGTAGTTGGATGTCAGTGCTGTTGAGATTTTCAGATCTTTGGGGATAGGTGTAATCAGTATGTGTCCCATATCCTCGTTTAATGTTCCGTTTGTTAGGGTAGTTGTTAGCCAAGTGAATAGTTCCATTTTGAAGTCTGGAGGGGCAACTGTCATGATTTTAGGGGGGCATTCGTCAAGTAGGCAGTTTGATTTGGTGTATTTATTGAATAAATTTAGGAATTGGTGCCAGCTTGGGAATTCGAAGTGGTCCCAGATCATGTCTACTCTGGATTCCTGATCGTGAGGTTCAAAGTAGTGAAGAGTATTGGTTTTGGGTGTAGGTATAGTTGCTCTTAGAGCTAAGATTTTATTTTTAAAAGAAGTTGGCTAGGGTTTGGGCCGATTGTCATTTTTCAGGATTCGAGTTGTGTCTGTTAACGTTTTTAGTAGTTTGAATAGTTCTTTACTCTTTATTTTTGTTGAGCATATTTTCTGTGCGTAGTGCTTTGTGCGTTTTTCTTTTATCAGGTTTTTGTATATTTTCATTTTTTGTTTCCCGCTCTTCTGTTGTGCACATAAGCTTTTCACTCCCTAATCTGTACCGTTCCCTTGGGTTTTTGCAGCCCAAATGCATGACCTTAGCATTAAATTTTAGCTGCCAAATTTCAGACCATTCTTCAAGCTTTGCCAGGTCTTTCTTCATGTTATTCACACCATCCAGTGTGTCTACTCTATTGCAGATTTTCATACCATCCGCAGAGAGGCAAATCCTACCCGACAACCCTTCAGCAATATTGTTTATAAAAATATTAAAAAGAATAGGCCCAAGAACAGAACCATAATGTACACCACTGGTAACATCCCTTTCCTCAGAGCGATCTCCATTGATCACTGTCACCTTCCACTCAACCAGTTCTTGACCCAGCCCATTACTTTGGGACACATCCCGAGGACACTCAGTTTATTTATTAGACGTCTGTGTGGAACAATACCAAAGGCTTTGCTAAAATCTAAATACACCACATCTAGCGCACATCCTCTATCCAATTCTCTGGTCACCCAGTCAAAGAAATTTATCAGATTTGTCTGACAAGACCTATCTCTAGTGAATCCATGTTGCCTCCGGGTCCTGTAATCCACAGGATTCCATAAACTTGACCATTCTCTGTTTTAAAAGCGTTTCCATTAATTTGCTTATCCCAGACGTCAGACTTACCGGCCTGTAATTCCCTCCTTCTTCCCACTTCCGCTTTTGTGGAGAGGGACCACATTCACCCTTCTCCAGTCCTCCGGTACCACTCCTGACTCTAGAGACTCGTTGAAAAGGTCATTCAGCGGCATTACCAGAACTTCCCTAAGTTCCTTCAGCACACTTGGATGTACACCATCCGGCCCCATTGCTTTGTCTATCTTTATTTTAGCTAGCTCCTCATAAACACAACCCTCTGAAAATTGATTAGGGTCTATTACTCCTCCATCCCTATTCACGTTTGTCATCTGCGGTCCCACTCCCGGTGCTTCAGCCGTGAACACAGAACAGAAATATTTGTTAAGCAATTTGGCCTTTTCTTTATCAGCTTCTACATATTCCTCTCCTTCGCCTTTGAGTCTCATCATGCCACTTTTGCACTTCTACAAATGTCTTAGCTCCCCGTTTTACCTTGTCAGCAGTGTTCCCTCTAAGCGGGCGGGTGTTGTGAGCAAACTTTTTTCACCGTGAGCCAAAAATATCGGGCGCCAGCAAGTTATGAGCCAACTCGCCCGATTCTCCTCTCGCCGCCCTGCCATCTGCCGTACGCCTCTTCCGATCGTGCGCTGTGACGAGAAACGTGTGCGCTGCGATGTAATATTTTGTGCGCCAGCGCACGCCAGCGCAGCTTAGCGGGAACACTGGTTCAAATGGTTTTATTTATTTCCCCAAATTTATTTTTGTTATACGCATTGAAAATATTTGATATTGCGTTTAAATCAAAATCTCAATAAACTTGAAACGAGTGCCCGTGAGATTGTGGGAGGGTTAAATACTCAAAACTTAGAAGTTTTTGCTACGCCAGCTTTCTGGTATCTTTACATACAGTGGCGTACCTAGCATATGTAACATCCGGGGCCCATCATTTTTTGGCACCCCCCCCCATCTGTAAGAAAAACATGATTTTTAGTAACAAACCACACGTCACACATGAGTACCTAGGAAAAGGCAGCATCTTACATATTGCAGTGAGCAGTACATCAATACACCCATTGTAAAACTAAACAAGCCAGACCAGCACAGATCAATCCTACACCGTCAATCCTAACAGAAAACCATGTCTTTCGAACACACAGAACACAGAAAACACCTTCGCCTAGTAAGGAATATGTAATCACAAACTAACCCCTCCCTCTTTTACAAAACTGTAGTGTGGATTTTAGCTACGGAGGTAACAGCTCTGATGCTCATAAAATTCTGAGCATCAGAGCTGCTACCACCAAGGCTGGTGCTAAAAACGCTTCACAGTTTTGTAAAAGGGGGGATAAAATAAAAATACATAGACAAAGGTTAAATTGAACCAGCAAGAAGCTGGACTCTGCATACAATGCTTCACAGAAACAGTGACACATGTCTCCTAAAGCAATAAATAAATAGAAATTTTTTTCTACCTTTGTCTTCTGTGGTTTCTCCTTTCCTCATCTTCTTGTAACTCTCTTCCTTCCATTCACTGTCTGCCGTCTCTCTTCCCCTATATGGCATCTTCTCTCCTTCTATGCCCCTTCCAGAAACTGTATGCCTCCCCCTTCCATCTCTCCTTTCACCCCATTGGTCTGGCATCTCTCTCCTCGCCTTCCCTCTCCCACACCTCTCCTCATAGTCTGGTATCTCCCCTTCCCTGATTCTCTGGCATCTCTCTCCTTTCCTTTTCTTCCATCTTTCGCTCCCCCTCCATGCTCTCACATCTCCCCCTTCCTTTTCCCTTAGACTGGCATACCTTCCTCCTACGCTCCAAGCCCTGGCATATCCTTTAATTCCCTCCCTCATCTTCCTTCTCCCTCCAGCTGGGTACCGCAACACTCTTCCCTGCAGCTCTGCACTTCCCCACAATTGCCATGCTTCGGTTCCTCTTCTTCCTTCCTTCCTCCCCCCCCCCCCCCCGCGGGACCCTGCGGCACCATCAACTCTTACTCCCTCTAATGTCGGCCCTGCAGCTCCAGACTTCCTCGCACCTTCTCCCCTCCCCCTTTGGATCGCTATTATTTTAAATGTTATAGCCGCGGAGCTGTATCCATCAGTGGAGATGTCTAACCTCGGCCTGCCCCGGAACTCTTACTGCAGCAGCCGCCCGTCTAGGCAGGAACAGGAAGTCACTGTTGCAGTAAGAGTTCCGGGGCAGGCCGAGGTTAGACATCTCCACTGATGGATACAGCTCCGCGGCTATAACATTTAAAATAATAGCGATCCAAAGGGGGAGGGGAGAAGGTGCGAGGAAGTCTGGAGCTGCAGGGCCGACATTAGAGGGAGTAAGAGTTGATGGTGCCGCAGGGTCCCGCGGGGGGGGGGGGGGGGGGGAGGAAGGAAGGAAGAAGAGGAACCGAAGCATGGCAATTGTGGGGAAGTGCAATCCCCCCAATGCGTCCCCTTACCTTACCTCCCCTTACCTTTGCGACGCGTGTGTGCGCTGTGAAGAGAAACTTTGCGCTGCGATGTAATATTTTGTGCGCGTGCGCAGGCCAGCGCACCTTAGCGGGAACACTGCTTGTCAGCTATTTTTTCTTCCATTTGTTCCATTTGCAACTTTGCTTTCCTGACTACAAGACCAGCCTCTCTTAACTTTTCCAGATATTTTTGCCTGTCTTCCTCTTTCTGTGATCTTTTGTAGTTTATGAAAGCTAACCACTTATTCCTTACCTTCTCAGCTACTACTTTTGAGAACCAAAGCGGCCTTCTTTTCCTCTTACTTTTACTTACTTGCCTAACAAAAAAAGGTTTGTCGCCCTTACAATTGCTACTTTCAGTTTTGCCCACTGCATTTCCACTCCTTCCAGATGTTCCCATCCACACAATTCCTTAATGTAAACCCCCATCTGAACAAAGTTAGATTTTTTAAAGCCTAGAACAGTGTTCTTCAACCTTTTTACACCCGTGGACCGGCAGAAATAAAATAATTATTTTGTGGACCGGCAAACTACTAGGACTAAAATTTAAAAACCCCGTTTACGCCCCATCTCCGTGAGCTCGGTCCCTGCAAACCATCTGATCCCATCTGCACAAGCCGCAATTATGATTTTATATTGAACGTATTTTATTAAAGTATAAAAAGAAACAATATTCTGAACAATTGTGATTTTATAAATACAAATATACAGAGCATAGTCCAACAAAACCCCTGTCTCCCCTCCCCTTCACATATATCCCCTCTACTACCAAGAAAACTGAACAAGCCAAGTTATTATAGAATACTACATAGAAATATCATGCTAACAGAATACTGCAGTCCCCAGTTATGTCTCTAGCAGGATATATTCTAATGACAAAATATAAATAAAATTATTTTTTTCTACCTTTTGTTGTCTCTGGTTTCTGCTTTCATCTTCTTTTCACTCTTTTCCTTCCAGCATCTGCCCGTTCCATCCAATGTCTGCCCTCTCCCCCTGCCATATGTATCTGACTTCTTTCTATGCCCCTCTTCCTTGTCCATCATCCTCTCTCCTTTTTACATCATTCATTCCAGCTTCACTGCCTTCTTCATTTTTATCTCTCTTACACCAGATCTAGCATCTTTATCCCTCTCTTATTTCTCTGCTGACCCCCTTTCCAGCATCAATGTCTCTCTACTTTCTCATTCCTCTCTCTCCCCTTTCTCTCATCTGATCTCTCCATTCCACCCTGACCCCCTTCCCCTCCTGTAATCTCCCTGCCAGCTGTTTCCTTCCTTTTTTCTTTCTCCCTACCCTCCTTCCTTCTTTTCCTTCTCCCTTCCCTCCTCCCTCTATCCAACATTAACTCTCTTCCCATCCCTTTCCCTCCTCCCTCCCAGCAGCATCTCTCCTTCTTCTCCCTTCCCTCCTCCCTCTATCCAACATTAACTCTCTTCCCATCCCTTTCCCTCCTCCCCTCCCAGCAGCATCTCTCCTTCTTCTCCCTTCCCTCCTCCCTCTATCCAACAGTAACTCTCTTCCCATCCCTTTCCCTCCTCCCCTCCCAGCTGCATCTCTCCTTCTTCTCCCTTCCCTCCTCCCTCTATCCAACATTAACTCTCTTCCCATCCCTTTCCCTCCTCCCCTCCCAGCAGCATCTCTCCTTCTAACTCCTTTCAAGTCCAGTAACAGCTCTCCCTTTTCCAGACCTTCCCAGCCTCCTACAGTGGCTTCCTCCCCTTCCAGGAGCTCTCGGTACTTGCCTGCAGGAAGTTGCCGGTAAATCACTGCCCTAGCAAATTGGAGAGCTGGTGGGAGGGGAGACAGCCACTGTGAAGGCTCCCCAGGATCTTGTTTGCACACGCTGACCATCTCCCTCCACCTGCACCTGAATCTGCAGCTCTATCCGGTATAATAGCAACTTCCCCGCGGCCCTCTTCAGCAACTAGGCAGGATCAAGACACGCTGCCGACGTCGAGACCTTCACTCTCTGAGTCCCGCCTATTTTGTTTCAACTTCCTGTTTCCGAACAGGCGAGACTCACAGAGGGAAGGCCCCGACGTTGGCAGCCTATCTTGATCGCCTGAGGCTGGGAGGAACATTAGTCAGCAGGAACCGCAGTCGGCAGGAAATTTAACTGCCGACTTGATCTCGCCGGCCCTGTGCGGACCGGCAGAAATTTTCTGCGGACTGACACCGGTCCGCGGACCTGCGGTTGAAGAACTGTGGCCTAGAACCTTTGCTTTTGAATGAGCCCTCTCTATACCCATCTTAATATTAAACTGTACCATGCAGTGATCACTGGATGCCAGATGATCACCCACTGTAACAGCAAACTGCAAATAGTATAAATAAAAGGTCTAAAAGAAAAAACCTCCTGAATCCTTAAAGAACTCAAGTAGCATGTAAACACTTAAATATAGCAATGCGTTTAACCTCTTGATGACATGATACTGCCACTATTGGGCAAGAACTTCCCAACAGCTAATGTAGTCCTCTGGGTACATAAGACTATTTGAGATACCCAAAATTCTTACCATCTGTTGCTTTGTAAGAACGTCATTGTAGATGGCTTCTCGGTGTTTAATTTCCATTTCCATATTTGCCTTTCTACTTAGTGCCAAAGACTGAACTTGAACCTCAGTCAGGTTTGGATTTTCTTTCCACTTAAAAACAAAACAAAACATACTAATCAGTTAGCCCAACATGAACAGGAATTCTAAAAATGGTTGCTGTATTTAGGATAGCTACAGTTCAGGTTCCTGATCAGGACTGTGGAAAATATTAAGATTATTCATTCTTTGAATGTCCTTACAAAGGGTAACCTCCAGTACTAAACATAGTATTCCAGGTCTGGGGTGGAGAGGAATGATACCTTGCCAGTAATTTTATAAAAATACCACCTCCCTTTTCCTACTAGTCAACCTGGGCCAATCAGAGACTCAGGCCCCTCCCTGGTGCATCCCAGGATGCACCGGGAAGGGGAAGACCCATCATTTTTAAGAAGCGGGCCAGCTGGCCGGAAGGAGTAGTCATCCCTCCAGCCAGCCATCTAAAAATAAGTTAAGGGGAAGAAGGCAAGGATCGTCAGAGGCACTGGGGGAGGGGGGGGGTAAGGGAGTGTGGGCAACTCTCCCACTGCCGAAGGGAGTTGGGGGGGGGATGTTGGTTAGCGGTGGGATAGATTGGGCATGGAGGGGTGTAGGTTGGTGGCAGGAGACATTGGGCATCTCTCCCGCCACTGGGTGGTGTCGCTTGGCAGCGGGAGAGATTGGGCATTTCTCCTGCTGCTGTTGGGGGTTTTTCTGTTTATTCCGATGGGCACATGCAAATTTAGGGAGTTTTCGTTACTCTTTGTCAACCTCATTTGCATGAGTGTTTTTTGGAGAATGATTCGCATTTTAAAAATCACTACTATAACGGCTGTGATAGCAGCCTGTCGGTTTTTTGAAAATCTAGTCCTCAGTTAAGATGTGCTTTTATTTGAACATTGCTAAAAGCACAGCTGTCTACCAGAGGGGAATTGGAGGCAACTGCTCATTACACTACACCAGGGGTCTCAAAGTCCCCTCCTCGAGGGCCGCAATCCAGTCAGGTTTTCAGGATTTCCCCAATGAATATGCACGAGATCTATGTACATGCGCTGCTTTCAATGCATATTCATTGGGGAAATCCTGAAAACCTGACTGGATTATGGCCCTTAAGGAGGGACTTTGAGATCTCTGCACTACACTCTCACCAAGGCCTCAACCTTTGCAACTAGCTGTAAAGCTCAGTCACAGCAGTCCATCTTTCCTACCCACTCACCAACAGGCAGCTAACAGAACTGCAATCTTACCTGCTGATGCCTCCTCTGTTGGGACTAGAACCTAACCTTCCTGTACGATGATTTTCTTATTTCTTATGATTCAAGAAATAAGAAAATCATTATACAGGAAGGTTGGGTTCTAGTCTCTCTCACTCTTACTAGTGATTTTCCAAATAAGATGCAGAAAACTTTAATGATGTGACAAAACAGAAATGATACTGGAGTGCTCTATAAGCCAGCCAGCCAGCCCTCCCCCTTCTTTCATATCCCAGGGACAAATGCAGAGCCAATATGGACATGAATGTGTGTATGTGTGTGTACGTTTGCGGCCTAGTGGTTAGAGCTCCTGCCTCAGCACCCTGAGGTTGTGAGTTTGATCCCAGCCTGCTGGGTAAGTCACTTGACCTTCTACTGCCCCAGGTAACACAGTTAGATTGTGAGACTGCTAGGACAGATAGAGAAAATTCTTTAGAGTAACCAATTACTAATTAATGTATTGTAAACTGCTTTGGGTGACTCTTCATGAAAAGGTTGTTAATAAATGTAGTAACTACATATGCATATCAAAACCTAAAATAAACTTGAAAGCATTTAGCAAATTTCATTTTAATGGCACAACACAGCAAATTTCAATTAAAAAAAAATGTAAGCAATACAAGTAATAACGAGTTTGGGCTAATTACTTACACAAGCCAAAAGCCCACTGCTTGACTCTTGTGTAAGGTTCTGGTCACTCAGGGTCACCCAATCTCTAAAAGGGTTATAGGAGAACCAGAAAATGTTCAAAGAGTAACAATAATGGTTAAGTGAATAGTAAACCTTCCTTAAGAGAGGCTAAATGGCTTGATAAAGAGATGATGGGGAGTTATGACTAATTCATGGAGAGCTCTCCTTCATTTCTGAGAAATCTCCAGAGTTTTCAGCGTGGTGTAGCAAATGGCCTTCTTGAGCTCAGAGTATAAAGAGAGAGAGACACTGTCAGATCTTGAGATCAAAGAGTCATAAGAACATAAGAATTGCTGCTGCTGGGTCAGACCAGTGGTCCATCATGTCCAGCAGTCCGCTCACGCGACGGCCCCCATATAAAAGATCAGTGCTCTAAATGAGTCCAGCCTCACTTGCGTACGTTCCAGTTTAGCATGAATTTGTCCAGCTTAGTCTTGAATCCCTGGAGGGTGTTTTTCCCTATGACAGACTCCGGAAGAACGTTCCAGTTTTCTACCACTCTCTGGGTGAAGAAGAACTTCCTTACGTTTGTACAGAATCTATCCCCTTTCAACTTTAGAAAGTGACCTCTCGTTCTCCCTACCTTGGAGAGGGTGACAATGTGTCTTTATCTGCTAAGTCTATTCCCTTCAGTATCTTGAATGTTTCGATCATGTCCCCTCTCAGTCTCCTATTTTCAAGGGAGAAGAGGCCCAGTTTCTCCAATCTCTCACTGTACGGCAACTCCTCTAGCCCCTTAACCATTTCAGTCGCTCTTCTCTGGACTCTTTCGAGTAGTACCATGTCCTTCTTCATGTATGGCGACCAGTGCTGGACGCAGTACTCCAGGTGAGGGCGCATCATGGCCCGGTACAGCAGCATGATAACCTTCTCTGTTTCGTTCGTGATCCCCTTCTTTATCACTCCTAGCATTCTGATTGCCCTTTTTGCCGCTGCCGTGCATTGCGTGGACGGCTTCATTGATCAGAACTCCTAAGTCTCTTTCCTGGGAGGTCTCTCCATGTACCGCCTCGGTCATCCTGTATTCGTGCATGAGATTTTTGTTACCGACATGCATCACTTTACACTTATCCACGTTTAACTTCATTTGCCATGTCGATGTCCATTTCTCGAACTTGATTGTCACGTTGCAGATTTTCGCAATCCCGCTGTGTCTTCACTACTCTGAATAACTTCGTATTGTCAGCAAATTTAATCATCTCACTCATCGTACCAATGTCCAGATCGTTTATAAAGATGTTGAAAAGCACGGAGCCCTGCGGCACCCCACTGGTGATGCTCTTCCAGACAGAGTATTGTCCATTTACGCCCACTCTCTGTTTCCTATGCTCCAGCCAGTTTTTAATTCACGTGAGTATTTCACCTTCGATTCCATGGCTTGCAATTTTCCGAAGTAGTAGTTCAAGTGGAACCTTGTCGAACGCCTTCTGGAAATCCAGATATACAATGTCGACCGGGTCGCCCTCGTCTATCTGCCTGTTTACTCCCTCGAAGTAGTGCAGCAAGTTCGTCAAACAAAATCTGCCTTTGCTGAAACCGTACTGGCTGGTCCTCATCAGACCGTGTCCGTCAGGATGATCAATGATGAGGTCCTTTATTAGTGCCTCTACCATCTTTCCTGGTACCGAGGTCAGACTTACCAGTCTGTAGTTTCCTGGATTTCCCCTCGAACCTTTATGGAAGATCGGCGTAACATTCACCACCTTCCAGTCTTACGGAATCTTTCCTGATTTGATTGATAGATTGGCAATTAGTTGAAGCAGTTCAGCTATAGTCCCTTTCAGTTCTTTGATGACCCTCGGATGGATGTCATCTGGTCCCGGGGATTTATCGCTCTTAAGCCTATCGATCTGCCTGTATACCTCTTCTAGACCGACTGTCAACCCTGTCAGTTTCCTGTCTTTGTTTCCAACATATAGCCTGATGGGTTCCGGTATGCTGTGTATATCCTCTTCGGTAAATGCAGACGCAAAAAATGTGTTCAGTTTGTCGGCGATTGCTTTGTCCTCCTTTAGCATTCCCTTTATTCCATGGTCATCCAACGGTCCCACCGCTTCCTTCACAGGTCGTTTCCCCTTAATATATCGAAAGAACGGCTTGAAGTTTTTCGCCTCCTTGGCTATTTTTTCCTCGTAGTCTCTTTTGGCCCCTTTTACCGCCTTATGGCACCTGCGTTGATGCTATTTGTGCTTATTCCAGTTTTCATCCGTTTTTGACCTTTCCCATTCCTTAAATAAAGTTTTCTTGTCTCTGATCGCTTCCTTCACCTCTACAATGAGCCACGCCGTTCCTTGTTCTTTTTCCTCTTGAATCCCTTGTTGATACGCAGTATATATACATTTTGCACCTCGGTGACTATGTCCTTAAAAAGGGACCAAGCTTGCTCTAGCGTTTTTACAGTGCTTATCTTCTTCTTAATCTTCTTCCCCACCATGAGTCTCTTCTCTTTGTAATTCCCTTTTCGGAAGTTCAGGGCAGTGGCCGTCGTTCTGGACCGATGTTTTGCCCCTGCGTCCAGGTCAAAGCATGTTGTGATCGCTGTTTCCCAGCGTCCCTTCTACTTCTACACCTTGTGCCAGTCCTCGCAGTCCATTTAGAATTAAGTCCAGAAGTGCATTTCCTCTTGTATTTTCCTGGACACGTTGTTCCAAGAAGCAATCGCCTACAGCTTCCAGGATCTAGGTCTCCCTAGCGCAGCCAGAAGTGCCTAGATTCCAGTCTATCCCCTGATAGTTGTCTCCCTAGCAGTTGTGTTTAATCTCGTCCGTCATTTCTCCATCAATTTCTTCAGACTGCCCTGGGGGTCGGTAGTAGATGCCGATCTTCGTTTGCAGTCCATTTGTTCCCGGAATTTTGACCCCTAGAGACTCTAACTTATCCGTTTGTTGTGGCGTGTTCTCTCCAGTAGATTTAATTCCCTCTTTGACGTATTTGGCAATGCCCCCACCTTTTTGAGCCACTCTGTCTCTGCGGTATAATTTGTATCCCGGTAGCACAGTGTCCCAGACTTTTCCTCAGTTCCCCATATTTCCGTGATGCCGATGATGTCCACGTTATCTTTTTGTGCCATAGCTTCTAATTCACCCATCTTATTCCTTAGGCTCCTTGCATTTGTGTACATACACTTCAGTTTGCGGCCTGTTCCTTTCTTGCACTTGCACATAAGAGCTACAATACTGAGTTAAAGCAAAGATTTATCACACCCACAATTCCCTTTCCAGTAGTGGCCAATCCAGTTCACAAGAATCTGTAGGGATCCCAAAATATAGACAGATACCATCCCTCTTACCCCCAGGGATAGCGAAGTTGCTTACTTGTAATAGGTGTTCTCCGTAGACAGCAGGTGAATGCAGCCACACTTGATGATGAAATACTCAGACTGAGCCTGTGTGTCGGTGCTCTCCACTAGATTCATTAAGCTTTTCGCTTACTGAGCATGTGTCAACACTGAAGCTTCCCTAGCTCCTCCTCCTGTTCTGACAATTCTTTCATTAGTTAAAAACGGTAACAGTTATAAGTTGTCAGAGTTCTTACGTTCCTGGTATGATGCAAACCTGGTTCTTTTTTTTTATGCGGGAATGGAGGGAGGGCAAGGTACTTGGGACCTGGATTGGCCACTGTTAGAAACTGTATATTGGGCTTGATGGACATTCAGTCTGTCCCAGTATGGCAATTCTTAAGTTCTTATTTTGAACTTTGCTCGCTTGAGATATGTGTTGAGCTGACAGAGGTTCAAAACTGGATGAAGGCCTTGGGTCTTTTTGGAAATTAGAAAAACTTTTGAATAAAATTCCATATCCTATTTATGTTGGGGAACTATTTTTACTGCGTTGTTGTGAATTAGCTGTGCAACTTCCTTTGCCAAAAGGGAAATGTGGTGATGAAGAATTGTGGATGACTGGGTCAGATTGGAAATTTGAATCTTGTAAAGGAAATTGAGATGATATCCTTGGGAAATTATTTGTAGGACCAATCTGTCTGTCATGATGTTTTGCCAGACTGGAAGAAAATGGCTGATCTGGCCCCCTACTGGTAAGTTGTCAAAAACTAGGAGTAGATTTCATAACAGGCAACTGGACACTCGGAGCCTGCTTCCTGTCCCTTGGGCGTTGCTTCTGTGAATAAGTAGAAGATTGAGGACACTAATAGGCGGGTCTAGCATAAGGAGAAAAATATCTTCTAGGGTAGTACTGCTGGAAGAATTGTTGATGGTAAGGTCTGCATTAAGTGGTTGATGAAGAAGGCTTGTGATAGTGCCGAGACTGATCTATTGGATGAACAGACAACTCTTGAAGAACTGTAGAATCCTCTTTCAACTGAGACAGTGTCTAACTTTCTCTCCGAAAAGACCATCTCCAAGGCAGGGCCTTTTAGCCGGGTGCTCCGCCCGGCTACTTTAGATGACCGCCCGGCTATCATCCGATCGTGAATTCTCCTGCTACCGCCGCTGCTCAACATTAAAAAAAACGGCTTGGAGATTTCACGCCTTAGCCTGTAGTGAACTTATGCTCCGGGGCTCTAACGTGTGCATGCCGGCTTCTCTTCTTTTCCCTCCGAAACTATAAGTTATGTCCGGGGAAGAGGAAGCAGTTTCGGTCCTATATTTGTATGGAACTGAATAAACTGCTTCTCTAACATGGTCTGGAAAGAAGCTGGAAAGGATGGATATGTGTCTGAAACTGGACCACCTGCTTTGGCTGGAGGTTCCTTCGAGGTAGTGTGAGTGTGCTTCGACCTGGGAGTCTTAGGCACTTTAATCACTACCGATGGAACCGACTGCTGAGCTATCTGACCTGAGGAAACAGGGGAAGATACAGCAGATGTCATTGAAGAAAGAGCCGCTGCAAACGATGAAGGTCTGATGAGGCTTGAAGTGGAAGCAGTAGAAGCAGGAGGGGCTTCGGTAGGAGTCGAGGCCAAAGATGCCTTCGAAGTTGAGGGATCAGAAGACTCCATCCCGAAGAGCTGGTCCACCAAGATACGACGACGATTGAAAGCACGAGGCTGAAGTGTTTGACAAGGCAGGCACGACCTAGGATGATGATTCGGTCCAAGACACTTGAGGGCAGTGACGATGTGGGTCCGTAAGAGATATCGTGTGCTGACACTTGCCACACTTCTTGAAGCCCGTAACAGACCGGGGCATAGAAGAAAAAATAGCCGCCGTAAGATTGAAGCCCTTGGGCTACGGCTGGGTGGCCTGTCCCGTTAAATGAACGGAAGAAATTTTTTTTTTAAAAAAAGAAAGAAATAAAAGAAAATATGAATAGCGATTCGTGAAGAAAAAAAGACAAACCGCGGGTCAGAGAAGGCACGAATTAACGAAGTTAAACGCAGAGAGTCAAAGATGGACTTCTCGGCTCCGTGGAAATCTGAGAACTGAGGAGATGCGCGCAGGCTTGCGCTGGGCGGGAATGTACTCGCGCATGCGCGGTGCTGGCTACTCGAAACTTTGAGTTTTTTCAAGCAAGTCTGCTTGTGAGGCGTCCGCATCCGGGCTCAGTCGATGACGTCACTCACATGTGAGAATACCTGCTTGCTTGTCCTGGGATAAAATCCAGATCTCGGAGGACCACATCATCAGGATCATGGCGAAGTTTAGAATGGCATGCCTGTTCGACAAATGAAGTGGCAGCAGTCGCTGATCCCAGCCGCCGCAGAATCAAAAAGGCATTTGAGAATGAAATCTACTCGCCTGCCTTGAACATCAGAGGGGAGAGAGGTATGCTTGGTGACCTGAGCCACAGCAGAATCCACTTTCAGAGAAGTAAAGCACTTGGAAAACTCTGGTGCCATGGGGTAAAGCTTAGCCAAGGCCCGAGCGCATTTAAGGGGACACTCCGGTCTAACCCAAACCTCCGAAAGAATCCGGACCAGATCCGGATGATCAGGAAGGCAGCAGAGAGTGGTCTTTGATCACTCATCAAGGAACATTCTGCCTGGGCAGGATGATCTGAATGCAGATTCAATTCCCATAGGGATTCTGAGATGAGATCCTCAAGACGATTAGGCTTGAAGAATCTGCAAACGGAGGGATCGTATGCTAGATCTCGGGAGCTGCACAAATCTTGATCATGAAGGTCAGCTAGATTAGCCACATCAGCGGATGTCCCCGAGGCACTCTGTGAAAGGAGGGGGATTGAAAGTGATACCAAGCATTGTCTGTCTCCATTCTGGGGTCCCTGCCTGAGAGCACAGGAACAGACTAGTGTCCAGCGGAGAAGAACCAGCATATTGCGTCAGCTTCTGATGGGGCACTGCAGGCATGGACTTTTTAACCAAGTATGCCTGATACTTCATATTCACAGATTCCAGGGGGAAAAAAAAATCCCCCCCACCCCTGCAAGGGCCACATTGTGCGTCTCAGATTTGGAGTGCTTAGAAGGTTTATGAGGCTTTTCACCGGAACTGCGCTTGCATTTTAGTGAAATGCCACTGTCATTCTTCTAAGGGTCTCCATGCGCAATTTTCGCGGCGCACGCAGCAGTAGATCCAAGAAGGACATCTTCAGAGGTGGAAGACACTGAATCCGTGCACACCTAATGCTCCTTGTGGGCCAAGGTACAAGTGGAACACAGCTGCGAATCTGACAGCCATCTGCTGCAAACAAGGCATGAATCTGTGTCATCATGTCCTGAGGAGGCTATCTGAGATGTTTGAAGCAAAAACAAAGTTTCTAAGTATAAAAAATATACTTTTAAAAAGTTTAGAAAAAAAATCCAAGATGGCCACCACGGGTGCCAATTTTGCCCTATAATAGCCCAGGAAAAACACAGGGAACCCTGGAAAACGGCGATTTTAGAGGGATGTGTGTGGGGAGGGGGGTGGGACAGGGCATGCAGGGAAACCACCCAGAAAACTCTTTTCAGGACCCCCCTAAATCACTAAATCAGGCAGGCAAACAGCTACTCACTGTGCTCTGTGCTGTAAGGAAGAAATGGCATAGAGATCTCTAACCTCAGGAAGCAGGAAAACTAGATTTCAAGTCTTCTGACTGCCTCACCTGCCCGGTCACCCCAGCCAGTGACTTCCGAGATCTCCGGATTACATAGGGAAGATATGCAATCTGGTCCTGATCCCGGGCACACCTCCACAGAACCGTTTAGCCTGCGCTCCACCCGCTAGCAGACAAACCCTGGGTGAGCTAGCTCCCGATCCCAGAGCCCTGATCTGATGTGCAGGCGGTCCTGGGGGCTTACTGCAGTGGCAGGTAACCTCCCAGAGGCAGACTTTACTCCAAAGTAAAGAGTTGTGCGGGGACAGAAATCCCACCTGTCCCCACCCATCCCCGTGAGGAATCCCACCCGTCCCCGTGAGGAATCCCCTCCATCCCCACCCATCCCCGTGAGGAATCCCCTCCATCCCCGCCTGTCCCCGTGAGGAATCCCCTCCGTCCCCGCCCGTCCCTATAAACTTCAGAAATAGTTATTTCATTTAATTATGCTACTGAATTAAAGGCTCTGGTAGAAACCCATTTACAAATAAGCAAAAAGACTTTATTAATTTGGAAATATTAATTGGGAAGAATACATACTTTGTAAACGGGTTTCTACCAGAGCCTCTAATGTTTATAAATTTTTATCAACACAACTAATATACTACTTTATCCTGAAACAAAAAAAAAAAAGAAATAGAAATCTTTTCCTACCTTTGTTGCCTGGTTTCTGCTTTCCTCATGTTCTCATTCAATTCCTTCCATCCACTGTCTCTCTTCCTTCTGCGTCTTCCATTTGCTCTGTTACTGTGCCTCTCCCTTTCTCCCCCCTTCCAAATTGGTCTGGCACCCATCTTCTTCCCTCCGCTCCCCCATAGTCTGGCATCTCTGTCTTCTCCCCACTCTCTCTTCCCCATTTCTTTTCAGCGTCCTTCTCCCCCCCATCTTCCCCATGTCCTGTCAGCGTCCTTCTCCCCCCTCTGTCTTCCACATGTGCTTTCAGTGTCCTTCTCCCCCCTCTGTCTTCCCAATGGCCTTTCAGCGTCCTTCTCCCCCCCCTCTTCCCCATGTCCTGTCAGCATCCTTCTCCCTCCTCTGTCTTCCACAAGTGCTTTCAGTGTCCTTCCCCACCCCTTTGTCTTCCCCAGTGCTTTCAACGTCCTTCTCCCCCCTCCTTCTCTCCCGCCCCGGGTGCAGCACAGCCGGCCAGGTCCCCTTACTTTTGTGGCGCTTCCCCGACCGACCGACAACAGCCCCGGTCTGACAAACCTCCCTGCCCTTAACCACAAATCTAAATTAACCTTCTTACAGTAAAGTAAGGGACCTGGCCGGCTGTGCTGTACCCGGGGCGGACCGCCCCCCTCCCTTGGTAGCCACTCGAGCCGCGAGGCTACTCTCCTTCTCCTTACCTGCCCTGCCTGCAGCACAGAGCCGAACGGAAGTCTTCCCGACGTCAGCGCTGACGTCGGAGGGAGGGAGGGCTTTGTTTAAGCAGAGCAGGTAGGGAGAAGAGCCGCGCGTCTGAGTACATCCAGCCCCGCAGGAACCCCGCGACCCTCGGAGGCATCCCCACGGGATTCCTGCGACCCTAGGGGGCGTCCCCACGGGATCCCCGTGACCCGAAGGGGGAACCCGCGGGTCCTGCGGGATTCCCGTCGTCCCCGTTCCCTTGCAGCTCTCTACTCCAAAGTCTGCACTCTCCCGCCAGTAGGATGCCCCTGCAGAGTATTTCCACAGCACAAGGACAAACCCGCAAAAAGTATTAAAATACACTAAATTTCAAGAAATGAAACACGAGCAGAAGAGAAGAGCTCCTACAGCTTCGCTTGTAGGAAAACAAAACTTGGATCCAGAGAGCATGCTCCAGGAGATATGCACAGTGGGAGGGGCTCAATTCTATTGATTGAAGTTTCCTACAGCCCCTGGCAATAGGGGATAACTACTTCCCACCAGGTCCCAGCATAAAGGGAGATTGAACAAGAAACGTCCTTCTCTGGTTGTTCCCTTTTAGTTTTGTGTGTATGGGGAGGGAGGGTTGACTAACTAAATTCAATGCTGTAAAATATAATCTACGAGGTAAAAGAGAGACACAGGGGAGAGCTGTGACTATTAGGGCAGGTGATGAAAAAACTGTCAGAACAGGGGGAAGAGCTAGGGAAGCTACAGTGCTGACAGATGCTCAGTAAGCAAAAAGCTTACTGTAGATAGAGGAGAGCACCAATACACAGGCTCAGTCTAAGGACTTCACCATCAAGTCAGCCTGCATTTCCCCTGCTTGTCTCTGGAGGAAAGCAATGGCTTTCTACAGGTCTGTCTAAATAATGGTTGATGGACCTTTTTCAAACACAACTATACTAACTGTTTTTACCGCATCCTCAAGAAATGAATTCCAGAACTTCATTATTTCTGTGGTTTGTTTTAAAATGTGGCCTGAGACTGTGTTACAATGGGTTATTGATACTGGAGAGATGGCAAGTCTTTACAGTAGCTGTTAAATTTGTTGAACATATTTTGCAGGAATAAGTGAAGCTGCTCTAGGAGAGACAGTGAAATATGAAGACTTATTTAGCCACTGTAAATACTACTGGCTTTTATGCCATCTGAAGCTGTACAGTTACCCTTTCTGCAAAGGATGGCTGTGGCTTAATTGGAGGCAAGAATTTGGTTTAATTTACAGACAGTCTTTCTATACTGCCCTTCAAAAAACAAACAGCAGAGCAGTTTACAATACATAATTGGAGATAACAGAGACATGCATGCAAATCTCATGCATATTTATTAAACCACATAACATACATTTAGAAGAAGAGAATACATATATGCACATACCATTAATAATTTATTAATCAACCTTACTTTTTTCATAAATATTATAAATATATTGAATGTACCACCCTCTGACTTATAACAAACATCTATTTCAACAGAGAACCCAGGCAAATGCCCTTGTTGCCTCTTCCAGACGGGAGACATGGTTTTTGAGCCTAAGCTGCAGTTGCTGCATAATTAACAAATGTGATTATATAGAGAAAAATACAGTGAAAACCTGAAGTGGCTTCAGCTCCCGAGGATGCCTGTGTGGCGAAACACAAGATTGTGTTGGGCTGGCTTGAACATTTTATCAGTTGTTATTCAAGAAGAGAACAAGATCTTATCATGAAAGCAGGAGTTTAATCCATGAAGCACCAGTTTGTCAAGGAAATTTTAAATAAAACACTGGACAATATGGAACTGATTATCCAGGTTTTTGGAGCAACAAGGGCATTTGCCTGGGTTGTCTGTTGAAATAGGTGTTTGTTATAAGTCAGAGGGTGGTACATTCAATATATTTATAATATTTATGAAAAAAGTAAGGTTGATTAATAAATTATTAATGGTATAATCATGCAATTTGATATGAGCTCTGCCTTTGACCTAGTGGACCATTGGAAACTGCTACAATGCCTAGATGCAATTGGTATCAGGGAAGAGGTGTTAGACTGGTTTCGAGGTTTCCTTATGTCTCTATGTCCTTATGTCGTACCTATCAAGTACATTTCAATTACGATCTCTCCGATACCTGGAGCAATTCATATGGCGTACCGCAAGGGTCACCACTATCTCATTGCTTTTCAATGTCTACATGTCCTCACTAGGTGCGCAATTGACCCAGCTGGGGATAAAATTATTTAGTTACGCAGATGACTTTATGATCATCATTCCATTTGCTAACTCTCTCTCGGAAGTTACTCCCAAGGAATCAGAAGTACTAAATCTGATGGAGCAATGGATGACTGAATTCAAACTGAAATTTAATTCAGAAAAAACAAAATTTTTTGTAGCTTCGCCACACTTGCTTGACACCAAAACATCACTATGCATCAATAAACTTAGTTATCCTATTCAGCCTACTATGAAGGTATTGGGTGTAACACTAGACCAGAGCTTAACCATGAAAGACTAGGTAGACTCCTTAATCAGAAAGAGTTTTTTCACTCTTTGGAAGCTTCGATCCATTAGAGCATATTTTGATGTGTCATCATTTAGAATTCAGGTACAATCCCTCGTACTGAGTCAACTTGATTACTGTAATATCGCCTATTTAGCAATTTCCCAAAAGAATATGCGACGATTACAAATGCAAAATGCAGCGGTCAAACCGATTTTTGGGCTGAAGAAGTTTGATCATGTGACACCTTACTACCAACAGCTGCATTGGCTACTGATGGAGGCACGTGTGAAGTTTAAGTTCGCCTGTTTCTGCTTTACGGTACTATTCGTCTAGCCCCTAAATATATAACTGACCTTTTCTCTTTCTCAGCCAACAGACATAAGAGAAGCTCACACTTGAATTTTGTTTCCCCTCCAGTTACAGGATGTAAACTGAAGAGACACCATCAACACCTTTTCTCACATCAGGCAGCATTATGGGGTAAAAATCTAGAATTGCTTACGCCTACTACTTATGGAGAATTTAAGAAATGCCTAAAAACATATCTGCTCCTGAAGTATCTAGGCAGCTGATCCGTACAATTCTTTCTCCACACTAACTAATCCCTAGAGCTGTTAATCACTAGCTTTACCTCTGTTAAGTTCAATCAATTTGTACCATCTTTTAATCTTTGTTATTTCGCATAGAACTTCACGGTCCTGCAGTATATAAACTGTTATTATTATTAGATGTATTAGTTCTTCTCTTCTTCTAAATGTATGTTATGTGGTTAAACAAAAAATAGGGGAAGATTTGTATTTGAATTTGTCCGTCAGCAGTATTGATTGGGATGCATATTTATTAAGTACATCCTGAAAATTTGACCCGTCCATAGCCCTCAAGAACTGGTGTGAATACTTAAATGGTATTTGTTTTACAAAGTGCCAGAATTGTTTGTGATTTGCATAATCAAACCACATTTTACCATCCCTTCTACTTACCACAGCTGTTAATATATCTTCATAAGGCTGAATTCTCACTGATGTTATATTGTTGGTTGCTTCAACAACTTTCTCTCTGCCTTGGTTGATAAGGTCCTGTAAAAAAAAAAAAAAGCAGAAATTGTATCACTTAAAACAGATGCAGGGTTTCTTGGGAAATTATTTTTCCTCATGGCTTATGTTTTTGCATCTGAGAGAACAGACAGACAATGAATTAAACAGAACCTGATCCAAGAATCTCCTTTCTGAGTGTAACTTAAAAGAATGACAAAATGGTCACACTGACTGACAATCTAGGCTTGTATATACAGCCTACAAGTTCTGACTAAATCAACACAGGAAGGAAAACAATCTCAGTACTGTAGTTTACTTTGGCAGCCATTTTGGATGAGTGATCAGTACGGGGCAGGAGTGTAGGAAGATCGTTCCTGCCCCGAAAGACCGCTAGACCACTAGGTAAGGTCCGGAGAGGTCCAGGAAGCGGGACGGAGGTGGGGCGATTCTGGTTTTAGGAAATTGTGAGTCCTAAAACCACAAATCGGGAGAGGGGAAGTGTACTTGTGAAAACATGATATGAACAGAACAGATTACTATTAGGTACAATACAGACAGGTGCAAAACAATCTTCACACTATCTTTTTAAAATATTTTATTTATTCATCAGCCAAGATACATTAATTCAAGTTTTATTGTTAAATATTAAAAATAACAACTCAACACAATATATCAAAATCAATTATTGTTTTGCCCTTCTGGTGTGACTCATATCCAGAGCAGTTATGCTCCAGGCCTGAACATCTTGCTATATTTTTATTTCCCTTTTCCTTGCTGTCCATCTTTTAATCCACTTCATCCTTGTCCATATACCACCTCCTCCCCAGACAAACTACCATTCACACCCCTTCCATTTGACTTTACTCTTTGACAGTGGTGTACCAATGGGGGGGGGGGGGCAGTCCACACCGGGTGCAAGCCCTGAAGGGGTGCTCCCGGCCTTGAAGCCATTGGTGTCCGGTTCCCCCCCCCCCATGTCCGGATTCTCCCCCTGGCCCCCCCGCACCGTTTGCGGTGGAGAAGCAGCCTGCAACGGGATTGCGATGCCAGCGATCCCTGCGCTGCTTCCTCTGCTGCAGTCCCGCCCCTCCTCTGACATCAGAGGAGGGGCGGGACTGCGGCGGAGGAAGCAGCACAGGGATCGCTGGCATTGCGATCCCGCTGCAGGCTGCTTCTCTACCGTAGGTGGTGCGGGGAGGCCAGGGGGATGAGCGGTCCTTCAGGGTGGGTCGGGGCATCAGACCTTCAGGGTGGGGCAGGCAGGCAGGCCTTCAAGGGGGGGAGACAGGCAGGCAGGCCTTCAAGGGGGACAAGGCAGACAGGCCTTCAAGGGGTGGGACAGGCCTTCAAGGGGGGAGGACAGGCCTTCAAGGGGGGGAGGACAGGCCTTCAAGGGGGGGGACAGGCAGGCAGGCCTTCAAGGGGGGACAGGCCTTCAAGGGGAACAGACAGGCAGGCCTTCAAGGGGGGGATAGGCCTTCAAGGGGATCAGGCAGGCAGGCCTTCAAAGGGGACAGGCAGGCAGGCCTTCAAGGGGGGGACAGGCCTTCAGGGGTGGGATGCAGACCTTTAAGCGGGGGACAGGCCTTCAGGGGAGGGGGGCCCTGATGTAGAAGTACACGAAGGGAAGGGGGGGTTCAAAGAGATGCGCATATGCCGGACTTTAGGTGGGAAGAAATAATGGGTCTGAAAATAGAGGAGAGGGAGAGAGATGATGGACCATGGTTTCTAGGGAGGGAAGGAACAGAAAGGGAGAGAAGTTGGACACAAGGGATGGTGTGGAGAGGGGGGGTAGAGATACTGGATAGGAGGGTAGTTGGGAAAAGAAAGGGAGAGATGGTGGATCCTGGGGTAGTGGGGAAGGAGGGAGAGATGCTGGATGAAAGGGTAGTTAAGAAAAGATGGATCTGTGGAGGGAGAAGAAAAAAGGAAAGATGCCAGACCTCCTGGGGAGGGAAGGGAAACGGGGAGGACAGAGATGGCAGATGGATGGTTAGCATGCAGAAAGAAGGAAGGAGGAGACCCTGGCAAGCAAGTTATCAGAAGACAACGAGAGCCTTGGACCAACAAGATTTGAAAAATAACCAGACAACAAAAGGTAGAAAAACTAATTTTATTTTCTGTTTTGCGATTACAATATGTCAGATTTGAAATGTGTATCCTGCCAGAGCTGGTGTTAGACCGCAAACGTGAACTAGGATTTAACAGAGAGAGGAAAAGTCCTTTTTGTTTCTTTATTTAATTTACACCACAGCGTCAGTGTGGTTAGGAGAAGCCAAAGGGGGGTGGGTGGGTGGTGAAAAAGCTATAAAATAAACCCACCAGGATGTTTGAAAAAACAAAACAAAACACCCAATTGGGCAGGAAAGTCGAATCGAAAAACCAATTCAATAGGCTGAATCGAATCAAATTTTTTTTTTCCCCCTGAATCGGGTAGCACTAGTTTGCGCTACTGTCTTAGACTTTAGGACCTGGGATTGGGGAGAGATGGCATCCTCAGTACTTTATAATGCAAGTGAAACGAGGATTTGGTCAGACTTTTGAAGGGTCTGCAGAAGAAAAATATTGTATAGGCCGGGGACATGAGACAGCAGGAAACGGGAACTTTTCTTCCTTCTATTTTTGTGAATGGCAAGGCTGAGGATGTCAGAGAGTTCAGTTAAAATATGTGCTTTATAAGAAAATATAATAATGTGTTTTATAAAGTTTATAAGCATTGCTGGCCTACCCGGTGAGGTGTTCCTAATGGTGGTGGTGGTGGCAGCGTGTCAATGTGTTGAGAGGAAGAGGTGGTCTGGGAAATTCTGCTGAGCAAACTCCAGGCCCATTTCCACCCTCCAGTAAGTCCACTCCACTTAACTGGTTCACACACTGAGTGGGTCTTTGAGTGTTGTGCCTGGGTAGTTGTTTTGGGATCTCTTCCAGTGGTTTGTCAGTATCTCCTTGTGGTCCAAGGAAGGAAACTTTGTTAACCTTAGCATTGACCTTCAGAATATGTTTGTAACAGCGCTGCTTGTGTGGCATTAGGCTATGTAGTGATCGAAAGAAAAAACCAGACCTTTGCACATTTTTGCACTATATGGTGGGTGTATGAGGAGATTCACATTTCCTGCACAGCTAAGTCCTTGTGAAGTTACCTTGTTCTTTCTGTATTTGACATCTAGCAAGGTCTCTGTTTGGAAGGAAAGATCTAAGCTTAAAAATGAAGTGGCCAGAAGTTATGGTAAAAGCAGATAGCGTTGCTGGTTTTAAGAAAGGTTTGGACAAATTCCTGGAGGAAAAGTCCATAGTCTGTTATTAAGACATGGGGGAAGTGTCTGCTTGCCCTGGATCGGTAGCATGGAATGTTGCTACTCTTTGGGTTTTGACCAGGTACTAGTGACCTTGATTAGTTACCATGAGAATGGGCTACTGGGCATGATGGACCATTGGTCTGACCCAGTTAGGCTATTCTTATGTTATGTTCTCATCTGTAGGAACCTTTGTTTTAACTTCTTATTTTAATGTATTTTTTTCTGGGAACTTATCACAGTTTTTTATAATGGGAACAAAAATGGAAGTGAATTAATGTGTGTGGAATGGGGGGGGGTAACTAATTTCTTCAGCTAAATAATTCAATCCACCTCAACCAGACATAGGAGAACTCACGCATCATTCACATACCCTCCAACCAAAATCGTCAAAAGAAAAAAAAAACAGTTCGACAACCTCCTAACACTCGACCCCCAACTCTACAACCTATTGACCTCGACCACAACCACAGACTACAAAACCTTCAAAAAAGAAATAAAAACCCTTCTATTCAAAAAACACATAAAACCGAACTAACACAATCAGAACTGTCCCAAGCATCACCTGCAACTACTCCATATGTACTTCTGATGTCATGACAATTCAGACATAATTTATGTTATGTTTGGAATAATGGTTACATATATGAGGTTCAATAAAAGAAAATTTTCATTGCCTGTTTCTATTCTGACCATTTATTCCGTTTCATGGTTATTACAAAAAATATTTTTTTACATGGGGGGGTGTCAAAAAATGATGGGCCCTGGGTGCCACATACCCTAGGTACACCACTGCTCTTTGAACTCATTTCTGTACCTCTTTTTTTTTTTTTCTTTTAACTCCCTGTGATTTTTGGAATTTTCAAAAACCTGACAAGTATCATATTACAAAATAGAAACTCCAAATAATTTCCAATAATCTGCCAAACACAGCTAGGAAAATATAACTTCTTATTGGTACAGCACAGAAACAGAGCTTTAACTGATCATGCTAGATCACTATTCAGCAAAGGAAAAAAAGTTTCAGTACTCCAGTTTGATCTAGTAAACCATACTATTCTCTAACACAATCTCTGAAAAATTTAAGAATTACAGGCAGAGTCTTAATTTGGATCTCTACCTTTGTAACATTTGGAACTTAAAGGGTTATTATGAATGGCATTTTGTCTGATAGGTGGACCAATCCATGTGGAGTCCCTTAGGGATCTCCTTTGTCTTCAATATTGTTTAACATTTCCAAACATTCACTAGGAAATCTACTTGAGAATAAAGGTCATCTATCTTATAGTTATGCGGACAATATCACAGTCCTCATCTCTATAGAATTAATGTTAGAAGACAAACTTCCCAGAATCTTTGCCTATCTGTCACTAGGCCTGCCTGCTTGCCCTGTGCTGGCCTACCACTAGACCACCAGAGGGGGGACAGGGTGCAAAGCCTGGCAGGGAGGGGGAGAGGGTGCAGAGCCTGGCAAGGAGTGTGGGGTTGGGTGCAGAGCCTGGCAGGGAGAATTTGGTTCAGAATGTTTTTTTCTAGTTTTCTTCCTCTAAATCTTGGGTGCGTCTTATGGAGTGAAAAATACAGTAATCTAATCTCAGATGGAAGCTCATTCCAAATTTTTACAAATGAGAAGGCAAAACAGTAGGAAAGCCAAGTTTGTATTTCTGAATACTTCTGGAGTTAGATAGTGTGCGAAAATTGAAAACTAAGAAAACTAAAGGAGAAAAAATTCCATACGGAATTTTAAATATCACACAAGCACATTTAAATTGAATTCTCCAGAAGCCAGGAAGCCAGGGAATACTGCAACAGCTTACCACCACCTGCTGGAGAATGATAGCAGACTGAGTGTATTAGGGACTGGTGTATAACCTAAAACTAATCACCCCAGCAGTATATAAAAATATAGTAGAAAACAAACCTAAATACTGCTAATAACCAGCAATGCACATAGGTGTAGTTAGCCCAACAAATATGAAGGACTATGGCCTCAGAATCGGAGCCTACGCACAGCAGTGTGAATCACAGACTGAGAATGATCTGCGTAGTGAAATTGCTCCTGCTCCAATCATTGGCCAACACGCATTAATTTTTTTAGGAAATTTTTCAAAAGCATTTAAATAAAGCTATAAATCCAACCTCTACAGGGTTACATTGTGTAAGTGCAAGCCAGAGTATGAAAAACATAGACCAGAAAAAGACTTAGCTTTGTAGCTGACTTGTCTTTACAGGAAAATACAGTCACTAGTGTTTGTTTGCCGACGCGGCCAGCGTTTCGCGGGAATTTTATAATAAAGACCATCCGCTGCGTCAGGGCCACCAGGACATTCAAAAATCAAGGCTCACTGTAAAATAAAAGAATATATTTAGTTCCCAAGAACTTAAAGAGAAAGAAAAACAAAATAACAGCACTCACATTACTGCACTCGGTCACAGAATTTCAAAACATGTTAAGATGGCAGTCGGCTACGTTTTATAGCCGTTACGTAACATACCGTAATGACGTCACGAATCATTAGGCACACTGTAAACACTAGTAAAAATGTTGCCACTCAAATGATCTGTTAAGTCCCAGAGGCCACAATGTATTCAGCCTATTTATCCACCTCTGCTCCCTCTGTGCTAAATACCTTCTAAAGTCCCCCCCTCTGGTACTTGGCTGAACCACCTCCAAAATTAGAGCTTTCAGAGACATGAAATCATGAGATCTTTCAAGGCAGTGTTTAGCCAATGGAGCCCCAAATATTTTATTTTTGATATTGCTCTTATGTTCTGTGAGTCTTGTGGTGAATTTACGAGAGGTCTGACCCACATATACTAGATCACAGGGGCATTGTATAATATATACCACACCGCAAGATTTACAATCAGAGTTATGACGTAGATTGTACTCTTTTTTGTCTCTGGGATTACAAAAACAATTGGTAGGAATCATGAGCTTGCACATCTGACATGTTCCACACGCTCTATGTCCCATCCATACTTGATCCTGCCCAAAACTGATATTGGGCAGTACAGAAGGGCATAAAATCTCTTTCAGATTTCTAGTTCTACGAAAGGCTATCCTTAAGTTGTAATCTTTAAAAGTACCAGAGGTCTGTAAAATCGCCCAATGTTTTTTAAGCGAGCGGACCAACCGATGACACTGGCTGGAGTAAGTTACAACGCATGTCATGCATTGTTCACCTGATCTCTGGGAATCAGATCTCTTAGGGGCGAATAGACTCTCCCTGTTGCAGTATAGTGCTCTTTTATATGCTGCAGAAACAACTTTTAGGGGGTAGCCCCGGGCCAGAAACCTGTGTTTTAGAACATCAGCCTGTTTTTTAAAGTCCCCCTTTAGAGGAACAAATCCTCCATTGGCTAAACACTGCCTTGAAAGATCTCATGATTTCATGTCTCTGAAAGCTCTAATTTTGGAGGTGGTTCAGCCAAGTACCAGAGGGGGGGACTTTAGAAGGTATTTAGCACAGAGGGAGCAGAGGTGGATAAATAGGCTGAATACATTGTGGCCTCTGGGACTTAACAGATCATTTGAGTGGCAACATTTTTACTAGTGTTTACAGTGTGCCTAATGATTCGTGACGTCATTACGGTATGTTACGTAACGGCTATAAAACGTAGCCGACTGCCATCTTAACATGTTTTGAAATTCTGTGACCGAGTGCAGTAATGTGAGTGCTGTTATTTTGTTTTTCTTTCTCTTTAAGTTCTTGGGAACTAAATATATTCTTTTATTTTACAGTGAGCCTTGATTTTTGAATGTCCTGGTGGCCCTGACGCAGCGGATGGTCTTTATTATAAAATTCCCGCGAAACGCTGGCCGCGTCGGCAAACAAACACTAGTGACTGTATTTTCCTGTAAAGACAAGTCAGCTACAAAGCTAAGTCTTTTTCTGGTCTATGTTTTTCATACTCTGGCTTGCACTTACACAATGTAACCCTGTAGAGGTTGGATTTATAGCTTTATTTAAATGCTTTTGAAAAATTTCCTAAAAAAATTAATGCGTGTTGGCCAATGATTGGAGCAGGAGCAATTTCACTACGCAGATCATTCTCAGTCTGTGATTCACACTGCTGTGCGTAGGCTCCGATTCTGAGGCCATAGTCCTTCATATTTGTTGGGCTAACTACACCTATGTGCATTGCTGGTTATTAGCAGTATTTAGGTTTGTTTTCTACTGTATTAGGGACTGCACAGCCCACTTGTACTACAGCCAAAAATATATGTCTCAGTCTCCACCTGCTGGTCATGGTCAGCTATTACCCATCAGTGAGCTGTGCCAGTCTGGAGAGACACTGGAGAAGTTTTGTTTTATTCATAAATATTTTGCACTTGATGAATTCAGACTAACAGTCCAAGTTTTACTATTAACACAATTGGATTATTATAACATCTGCTATCTAGGCTGCTCTTGCCAACAACTCAAAAAATTACAAACTATTCAAAATAGTGCTGTTCGGTTAATCTTTTCATGAGGAAAATATGATAGAATTTCTTTATTTTAAAAAAAATTAATTACACAGGCTGCCTATACAGGCAAGGATTTTATTTAAGCTTGCCTGCTTTCCCTATAAAGATACTTCAGGCTTATTCCAAAGTTCCGCCGAAACGGGGAAAGAAAAAATAGGGGTCCCTGAGGGGACGGGGACAAGGCCATTCACCGTCCCCTGGAGCGGTGAATTGTCTTGTCTCTGCAGTGAGGCAATCAAGCAACCCCCACCCGCCTGATCGTAGCGTTCCGCCATCTCCCTCCCTCCACCTCACCTTAGATGCAGAGTTTTCCGGCTTTCTTTTTCGCCCAGCCGCACACTTTCAAAAAGCTGTGCACGCGCGGCTGCTCGAGTTGTTCAATCTTCTGCTCTGCTGCAACTTCCTGTTTCTGGTTGCGTCAGAGCAGAAGATTGAACAGCTTGCGGCTGGGCGAAAAAGAAAGCCGGCAAACTCGGCATCTAAGGTGAGGTGGAGGGAGGGAGATGACAAAAAGCTGCAATCGGGCAGGAGAGGGCTGCTGGACCACGCGATCGCACATGTTCCCGGCTCACACTAGGAAGGAGTGAAAGGGACAGAGATTCTGGGTCAAGGGGATGAAGAGGGAGAGAAAGAAACCCACAGCAGGAAAGAAAGGAGAGGACAGGCAGGTGAGCCAGATACTGGAAGCAGGGAGGGGAAGAAAGAGGGAAAGAAGCTAGATGGGGTTGAAGAGAAGAGACACATTGGTGTGGAAGAGGAAAAGAGGGGAAAT
The DNA here is from genome assembly GCF_902459505.1 of Geotrypetes seraphini. Taxonomy (NCBI): domain Eukaryota; kingdom Metazoa; phylum Chordata; class Amphibia; order Gymnophiona; family Dermophiidae; genus Geotrypetes; species Geotrypetes seraphini. The sequence continues at coordinate 16,234,628 of NC_047088.1, forward strand.
CTGGACACAGGAAGGTAACAGAAACAGAGGGGAAATTATGTGCATGGGGGCATAGGGACAGAGACATAAAGGGGACATATGTGCCATGGGGATGGTATATGAACACGGGGGGGGGGGGAGTAATGCCAGATACATAGGGGAGATATTAGAAATGGGGAAAATAGGAACACAGAAACGAGATTGTTTGGGGATCGAGCTCGCAGGCTCCAGCGGCTTGCACAAATTACATTGTAACATGTCACGAAAATAAGAGGGAGGTAGATAGATAGCTAGACCGCGCGAGAGGAGCTGAAGGGTGGTAGAAAGGAACAGATGGTGAAGGAGGGAGGGAAGGGTGGTGGTGGAAAGGAATAGAACAGACATTGAAGGAAGGTGAAGAGTAACAGACCGTGAAGGGAAATGTGGAAGACAGAGTGGGGAGAAGACGCTGGAAGGGAAGAAGACAGATGCCAGACGATGGGGGAGCGGAGGGAAGAAGATGGGTGCCAGACCAATTGGGGGGGGGGGGGGGTGAAAGTAGAGGCACAGTAACAGAGCAAATGGAAGAAGCACAGAGAAGATACGCAGTGGATGGAAGGAATTGAATGAGAAGATGAGGAAAGCAGAAACCAGACAACAAAGGTAAAAAAAAATTCTATTTATTTTCTTTTTTTGCTTTAGGATAAAGTAGTATATTAGTTGTGTTGATAAAAATTTATAAACAAAGCCCTGCCAGCTGAACATCTCTTTCTCTAGTTCAGCAGTCAGAACTTTGATTTATAAGGAAGGAATAAGCTAAATATTGCAGTACTGAGGCTTATATGGATGCTGCGGGGACGGAGACGGGGCGGTGAATGGGATGGCAGTGACGGTGACGGGGCGGTGAAGGGGATGGCAGTGACGGTGACGGGGCGGTGAAGGGGATGGCAGTGACGGTGACGGTGCGGTGAAGGGAATGGCGGTGACAGGGCGGTGAAGGGGACGGTGGGCCGGGGCAGTGACGGGGATAGATTTTTTCCCCGTGTCATTCTCTACCATCTAACACTTCTGATATTAGCAGTATCAACTTAAAACTAGATAAAATTAGGCTATGGTTAAATGAAAATGTGCGCTCTCAGTATTTCTAAAACTAATTGTATTCTTTTTACCTGGAAGGAGAATACTCAACTTATAGCACCTTTGGCCATCAATAACACTTCAATCGAACTGGTCAGTACAACAAAAATTCTGGGTGTACTTATAGATAATAAGTTAACATATCGCCCTCAAATTTCTGCAGTAGTTAAAAACTGTTTCTACAAGTTACGGATGATAAGATTTCTGGCAACTATCCTGGACCAACAGTCTTTAAATATTCTTATCCATTCTCTCATCATTTCAAAAATAGACTACTGCAATTCATTATACAAAGGTTTATGTCAAAAAGAGATCAGACGCCTTCAACTAATCCAAAACACTGCCATAAAAGTCATAACTAATTCCAAGAAATACGATCATGTTACTACCCCTTTACTTAAAAAAGCCCATTGGCTTCCAATTCCCCACAGAATAATCTACAAAATAGCTATCCTCATATTCAAAACCCTACAATCCAACGAACCTACTTTCATTAATAGAGCCCTCATCCCCTATGATCCCCCTAGAGCAGGGGTGTCAAATTCAATCACATAAGGGGCCGAAATGTGAAAAAAGGCTAAGTTGCAGGCCAAATTTTTAATTAAGATACTTAGGGATCCTTTTATTAAGGTACACTAACCAAATTAGTGCGCACCTTAATAAAAGGACCCCTAAGTGACTAAGGCTTAGTTTTAGTAGAAGTATAGGGTTCAAAATCTCCAACCCCACATCAGCTCTGTGGTGTAAACAGAATTTTAAAAAAAAAACTTTTCCTCTCTCTGTTAGGTTCTAGTTCACGCTCGCTGTCTAACACCAACTCTGGCAGGATACACATTTCAAATCTGACATATTGTAATCACAAAACAGAAAATAAAATTAGTTTTCTATCTTTTGTTGGTCTCAGGCTCTGGTTGTCTTCTGATAATTCGCTTGCCAGGGTCTTCTGCCCATTTGTCCTTTCCTTCTTTCTTCATGCTAACCATCCTTCTTCCATCTCTGTCCTCTCCTTTCCTTCCGTTTCCCTTCTCTCCCCTGGAGGTCTGGCATCTTTCCTTTTTTTGTCTCCATGCTCCTTTATGGGTTATATAGGCGGTACAACACACTTAGCAAGCTTTTATTTCTGGTCTGCAGTTTGCTGCTTACACAATCTGGGAAGGCACACAGCATTGGGATTTCTGTAGCTATGTCTCCTAGAGTAGGCTGTCCTCTCTGAGCCACTGTCCTGCTGAACATTGAAGCTGCAATTTTGGGGGGGCTGGGGGAGAGAGAGGAAGGGGGGAGTAGTATGCTGCTGCACCATAGGGGTGGAAGGAAAGGGAGAGGGGACAAGGAATTGCTGGACCATAATGGGGAAGGTTGGGAGAGGAGGCTGGGAGCACGAGCAGCAGTAGAGAACGTTGGTAGCACAGTGTGGCGGTCGTGAGACTTCCCCTCCGGAAGGCATCAGCTGTAGATTCATGCGCCTCAAACTTGGCACGTGAATCTACAGCTGATGCCTTCTGGCAGGCAAGTCTCGTGGCTGCCACACTGTGCGACGCTGTGCTCCCGACACTCTCTACTGCCGCTTGTGGTCGCCTGCACTCTCCTGGCTCCCGGCTGCCTCATCCTCCCGGCAGGCATAAATGTTTAATTGTCTGGCGGGCCAAATTGTATGACACCGTGGGCCAGAATTTGACACATCTGCCTTAGAGCCTTGAGATCAACTTCCCAACATCTTCTCCATATCCCCTCCTTAAAAATTATCGGCACTTGTCGAACCACCTCCTTTCTGGTTACAGCCCCCACAATCTGGAATTCCCTACCAAATACCCTGAGGGCCGAAAAGAACTTAGATAAATTCAAAGGCGGACTAAAGTGTTTCATTTTCAAAGACGCTTTTGAGTAATATTCTCTTCCTCTTCACTCTTAAATTTTTTACTTTCTTTTTCTTTAAATGCTCTCTATTTTCAGCCTCTTTCAAAATATAAAAAAAGGATCTTTTATTTAACAAAGAAGACCTTCCACTCCCCTCTCCTCGTATTCTTCCCCTTCTGTGTATCCTTTTCTTGTAATTATTGTATTTTATCATTACTTACCCATTGTTTTCATGTCCAGTCCATAATTTGTCTTGTCGATATGCCTTTGTAAGTCTCTTCCCCTTGCTTTAAATATTGTAAAACGCTTAGAATTTATGATAGCGTTTCAACAAATTTTAATAAAACTTGGAAACTTAAAGATTTCGTGAGAGTTTTCAAACTAGATTTTTAGAATAGAATCGGCATCGTGCTCAGAGGGAGACTCTGGTAAAACATGGCTCAATTTTTTAAAAAATTATCAGCATTAATTTTACTTTTTATTTTGATATCTTTTTTCAAGGAGCAATTCTGAATTTTAGATTTTAAAAAATAGGAATTCTAAAGTGGCCCATCAAATGGTCAGTCCATGGCTGTTTAAACCAATCAATAACTGAAATAGCAGATCTAAAGCAATTTGAATCTGTGTAAGAAATATCTAATGTGTGACCATGTTCGTGAATAACAGCATTTGAAATTAGAAATTTCAGTGTTATTTCTCTAGGTGGAGATTAACATCACCAATTAATAGAAGCCTAGGAAATCTTAGTGCTGTTTTAAAATGACCTCAGAAAAATTCTCAGACTTATTGCAGGCTACAGGTGGACGGTAGAAGAGAAGAATGCCGAAAGGATGAGTATGCAATTCGTCATTCACAGTGAGAATCATATATTCTAAATTAGGACTGCAGTTTTCTTCATATAGACTTATATCTAAAAAAGATTTATAGATTAAGGCAAAACCCCCACCCCGTTTTCCCACCCTAGATGAAAAATAGCCAGAAAAGCCAGGAAGACACAGTTCTTTCCGAGTAAATGAGTCATTTAAGGTTAGCCAGGTCTCAAGTTATAAACAAAAGACTCACATCATTGTCAAGAAGTAGATCATGAAAAATCCGTGTTTTATTACAAACTGATCTAGCATTACAGTAGTAAGAAGGAACTTCCAAAAGTCACATTCTCCTTCACACTATCTTAGCACAGTACTACATGTCACAACACATGCAGATATGAAAAGTACTTTATAGGGCATGTAATGGGCATTAACTGGGCTGTTCTGTACTTTCCTTGACAAATTACGTTAATTATAATGTTAGGACTCTGAACTACAACGAACACTAAAGATCTATTGAACCATTTGGAGTTCAATACCTACCTCAAGCTGTTGATTACTCAGTGAAGACAATGCTCCTAAGTTTAAGGGCATATATGGAGATGGAGAGTTAAAATTGGGTTGAGGTTGAGTAGTCCCAGGTGGCATATTTAGGCGCATAGTCAAACCCTTAAAAAGAAAAAAAATAAGTAATTAGGGTTAAAACAATGTACATTTTCCAATGGTCTAGGTAAAATTCCAGATTTTAAATTTATCAGACCATTAAAAGTTATGAATACTGAATCCAGAAATGTAGTAAGATTATAAAATGAAGATCTTATTCCACCACAGCAACACATAAAAGCGCTGTCTTTGTACATGCTAAATATATTCTGTCCTTAGAAATGTTAATTATTATAATTTTTATCATATTTTAGTCAGGAGTAAATAGGCAGCAAATGTTAATCTGTAATAACTGAAGATGCAGCAGACAGTACTTTAGAACAACCAAAGAGAGCCTTTTTAGAAATTCCTGGTTTCACTCTGCATTGCATTTTCAACAGGTAGCCTAGGAGTGTGGAAGTGTCAGAGACTGTGAAGTTTGTATATTTAAAGAACAAAAGTGCCATGGCCCATTCTTTATGCAGTTCCTGCTTGTTTTATCTGGAGGCTACCACCTGTAAGCTGCTCTCTGATGGTCAAACCTTAGCTAGAAAAACTAGAATAAGAAATTAGTTACTTGGGTAAATTTGCCTCTCATGAGTGTACGCCACTATCAAATTGCAGTAAAACCAAAGCAAGCTTTTTATTTATTTTTATAATGCTATTCTACAACCCCCTAACACCCAGACACATCCTATTTATTCCTTTCTACTAGGTCAACAGCCCTGTACTGTATGTTAATTTAAAAGCTTTAAATGTTTTCACACTCGGGAAATAGATCGGTGGCACACAAAAACACCACTGTGTGTGTAAAGAAGTTACTCAGTTTTACATTTTAATCTAAAAATGGGTTAACAATCTGTTTTGGGTTGGGGGTTTTTTTCACCCCTTTTGATGATTTACATTTATTTTTTCACTCTAGTAAAGTCAGCAACTGTCTGGGAACACTGAAGTATATCTAGGGCTTCTATTCTTAGGTGATCATAAAATTGAAATTTAGATGTTAAATTTCTAGCTAATTAGAGGTACAAAAAATCAGTAGTTATCAGAATTTTCACACCACAAGTACTTCTGTTAGGTACCTTTTATGGTGGATTTAAATATGTATATTTCTGCCATTTAGGAGACATCAATGTAGAAAAGGCACAAAAAGTGAGTTGAGGATACAAGCCAAGAGAGGGTAAGAAACTACTAAGTATGTAGTTTTTACTGGATAAAAACTAGGGAAAACATATCTAAACTTTTTCATCACAAGTGTTTCATCAGTGTTTATCAGTTCAATCTTACAATCAGATGCTTTAAAGTAATCTCTGAAGCTTTGAGACATGAGTGGAGTTATGAGAGAGCACCTTGGTCAAAAGTCAACTTATTTTATAAAGGCCACAGAGATGCTCGAACCTTTATAAAATAGGCCCTCAAAATGAAGCCCCCACATATGAATACCCCACATAATTTTATTTAAAAAAGCCTTTTCAATTTGTAAAAAAAAACAGGTTTTACATGTAATAGAATCTTTATAAAATTATCCACATACTGAACACAAGGCACATTTAGAAATCCAGGGATATCCCCTGAAAACAAATTCAGACTTTCAGATCAGTTTTGGAAAGAGCGATCTGTAAGCTCAAAGCCTGAGGCTGAATCAGGTATCCCAAAGCTAAATGAGCCTTTACCAGTTCAAAGTTCACACATGCTTTGTGACAGGGAACTGCAACATAAGGTGTGCAATCTAACTTAACACTATAATCTACTTTTCTGAAAATAAAAGCCTCTTTCATGAGTTAGCTAATACAGAGAAAGCCTTAATGGTGATGTCAAACAAATTCTCTCTCACTTCAGTGTAAGTTCACTGGAACTAGCAGATACGTTTTTCTTTGTGTTAGTTGCTGCCTTTGAACCATAAATTTGAAGCAATCATGTACAACAGTTAAATGAACATATATATAAATGTTATTTGGAATAAAACAGGACTCCCAGCAATTTTACAAATAGGCCAAAAATGTCTTACTGCAGTAGAAAATTCTGGCTGAAATTCAAGACATGTCTGAGTATTTTATTTTTCAACAAGATGGAGCCCCAGCACATCAAGTTTGCAAAACAATTGAGCTCTTAATTAGAATTAATGGAGCTAACAGCTCAGTGACATCAAAGACTTTGTCAATGTGTCATGACTGAAGCAGGTTACTTTGAACACAGTACATGATGGCAGAAAAAGACCCTCACAGTCCATCCAGACTGCCCAACAAGGTGGCCAGAGTTGTACCCACCTCTCTGTGCAGGCCCCAGTCACCCATGTTGAAGTTCTGGTTGTGAAGTCACCACTATGCCAACCATATGATGGGGATTATATGATTATAACCAAGACTCCAAGTATTGCTGACAGTATTCAATTTACCAGTCAAAATGCCTTCCCTTCCCCCCTAAACTGTACAGCAGCCCCACTCGCAGTATGCAACAATAAAATGATCTAATACAGTGTTCTTCAGCTGCTGGTCCGCAGAAATTTCCTGCAGTCCACGGCCGGAACGTGCCTTGGGCCTGAGGAGATCAGTGTACAAAGCTGCGGGCGGCAGAGGCTCCTATGCGCGTCCTGCGCCTGAATCGGCAGCCTTCTGTATGATGTCACAATGTCAGAGGAAAAGCTTCTGGATGATGCGTGGGACGCGCGAGGAACTGCTGCACGTAGCTTTGTGCACTGATCTCCTCAGTTCCAAGGCATGTTCTGGCCATGAGGAAGAGGAAGCCAGCCGCAGGCAGTGAGGAAGAGGGAGCCGGCCATGGGCAGCATAAAATGGCCAGGTGGGAGCGCAGGTATGTTTCTTGCAGAGGGAGAAGAAGACAAGAGACAGCTGGCTTTCTCAAGCTTTGTTTGTAAACAAGAGAGGGCAGGACACCTAGCCTCATCCAACTGCCGTGATGAAGGGATGGCACATGGAGGGAGGAAGAAAACAAAGATAGGGGGAATGGTTTTATTTTCAATTTAGTGATTTAATTGTGTCAATTTTGAGCATTTTCCTCTGCTGTCTATATTTTGTACTGTTCAGGAAGAAATGTATTTGTTTCTTGTTCTCTGGGGTTGTACTGCATGGAGAGTCTTGAATCTTAGGGTTTCCTTTGAATATATTAGTAATTTTAGTTTGTGGTCCCTTATTTGCATAGAGGTAATCTGTTCTAGTAGGAATGACTGTTGAGAATGACTGTGTAGTTTAATTTTGTCGTTAACCATTATGTGTTGTTAATAAGATTAAATTGTATGTATATATGAAAAATGAATGGAAAAAATAGTGTTACAATTAGTACTATTATGGGGGCGGGATCTGGCCAACAACTTAGCCCAGTGCTCTTCAACCACCGATCCGCGGACCGGTGCTGGTCCACAAAATAATTATTTTATTTCCGCCGGACCATAGGTGTAAAAAGATTGACGAACACTGATAATAATAATAATGTATTCTTATATACCGCCAGACCAGAAATGGTTCTAAGCAGTTCACAACAAATAGAGCTGAACATGCAGTGAAAAATACAATTCATAATAGAAATACATCAAATTGTAAAATACAAGAAATACTTAATTATTTTAAAAGCAAAGAGTACATTAGGATACAAATTTATCAAATAGTTGTGTCTTTAATAATTTTCTAAAACAGAAATAAAAAGGTCCTAGCATGATTTTTCCAAACCAAACATTCAATTTAGCGGCCTGAAAAGAGAGGGTTCTCTCAAGAAACCTCTTATAACAACATATTTTAAAAGAAGGGTATGCAAACAAATGAACTCTACGTGTAGGCTTATTAGAATGATTCAAAGAAAAATGAGGAACAAGATAGAGAGATGCATGGGAATGGGGACGATGGGGATCCCGCGGGTTCCCCCTTCAGGTTACAGGGATCCCGTGGGGACGCCCCTCTTGGTCTCGGGGATCACGCGGTGTTTGGAGGCAGCTCGAGCCGAGTGGCTCATCTTTTGCTGCCCACCTGCAGCATGCAGCGCTTCCATCATGCTACAGGTAGCCGACCCGGAAGTCTTCACCAGACATCAGAGCTGACGTTGGAGGTAAGGCTTCGTGTCAGCCAAGTGGAGCGTGCAGGGCCGGCTGCCCTGCAAAGAAGTGCAGCAGCACTTGGGAGGGGTAGTGTCTTGCGGGAGGGGGCAGAAAAGGCAGGGCCCGCTGCCCTGCGAAGTGCAGCACTCGGGAGAGGTTCAGTCTTGAGGGAGGGAGCTTCAGTGCACTTTCAGTATAGTTTTAGGATGTCTTTGGCCTCAGTTCACCCATGCTGGATCTGGCTAATTTTTTTAATCTCTTGTCATTTGCAGGACAAAGACTATAGAAGTCTGTCTGGCATTGTTTTCAGTTCCTACTATTCCTGCTCAAAATAATCTAATCTAATCAGAATTTCTGAATCACATTTACCCAGTAGAGGTTCAAGGCGATTTATAAGAAAGAGGACCAGGCAGGGACATGGGGAAAGTTACATTACATTGTAGAGGAAGATTATATTGTTACAAGATGCTGCTTTGGGGGCCAGACAGGCCAAGGGATGAAGACATACAATATCATAGAGTAAGACTGGGTACAGTTGCAGGGAGAATATAGTTACAAGTTTGCCATTAGATTAAGGAACAGGCAAGATGGCAAGGATAGTTGTCGGTGCCAGGTTTGGAGAGTAGGCAGAGTTATTCTGCAGAGAGGAATGTGTCAAACAAGTATGTTTTCAGATAACATATCAGCCATTTTGTGTTTCCATCCTCTTTCTATTTAGGCATCCCCTGAGTCTACCCCATGCATTATAAATTAACTTAAGGAAAAAAAATTACACTGATGTATTTTCAAAGGTTATACTAAATGTTAAAATAATTCAAAGTATTTTGAAACTATGTAAGGGATCCCATTTTTCCCAGATACTGTGTATTTTATATATGTAGATGTAAGAAAGCACAAAAAGCTAGTTGTGAGATAAAATAAGTCACTGATGACATCACAGTATAGTACACTGGTCTTAAAGGTACAGGTCTGGCATGTCACTAGACAGCAAGGATTTCTTCTTTTTTATTGAACCAGGGATAGGGGCTCTGGTTAGGGGGAGGTATGGGGGCCACTAGACTTTTAGGGATGTTTAATACTGAGATGGGGCAGGTCAGAGGGAACAGACAAGAGGGAGAGAAGGGGGCAATTAGATCACCAGGAATGTTTAATGTTGGAGGAGGGGGGCATTTTAGGGAAAGAGGTGGAAGGAGGGAGGAGAGGGGCCACTAGACTACTGGAGCTTTTTATTTAAAATTAGGGGCAACAGTGTAGGAGGAGAGGGTGAGGGAGGAACTCAGGGTCAATGCAGGCCTGGTGATATTTTTTTTAATGCTATCCTTCCTGTTAGTGCCTGAGCCAATTATTGTTCAGGCACTGACAGGAAAGGTGACATTTAGCAATGAGCTGTGGGTTACCGCTATGCTTTAATATGACAGTAATTTGCATACTCATTGATAGCATTGCTGTGGGATATGTTTTTTTTAATTATTATGTGGTAGAATCTAGTGTGTTGTGCTGGCTCTACCGTATATCTTTTTGCAAGAGCCCCTCAGTCACTGGCATCGGAATGGGGGAGGGGGTCATAGGGGCCGTGGCCTCCCCAAAAATTGCCCGGCATTAGGGGGGAGCAAGCAGGGTAGCAGTCCTATGTCCCACCGTAGCCAGCTAGTGACTTTCCCCATGTTCCGGGGCTCTAACGCTGTGCTTGCTGGCTTCCCAACTCTTCTCCGATGAAACCGGAGGTTACGTCATGAGGGGGGAGGGAGGAGAAGAGAAGCATGCAAGCATAGCGTAAGAGCACTGGAGCATGGGTGAAGTCGCTTGCTGGCTACAGAAGCGTCGGCAGGAGAAAGGGCAGGGAGGGAGGCTTCAACTCGCTGCTCCTTCTTACTTCAGGCCTTCCTCGCTGCCAGGTCCTGCCTTCGCAGAAACAAAGTAGATGGGACCCAGCAGTAAGGAAGGCCCTATGCAAGCAGAAGCAGTGAGTTGTGAATGCTGCACTGCTGACGGCTGTGTGAGACCGCGGGGGGAAAGCTGCTGCAGCGGGAGAGAGAGGGAGAAGGAAGACTGGGTGGGGGGAGAGAAATGCTGCAGCAGCACCCAATTGGGGAGAGAGAGGGAAAGAGGGAGAAGGAAGACTAGGAGGGGGGAGGGGAAGAGAAATGCTGCTGTTGCACCCAATTGGGGAGAGAGAGGGAAAAAGAGGTAGAAGGAAGACCATATGAGGGGGGAGGGAGAAATGCTGCTGCTGTTGCACCCAATTGGGGAGAGGGAGAAGGAAGACCAGGGAAGGGAGAGGAGCGGAACGAGAGATGCCAAGTCCATGGGAGGGAGGGAAAGGAGATACCAGATCATAGAGGAGGAGGGAAGGATGCCAGGGCATGGGGGGAGGGAAGGAGACAGATGCCAAACCAGGGGAAAGGAAGGAAGGGGGAGGGAGAGAAAGGAAGGAGAGGAGAGAGATGCCAAGGCATGGGGGAGGGAAGGGAAACTAAGAAGACAAATGCCAGACCAGAGGGAAAGGAAAGAGAGGAGAGAGATGCCAGGGCATGGGGAAAGGGAAGGAAATAAAGATGCCAGACCATGGAGTGGAGTGGGAAGGAAGGAAGGAAAGGAGAAGAGAGAGATGCCAGAGCATAGGGGATGGGGTGGAGACAGAAAAATGGAGAGGGGGTGAAGCTGAAATGAATCATGTACAAAGGAGAGAAGGGGCAGAGGATATACAGTTTATTGAAGGGACATAGAAAGAGGGAAGATACTGTATGGAAGAGAGAGGGCGGACACTATATGGAAAGGGCAGAGAGGGTGGACAGTGGATGGAAGGGGCAGAGGGAGGGTGGACAGTAGATGGGGTAGAGATAGAGGCAGAGGCTGGATGGAAGGGGCAAAGAGAGATGGCAGATGTTGCATGGAAGGGAGAGAGGACAAACACTGTATAGACAAAACGAAGAGAAGATGATTAAAGCAGAAACGACAAAAGGTAGAAATAAATTTTTTTGTTGCCTTTTGTAGAATCAAGTAGTCTTGTAACTGTATTCATAAAAAATTATAAATAGGAAATGGAAATAAGGCAATGTTTAGAAGCAAACAAGAAAAAGGGACTTTAGGTGAATATGCAGGGACTTTAGGGAATAAGCAGGCCCTGTTAAGGAAGAAAGAGCAGTCATGGATTTTCCATTGGCAGACAGTGGTTCCAACAGGATTGAATTGTGAAGTGGAATGGTGGGTGTTTCTTCACTGAAGATTGACACTTAGGAAAGTTGTTATACTGGAAGACCAGCTGAAAGTGACATCAACAGGAAGTGAAGTAATTACGGGCGAAGAGTGAGGTTTTCACTGGTAGCATTGGGAGATTGTTTGAAGCATTTAACTGTTTTACATTATGAATGGTGTTTTCTATCTTCTTTTGTTAGGAAGGAGTTTTACTCATCTGTTACAGCCAGCGCGAGAGGGTTCTCTGAGGAAGCCACTGGCGAAACACATCAGGACCCCCTGGAGTGAGAAAACTTCCCAACTACCTCACCTTTATTTCAAGTTGTTTTCTAAAAACAACTTGCACTTTAACTTATTGGAGTTTGCTGTTTTATAAAGAAATGGACACTTTAACCCTTTCAGGACCATAAGGATCGTAGGCCAATTTTTGTGGTTTTGACAACATTTTTATGGTAAAAAGGTCTTGCAGATGCCAAAAAATTGATTTTTTTTGTGAAATATCATTATTTTTATTTAAAAAAATCACACTTCTGGCTTATGGACAGTGTGGCAAGTGAATCTTCTCGTCAATCTAGCAACGACGCTAATGAATGAATGTCAGAACCAGTTTGTTTACATAAAGGCAGTATCATATGGAATCCGTACATATCAAATTTAGAACTGTAGACTATCCCAATCAAAATTTATAGGATTTTAAAGTTATGGGACAAATATGTCCCTTGGTCCTGAAAGGGTTAAAGACACAGTTTAAACCTTTCTACTGACTGAAGATGGTGCAGTGATAGACTACTGAAAACACTTACAGGAGTTTGCCCCGGTTTTGTGATTTTCTTACCATTTGTTGGTTCTGAGCACCTTCTTGGTTTAAAGGATTATATTCACCTAAACTCCCTTTTTCTTGTTTGCTGATTTGTTCAGGAATTTTTGGGACTTTTTTGTCAGAATCTTACCCAGTTGTGTGATTGGGAATGTTTAGAATCATACAGTGTGCTCTGTGTAGTTTAATTTTGTGGTTTAACCATTATGGAGCTCATAATCGAAAGAGAAATACGTCCAAATGACAATACTAAAAATGTCCAAGTGATGATACTAAAAACGAATTTTGGACGTATTTCTAAACAACCTAGGCCTTCATAGTGCCACTGAATGACCAAAGCTAAACAGGGCGTTTCGGGAGGAGTATCATGGGCGGGAGTTGGGTGGGACATGGGCCGGCTCAGACTTAGTCGTACAGCATGTAAAACCAAAAGTTATACAGCCCACGATCGACGGAACTTGGACATTGTGACTTAGACCATGTATAACATGGTTTAAGTTACAAAAAACCACCTGAAGTCATCAGATAAGCACTGAAAACACATAACACAGACCCCCACACACTACCCCAGTGATCACCGACCCCCCCCACCCCCATAAAAATATTAATCACATCTTTAAAATTCAGTCTACAGACCATCATCACCTGGCCCTGGCATATGAAAGCCTAGTCGTCCAGCACAGAGGCAGCTTAAGTCGTCTTGGGGGTGGGTTATGGACCCATAGAGAGGAGGACCCATGCCCATAAGCCCCTGTAATCACTGCATTTATACTTAAACATGTGCACTCCCCTATACACCCCCAAAACCCTTTTTTACTAGCATATAAGTGGCTCCTGTAGCCATAAGGGCTATTGGGATGATAGATAAGTGGGTCTAGGGGATTCTGGAGGTGGTTTGGGGGGCTCACCGTAACCTATAAGGGAGCTGTAGGAAGGAGAAGACATGGCACCCTTTTTGTGAAGTTCACAGCAGTGCCCTGTAAGGTACTCCACTATTTAGGTGCCATGTCTGGGTGTGCAGTCCATCACTTTGCAGACCCCTCCCATGTCCAACAGGGCTTGTTCTAGGTGTTTTGGACTCGGACGAAAAGTTGGATGAAAATGTGGACATAAACGGACTTAGACATCCCTTTCGATTATGCCCTTCCACGTGTTCTTAATAAGATTACGGTGTACAGTGGTGCCTCACACAACGAACTTAATTCGTTCCAGGAGCAAGTTTGTTATGCGAAAAGTTCGTTATGTGAAACGCGTTTTCCCATAACAATACATGTTAAAAAAAATAATTCGTTCTGTAGCATAAAATATGCTAAGATGACATAAAAAAAGATAAATTTTTGGTTATTATTTTTATTTAGATACATCTAAAACATAATTGTTTTTTAAAACAACACACATTTTTTAAATTTAAAGACAGACTAAGTAGAGTCTAATTTTACAGTGAGAGAGGGCAGAGTCTCAGCGGCAAAAACTGGGACTTAACTGTTCATTTTTTTTTTTTTTCTACCGTGTTTCCCCGATGATAAGGCAGGGCCATCAAATAAGACAGCCCCCCCTTTTTAGAAAAAAATGTAAAATAAGGCCCCCCCCCCGCAAATAAGCCACCCACCGATACCTGCGCTTACCCGAATCGGGTGGTACGGTGGGTGACTCCGTGTGGTCCCTGGCACCCCCGACACGATCGGGGCAAGAGGGAGCTCAAGCCCTCTTGCCCCCCCGACTCCCCGACACGATCGGGGCAAGAGGGAGCTCAAGCCCTCTTGCCCCCCCGACTCCCCGACACGATCGGGGCAAAAGGGAGCTCAAGCCCTCTTGCCCCCCCGACTCCCCGACACGATCGGGGCAAAAGGGAGCCCAAGCCCTCTTGCCCCGCCGATTCCCCCACTCCCCGACAATATCGGGCCAGGAGGGAGCCCAAGTCCTCCTGGCCACGGCGACCCCCTAACCCCACCCTGCACTACATTACGGGCAGGAGGGATCCCAGGCCCTCCTGCCCTCGACGCAAACCCCCCCTCCCCCCAACGACCGCCCCCCCCCCAAGAACCTCCGACCGCCCCTCCAGCCGACCCGCGACCCCCCTGGCCGACCCCCACGACACTCCCAACCCCCTTCCCCGTACCTTTCTGTAGTTGGCCAGACAGACGGGAGCCAAACCCGCCTGTCCGGCAGGCAGCCAACGACGGAATGAGGCCGGATTGGCCCATCCGTCCCAAAGCTCCGCCTACTGGTGGGGCCTAAGGCGCCTGGGCCAATCAGCATAGGCCCGGGAGCCTTAGGTCCCTCCTGGGGGCAGGGCCTGGGGCACATGGTCGGGTTGGGCCGATGTGCCGCAGGCCCCGCCCCCAGGAGGGACCTAAGGCTCCCGGGCCTATTCTGATTGGCCCAGGCGCCTTAGGCCCCACCAGTAGGCGGAGCTTTGGGACGGATGGGCCAATCCGGCCTCATTCCGTCGTTGGCTGCCTGCCGGACAGGCGGGTTTGGCTCCCGTCTGTCCGGCCAACTACAGAAAGGTACGGGGAAGGGGGTTGGGGGTGTCGTGGGGGTCGGCCAGGGGGGTCGCGGGTCGGCTGGGGGGGCGGTCGGAGGTTCTTGGGGGGGGCGGTCGTTGGGGGGAGGGAGGGTTTGCGTCGAGGGCAGGAGGGCCTGGGATCCCTCCTGCCCGTAATGTAGTGCAGGGTGGGGTTAGGGGGTCGCCGTGGCCAGGAGGACTTGGGCTCCCTCCTGGCCCGATATTGTCGGGGAGTTGGGGAATCGGCGGGGCAAGAGGGCTTGGGCTCCTTTTTGCCCCGATCGTGTCGGGGAGTCGGGGGGGCAAGAGGGAGCCAGGCGGAGAGAGGGCAGTTAAGCGCAGTGCCTGCGCGGAAGGATGCAGCTCGGGCGACTTCGTTGTGTGAAACGAAGTTCGTTGTAGGGAGCAAGACATAAAGTTCGTTGTGTGAAGCGTTCGCTGTGCGAGGCGTTCGTTATGCGAGGCACCACTGTATGTATATATGAAAAATGAATGGAAAAAAATTGTATTACAATTAGTACTATTATAGGGACGGGGGCAGGGTAGAGCTTTCAGGCCCTCCTAAACAAAAAAATGTTCCGCTGCCTACGCCCTCAGTAATACAAGTAAAACCTATGACAGGTATAACTTCTCCCCGCAGTAGGAAAAAATATATATAACCAGACAGTACTAAAAGTTAGGTTTATTTTGTAGACATATTCATGATCATTTAGAGTTAAATAAAAACTTACCTTCTTTTCTGCCTCATATTCTGCCCAAGCTGTCTTCCTCTCTTCCTCTGTTAACTCCTCTTCTTCTTTATGGTCCAGAAGAGAATCATGTTCATGATATGTCACTATATGCTCTTTCTGGATCTGAAGCAATTCTGCTAGCAAAGTATCCTATTTGGAAGGAAGGCAAAAATAAAAAGGATAAAAGTTCATATGTCCAAAGCTAGTGATATTTTTTTTTTTTTCGTAATACAGTTTGCTTTTTTTTCTCATCAATTTTACATTTACATTCCATTACAGAATACAGGATTAGAATATTTTTATACCTTCGATAATCTTCTTTCTGTTAGTCTCTGGAGGATTCCATACGCTAGGTATTCAATTTCAACCCGCAGTCCGGATGTTAACAGAATCTACATCTTTTCTTTACACTTGCTCCACCCCCTTAGCCTGAGAGTTAGTAAACAATCCCAGTTAAGTCCCAAAGCCAAGTACATACCTGCAAATCCAGGACAAGGGGATATGGGAGAGAATCCTCATCAATAAAAGTAATTCATGAACTGATTTGCTCTATAAAATATTAACAAGTGATAACAGGCACAAAGGCAACTCAGAAAAACATTGAGGAACAATGTAGCACTAACCTGCAGTGAGTACCCCAAGAAAGGCCTTCGGTAATATGTATACTCTCAGAAACTCCCCACAAGATCTGCCAACTGGCTGGAAAAGCTTCAAACCTATAGTGAAAGTGACCGAGGCAGAAAGGAGCAGGCTACTCCAAACAACTGAATGAAGACAGAGTGCGTGGGTCGTATGGAATCCTCCAGGGACTAACAGAAAGAAAATTACTGAAGAAAATTACTGAAGGTATAAAACTAATCTTCCATTCTGTTACGTTCCTTCCGGATTCCATACGCTAGGTGACGTACCAAAGCTATGGAAGCCAGAAGAGCCTGCTCTCATACCTGAGGCCCTGAAAATGGCATCAGAACGCAATGCCACAACAACTCAGTAAAACCGGGCAAAAGTATGAAGAGAGGACCAAGAAACCACCCCTGCAAAATTCATTAGGATGAATCGCGCAAGACTCCCCATGACGCAGCCATCCTTCTTGCTGCATGGGCTTTAAGCAAGATCGGTGGCTGAAGTTGCGGAAATGGATATTTTAATCCATCGAGTGATCGATGACTTGGACACCGACCTACCAAATAAAGGAGCAAGACCCTCCGGTCATCTAATTCCGGTCATCTAATTCCCATATGATCTGATCTTTGCATCGAGTGATCGATGACTTGGACACCGACCTACCAAATAAAGGAGCAAGACCCTCCGGTCATCTAATTCCGGTCATCTAATTCCCATATGATCTGATCTTTGCACTCCAAACCTGTTGGATGAAATGCAGACAACCTAACCTCCTGGTGGACTTGGAAAGCTGAGACCACCTTCGGCAAGAAGGAAGGTAACAGCACGGAGGAAAACACCCATGTCCATAATACAAAGCAAGAGTTCCCTGCACAAAAGAGCATAAGCTCCAAAACACACCATTTGGAGACAATAGTGACCAGAAAAATTCATGATTTTAAGACTTTACGAAGGGAATGGAAGATACAAGGGAGGATGCAGACGAAGCACCCCTTCATAGACCTGGTCACATCGGGGCGTGGCTTGGACGCAAACTCAGATGGTTGGGTGAGTGAATAGCTCCGTGCATACACAAGCCAAATTATAGAAATACTACAAAATAATTAAACTCAAACAGGAAAAAAGACTAAATATCATCTAGAGATGGCATCTAATAAACAAAATAAAGGAGAACAGAAAGCTGGAGGGTCCGGTACAGGAAGTAACAAAAGATCAAAACCGGAACCCTGCACTCCTCCTTCTAATGTATCGTTACCAGCAGACGAAAGCCCCGATGTTATGGAAGAATTACGACAAATAAAAGAAATTGTTTTAGACAGCAATAAAAAATTACAAAAAGCAATAGACGATACCGCATTACTCAATAAGAGAGTGGAATTGACAGAAAATAGAATAACTATTTTAGAGGAAAACTCTGAACAAATAAATATGGAAATGAGACATAATAAAACAATATGGAAAGAAGTCACAGAAATGAAAAGAGATCTTGAAGACAGCAGGAATCGTGAACGAAGAAATAATTTAAGAATTATCGGGATGCCGGAAGGAGTAGAAAGAAATGACCCGATTACATTCTTGGAACAGTTTTTGCCTAAAGTGCTCCCATTGAAATTTAAAACTGCATTAGAAATCGAAAGAGCACACCAGATTCCAACCCAAATAAAAAATTCACAAAAGGGCCCAAGAACTTTAATATTTAAACTTCTAAGACATCAACAAGCAGTAGAAATTTGCCAATTAGCTAAAGAAAATCAAAACCTCAAATGTCAGGATACAAAAATACATATTGTCCCTGACTTCGCAAGAGAAACGGCATTGAAAAGAAAACAATTTCTAGACATGAGACCCCAATTAAGATCCATGGCTAGATATGGACTATTATATCCGGCAGTAATGAAAATTTCAATTAATAATACTACTCAAAACTTCTCGGACCCTAAGAAACTACAGGAATTTATTGAACAACACGAACAACCAATGTCTTCTTGAATACAACTAATGCAATATTGTCAAAATTCATTTCTACATAGTTGTAACTTTTGACTTTGAACTTTGAACAGAACTTTATACAGTTAAAAATCAAATCTCAAACATCTAACACAACGGAAAAAAAAATTGCACGTGGATGGAATTATAATTTGAAAACATGGAACATTCTTTTTAAGAAGCAAGAAGAGAACATCACATTCAAGCCAGCTTAAAGACATAATTCTTATCTAATTTCATAATTAGATTCTGGAATTTATAGAAAAAACAGACTTACATGAGACATCGTGGAACTAGAGAAACTCCGTTTAAGATCAAAACGCAGAACCCTGCTCATAGACAATAAATTAACAGAATTGCTGATTGGCTAAAGAAACGCAAGGGGCGTTACTTACAGGAAAAGAGAAATTTCCTTCAATCAAAACAAAGAATATAAAATCAAAAATGAAAACGAAATGTCATTGGCTGAATTGAAAGATTTCCTGATGAAAAATATACTTCCGGATAGATATGCGTTTCAAATAATCGAGGAAATATATACAACTTAATAACATAACCTTTCAACGTAAACACAAATTAACCTTTACAAAATGACAGAGATATACAACAACGATACAAGATAGGGAAGATCCTGTTACAATGGAACGGATTATCTCAAGAATATTCTTAACAAGATCGCAAAGAGAAATTACCACAATTAAAGAAAAGCCTTAATACATCGGAACAAAGATATATAAGAAGGTTAAAAAAAAAAATGAAAAATGACAAGAGTTTAACATTTAATCTGGAACTAAACCACAAAATGAAAAACAAGACATCATAAGACATATAAGACATTAATCTAACTAAACATAGAAAAGACATGACATCATAAAATCTTATAAATGCAGATGTGGAATCCAGATAGAAATATGAATTCCTAATAGTATTGGAAAATAGCCCAGTGTGTTAACAGTTAACTGTTTTTTTTGCTCAAGTTTGATAACATTCTTAATTTTAAATATGAATACTGCAAATCTAGTTAAATTGCATTATCATAGATTATAACTTTACATTCTATTCTCATACAACTTTATAATACACAGATAATTAACTAATAATTCAAGATGACAGCAATGTTATTGTTTTGTTTATATTTAATATGATGACATTCTTGATTTTTCATTTTAGGAAATCTATATTTTAATGATTCATATAATCATATATAAATATAAATAAAACAATATAATATACATCTTAACTCATCTAGATGAAAAACTTATAAAATATTAAAGATAGAAAACAAATTATAAATAAATAAATATTGAAAAAAAAAAATTTTCCTTTATAAATCCTATACAATATTGAAATAGATCCTGAGATTTTATATCTAAGTTTAATAAAAGGGAAAAATAATTGTAGTAATTATAATTAAAACAAGTAATAGCTTGTGGGAGTTATCTATACCTAACCTCACTCTGCGTATCCAAGTTCTCGTATATATATGGGGGAGGGAGGGAGGGAAAGGGAGGGTAAAATTTAATAAAGGGATGGGTAAGGGTAGGGATGGGGATATTATAAAACAGAGAAGAGTGAACAAGAAAAGGACCTGGGTGTACTGATAGATAGGACCCTGAAGCCGTCGGCACAATGCGCGGCAGCAGCAAAGAAGGCAAATAGAATGTTGGGCATGATAAAGAAAGGAATCTCGAGTAGATCGGAGAAAGTTATAATGCCGCTTTATAGGGCAATGGTCAGACCACACTTGGAATACTGCGTCCAACATTGGTCTCCCTACCTAAAGAAGGATATAAAACTGCTGGAGAGGGTGCAGAGACGAGCAACAAAACTGGTGAAGGGTATGGAAAAACTGGAATACGAGGACAGACTTATAACACTAGGATTATTCTCCCTTGAGAAAAGGAGACTGCGTGGGGATATGATCGAGACCTTCAAAATACTGAAAGGAATCGACAAAATAGAGCAGAGAAGATTATTTACATTGTCCAATTTGACACGGACTAGAGGACATGTAATGAAGCTAAGGGGGGACAGGTTCAGGACTAATGTCAGGAAGTTCTGCTTCACTCAGAGAGTGGTTGACACCTGGAATGCCCTCCCAGAGGAGATTATTGCGGAATCGACCGTCCTAGGCTTCAAGAGCAAACTAGATGCATATCTCCTTAAGAGAGGCATGTAAGGATATGGTGGACTATAAATTACGACAGGTGTACACCTGGCAGGGCCTCCGCGTGTGCGGATCGCCGGACTTGATGGACCGAAGGTCTGATCCGGAGATGGCATTTCTTATGTTCTTATGTTCTTAATATATTGGGATAAGTTAATAAAAACAAATATTCATAGTTCATATTTGGAAAAAAGGTATTTTAACAATTTAAATGGATATTAAAATTTTATCTTTGAATGTTAATGGTCTAAATCATATAATAAAAAGGAAAAAAGCTTTATTATTTTTAAAGAGGCAAGATGCGGATATATACTTTATACAAGAGACCCACCTCTCAAATATTGAATCAAACAAGTTGGAAGGAGGATGGGTCAAACATTGTTTTTACTCACCAGCAATAGGGAAAAAAGCAGGTGTTGCTATTCTAGTAAATAAAAAATGCTCTGCTTCATTTAAATTAAAAGCAACAGATACATATGGAAGATGGGTAAATGTGGAAATGAACATGGGAAATACTACCATGACGTTGTTTAATATTTATGCCCCTAATTCGAACCAAAATGAATTTTTTAAGACTCTTCAACAACTGATATTACCACTGGCTACTTCTAATTTAATAGTAGCTGGGGATTTTAATGCTGTTATGGATCCTCTAATGGATAAAAACCCAAGTAGATATATGAAATCTATGGGACTAGATAATTTGATACAATCTTGCAATTTGATAGATATTTGGCGAATACTTCATTTTGATGGACGGGAATTTTCTTTCTGTTCTCATGTTCATAATTCTTTTTCTAGAATAGATTATATTTTTATTTCAAATAATTTGGCACATCAGGTGTCAAAAGCCGCCATAGATCCAATAATTTTATCTGATCATGGTGGGGTATGGATTGAAATTAAAATTACTGATCAAAATACAAATAGACCAATCTGGAAATTTGACAATACCTTGCTTGCTGATCCAAAATATTGTGAAAATCTTCAAATAAAAATGAAAGATTATTTTCAATTGAATGATAAAGATGAAATCTCTAGAGAAATATTATGGGATGCTTTTAAGGCATCAATGAGAGGACAAATAATTTCTTATTCGGCTTATCTTAAAAAACAAACTAAAAAAGAATTTTTAAATTTAGAAAAAGAGATTAAAATTTTAGAATTAAAACTTATAGAAAAATGGGAATATTCTATTCAACAAGAATTGTCAAAACTTAAAGGGAAATATAACGAGATTTCATCAAAACTGATCAGAAAAGATATATTTTCTCAACAAGCATTGTATTATGGTAACTCAAATAAGGCGGGAAGAATATTGGCAAATTATCTTAAAGCGAAAAAAAGGAAATCAAAAATAATTGCCATTAAAGATGAAAATGGTGAAACAGTAACACATATCGAGCCTATTTTAAAACAGTTTCTAAGGTTTTATAGATCTCTTTATTCTTCCGAGACTTATTTAAATAAAGAAAAAGATGGTTTAGAATTTTTGAAAATGTTAGAGGGTCCAAAAATTCCTGAACATGTAAAACGAAGTATGGAAGAACCAATATCACTAAAAGAATTAGGAACAGCTTTAAAATCCCTTAGAGTTGGATCCGCTCCAGGTGGTGATGGATATACAATAGAATTCTATAAAACATTTCAAAATTTTCTATTACCCTATTTATTAAATCTATATCAACATCAACTTAATAAAGGTTCTATTAAAGGCACTATAGCAGAATCTTTAACTATTGTTTTGCCAAAGCCAAATAAAGATCCCACTTTGGTTTCAAACTATAGACCAATATCTTTAATAAATGTAGATGGTAAAATACTAGCAAAAATAATAGCATTAAGATTGGCTAAAGCTCTCCCTCATATTATAGGTATGCATCAAACAGGATTCGTTGCTCAAAGACATTCATCTCATAACACCAGATTGGCATTCCATATGTTATACATAACAAAGAAAATGAATGAGCCTACTTTTACTATTTCTCTGGATGCAGAAAAGGCTTTTGATAGAGTAGAATGGACCTTTATGTATCAGGCAATGGAATGGTTTGGTATAGGTCCTGGATTCATACAAATAATACAAACATTGTATAACTCCCCTTCTGCTAGATTATATATTAATAACACTTTTTCAGAAAAATTTAATTTACAGAGAGGAGTTAGACAAGGTTGTCCACTGTCCCCTTTACTGTTTGATATTGTACTAGAACCCTTAATATTAGCTATCCAACAAGTAAAGGAAATACAAGGAATACCACACTCAGATAGAGAATACAAAGTATCTGCATATGCAGATGATTTACTATTATATTTGAGGAATCCAGAATCTACCATTCCATATTTACTCGAATTAATTGAAAAATTTGGAAAATTCTCAGGATATAAGATAAATTGGAATAAATCAGAAATTCTTCCATTAAATGTACCGTATTTTCGCGGATATAACGCGCACCATTGTAAAACGCGCACAGGGGTATAGCGCGCAGAAATCACGATGATATGTACAAAAACTTTTCTATACCGCGCTCAGGCATATAACGCGCATGCTGCCCGACTCTCCTCTGGCCACCCCGACTCTCCTTTCGCTCTCCCCGACTCTCCTCTGGCCACCCCGACTCTCCTTTCGCCCTCCCCGACTCTCATCTGGTTGCCCCGACTCACCCTGACTTTCGGTGCACTGCCCCGACTCTCCTCTGGTTGCCCCGACTCACCGTTCACCCGCCCTGACTTTCGGTGCACTGCCCCGCCTCTCCGTGCCTGTCCCCCTTGAAGTCCTGTCCCCCCTTGAAGGTCTGCCTGTCCCCCCTTGAAGTCCTGTCCCCCTTGAAGGTCTGCCTGTCCCCCTTGAAGATCTGCCTGTCCCCCCTTGAAGTCCTGTCCCCATCCTGAAAGCCTGATGCCCCCCCTCGACGTCCGATTCTTCTCCCCCCTCGGCAGGACCACTCGCACCCCCACCCCGAAGGACCGCCGACTCCCCGACAATATTGGGCCAGGAGGGAGCCCAAATCCTCCTGGCCACGGCGACCCCCTAACCCCACCCCGCACTACATTACGGGCAGGAGGGATCCCAGGCCCTCCTGCCCTCGACGCAAACCCCCTCCCCCCAACGACCGCCCCCCCCCCAAGAACCTCCGCCCGTCCCCCAGCCGACCCGCGACCCCCCTGGCCGACCCCCACGACACCCCCACCCGCCTTCCCCGTACTTTGTGTAGTTGGGCCAGAAGGGAGCCCAAACCCTCCTGGCCACGGCGACCCCCTAACCCCACCCCGCACTACATTACGGGCAGGAGGGATCCCAGGCCCTCCTGCCCTCGACGCAAACCCCCCTCCCTCCAACGACCGCCCCCCCCCAAGAACCCCCGACCGACCCGCGACCCCCCTGGCCGACCCCCCCACCCCCCTTCCCCGTACCTTTGGAAGTTGGCCGGACAGACGGGAGCCAAACCCGCCTGTCCGGCAGGCAGCCAACAAGGAATGAGGCCGGATTGGCCCATCCGTCCTAAAGCTCCGCCTACTGGTGGGGCCTAAGGCGCGTGGGCCAATCAGAATAGGCCCTGGAGCCTTAGGTCCCACCTGGGGGCGCGGCCTAAGACACATGGTCGGGTTTGGCCCATGTGCCTCAGGCCGCGCCCCCAGGTGGGACCTAAGGCTCCAGGGCCTATTCTGATTGGCCCACGCGCCTTAGGCCCCACCAGTAGGCGGAGCTTTAGGACGGATGGGCCAATCCGGCCTCATTCCTTCGTTGGCTGCCTGCCGGACAGGCGGGTTTGGCTCCCGTCTGTCCGGCCAACTTCCAAAGGTACGGGGAAGGGGGGTGGGGGGGTCGGCCAGGGGGGTCGCGGGTCGGTCGGAGGTTCTTGGGGGGGGGGGCGGTCGTTGGAGGGAGGGGGGTTTGCGTCGAGGGCAGGAGGGCCTGGGATCCCTCCTGCCCGTAATGTAGTGCGGGGTGGGGTTAGGGGGTCGCCGTGGCCAGGAGGGTTTGGGCTCCCTTCTGGCCCAACTACACAAAGTACGGGGAAGGCGGGCGGGGGTGTCGTGGGGGTCGGCCAAGGGGGTCGCGGGTCGGCTGGGGGACGGGCGGAGGTTCTTGGGGGGGGGCAGTCGTTGGGGGGAGGGGGTTTGCGTCGAGGGCAGGAGGGCCTGGGATCCCTCCTGCCCGTAATGTAGTGCGGGGTGGGGTTAGGGGGTCGCCGTGGCCAGGAGGGTTTGGGCTCCCTCCTGGCCCGATATTGTTGGGGAGTCGGCGGTCCTTCGGGGTGAGGGTGCGAGTGGTCCTGCCGGGGGGGGGGATGTATCGGACGTCGGGGAGTCGGCCGGGCAAGAGGGCTTGGGCTCCCTCTTGCTCCGATCGTGGATGCGGGTGCGGGTGGGAGCGCGTGCGAGCGGTCGTTCGGGGTGGGGGTGCGAGCGGTCCTGCTGGGGGGGTGAATCGGGCGGCGGGGGGGGGTGGGAACTATGTTTAAAAACTTTTGTATACCGCGCTCAGGCATATAACGCGCGAGGGGTATGCGCGGTACGTAAAATCACGTATAACGCGCGCGTTATATCCGCGAAAATACGGTACACTGTACAAAAGGACTATTTGATACATTCTCCTTTGTTTGGAAAGAGGAGGCTATCAAATATCTGGGAATTTGGATTACAAAAACTATAGATGAAACAATGAAAAGTAATGAAAAGTACATATTACAGAAAGTTACAGAAATGTGTGAGCAATGGAATCCTTTGCATTTATCTTGGTGGGGAAGAGTACAAACTGTTAAAATGATGATTATGCCTGTAGTTTGTTACCAAATGGGGATGATACCAGCTTTCTTTCAAAAATCTTTTTATAAAAAATTAAATAGGATTTTAACAAAATTTATTTGGATTGGTAAAAATCCCAGAATTGCTTTAGTGTCATTGCAAAAGCCAATTGTGGAGGGTGGGGTAAATTTTCCCAATTTTTATAGGTACCATCAAGCCTATATCTTACGTCAAGGTATGTATTGGATCCTCCCAGAGCCCAATGATAATATTCCAGAATGGTTCTGGTTAGAATGGAGACTCATGTTTCCCTTGCGTCTCAGTCACGTAGTTAGTGTTAAAATGCCAAGGTTATATAAAGAACATAGAATATTTATGGATACCTGGAAAACTCTAAGATATATAAGTAATCTAACTCCTATTCCAATAAGTAAATCAACAACTCAAATGATTTGGTTAAACCCCAAGATCAAAATAGGCGGATTTAAAATCATCTGGAAACATTGGATGATAGCAGGTATTCGTATTTTGAATGATGTAATACAAAATGGTAAGTTGCTGGAGTTTTCACAATTGCAACACAAATTTGAGCTTAATAAATCACAATATTTTAGATGGTTGCAATTGAAGCAATCCATTCAGGTAGGGTTCCCGGAATGGAAAAATCTTACCAATTATCATAGTTTGGAATTCATATGTTTGCAGATGGATTCAACAGATCATAAAGCCGCACAGTGGTATAAATTAATATCTGAACTTGTAAATAAAAAACCAAAAAATGGTCTTAGAGACATTTGGAGCATTGAGATAAAGCACCAAATTACTGCATCTCAATGGCCACGACTTTGGTCTTGGAGGTTAAAATGTACGATGTCAGCATCTATGAAACAAACTTGGTTTTTTCTTTTACATAGAGCTTTTTGGACCCCTGTTCGTTTACAAAAGATAGATAGTTCTAAGTCTAATAGATGCTGGCACTGTCATGTTGAAGTCGGGACATTAGATCACCTTTTATTCTATTGTCCATTTATATTATCATTTTGGAAATCAATTTGGCCTCAAATTAATAGGATGTTGGAAAATCCGGTAGCCTTGACATATGATACTATTCTATTTGGCACAACTATGAGAGCAAAAAGTCAATTTCAGCAAGCAACAATAAACTTCTGTTTATTTTAACTGGAATAGCAATACAGCAAATAACATACAATTGGAAAAAATATGATATGTTAAACTACAGTTTTTGGTGGAATTCTGTATGCCATATATACAAAATGGAACTCACCATTGCAACACAAAAAGGATATGTGAGTAAATTTCAAAAAATATGGGGACCATTAACTAATTTCTGTAATGAATGATTAACTTTTCCCATGATAAGATTTTTAATAAGAGGGAAATGGGGAGGGATTTTATTTCTGATTATTATATATTGTATCAATATAAGAAAGAATTTATAATAAATGGATTATATGTATTAATGATTGGGAGGGAGGGAGGGGGGAGGAATTATTATATTCAATAAGAATCATATAAATTTAGATTTATTACATAATATTATAACTTTATATAATATTAATTTTTAAAGAAATGTTAATTTGATGTTAATATGTGAGTTAATCAAGTATATATATTCAAGTTTCTAATAAGTTTATTTGTAACACTTGTTGTAACATAAGAAAATGAATAAAGAATTATAAACTCTAAAGACCTGGTCACATCTGGAACAGTAGGGGAAACTCCTGCAGAAGGCACAAGCGGAGAGTGACGCTGTGGTTGGTTTCCCTTGGCTTGACGCCACCTTGAGCCCTGAAAGCAGATTACCACCCCCGCAACCTCAGAGAGGAAGCTCTCCGCGTATGCTCAACACTTCTGAGGAGGTGGTGATTGAGCCACGGGAAGCTGATGAGGGCTTGCTGGAGGTACCCGAGGAGATTTTGATTCCCCCGGAGTGACCGCCTGAGGAAGGACCATCAGCAGAGATGAACCGAGGCAGTCAAGAGGTATGCCTGGGAGCTGAAAGTTCCCTTTCACCGCTTGTAACTTTTTCATTGGCAACTAAACCACCTGAAGTTACTCTGGACGCTTTGTGGGACTTGGTAGTAAAACTTGGGAATTCAAATGTTCCGCAAGTAAATAAACAAGGAGAGAGATTAAATATACATACAAAAGAACTTTCCGATTTAAAACAAGATACTATAACAATTAAAACAGACTTTTAAAAGTTTCTACTGAGTTGATTTCCGGGAACAAAAAAAATCCAAGAAGCACTTATAACAGACAATACTTTCTTAAGGAAAAAATTGGAGGCTTTGGAAAATATGAGCAGAGTTAATAACCTGCGTATATTAAATTTTCCTAAGGTATCTGTTGTTACTCCAATAGAGATGATAAAAAGATACTTTAAAGAAATTTTGAACATACCGGAACAATCTATGCCTCCCCTTGTAAGAGCCTATTACTTACCAAAGAGATTAGATCTGCAACAATCTGGAAATGAAAATCCATGAGACACCCCATTAGATGTCTCCAATCTATTGGATAGAATTTATATCAAAAACATCCGGTTGAATATAATCTTCACACATTCATAAATAGATATTTATAAGGAAATACTTTGATACTCGATCCTCAGAGGGTTGATCTCCCGTTGGTTCTGGTGAACAGAGCTCACTGAACCCAATCTTCATAGGATCTCATTGGATCAAAATATAACGTTTTTTTATATATATTTTTTCTTTAATTCTTTTTATGTCAATAATTTTAATATAAATAGTGAGTATAAAACTTTCACTTAGCTTGTAAGCTTTATTTTAAAGAGGGGAGGCGCTCCCCTCTTTAAAATAAAGCTTACAAGCTAAGTAAAAGTTTTATACTCACTATTTATATTAAAATTATTTTATATTGCGGAGAACAACGTTGAAATATAAAATAATCAAAATTTTAGAATTGGAGGCAAGAAATTCTCCTTCTGGGCTAACGCACAGGGTGAGTACTGCTACCGAAAGTGAAAGAGACCTGCCACTTGTACGTTGAGAGAAGCCACTACCAGGCCTTTTTCCAGACAGGCCTGCAGAAAAGCTAAGACTACTGAAAAGAAAGCCCATAATGGCTGCACCTGGTCCCTTTCACACCTCTGCTGCAAAGCCTTCCAAGCCTTGGCATAGGCTGCCATAGTAGAAGGCTTTTTCACTACATCTGGGAAGCCTCTTTGAATCAGGACCTTGCCCTCAAGAGCCATGCTGTAAGACCAAAGTGCCAAGGATTCTCCATAAGAACTGGTCCCTGACTGAGAATACCATGATGAAGAGGGAGCTTGAGGCCCTTGTGCCTCTGAAGATAAATGAGATCCACATACCACGGACAGTGAAGCCAGTCTGGGGCCACTAAAATCATGAGACCTGGATGAATCGTGATCCTGAAGATGACCTGGCCCACCATAGGCCAAGGGGGGAAGGGGGGGGAGGATAAGAGGTAAAGAAGATCCTAGCTTGGAGAGAGGAAGTGACGTCACTTGGAAGCATGGCTGCTTAATTTTTGAGCTCCGTCGGGGCACGAGCTTTACAGTATTATATTTACTTTCTCCTGCAGTTTGAGAGTCTTTCTTTAGAGAGTACAATTGCTGAGTGCATGGCGAGTAAGAAAAAATTGGAAAGGTTCCAATTTCCAGGCACATCCAGTGTTAAAACACGATCGCATGTGAACAGCCCTCCGGCGAATTTACCTAAGATGGGCGCAACTACTCGCGGCCCCACAAGCCGGAATCTCTAAAACTTCTTCATCAGCAGGTGAACCTCTAGCGGAGGGGAACATCAAACATTGGTTCCGGGACCTTATAGCCGAAATGGTGGGTCTGCGCTCGGATGTGAAGGCGGCCCTTGCAGAGATCCGGGCGGAGGTGGGAGAGCTGGAAGGCAGAATCTCAGCCTCCGAGGGGCGGTTGGAGATATCCCTGCAGGAGACCTCCATGGTGGTTGATACGGCAGTAACACAGCTTGACGACTTGCGGCGGCAAGTCGAAGATTTGGAGAACAGATTGCGATGGAACTTGCGATTTAAGGGTATCCCTGAAACTGAGCGCTATAAAGATGCACGTGAAGTGGTGCAGGAATTTTGTGTTCATTTGCTTGGGGAGGAAGATAGGGGGAAGCAGTCCCCTATTATTTTACTTCAGGCCCATAGAAGTTTGGGGCAGACTCGTGGGACAGATAACTGTGATATTGTTGCCTGTTTTGGGGACTTTTTGGTGAAGGAAAAGATTCTCCAGGCAGCGCGTCGATGCCCCAATTTCATCTGGCAGAGGATAGCAGTAGGGGTATATCAAGACTTGGCTACTGCTACCCTGCAAAAACGGTGATCCTTTCGGGAAGTTACCCAAGTGCTGCGTGCTGAGGGCTATCGCTATAGATGGCTTTTTCCATTCGGTCTGCTATTCACTATTAATGGGAAACACCATAAAGTGGCAGATGCATGGATGGCCCTAAAAGAAATGGGATGTCGCTTGCCCGCAGACTCACTGGAGCAGAGTTCGCCTAGCGTGAGTGCGGAGCCTGTTGGGAGGGATCACCGGGTCCCTGATGAGACTAGCCAGCCTTCAACATCGGCTACTTGAACTGCTCTGCATCTCTTTGCTACTGTGTCTCGGATCATTATCCTTCCCAGGGCAGGATATGCTGGCAATGTGTTTTAAAGTTTTAGCTCTGTTGTATATCTTCCTGAGATTCACTACTTGTTTATGGTTAAGTAAATTGTAGGAGTTGAACTGTATGAGGGTATGGGGAAACCGCAACTCGCACTGTGTTTGAATGTTTCACTGAATAAGACGGTATGCGTGCAGAGGAGAGAATGGGTGGCTTTATTATACGGATGGGTATTAATAGGGAGCATGACTGCAGAGAAGGGGAGAGTGGGATGAATGAGCTTCTTCGACTTGACTCATTTTTCTCAAACTGGCTGACTCGAGGTTTGCGGGATCAGCTACTTGGAGGGGGGAGAGAAGGAGGGGGTGAGGAAAGGACAGGGAATTGGAAGAAGACATGGGGGGGGGATCAGGGGGCGTGATGAAGAGGAACCAGAGGTTTTAATTGGGTCCTTGAATGTAAATGGGATGAATAGTCCTGGCAAGAGGAGCATGGTTTTTCACGATGTAATACGCATGAAGTGGGAAAGTTGCTTATTACAAGAGACCCATTTGAGACCCAAGATGTAGCTCTTCTTCGCAGACCCCAATTTGATTTGATATGGACTCATCAGGGAGAGGGAGCTACTAAAAGAACTGGAGGATTTCAATGTCCTACCGGATCCCTCTTTGGACCGCTCGGGGGGGAAGACGTAGAGCACTTCGGAGCCCCACCAAAGCGCTTAGAACACTGATGCTTTCCCTGGGACTGGTTGATAGTTGGCGACTGCTTCATGGGTCCCAAAAGACATTTACCTTTTACTCTCACGCCCAAAATTCTTATACTAGATTGGATGGGTTGTGGATTCATAAGAACCAGATGGGACGGCTGCAACGGGCGGAAATAGAGACGATGCGCATTTCAGATCATGCCCCAGTCTGGGTGGCCTGTAAAGGGTTACTGGATCCAGGGGGTAGGCGACATTGGAGACTCAATGAATCTTTATTGGGTTCTCCGCCTATAGTTGAGGGGTAGAACGCACTATTCGGGATTACTTGGATTTTAATGATAATGGGGAGGTCTCTGATGCTACTTTGTGGGACACCCTAAAGGTAGTGATTCGGGGGAAACTTATTAAATGGGGGATCTAGATATAAGCGCCAGTGAGCCCAAAGCTTCCTCCAGTTACGAATGCACCTGCTCCAGCTGGAAACTGCTCACCAGGCTGGGCAGGATCCCCAGACACTGGTCCAACTGCAGCGGGTGAAAGATGAAATATACCAACTTCAGGTGGCTGAGACTGATCGAATGCAGGAGCGATTTAGACTAAATATCTATGAACATAGTAATAAGGCTAGTGCACAATTTGCCAGGTACATCCTGATTAAACAGGCCCGGGCTACTATAATTCAGATTCATGAAGTTGCGGGAGGGGAGCCAAAGGTTACGGATACGGCGATTCAACAGGAGTTTATGCATTTTTATTCTCAGCTATATGGTCCTCCTGAGCCGACGGACAAGGAGGCGCAGTCTAGATTCCTCAACTCAATACCTCTACCTGAGCTCTCGATCTCCGATAGAGAGTTTTTGCAGGAACCCATTAAATTATCTGAAGTTTTAGGGGTGATTCGGTC
The DNA here is from genome assembly GCF_902459505.1 of Geotrypetes seraphini. Taxonomy (NCBI): domain Eukaryota; kingdom Metazoa; phylum Chordata; class Amphibia; order Gymnophiona; family Dermophiidae; genus Geotrypetes; species Geotrypetes seraphini. Next base: position 16,266,104 of record NC_047088.1, read on the forward strand.
CTTGAAAAATGGCAAATCCCCGGGGCTGGACAGATATACTAGTCGATATAAACAATTTTCGGCACAATTGGGGCCTCTACTGGTTAGAGTGGCTAATGGAGTTCTTCAGGGAGGGGCTCTACCGAAAACTATGGGAGAAGCTGGGGTAGCGATCCTCCTGAAACCTGGGAGGGATCCCTTGTCTTGTGGTTCATACCGACCTATTTCGCTTCTCAATTTAGATGTTAAGATTTTGGCTAAAGTTTTGGCCCTGCGGTTGGGAAAGGTGTTGCCTTCATAGATTCATCAAGATCAAGATGGGTTCATATAGCGTAGACAAGTAAGTGATAACATCAGGCACACCTTACATCTATTGTGGGCGGTGGTTTCTAGACAGGACAAGACTGTCTTGATGGCAATAGATGCAGAGAAGGCTTTGATTGGGTCTTGTGGGGTTCCCTGTGGGAAGTGATGAGACATATGGGTCTGTGAGACACTTTTAGTGCATGGATTAAAGCTCTGTATGAATCCTCACATACCTTCGGATTAATCAATCCTACACTGATTTTTTTTTCTATATATCGAGGGACCAGACAGGGATGTCCGCTATCGCCTCTTTTATTTGCTATATCTATCGAACCATTAGCCCTGGGTATTTGTCACTACCCTGACTTAGTCGCGATCATACAGAATGGGGAGGAACACCGCATAGTGCTTTTTGCTGATGATATTTTATTGTATGTGGGAACGCCAGAGGACTCTATTTCGAGACTGTTACAGCTTTTTGATACCGATGGGACAGTGTCAGGGTTCAAAATAAACTTAGATAAGATGGAAATATTGAATTTGACAGAGTTGGAGGTGGATGGGCTCAGGGGGCGCTTCCCGTTTTGCTGGGTCTCCCAAGGGCTTAAATATTTGGGAATTTATATTCCCAAGGATCTTTCTCAAATATATGCGGAGAATTATCCACCTATTTATAGGCGTATTAGATCTGATCTACAGCGGTGGAACGGCCTCTGGCTTTCCTGGTGGGGCCGAATAGCTATTGTAAAGATGAATGTGCTTCCCCAGTTGTTATTCCTTTTTCAAACGTTGCCGGTGCCAGTGCCATCCGGGGAGCTGTGGAAGTTGGGGGCGGAGCTCAGTAGTTTCATTTGGCAGAGAAAGCCTCCTATATTATCGCAATCTCTCAAATGGGCAGCCAGAGAAGTAGGGGGCAGAGGGGTGCCTAATTTATGGTGGTACTATCAGTCAGCTCAGATAAAACTAGTGCTTGATTGGGAACTGGGGGAACACAAGTGGGGGGTGAAGTTGGAACAGGAATATGGGGGCGCTGCAATCTTACCTCCCCGTTGCTGCTGCTAATCGCCGCCGACAATGTCTTCTTTCCGACGTCTTGACATCGGAGAGGACGTTCCGGGCCAGCCAGGCAATGATTGGCTAGCCCGGAATGTCCTCTCTGACGTCAGAATTGACGTCGGAAAGAAGACATTGTCAGCGGCGATTAGCAGCAGCAACGGGGAGGTAAGATTGCAGTGGCGCAGCCGGGGGAAGGAAGGAGAGAGACGCTATTTTTTTTTTCCCGCGGCAGGGAGAGAAGGATGTAGGCAGGCAAGCTGGCTGGCTTTAGCGCGGCAGGGAGGGAGATAGGTAGGCAGGCAGGCAGGCAGGCTTTGGGGGTGGACAAAATCTGGAAGGTAGTGGGGGGACATAAGAAGGAGGCACTGGGGGCACTAAGGACACTGGGGGCACTAAGGACACGGGACGGAGGCACTGGGGGCATTATGGACACGGGACGGAGGCACTGGGGGCATTATGGACACGGGACGGAGGCACTGGGGGCATTATGGACACGGGACGGAGGCACTGGGGGCATTATGGACACGGGACGGGGGCACTGGGGGCACTAAGGACACAGCTTCTTACTAGTTCAGTTTAACCTTTGTCTATTTTATCGCAGTATCTGGCTTTGGCATCGCAAAATTCACAGGCGATCCATCGCCCTACCTTGCAGCATTTGCGGAAGAACGGGCCGCAGGCACAAATTGAGGCTTCGGTCTAGCTAAAGTTGGTAGCCCCCGCAGCCAACATACAGCCACAAATTGAGGCCCCCACTTGTGCCTTGCTACAGTCAGTGGCCCGCCAGCAAAACGTACTGCCACAAATTGAGGCCCCCGCTTCGGCCTAGCTACAGTTGCGGCCCCCGCAGCATCTGTGGCCGAAAGGGCCTGAAGCTGCCTACACAGGCAGCCACAAATCATGCCACTTTCCACCATTGGCTGAACATCAAGCCCCCGACTTGGGCCTAACCTGCCTTGACAGCCTGTAAGGGTCCATCCCACCAGCTATACTTGTAATTGGCTACCCTGCCCTCTTATTGAAGAATATGGCTAAAAGAAAAAAAAGATGAGTATCATCGTACTTTTCAACAGGAATGGACAGAGGAATTCACCTTTGTGGAGAGAGCAGGTTCTGCAGTGTGTCTAATATGCAATGATAAAATTGCATCGATGAAACGGTCAAATATAAAGCGGCACTTCGACACATGCCATACTACATTTGTATCGAAATATCCTGCGGGGGACAGCAGGAAGAAAGCATGTCAAGAGCTACTGTCAGCAGCAACTCAGTGTTTGGACCCAACAAGGTGACTGGAATTCGGCTAGCTTTGCTGATGCTTTAGCAATTGTGAGAAACGGAAAGCCATTCACAGATGGGGAGTATGCCAAAACATTCATGCTTGATGTTGCCAATGAACTTTCTGACGACTTTTCAGATAAAAACAAGATAATCAAACGAATAAAAGACATGCCTCTGTCGGCAAGAACTGTTCACGATCGTACCATCATGATGGCAAATCAAATTGAGGCAACACAAGTGAAGGACATAAATGCAGCACCATTCTTTTCTCTCACTCTGGATGAATCAACAGACAAGCCATTTATCCCAGTTCAGTGTGATTGCAAGGTATGCTGTCGGTGACACACTATGTGAGGAAAGTCTCGCTGTTTTGCCTATGAAAGAGACAACAAGAGGGGAGGATTTATTCAAGTCTTTCATTGATTTCATTAAAGAACAAAATCTACCAATGGATAAACTTGTTTCAGTGTGTACTGATGGTGCTCCGTGCATGGCGGGGAAAAACAGAGGATTCGTAGCGTTTCTTCGTGAACATGTAAAGAGACCCATCCTAAGTTTTCACTGCATCCTACATCAGGAGGCGCTTTATGCTCAGATGTGTGGTGAGCAGCTTGGTGAGGTGATGTCGCTGGTCATTCAGGTGGTCAACTTTATTGTTGCCCGAGCTTTAAATGATCGCCAGTTTAAAACACTGCTGGAAGAAGTGGGGAATAGTTATCCTGGTCTGCTTCTGCACAGCAATGTGCATTGGTTATCAAGAAGGAAGGTGCTCAGCTGTTTCGCGGCTTGTCTGAGCGAAATCCGGACTTTTCTTGGAAATGAAAAACGTCGAGCATCCTGAGTTAGCTAACACTAAGTGACTCTTGAAGTTTTACTATCTCGTGGACATCACTGAACATCTGAACCAGCTCAATTTGAAAATTCAAGGCGTTGGAAATACAGTCTTACCCCTTCAACAAGCAGTGTTTGCATTTGAAAACAAAGCTAGAACTCTTCATCGCCGACTTTGAAACAGGTCATTTACTACACTTTGAAAAACTTGGGGAGTTTAAAGATGTATGCACAGCAAGTGACCCTGCTCAACATCTTGATCTTCAGCAGCTAGCGGGCTTCACATCTAATCTCCTGCAATCATTCAAAGCGCGCTTTGGAGAATTTCGTGAGCACACTCGTCTTTTTAAGTTCATCACCCATCCACACGAGTGTGCAGTGGACAGCGCCGACTTGAGTTACATCCCCGGTGTCTCCGTCAGAGATTTTGAGCTACAAGCTGCTGACCTGAAGGTCTCAGACATGTGGGTGAATAAGTTCAAGTCACTGAATGAAGATTTGGAAAGACTTGCACGACAGCAAGCAGAGTTGGCGAGCAAACACAAGTGGGGAGAAATGAAAAAACTTCAACCGGAGAACCAGCTGATTATCAAAACTTGGAACGCGCTTCCCGTCACATATCACATACTGCAGCGTGTGAGTACTGCTGTACTGACAATGTTTGGCTCTACGTATGCATGTGAGCAGTCTTTCTCACATCTAAGGAACATTAAGAGTAAAGACCAACCTACAATCACGTTTAACAGATGGAAGTCTCAATGCCTGCATGAAACTTAACCTCACCACGTATCAACCAGACAACAAAGCCATCAGCAAAACCATGCAGCACCAAAAGTCGCATTAATGGTAAGAAGTATTTTATTCATCATTGGTTAGGAACAGCATAACAATGTTATTAAAAAGAATTCAGAGAATTATTGTACTTTAAAAGTGTTGGTCTTACCTAAAATGCACACATTTAATTGTATTTAGGTTTAAAATGTACTGCCATGAGAGCCTTGGTGGTCATATGTCCGTGGATATTATTTCTGTGGGGTGGGGTTGGGGGGTTGGGAGGGGTGGTTTGTGGGTGAAAATTGCACTGATGGTATGTTTATTCTAACATTGTACTAGTTGATTACTGTGCATTGGTTGTATTTGTTACATGCTGAAGTGAATGTATATTTCTGATTATAAAACTTTTAATAAAAAAAAGATCCTAGCTTGGCCAGGGTTGAACTAACATGTCCAGTCCTATGCTTCTGAGTTCGGCTCTTCAACTGAAGAAGCACTTGACTTTTGAGTTCATGGCAGAAGTCATCGTCCATTGCTGGTCTGCCCCAGTCTACTTGAACATTTTCTACTCTGGCCACATGCACAGCGGAGAGAGCCTGAAGGTGTACTTCCGCCCACCAGAAGAGCATCTGTGCTTCTAGATGCAAAGGAGCATTTCTGGTGCCTCCCTGCCAGTTCACAAATGCTACTGCTGTTGCATTGTTAGAAAACACTCTTACTGCCCTTCCCTCCAGTGTCTTTTCCAGATATCGCAACGCTAGCCTTATGGCTTGGAGCTCTAGACAGTTTATGGACCACCCCTTTTGATGGAGAGTCCACTGGCCTTGGAATGAGTGGTCTCCAATGGGCTCCCCAGCCAAAAAGGCTGGCATTGGTCATGAGTCATCCATTCTGCGATCCAGAGAGAAATGCCCTTCGCAAGGAAGCATCTTGAAGCCACCAGTGTACGCTGCTCCTCGCTGTCCCTGTCAATGGGAGCTGCATCTGAAAAGAATGATGCTGAGGTGACCACCAAGACAGGAGAGACTCCTGGAGGGGCTTCATGTGCACCTTAGCCCAGGGAACAACCTCTAGCGAGGCTGCCATAGAGCCCAACATCTGAAGGTAGTGCTAGGCCTTGGAGTTCTGAAGCGCTAACAGGTCCAAGACTTTTGTTTCTGAAGTTTCTGTTTGAGTGGCTCAGGAAGAAAGATGCGGCCTTGTGCCATGTCTAATAGAATAGATATTCCAGTCTCTGAGTTGATTGCAGCTGGTTCTTTTTGACATTGACAATCCAGTCCAACTATTGCAGGAGAGCCACAATCGTCCACACTGTCCATTCGCACTCCAGCATGGATGGAGCTCTGATGAGCTGTTCGTCTAGATAGGGGTGTACTGAAGACTCTCATTCTGTGGAGGTGAGCAGCCACTCTCCCTGGAAACATTGTGACGTGCCCTCCGACTGCAGAGCGCGGCTTGGGTCTTTTAAAAAAGCTCTCCACATGAGCTGGACAAATTCCGGGGAGAAGTCTTGCCCATGAGCAAAGATCGACCTCTGATGGACCACTGGAAAGGCTTTTGGGGGACCTACGGATCTACACAACAGCACTTTGCACTCTCACAGTTTCAGGTACCAGCAGGATTTCATCCCCATCTCCTCGACCCAGGACAGTTCCCCGACCCTGGAAGAAGCAGAAGGGGCTAAGCTTGAAGCTCCAGCCCCCTCATCACATGCACCATGGCACATGGATGCTCCTTCTCTGGCAATCCGGCATAACCAACACATGGATTTATGCTAGCACAGGTTGAGGAGTCCATTCGTATTGATACTGTAAAAATCGAGGGGGATTTTGAGGCAGAATAGGCTTTAGAAAAAGCTAGTTTAAAATCCAAGATGGCCACTGCCAGAAAAATCGCACCAACAATGGCTCATGGAGACCAAATTAAAAGATAAAAATCTTGAAAATAGAGGTTTTAGAGTTGGGAGACCTGAACCCTACCCTTGGAAACCCTCAAACACGACTTTTTCCGACCCCCTCTTATTTTCCCAAAGGAAATAATGGGGTACATAGAAACATGAGGGCAGATAAGGCAAACCATCATTTAAATATGTATCATCAATGAAGGTTTTTGAAAGGTCTCTCTCTTACCAAGCAGTGTAGATTTGGAATGCGCTAACAATTCAGATTAATTCAGCTATCTTATAAGACTTATGTCTTTGAGAAATATCTGAGACAATAATTGAATAATTTCTTCGCTGATGTTCATGAATACTTTTTTCTCCTATTCTTTTTGTAAAGCCATTCTGGATCAAAGTATTGGGATTTAGCAGGTTATAAGAGAGCACACTTGATTGGATTGAAAAGAACATAAGAACATAAGCAATGCCTCTGCTGGGTCAGACCTGAGGTCCATCGTGCTCAGCAGTCCACTCATGCGGCGGCCCAACAGGTCCAGGACCTGTGCAGTAATCCTCTATCTATACCCCTCTATCCTCTTTTCCAGCAGGAAATTGTCCAATCCTTTCTTGAACCCCAGTACCATACTCTGCCCTATTACGTTCTCTGGAAGCGCATTCCAGGTGTCCACCACACGTTGGGTAAAGAACTTCCTAGCATTCATTTTGAATCTGTCCCCTTTCAATTTCTCCGAATGCCCTCTTGTTCTTTTATTATTCGAAAGTTTGAAGAATCTGTCCCTCACTACTCTCTCTATGCCCTTCATGATGGAACCTCAGAACCAGAGGAAACAAAGATTTATTAGGAGACCCAAAATGGTCCATGTTTTGGCATATGGCCTATGTCAGGGGTTATATGATAAAAGATTCTGTAAACTTCTCAGTAAAAGTTAGAAGTAACAGAAGCAGACATTGATATAACCTATTGTGCCTGTAATTTTCAATATGGGGGTCTTTTTCTTTTACTGAGCTCAGTCCTTTCCATCTCTTCATTTGAGCTGAAAAGATGCCTCCAGAAATGAAAACTTTTCCTTTTAACCCTTCAGCGATATCAAAGATACTGAACTGGCCCCAAGTCTGATTACTGAAGTACTCTACCACTCACTTTTCTTTCTTCTGAGTCAATTCCACTTACCACTACCATCTCTTAGTCAATCCATTTTTAAATTCAAATCCTGAGACCTATCCCTAACATAAAGAATGCTTCAAATTTGTTGCTCAACATGCCTCTATGAGAATTCAATTAACCAGCTCACCTTTGGCAGCACAGGTGTGTCCCTCTTTTTCTTCTTTTCTGAATTAGGATCATCCAACAAATCTGGTTCAAAAGAGTAGAGCTCTGTCAGCTCATTCATTGTAAAATGCCGCTCAATTTGCTGTTGATCAATCACTCGAAAGGACAGCGATTGTTTGGCTACCTGGCGATCATAGATCTTTTCTTCCATCGTTCCCTAAGAAAGAAAGAAAAAACCCCCAGATAATGGCCTGGATGTGGTAAAATAGATGACTCATTCACTATATAGCAGCATCTCCTTTAAAAGTGTAATAGTAAGTTTCAAGTTTATCTAAAATTTGTTACTTTGCCACATTGGATAAACCAATTGAGTGGCTTACAATATGATTTTAACATAGGAAGAATAGAGCAGAGAACAGAACTACAATTACAGCACAATGGGAAAGAGGCAAGAAACAAATGTTAGTCTGCTTTGCGAACAATGTATGAAGCACAACAACAAAACTTACTTTGGCCAAATTTCCATACAAAAAAATGCTTTTGCTACTATGTGTGTAACACTGCCTTTGTGAATGTACTGAGTTCTAATCCCCATGAGAAAGCAGCAGCATGGCAGCTTTCCCAGACATTTAAAAAAAAAAAAAAAAAAAAAAGAAATATCTATTTTCATCATGCCTATATATTGATTGCATTTTTTACATCTGTTAGTCTTTTTCTTAGGTCAATCTTTGCTTTTACTGAAACTTGTCATTTAAAAGTTACTGTTTTCTAAGATAAAAGATGTACGCCTTCCATTCAGCCCCGAACTCATTAAGAGAGACAACAACCCTGGAGAAATTTAAATCTTCTCTAAAAACATTCCTTTTTAAAGATGCATTCCAAGTTTAACTGTCCTTATAAGGATTATTTTTTTAACCTTTTTAGTCCATTTCTGCTGGACTTGCACATTGTTACTCTGCCCCCTTGTTTTTTTCCAGTTCTCTTCTCTTTCCTATAAAATTATATTGTAGTTCTACCATTTTCCTTTTGCACCTGTTAGTCGAGTCTTATAATTATCTGTTTTATGTCCTGTCTGTTCTCCTTTTGGTTGGCTAACTATTTGTATCAGCCTTGTATTTATTGTAAACCACATTGAAAATATATGTTAAGGTGGTATATCAAATTCTCAATAAACTTGGAAGATCTTAAATCAAATGGCTATTTTCCTAGAGATTCTTCTTTAGTCATTTACATCATAGTAACATAGTAGATGACAGCAGATAAAGACCCAAATGGTCCATCCAGTCTGCCCAACCTGATTCAATTTAAATTTTTAAATTTTTTCTTCTTAGCTATTTCTGGGCAAGAATCCAAAGCTTTACCCTGCCAAAATCTCTGTTAAGACTTACTCCAGCCCATCTACACCCTCCCAGCCATTGAAGCTCTCCCCAGCCCATCCTCCACCAAACGGCCATATACAGACACATACCGTGCAAGTCTGCCCAGTACTGGCCTTAGTTCAATATTTAATATTATTTTCTGATTCTAAATCCTCTGTGTTCATCCCACTCTTCTTTGAACTCAGTCACAGTTTTACTCTCCACCACCTCTCTCGGGAGCGCATTCCAGGCATCCACTACCCTCTCCGTAAAGTAGAATTTCCTAACATTGCCCCTGAATCAACCACCCCTTAACCTCAAATTATGTCCTCTGGTTTTACCATTTTCCTTTCTCCGGAAAAGATTTTGTTCTACGTTAATACCCTTCAAGTATTTGAACGTCTGAATCATATCTCCATGTCTCTCCTTTCCTCTAGGGCAGTGGTCTCAAACTCGCGGCCCGGGGGCCACATGCGGCCTGCCAGGTACTATTTTGAGGCCCTTGGTATGTTTATCATAATCACAAAAGTAAAATAAAACAGTTTCTTGATCATATGTCTCTTTAGCTATAAATTACAATATTATTATTAAAACTTAGCCAAAAGGAAAGATTTTTAAACTATAAAGAGTTTTACCTCATGCAAAGTTGTTATTTCTTTAATAAGACATTAACTATTTTTTCTGAGGCCCTCCAAGTACCTACAAATCCAAAATGTGGCCAAGCAAAGGATTTCAGTTTGAGACCACTGCTCTAGGGTATACATATTCAGGGCTTCCAGTCTCTCCTCATACGTCTTCTGGCGCAAGCCTCCTATCATTTTCATCGCCCTCCTCTGGACCGCCTCAAGTCTTCTTACGTCCTTCGCCAGATACAGTCTCCAAAACTGAACACAATACTCCAAGTGAGGCCTTACCAATGACCTGTACAGAGGCATCAACACCGTCTTTCTTCTACTGACTACGCCTCTCTTTATACAGCCTAGCATCCTTCTGGCAGCAGCCACTGCCTTGTCACACTGTTTTTTCGCCTTTAGATCTTCGGACACTATCATCCCAAGGTCCCTCTCCCCGTCCGTGCATAACAGCTTCTCTCCTCCCAGCATATACTGTTCCTTCCTATTATTAATCCCCAAATGCATTATTCTGCATTTCTTTGCATTGAATTTTAGTTGCCAGGCATTAGACCATTCCTCTAACTTTTGCAGATCTTTTATCATATTTTCCACTCCCTCTTCGGTGTCTACTCTGTTACAAATCTTGGTAGCATCTGCAAAAAGGCACACTTTTCCTTCTAACCCTACAGCAATGTCACTCACAAACATATTGAACAGGATTGGCCCCAGCACCGATCCCTGAGGGACTCCACTACTCACCTTTCCTTCCTTCGAGCGGCTTCCATTAACCACCACCCTCTGGCGTCTGTCCGACAGCCAGTTTCTGACCCAGTTCACCACTTTGGGTCCTAACTTCAGCCCTTCAAGTTTGTTCAACAGCTTCCTATGAGGAACTGTATCAAAGGCTTTGCTGAAATCCAAGTAAATTACATCTAGCATATGTCCTCAATCCAACTCTCTGGTCACCCAATCAAAAAATTCAATCAGGTTCGTTTGGCACGATTTACCTTTTGTAAAGCCATGTTGCCTCGGATCCTGTAACCCATTAGATTCAAGGAAGTACACTATCCTTTCTTTCAGCAAAACTTCCATTATTTTACCAACAACTGAAGTGAGGCTCACCGGCTTGTAGTTTCCTGCTTCATTCTTGTGACCACTTTTATGAATAGGGACCATATCCGCTCTCCTCCAATCTCCAGGAATCACTCCCGTCTCCAGAGATTTGTTGAACAAGTCTTTAATAGGACTTGCCAGAACCTCTCTGAGCTCCCTTAGTATCCTGGGATGGATCCCGTCTGGTCCCATCGCTTTGTCCACCTTCAGTTTTTCAAGTTGCTCATAAACACCCTCCCTCTATGTTTCTCTGTGAACGGCGCAGAATCTACTCCATTTTCTCGTGTAACTTTGCTAGACAATCTCGGTCCTTCTCCAGGATTTTCTTCTGTGAACACAGAACAGAAGTATTTGTTTAGCACATTTGCTTTCTCCTCATCACTTTCCACATATTGGTTCCCAGCATCTTTTAGCCTAGCAATTCCATTTTTCATCTTCCTCCTTTCACTAATATATCTGAAAAAATTTTGTCTCCCTTTTTTACATTTTTAGCCATTTGTTCTTCCGCCTGTGCTTTCGCCAGACGTATCTCTCTCTTGGCTTCTTTTAGTTTCACCCTGTAGTCCTTTCTGCTCTCCTCTTCTTGGGTTTTTTTTATATTTCACGAACGCCAGCTCTTTCGCCTTTATTTTCTCAGCCACTAGGTTGGAGAACCATATCGGCTTCCTTTTTCTCTTGTTTTTATTGATTTTCTTCACATAAAGGTCCGTAGCCATTTTTATTGCTCCTTTCAGCTTAGACCACTGTCCTTCCACTTCTCTTATGTCCTCCCATCCTAACAGCTCTTTCTTCAGGTACTCTCCCATTGCATTAAAGTCCGTACGTTTGAAATCTAGGACTTTAAGTAACGTGTGGCCGCTCTCCACTTTAGCCGTTATATCAAACCAAACCGCTACTTCCCAGGTGAGCACCCACTCGAACATTAGAGATACTCTCTCCATTTGTGAGGACCAGATCCAATATCGCTTTTTCCCTTGTGGGTTCCGTCACCATTTGTCTGAGCAGAGCCTCTTGAAAGGCATCCACAATCTCCCTACTTCTTTCCGATTCTGCAGAAGGAACATTCCAGTCCGCATCCGGCAGGTTGAAATCTCCCAACAGCAGAACCTCCTCTTTCCTTCCAAACTTTAGGATATCCACAATCAGATCCTTATCAATTTGCTGCGATTGAGTCGGAGGTCTGTAGACTACACCCACATAGATAGAAGTTCCATCTTCTCTTTTCAGAGCAATCCATATCGCTTCTTCCTCTCCCCAGGTCCCTTTGATTTCGGTCGCTTGGATATTGATCTTTACATAGAGAGCTACTCCTCCACCTTTTTTACCATCTCTGTCCTTCCTAAAAAGATTATATCTCGGTATGTTTGCATCATATTTATACTTTGGATACTAAAGAGTGGTGAACCCACTTCCTGTTATAACTAGTACAACAGCACTAGGACCTATTAGAACAGGACCATGAATAGAAAAACTACAATCGGGGTCAGAGCCTGGCAAGCACAGCGAGCAGACGCATGGAGTAGAAGCTCCTCCAGAACCTTTACAATTTCGTAGATTATATTACTCCTTTGCCATCTATATATAGCAATTTCTTTGCTCCGGTTCTCTTTACACTACGGATGACCCCGTCAAAACTGAATAAGGTAGATCAAACCTCCACACCCCAGCCCAGAGGGAAAAAGCCCAAGCTGGAACCCACAGACTCTCAACTTGATTTACTCATTGCTGAGGTGAGATTATTTAATTGATCATGACTGCACAGGTGGCAGAAATGAAACTAGTGAGAGAGGTATTAGAAGCAATAAATACTCAATTTGTAGACGCGAGAAATCAATTAGATGCTTTAGAAGAACAAGCTTCATCGACAAAATCAAAGCTAGCCTTAGTGGATCAACACTAGAGAATGACATGGTGACAAAATTCATCACCGTTCCCGTGGATAACCGCGGGAAATAATCCCATGTCATTTTCTAGTGTCTATTTCAACCTCAGTCCTTCAACACCAGCATTCTTCAAAGCAAAGCTTGCGGGTGAGTGGTTGTGACCATTCATACTCTGATTCTTCCCTCTCTCCTTAAAGAATGACATGAAGATGGTTTCCCGCGGTTATCTGCGGGGACAGGAACGGTGATGAATTTTGTCACCGTTGTCATTCTCTAATCATACTATACTCGCTCTACAGAGAGAGGTAGAAGATCTTTGAATAGAAGTCGACGCAACAATATACGGCTTATAGGCCTACCGGAGAATGCTGGAAGGCTCCAATAACATTGCTTTCCTCCATGATATTTTGCCTAAACTACTTGGCCTACAATTGAAACAGCTGCTTGAGATCGAGCGGGCACATCGAATTCCTTCTCACCCAATACCCTCGCTGAAAACACCATGGCCAATTGTGGTGAAGATTCTCCGATTCCAGCATGTTCTTCAATTTATGGAAGCCGCAAAATCGTACTCTCAACTACTCTTTCAGGGGAAATGCCTTCACATAGTCCCAGATTTGGCGAAGAGAACAGCTGCTAAACGCAAAGAATTTCTTTCCTTGAGACAAGATCTGAAAGATATTGGGGCAAAATTTGGGCTAATGTACCCTGCCAGGATGAGAGTCACGCACAATAATTGCATCTCGTCATACCTTGAACCGACGGAACTCAGACACTTCTTGGACTCATTTAAAATGCAGTGATTTGGCTCTACACTCTGTTCCACTGACTGTTCTGTTTTTGTCCTGCATTTTTGAACAGATACTGCTCTTTTTAGCCTTGCAAAGGTCTGTTTCGATTAAAAAGAAGTTGTTCTTGGAGGTGGCTTACTTCTCCGAAGCGCTGCTTCACTGTTCTTACAGAACACCCACAAACTGTTTGCCCTATGTACTTACCTGCTCCCTTTTTAGTGAGTATGTATAGTGCTGTGAGTTTGATTTTCTCTCTATCTAATTTGTTTTCTTTTTCTGTCATGGCTTATTTATTTGGATTCTTCCTTAACCTTACTTCTCTTCTTTGTATTTTTTCTACGAGGTTTTCACTATCTAGAATCAACTTGCATATACACCCAGATGGTTGATTTATATATTCTTTCTTTTAATGTCAATGGTTTAAATCATCCTATCAAATGCACCATGGTAGCCAACTATCTTAAATCAAAATGCCTAGATGCTATTTTTCTTCAAGAGACACATCTCCCCTCTGCTGCTGCTTCTAAACTATCTATCCCAGGCTTCTCCAGTCATATATTCTCCCCTGCTACTAACCGGAAACAAAATGGAGTGTATCTTCTTTAGAAATACTGTACCAATTTCCATTCTTTCTCACAAGACTGACTTGGAGGGAAGATGGTGTCTGGCTCATGTTGTGTTGCACTCATCAGAATTTGTATTGCTTAAAATTTATGGTCCAGTACACGAGCATCCTTAATTTTTTTTAGATATCTTCAAACCACCTTGCTTGAATATTCCAATCATTCCATTATCATTGGATGAGACTTCAACCAAACTCTAGATCTGGTTTTGGATAGGTCCTCAACTTGTAAACCTTCTAAATCAAGATCACACGTTGAAGTTCACAATCTAATCGATAATTTCTTCTTGCTGGGCCTGTGGAGGCTCCTGAATCCAAAGGGTAAGGATTACACTTATTACTCTTCCCCCCCATGCTATGTACTCGAGAATAGATTTTTTCCTTATATCATCTGAATTAGCTCAGTCCCTGACTAATGTTGTCATCCACCCCATCTCACTCACGGATCACTCTTCCATTTCCCTATATCTTTTGATTGACCCAGATTCTAAATGTAAGGTCCCTTCATGGTGATTAAATAATCATCTACTAACTGATGAAGATGTTATTACTAAAATCAAAGATTTCACATTGGAATTCTTTGAAATCAATATGAAAGACCAATAGGTAGCTCCGTCCATTGTATGGGAGGCATGTATAAGGCATCTCTTCGAGGAGAATCCATTAAACTTTTTGCGTGGAAGACTAAAACATCTCTTCAAAAAGAGAAGGCATTGGAACAATCTATTAAACAATTAGAGTCACAGCACATATCAGATCCCTCCCCTAGCTCAACCGTATATCGTCAACCCCTAAAACTTAAATAAGAATATAACTCTTTACTCTCCTATAAAGCTAGAAGAGATCTATTTGTCCATGCATCCAGACACTATAAGGGAGATAACATAATGGGAAAGTCCCTGGCAAAATATCTTAAAGTTAAGCAAAAAAAAAAAAAAAATTAATATTATCATCCATCCAGACTGATACTGGACATCCAGAAATGAACCAATCGTTAACATCCTCCCATTTTGAAAAATTCTACTCTAACTTATACAGATCTGAATCCCATTTTTCTCCATCCAACATAGACACTTATCTGTATCAGATATTACATCCCAAACTTCAGGACTCTATTAAGCTAGATTTGGAATCCCCACTATCGACAGAGGAGATTAAAAAAACCCCATATCTTCTCTAGCTAATAACAAAGCCCCGGACCCTGACGGAATCTCCAATGAATTCTATAAAACCTTTAACAATATCTTGGCTACTCACCTTTTGTCATATTATAATTATGTTCACCTTTGTCCTGAGAAACAATATAATTTTGCTGAAGCTACTATCATAATTTTTCCTAAACCAGATAGAGATCCCACTCTCATTAAAAATTATAGGCCAATCTCCTTACTAAATCTAGACTATAAGATCCTGGCTAAAATCTTATCCACATGACTGAACAATGCAATACACTCAATAATCCATACCAATCAAGTAGGCTTCATTAAACAGAGACATATAGGAGATAATCTTAGATTATTTCATATTAACAATCTAGCAAAATCCACCTCAGAGCCTGTAGTGGGATTGGCCATTGATGCAAAGAAAGCATTTGACCATGTCAAGTGGCCTTTCCAGCTGCGGGTTCTGAGGTGGTTCAATTTTGGTGAATATTTCATTAAATGGATTGAAACATTGTATTGGCACCCTACTTCGAGACTTTTAATCAACAATACCTTATCTAAATCCTTCTTTTTATCTAGGGGTACCCATCAGGGGTGCCCCTTAACACCACTTTTGTTTAACCTTGCTTTAGAACTTTTCCTTTTATCTATACATTAATGCCCCCAGATTCAAGGTATCCCTATAGGTCTCAGACAAGTTAAACTGGCGGCATATGTAGATGATGCCCTCCTCTTCATATGCAATCCCCTTCTCTTCATACCAACTTTTATTCAACAAGTTCATACCTACTCTGCTCTTCCTGGATAATCAGTCAATTGGGAAAAGACTGAGATTTTCCCATTGAATAATTTAGTCTTTTCATCAGATGTAGCTCAGTTTCAATTCTCCTGGTCTTCTCAAGCTGTTAAATATTTGGGTATTCTAATACATAAAGACGTCTCACACATAATGTATTTGAATATATCTAGAATCAAACATCTAGTGATCAAATTGATTACCATACCTCTCATGGGGTAGAATATTATCGATTAAAATTACCCTAGCCCCTCAAATTACATACATACTGTCCATGTTACCTTCCCTCTGCCCCCCTTCGGCATACCAATAGATAAATAAAAAGCTCACTGACTTCATATGGAACAATAAAAAACCAAGAATATCCATCAGTAAATTGAGAGCATCCAAGGGGAATGGAGGAGTGAACATACCTGATTTTCATTTTTATCATATAGCATCTCTGGTTAAATATGGAGCGTATTGGACACAGGATTATGTTCAGTCTAATCCACCTGCATGGTTAGAAGCTGAGAAATTTATATGCTTCCCAATTCCGCTACAGTCTCTCATTACCATGTTCTTTCCCAAAAAACTTAAAATTTTTACGCTCTTGAGTGCAGCGCAGCAAGCTCTTTGTTTTCTGAACCAGTCAGCTGACATATCAATGTATAACTTACCCTCTATGTCTCTCTGGAGTAACCCAACTCTTAAATACAAAAATAAGCCATTTACATGGAAAACATAGCAAAAAGCAGGACTCTGTCATGTACAACAACTTTTTTCTTCACAAACTGCTACCCTTTCAGTCCATAAGTACACAATTTCCTGGAATATAGCATCACATCTCACAATGGAATACATCGACTTCTTCTGTTGGTACTATTAATCAACTATTAATTTTAATGTTACGGATTCCTCTACTACTATTGAAAAATGGTGTGATTTGGCCATTACCCAAGGGAAAGCTGTTTCCTTCATACATCACATTTTGAAAGATATTCATTACAAATTTTCAGCAGAGGTCGCACAACACTGGCTAACAGAACTTTCCGCTACAGATCTGACGGTGGATTGGAACAGGTTCCGGTCAAAAGCCAACCGTCCCTCCTTGTCCTCTAGGATTTCACAATCATTATACTTCTTAATGTGGCATGCCAATTGGACCCCGCTTCGCATGTGCACAGCAAAACTGAGACCCAATTCTACCTGTTGGCACTGTAATAATGATGAGGGCAACCTAGCTTATATGCTTTTCCACTGTGATAAGGTCAAACCGTTCTGAATCCAAATTTGGTCAACTATCAAGGACATTGTCAAATGCTCTGCGGATATTACCATTGATATGATAATATTTCGTTAACAACATCCTTGTTTTACCAATTTTGCTTGTCCACCTAAACTGATAGATTTCCTGCTAGCTATTGGTATTTTGCATCTTCTAAAAAATTGGAAATGAGCACCACTGTTGAATTACATGTTTTGGTGGAACTCTGTTTGTCTTTATGAAGAAAACTGTATGAAAACCTTCCGGCCACCAGAGCATCAAAACTGGACAGACAAATCACCAATCTACTGATCTCGACCACAGACTACAAAACCTTCAAAAAAGAAACAAAAACCCTAACTCTTCAAAAAATACATAAAACCAATATAACACAACCAAACATGTCCCAAACTTCACCTGAAATACTATCTACTCCTTAGCAAATTAGAAAATGTTCAGACTATTCCTTAAGTACTTCTTAATGTCATAACAATTCTTATGTAATCTGCCTTGAACCGCAAGGTAATGGCAGAATAGAAATCTGTAATGTAATATAAAATATGAACAGACAATTATGATCAGATGTAACAGCCTCCCTATGAACTCTCAATTTCGATCACCCTGGGTGTATCTAGATTGCTATGAAAAGGAAAACCTCATTCTTTCCTCTTGACTTTTTTTTTAAAATTCTTTTTTCTTTTCTTTACCTCTCTCGTTGGATCTTACCACATACAAACTATAGTATATACAGGTTGATTACGATGATTCTGTACCATATTGGAGAGATACTTGTTATAATGTATGTTCTGTTTGATTTATATTGCTGACACTTTGAATGTTATGTAAAATTTACTTTAAAAACTTATTAAAAAAACAACAAAAACCTACAATCAATTAATTCAAGGAGCTACTCAGAAAGCAGTTACTTACCGTAACAGTTGTTATCCAGGGACAGCAGGCAGCTATTCTCACATGTGGATGACATCATCCACGGAACCTGGATGCGGACAGCCTCGCAAGCAGACTTGCTTGTAGAAAACTCAGAAGTTTTGAGTCTGCCACACTGCACATTCACGAGTGCTTTCCCGCCCAGCACAGTTCAGATTGCTAGCAGAGAAGCCAACCAGGTGAGGTAGGTGGGTGGGTTGTGAGAATAGCTGCCTGCTGTCCCTGGATAACACCTGTTATGGTAAGTAACTGTGCTTTATCCCAGGACAAGCAGGCAGCCTATTTTCACATGTGGGTGACCTCCAATAACCAGGATGGGATGGTGGGAGTGTTGGCAACTTAGGAGAATAAATTTTGTAATACTCTCTGGCCAAAATGACCATCCTGTCTGGAGAAAACATCCAGTCAATAATGAGGTGAAAATATGAACTGAGGACCAGGTGGCAGCTTTGCAAATGTCCTCAATAGGAGTGGATCTGAGAAAAGCTATTGAAGCCACCATGGCTCTGACTTTGTGGGCTGTGACTCGACTCTGTAGATGCAGTCCAGCCTGAGCATAGCAGAAAGAGATACAAGCAGCCATCCAGTTGGAGATGGTTCGTTTAGAAATCGGATGTCCCAACTTGTTTGGATCGAATGAGACAAAAAGTTGAGGAGCAGATCTGTGTGGTTTGGTGCGTTTCAAATAGAAGGCCAAAGCACGTTTACAGTCCAGGGTATGAAGAGCTGATTCTCCAGGATGAGAATGAGGTCTTGGAAAAAACACTGGAAGTACAATGGATTGATTGAGATGAAATTCTGAAACCACTTTAGGTAAGAATTTAGGATGAATACGGAGGACCACCTTGTCATGATGGAATATTGTGAAAGTGGGTCCGCTACTAAAACTTGTAGTTCGCTGACCCTGCGAGCAGACGTAAGAGCAATGAGAAAAACCACTTTCCAAGTGAGATATTTCAGATGAGCCGTATGCATTGGTTCAAAAGAAGGCTTCAACAATTGAGCAAGTACAATATTGAGATCCCAAACCACTGGAGGCAATTTGAGAGGAGATTTGACATTGAAAAGTCCTTTCATGAATCTGGAAACCACGGGATGAGTAGAAAGCAGCAACTGAATTGAGATGGACTCGAACAGATGTAGACTTGAGGCCAGAGGTAGACAAGTGCAAAAGATAATCCAAAACAGAAGCCAAGGAGGTATCTCGAGGTTCCATGTTATGAGAGATGCACCATGTAGAAAATCTAGTCCATTTTTGGTGGTAGCATTGTCTGGTGGCAGGCTTTGATTGAGAAAACTGAAGAGGAGTTATGTTGAGAGGTACCAAGCTGTCAGGTGTAGAGACTGCAGGTTGGGATGAAGAGACCCTTGACTCTGTCTAAGCAGAGATGGAAAAACTGGTAGAAGATATGGCTCCCTGCTGCTGAGATGAAGTAGAAGGGAGAACCAGAGTTGCCTGGGCCGCGAGGAGCTATTAGAATCATGGTGGCATGATCGTTCTTGAGCTTGACAAGAGTCTTGAGAATAAGAGGGAATGCATACAGGAAGAGATTCGTCCATTCCAATAGAAAAGCATCTGCCTCGAGGCGATGAGGAGAGTGTATCTTGGAGCAGAACTTGTGGTTGTGGGGAGATGCAAAGAGATCTCTATGAGGAGTTCCCCACTGAGAAAAAATATGATGAAGAGGCAAAGAATTAAGTATCCATTCGTGAGGTTGCAGAAGACGACTCAATTTGTCTACCAAACAGTTTTTCTCTCCTTGAATGTAGACTGCTTTCAAGAAGGTGTTGTGATGGATCTCCTAGTTAGGGTTCCTAACCCTAACCCTTCATGACAAAGAGGGAGAGTCCTGTTCTTCCCTGCTTGTTGACGTAGTACATGGCGACCTGATTGTCTGTCCAAATAAGGACTACCTGGTCGTGAAGAAGTTGTTGAAAAGCTTTGAGAGCATTGAAGATCGCTCTGAGTTCCAACAGATTGATATGACACTGGACCAGTGGCCTTGAGTACGGAGACTGTTGAGATGAGCCCCCCAAGCATAGGTCGAGGAATCTGTTGTGAGGACCTTCTGATGAGGGGGTGCCTGAAACAGAATACCTCTGGAGAGATTGGAAGAGAGCATCCACCAGTGGAGAGACTGTAATGTGTTGAGAGATTGGGTCGCAAGCCTGCGCCCACTGAGATGCCAGGGTCCACTGAGGAATTCTGAGGTGAAGTCTGGCAAAAGGAGTCACGTGAACAGTCAAGGCCATGTGACCGAGTAATACCATCATGTGTCTTGCTGAGAGTAAAGAAAGGGAAGACACTTTGTAGCAAAGCTGAAGAAGAGCATCCAGACGTTGCTGAGAAAGGAATGCTCCGAGTTGGATAGTGTCCAGAACAGCTCCGATGAATTGCAGATTCTGAGAGGGCTGAAGTTGGGATTTGGGAAAGTTGATTTCAAATCCCAAGCTTTGTAGGAATCATGTAGTCCGTTAGGTCACTGCAATAACCCCCTGAGATGTTGAATCTTTGATGAGCCAGTCGTCCAGGTAGGGGAATACCTGGAGACCATGGTTCTGCAGAGCTGCTGCAACCACCACTAGGCACTTGGTGAACACTCTCAGAGATGATGCCAGGCCGAAGTGTAGCACTCCTGAAAATGCAGATTCCCCACCCGAAATCTGAGGTACTGACGGGAGGCTGGATGAATGGGATTGTGAGTGTAAGCTTCCTTGAGATCCAGAGAACATAACCAATCGTTCTGATCTAGAAGGGGATATAAGGAGGCAGACAACATGCAAAACTTTTCTTTGACCAAAAATTTCTTGAGGGCCCTAAGATCCAATATAGGCTGTAGATCGCCCGTCTTCTTCAGAACTAGGAAGTAACTTGAGTAAAATCCCCTGCTCTGCAGTTTCAAGGGAACTTCCCAAAGGAACGGAGACAAGGCAGAGCTTGAGCTTCTGAAGAAGAAGGGCGGTCTGGGATGGATTGGAAGGATACTCTTGGAGGACGCTCTGTTGGTATCCTTCCCTGACTATTGACAGAACCCAGAGGTCGGATGTAATGGTCTCCCATCGACGACCTCCTATGGGAAGAGGGGAGGACAGAGGCAGAATGATGGAGGTTATACTCTGTTTGGGTCAGCCAAAAAGGCTGAGAAGCCTTTGGTGTAGCAGAAGGCTAAGGTTTCTGTTGCTTCTGCTGTTGTTGTTTCTTGGGGGGTGCTCGAGTGTATGGAGCTGCCCTCGGAGGATAACGCCTCTGATAGGATGGAAGAGGCCAAGAAGGTTTAGGAGGAGCTGGCTTAGTTTTTGGTCTGACGATGGAAGAAATGGATTTCTTATGCTCAGACTTCTTGGTGGCAGCCTCTATGGATTCATCAAAGAGGTCATTGCTTCACAAGGAATATTGGCCAAATGATCCTGAATGTTGGGATCAATGGTGCGAAGCCAGGCAAGGTGGTGCATTGCTACTGAGAAAGCAGTGACCCTTGAGGATAGTTCAAAGGCATCATAAGAGGACTGAAGGTACAACCTTAGTTGCGCCAAGGTAGCAATGACTTGTTGGAACTCTAAAAGCCTGTGTTGACCAAGGTCTTTAGAAAAACAAGGGAGTATAGCAATAAAATACTTGAAAAGGTAAAATTATAATTTAAAACCCTGGAGGCCATCATCGAATTTTGATAAAGACGATGGCCAAACTTGTCCATGATCCTGCCCTCTCTGCCAGGAGGTACGGTAGCACAGACCCTGGAAGGATGACTCCTCTTTAAGGAAGATTCCACAAGAAGGGACTGATGAGATAGTTGGGAGTTCTCAAAGCCTTTGCAATGTACAGTTCTATACCTCGATTATAGCTTGCCTGGAACAGCAGGAATGGCATAAGGAGTCTCCAGGTTTTGTTTGAAAGTCTGAGAAAGAAGTCTATTCAGAGGAAGTTTGAGAGACTTCGCAGGAGGCCGAGGCATACTCGTTTCCTCTAAATACTCCTTAGAGTACTTAGAACCAGCGTCCAATTTAAGATCCAGGTCCTCAGCCATTTGACGGAGGAAGAATGAAAAGGACAATTGATCTGCCAGAGCATGGCCTCGAGAGGGACTCGATGACCTCGAGTGGAAAACGAAGGTAAGGCCTCTCTGAAGTATTGATATCCCAGCTGTCGCCACACTGCAGTCCCAGACCGGGACTCTACAGCACTCCCTGTGGCTGGACATAGAAATAACACCAGCGTGCGACCCGGCCTGGAGTCACCCTGCAGACTGACACAGAAAATGGGAACAAAAATCAAAATTACACAGAT
Source organism: Geotrypetes seraphini (assembly GCF_902459505.1). Lineage (NCBI taxonomy): Eukaryota > Metazoa > Chordata > Amphibia > Gymnophiona > Dermophiidae > Geotrypetes > Geotrypetes seraphini. The sequence continues at coordinate 16,288,320 of NC_047088.1, forward strand.
GTTGCTTAAGTAAAAGATACTTCAATTTTACTTCTTGAAACATATAGGTCAGGATGACACGGATCAATTCAATAATGTTCAATGCAAAATAATGCATACAAAGTAAAATTCAAAAGAAAAAAACACCAACAATTCCGTCAAAGTTCAAACTTTCTTTTTCTCTTAGCCTCAGTCAAAACTGCGCCTGAGACGTGGCTCTCCTCAGAGCCTGCCCATCCTGCACTCCAAGCAGGTTGTTATGAGAAAAAAACCTCAATATAGTTCTCTGCACTGTTTCACCAACTCACAGTTTCTTAAAGTCAAGCCTCCAGCAGCATTAATGGCTCTGCTGGGAAAAGGAGAGAGTCTAAGGTTTGCCTTGCAACAACCTTTCAAACGGCCTTCAAAATTCCCTCCCTGGTTGACTGCAAACCTTTCCCTCAGACTCTCTCAGCTTTATAAAGCACACCAAAACAAAAATGCAGGGTTCAAAAAGAAAAACAGTTCAATCCAAAACTCACTGTTCTTAGCTTAATGCTTGCAGCTGGTGGTTAAGCCTACTTCTATGGCTTCAGGTAAGCTCCACACCTCCTCTGGCAAAGGTTTCTGTACTTCCATCGGCATCTCCTCCACAGACGAGGACACATCCAGAGCTTCACCAGCTTCTTCCACCTCCATAGGTGTACACTTATTACCTCTGCTTGGCCCAGGGAGGTCAACAGGGAAGAAAGGCCTTAACCTTCTCCCTATCCTGCCTGCCTGTCTGTTCTCCACTGCTGCCTTTTCTATTCTAGGGACACGCCCTAATCTAGCTGAGTCAGCAGGGAACTGGGTAGCTCTTGGGCTCCTCTGGTGGTGACCTAAATACTGCCTGTCTGTCTGTTTCTTAGGAATATCCGGCTCCCCCTGGTGGTTAGCCGGGAAATCAACATGATCAGAGCTAGGGGAGACCTTGCAAACTCCCTTTCTGGATTTCCTATTCACTTTTGTGATTGCCTTTACTGGGACCTTGGCAGGCCCGATGCCTGACTGGTCACACAGCGAATAAACAGACTGAGGCATGGCACTATAATCAACTGAGCCCTCAGGTTCTGCTACTGATGTCCTGTCTCGAGGAGTTGGAGGCCTCAAAGAACTGGAATGCCTGGACATTATTCCATATATTCCTACTAGAAGCTTAAGATCTGAAGACAAAAACCTTCTAGTAATTCCATCACTTAGTATAATAAATACTAGACAAAATATGATTTTTGCAGTTACAGCACCCAGAATATGGAATTCCCTACCATCATTTATTAAAGAAGAAAAATCATTGAGTAAATTTAAAGGACGGCTAAAATGCTAGTTGTACAAGGATGCTTTTGAGACCTAATTATCGGAATCCTTACTGATCCCATTTAATGCTTAAACTCATTAATTCTCTTTCTTAGGCTCTGAGAATTTGGGGGGGGGGGGGAAAAAACGTTCTTAATTTTTCTACTATCTAATATAATAAAACGGTAAGCCGCGCATGCGCACTTCCTATGCGTGCTTCCGTTTTCCGTGAGCTGTAGCACACATAGGAAGTGCGCATGCGCGGCTTACTGTCTGGCCTCACGCGAGGCAAGACAAGTGGCATGCGCGCCCTTCCCTGCTCTCCACCGCTGCCGGCCGCTAGCACCCCCTGCCCTCTCCGTCGCCTCCCGGCTCCAGCGGCGTAGGCAGCACTATAAACACGCTGCTTCGCGCCCTTCTCTGCTGATTTCCACTGCCGCGTCTCTGATGACATCATCGGAGACAGACGCGGCAGAGGAAATTGCCAGTAGAAGGCCGCGAAGCAGCGTGTTTAAAGTGCTGCCTACGCGCCTGGAGTCCCGAGGTTTGTCGGCGGTGGAAGGGTCAGGAGCAGGCTGGATCGACAACGCCAGTAAAAGAAGGGGGAGGGGCCGAACAGAGCAGGGAAGATAAGGTAAGAAAAGGGAAAGGGAGAGTGGGGGAAAATGGTGCTAATGCTTCTACACAGGAAAGGGGGGGATAGGAGGGAAATGCTGTTGCTGCTGCATAGGGATGTGGGATGGAAATGCTGCTGCACAGGGAAATGGGGAAAAATGACAGATAGACAGCGGGAGGGAGGGAGACAGAAAGAAAGAAAGACACAGGGCCAGGGAGAGGGACAGAAAGACAGACAGAGAAAGGGGGCCAGAGAGTCAGCGGGAGAGGGAAAGGGGGCTGCTTTGGGGGGAGGGGTGTGCTTGGGGCAAACAGCTTTGCTCTGGGGGGGAAGACAGAAGGGGCCATGGAGAGACATTTGGGGGGAAGTGGGTGCTGGGGGCAGACAGCTTTGCTCGGGGGGGAGGGGGAGACAGAAGGATACAGACAGCGGCCAAGGAGAGAGAGATAAAGAAACACAGACAGACAGACACATCTATTCTAGCACCCGTTAATGTAACGGGCTTAAAGACTAGTACTTTTATAATTACTTTTAAACTTTCTTACCCTCCATTTGTATTTTCCTTGTATGTATTCTTTACTATACTTATTGTAGTTCTCCCTACTTTCCATATGTATTGGTACGTCAAGTCTGTTTGTGTTGGTTGTAGTTAATAATTAAGACCCTCTTTTTAATTGTAAATTGCTTTGAATTAATGATACTGCGATTCATCAAAATTTTAATAAAACTTGAAACTTGATGAGGGTCTTGACCGGCGGTGAGAGTGCTGCCTGGAAGCAGGAGACTTCGCCCTATGCCTCGAAACGGGCAATGCCTTAAATGAGGATATAGGGCTAGAAGCTGTAGATTGAAGTGTAGAAATGAGGCTTCACATAAGACTCAGATTGGGATGAGGCGACCCTAAATGGGAGCCTGCTAATTCTTTTATTGAGTTTCTTAACTCCCTTAATTACTTAGCTAATGCATTGCAAGGTTACAATTTCATCATGCATATACAGTGCGGATTATACCAAGATAACTCCCTTGTTTACATATCTAATGTGATTCTCAAAGCTACTGTCTCACGTGACATCTGAATACATTATAACGGTTACAATAAAGTGATTCCCTTATGTACACATCTAATATGTCTAAAAGCATGTGACAGTCTAAAGGTTATAATGCATGCTCCTTACTTAAACTCAGCACGTGACAGAGACCTGCTTTGGCACGTAGGCACTTTCTATTTGCTGCCCATACAAGGAATACTAAAACAAGATAAGGAATAAGATAAAGGTAAATGCGTGACAGGGGTCTTGTGACGAAAGGGGAGGGGGGAATGCCTCAGCATTGTCACAAGGTGCTAACATTTTCCCTTGCTTTAGAATGGCTAGGGGAGAAGGAATGATGAAGGATCCATACTTCTTTCACAGGGCCTTAGATCCTTTCACAGGGCCTTAGATCAGTGTGCTGACCTTGCCCTGGTTCAGAACTATCAGACCTGCATCCCTACATCAAAATCCCATAGACTCAGTGGTTTGAATCAAGGAATCTCAAAGCACTCCTGACTTGGCTCCTTGTATGGAGTGTCAGGATTCCAAACGAGACACTCGCAAAGACTTGACTCCTTGCATAGTGTGTAGATTCAGCTCGAGGCACAGGCAAGTACTCGACCTCTTGTGAGCCTGCTGAGTGCCCAGGCTAGACTGCAGGAAACAGTCGAAGCAGGACTATATTTGGTCAGTGACTGAACAAATTCCTACTCTAAAATGGTCTAGTAGCCTGCAATTGTGGATCCAAGTCTGAAACTGGAACACTTGCTGAGGCTAAAGGCTCAGAGGTCAAAGATGAAGAATGCTTCGACTTGGAAGAATGATGTTTGGGTAGGTTGAGGATCACCACTGGAACTGTCTGATGAGGTATCTGAGCTGAGGGGAAGCTCAGGAGAAGATTTTGCAGATTTACTCAAGGACGTTCCAAACGAGGATGGTCTGATGAGAATTGAAGTCGTGGAGGCAGGCTGGACCGAACTGAAGATTGAGGGTGCAGTCGAGGTTTCCATACCGAAAATCTTCCCCATTTGAACTTGACAATGTTTGAGGGCTCAAGGTTGAAGAGTAGCACAGCGAATGCTTATTACCTGATAATATGACATACGACCTACTGTTGCTGGAACAATGGTCAACTACTTGGCAGCTAGGCTTCAATGCTAAAAAATGCAAGATAATGCATCTGGGTAAGAGAAACCCGCGTAGAACTTATGTACTAAATGGTGAGACCTTGGTTAGGACCACGGCGGAACGCGACCTAGGGGTGATCATTAGTGAGGACATGAAGGTTGCCAATCAAGTGGAGAAGGCTTCCTCCAGGGCAAGACAAATGATGGGGTGTATCCGCAGAGGTTTCGTCAGCAGGAGACCTGAAGTTATGATGCAGTTGTACAGAGCCATGGTGAGGCCTCACTTGGAGTAATGTGTTCAGTTTTGGAGACCACACTACCGAAAGGACGTGCTGAGGATCGAGTCGGTTCAGCGAACGGCCACCAGGATGGTCTTGGGGCTCAAGGATCTCACGTATGAAGAAAGATTTAAAAAATTGCGGCTGTACTCACTTGAGGAAAGAAGAGAACGGGGAGATATGATTGAAACATATAAGTACATCACGGGACACATCGAGTCAGAAGATGATATCTTCTGGCTCATGGGACCCTCGACCACCAGAGGGCATCCGCTGAAAATCAGGGGAGGGAAGTTTCATGGCGACTCCAGGAAGTACTTCTTCACCGAAAGAGTAGTGGATCATTGGAACAGACTCCCACTCCAGGTGATAAAGGCCAGCAGCGTGATGGATTTTAAGAGAAAATGGGATACTCACGTGGGATCTTTAAGGGAGTAAATTCAGGGGAGGGGATACTTGGAATGGGCAGACTTGGTGGGCTATAGCCCTTTTCTGCTGCTTTTTTTCTATGTTTCTATGTTTCTCTGGACAATGGTCAGGCCCCAGACACTGAAGATACCAGCGGTGTGGGTCAGTGAGGGAGATCGCATGCTGGCACTGGCTGCACTTCTTGAAGCCCATGACCAGCTGGGACATAGAAGGAAAGATAGCTGTCACAAAGTCGTAGCCCGCAGGCTGAGGACGTGCGATAGGCCCCGCCAGTCACTTGACGAACAAATTATCTTTTTTTTTTAAAAACAAAGAGCAAAAGAAAAGCACAGCGACACGGTAAGAAGTAAAACAAAACACAAGCCACGGTGAGAGAAGGCACGAAGCAAATTAAGTTCAACACAGAGCGTCAAAGACAGACTTCTCAGCTCCATGGAAAACTGAGAAGACACACCCTGTGCTGGGCGGGAAGGAACTTGTGCATAAGCAGTGCGGCAGACTCAAAACTTCTGAGTTTTCTACAAGCAAGTCTGCTTGCGAGGTTGTCCACATCCAGGCTCCATGGATGACATCACCCAGAAGTGAGAACAGGTTGCCTGTTTGTCCTGGGATAAATGGTTATACTGCTGTATGCTGCTTCAGATTTTTTTGATAACTCTCCTGCTTTCATGCCCACTCTGATGATCAAAGCTACTACAATAGGAGGCAACGTTCAGAATGCTGCTTTTACTAGTCATCAGATACTGGGCCTTTCAAAGTATCTTTTGTTTAAAAAAAATAAACTAAAATAAAAAAAAATCTGTAACAAACTCCATAATTTATATATCTTTAAAAAGGCAGAAATGATCTGGCACAGAATACAGATGCATACATTACAGATGTTTCACTTTGTACAAGCTATTAAACATGCTATATTAAATTGCAATACAGTATGTCTCAGAATACTGCAACACTGAATGCATCTAATGTTATATGGTCACATGTTAAGACTACATGACTAAGACAGATTGTGGGCAATATGGCTCATTGAGCAAGCAAGGCTGTTAGAATTTTAATCTCTCTACACTAAAGCAAATCTGACTATCAGAGTACATTGCTAAATTACCAGGGGAGGAAGAGGAAGCACGAAGAAAATAATGATCTCTAAATCTAGAGTACACAAACTAAAAATTCTGCACAAAATCTTGGAGATTAAAGCATGTTCTTATCCAATTCAGACTGATTACTACCTGTGCCAAGAATCTGTACACAAAGACAGGCTTATTCTGCCCAAAGCGATAAACCCTGAAGATACTCTGAATGTCATAAGAGGGATTCCAAGATGCATCAAAGATGACAACACGGTTAGCAGCCACAAGATTAATTCCCAGGGATCCTGCCTTAGTGGAAATAATAAACAAACGGCCTCTGTAAAGAAGTAACAGCAAAAAACAAAGCTATTAATAAAACAGTTTTCTTCTTATTTGTATCCTTAACCAATATAAATATATACTGACTGATATTCAGCCCGCAGACAGGAACAGGCAGAATTAGGCCCAGATATTCAATTCCAGGCCATGTCTGAGCAATAGCACTGAAAATCTGAGCCTAATTTCAAAAGCTATGTCTGCCAGAGCTTCAGCGGGTCATGGCTAATATTCTTCTAGAGCCTGCACAAAACAGAATATTGGCCAGGAACCCATATTAAAAAATTTGCATTTCCTTCCAATCCCCCCTCCCACACTTTGACAAGGTCCATAGCCCTCACTCCTGAGATGGCACATAGCACCTTCTCACAAATCCTACCCCACAGGTCCACACCCCTTCCATCCCCACCCAGCAATCAGAATAGAACCCTCCAAACCTACCTGACCTTCATGAAAGTCCAATGAGACAATGGAGCATAAGTAAAAGTCACTCACTCCTGCCCCTAGTGGCTCCCTTCCCAAAATATCTGCCACAACATCTAAAGGCAACCTCACAGTACTACTGAAGTTCCGCAAGGCTGCTGTAAGAGGTCATCTGAGAACACTTGCTATAGGTGAGTAACTGCTTTCCTCTGAGGACAAGCAGAATACTATCTTACATATGGGAATCTCTAGCTACTAAGCTCACTAAAATCAACCACCAAGGGTCCCTTATAAATGCAAGGCCAATTAAAAATCAATCAACCTAAACTTATATACAGACTTGCTTTGAGAGTTCTGCCTGGGACAAATAAAATGGGCCTAGAAGTTAAGATTTTTGATCCCAAACTCTGCAGAACTGTCTGACAGGAAAGACTATCATAGTGGGAATCTCATTCTAGACAGTAGTAAGATGGAAATGTGTTGAAGACTACATTTCAGCTTTGCAAATCTCAATGGAAGCTGATCTCAAATGGCCTACCGATGCAGACATAGCTCTAATATCAAGAGCCATGACATAATCCTCTGGAATCAGCCAAGCCTAGGAATAAGTAAAGAAGATGCAATCTGCTAGACAATTAGACAAGGTGCATTTACCAATGGCTGCTCACATCCTGTGATGTTCAAAACAAACAAAATGCTGGGTGGACTTTCTAAAGGTTTTAGTCCACTTCAGATAAAAGGATAAGGCTGGCAGTTCAAGATATGCAGTGTGCTTTTCACCAGGAAGAGTATGCGGGTTTGGGAAAAATGTTGATAGAGCAATTGACTGGAAAGAACATACCAGCTTTGGAAGGAACTTAAGATGCATGCAACTAACCACTCAATTACAATGGTACTTCGTATAAGATGGATCAGCTATTAGGGCTTGAAGATTACTGACTTCTACCAGAAATGAAACCTTTCAGGCTAAAAATTTCAGGTAACAAGGGTCAATCACCTCAAAAGGAGCCTTATTAGCATGGTGTGAAGGTCCCATGAAACAGTGGGAGTTTTAATTGGGGGCAAATCTTTCATGAACGTTCCAGGTACATTAGATAGATTGTGAGCCCACCGGGACAGAGAGGGAAAAATGCTTGAGTACCTGATTGTAAAAACCGCTTAGATAACCTTGATAGGCGGTATATAAAATCCTAATAAAACTTGAAACTTGATGAACTGGACAACTAGAAGCAGTATAGAGATGGACTTACCTTCCACGTGGTGGTAAGTGCCAACTGCACTGAGGTGAACCATTAGAGAATTAGCTTTGAGATCAGATTCAGAAAGGTATAGAAGGTATTCAAGTAGTTTTTGTGTAGGAAAGAAAAAAAGAATCCAGAGAGCAAACCTCTCCTATTTAAAATTATAAGTCTTTGTGGAATCATTTCTGGAAGCAAGCAGGACTCTGGAGACTCCCTCATACAGTTGAAGAGATGCCAACTCTATGCTCTCCAAGCTATGAGGGGCAGGGATTTGAGGTAGGGATGCAAGAGAAATCCCCTCATTCTGAGATATGAGTCGGAAAGCAGTCCAGCCTCTGTGCATCTTTGAAGGCTAACTCCAGAAATAGAGAGAAATCAGATCTGTCTTGTTCAATATTGTGCGATGGGGATTACGGATACATAGAAAAATGAAGGCAAATAAAAACCATATGGTCTATCCAGTCTGCCCATCCATGCCATCTGCTAACCCTTTCTCTCCCATAAGATCCTATGTACTTATCCCAAGCTTTTATGAACTCAGATATACGGCCTCTTTTACAAAGCCACGCTAGTGGCTCCATTGCGCTAATGGCCACGAAGCCCATATAGATTTAAAGGGCTTCAGGGCTGTTGCCGTGCGGCCACTGCTAGCTCGGCTTTGTAAAAGAGGCCGATAATTTCTGTCTCTACCACCTTTCACTGGGAGATTGTTCAATAAATTTACCACCCTTTCAATATGGAAGTATTTCCTCAGGTTATGTCTGAGTCTATCCTCTTTCACCTATGCACCCTCTTCCAGAGTTTCCTTTCAACTGAAAGAGATTGCCTCCTGTACAAGTCTACTTTAAAACAGAGTATGTAAATTAAACACCTCCAATATAATCTTCACATTTAATCTTATATATACTCAGAACCTCAGAAGTACTACCTAGGACTCAAGTGTATTCATTGTCCCAGGCTTTATGTACTACTTCCTCACCGGATCTTATAGCTTAATTTTAATGTTTTATCTATTTAACCACCTTTGCAGTGTATATATAATTTAAATACTTAGCTTAAAACTGTGGTCTTCCTTTCAGGGATTTTACAGCCAACATGTTTCACCCGAAGGGGGTTTTTCAAGGCTCATATCCCTTAATAAGCTTGCCATTGCTGTAACTGACCACTGGATGTATGCCAGACTTTCAATCTAATTAGAGTGCTGTTTAGTGAATTGGTCCTGTACAATTATGCCATGCAGGTATTTAAACGTTTCTATCTTAACTCCCCTCTCCCACCTTTCTTCCAAAGTATACATATTCAGATGATTAAGTTTGTCCCCATAAGCTTTATTATGCAGATGCTGTCTTGACTGACTTCATCTTGGTAATATCTTTTTGAAGGCATGGTCTTCAGAACTGTACACAATATTCTAAATAATGTCTCATCACCTTTTTCCCCAGTGGTATTCCTCTCCCTATGTAAACAAGCATCCTTCCAGCTTTAACTATTGCCTTTTATAGCTGAATAGTTACCTTAAGAACATCACATACTATCACACACAAACCCCACTCCTCTTTCATATACAAAATTCTTCACCACCTAAACTGTATTTTTCCCTTGGGATATGAAGGCAAAATGCATGACCCTACAATTTTTTTAAGCATTGAATCTTGGTATCTAAATTCAGGACCATTCTCCAAGCTTTATGAAGTTCTTCTTCATGTAATCCACACCATCAGGTGTGTCTACCCTATTGCATATTTTGGTATCGTCTGCAAAGAGGCAAACCTTACCAGAGAGCCCTTTAGTAATATTGCTTATAAAAATGGTATAAAGAACTGGCAAAAGAACTGAATCTTGTGGCATACCACAGGTAACATCCTTTTCCTCAGAAACTACACTCTGTCACCTTCTCCATTCAAAAGTATCAAAAAGCCTGAAGTTCTTTATAAATATGAAGGGGTCAATTTCAAATCTAGTACACTCCCACAGACCTGCTTCAGTTCCTTCTATTCCAACTATGAACATAAGAACATAAGAAATGCCTTCACCGGATCAGACCCCAGGTCCATCTAGTCTGGCGACCCGCAAACGCGGAGGCCAATCCAGGTGTTCCCTGCTGAAGACCTTGTTTAACCATATCCCTCAATGTGTTTTGCAAGAAGGTGTGCATCCAACTTGCCCTTGAATCCTGGAATGGTGGTCTCCGACACAACCTCCTCCGGGAGAGCATTCCAAGCATCCACCACTCGCTATGTGAAACAGAACTTCCTGATATTTGTCCTGGGCCTGTTGCCCCTCAGTTTCAGTCCATGACTCCTTGTCCGAGTCACATTTGACAATGTGAATAACGATATTTCTTGCTCTATTTTGTCGAATCCTTTTAGTATTTTGAAAGTCTCTATCATATCCCCTCGCAGCCTTCTCTTTTCGAGGGTGAACAATCCCAGTTTTCCAAGGCGTTCTTTGTAGCTCATATTCTCGATGTCTTTTACTAGCTTCGTGGCTCGCCTCTGCACCCTCTCCAGCAGGGTTATATCCTTCTTTAGGTAGGGAGACCAGTGTTGGAAACAGTATTCCAAGTGTGGTCTGACCATTGCTCTGTAAAGCGGCATTATGACGTCCTCCGATCTACTCGTGATTCCCTTCTTTATCATGCCCAACATTCTGTATGCACCAGCACTCACTCTATTCAAAGAGAATTATGAAAAATTAAATTTGTAGAATGGTTAACACTAATCAGCCCTGGGAACTTCCTGAGAGAAAAAAAGCTCTTGGCTGATCAGGGCCCCATCCAAAATGGAAGGAGAGAATGTGATAAGTGGAACTACTGTTGCAGGACCTTGGTTGGATCATCAACTTCCGCAAGAGTCACTTAGAGCCAAGTTAAACAGTTGGAATACTTGGGAATATGCTTTAACACACAGAAGAAGTGGTCCATAAACTGTCTGGAGCTACTGCTACAGGCTATTCGGCTTACCTTGCAAACTGGAGAAACACCTGGAAGGCAAAGCAGTCAGGGTGTTCTCAGATAGCACCATGACAGTGTTTTATGTCAATCGACAGGGAGGCACCAGAAGTGCTCCACTGAGCCTGGAAGCCAAGCTGCTATTCGGTTGGGCAGAGATCCATCTGCAAGCAATAGCAGCACATGTAGCAGGAGTAGACAACGTGCAAGCCGACCATCTCAGCAGGAAGACCTTGCACCTGGAGGAGTGGTCACTATCCCAGAGGGCATTTGACTGCATAGAACCTGACCCCACAGTCTCTAACTGTGATCTCTGTTCTAAAATGCAGAAGGCGGCACAGAAGAGTAGAGACGCCCAACAGAAGAAAATATTTTGGCTCTTCTTAGTCCATTGACTTTGGCATCAGTCCCTGTGGCTGGAGGAGCTGCATCAGATATTGGGAGCACGCCAGCATTAAGGATGTCACCCCTTACCTCGATATCGAACACAGGTAGGGCCCCATTGGATTGACCTGTGTTGGACCTGACATCGAGGATTCATATGGATTCAACATTGTCCTTGTCAGTACTGAGGGACCCCCAAATATTATGCACTTAGCAAAGGTAGAGAAGCACCAACATTGATCCTCCTCGAAACGAGGTGCCAGGAGCTCTAGGTCATCGTCACTACTGATACCTGAGAAGTTTGGAGCTGAAGTACTGCTCCCCCTCTGTGGAGTTGGTGTCAATGTGCCAGTCTCCTCAACGCCAGAAAGTGTATTCCAGTTTGGCCTCTACATCTTTGCAGAAGTTCATTTGGTAACCTGAGCTACCAGTGAGTCTACCTTAGGCTGGACAATTAACTGCTGAAATTCAGGAGCCATGGGGATACAGCCTTGTCACTGCCTTAGCTCCCTCTAGGATGTGACAGAAAAAATTAAGTCTGCACCTGGGAAGCACTCATAATCAAAGCACTGTGCTGCCACAGTGTGCAAAGATTTTTTTGCCTCATTAAATTCTGTTTTCTCCATTTGTATATGAAGCAAAGTACTAACCTTAATATTAGACATAGCTGTTTGCTGTAAAACTTTAGCTGTACCTTCCAGTTTTTCCACCTTATTTTCCAAAGACTTTATCTGAGATTGTTGCTCATTTACTTTAACAGTTACATCTGAGGAAAATTGACATAGATTAGATACAGAAGTTTAACTCCCACAACAGCGTACTGTCGGGTTTTCCCCTTGCTCAAAGAGGACTACAGTCTTCTGGCCTCCAGTCCCTATTTGCAACCCTAAATCCCGCAAAAGGGACAATTCACTCTGGGATAGTAAAGACATACAAGCCAACTTCCAGTCCCTCCAGTCATTATCAGACTGTTCCTCTGGCCCCTGCTCAGGAATCTTTGCTGAACCAAGCACACTTGGAGAGGATATTGCCCCTTCAACCACTGTGGAAGACCCCTGTTTAAGTAAGTTTTCCTCAATAAACTGACAAAATCCAGGATACTAGGGACCCCGGGGCACTCTTCCAGGTTTCACTTTGCTATTTCCTAAGCCTGGCAGTGTCCACACACCTGCGATTCGCCCGTGCTCCATCCCAAGGCGCCAAAATGGCTCTCTTCCCTGGACAAGGGGTCCTCTGTGATCCCCCAACCTTAAGGGTGCCAGAGGCTCCCGCCCCTCCCTCACATGCCACACAGCACATGGCAACTGTTCAGTCGGCCATCTGTTGCAATTCTGGCATGATATAGGGGTATCTCCACTGGAGGAGTTCATCCAAAGTGTTTTTAATCCAAACCGAGGGGCTTTTGAGGCAGATGGAGGCTTTTATTCAAAATCAGGAAAATCCAAGATGGCCAGCACGGCAGCATTGTTGCACTAAAAATGGCCCAGGAAAACCCCCTAAAAATTCTAGGAAAGGGTTTTAGAGGTGAGGGACCCTAGACCCAGCCCCAGAAACAATTAAAAATAGCAAAACGGATTGAGTACTCATTATAGGCTACTGTATCTAATCTATGTCAATTTTCCTCAGATGTAACTGTTAAAGTAAATGAGCAACAATCTCAGATAAAGTCTTTGGAAAATAAGGTGGAAAAACTGGAAGGTACAGCTAAAGTTTTACAGCAAACAGCTATGTCTAATATTAAGGTTAGTACTTTGCTTCATATACAAATGGAGAAAACAGAATTTAATGAGGCAAAAAAATCTTAGATTCTTCAACTTTTCTATCTCACACTATCTGGCACCTCTGGAACTCCTAAGAATGTACCTAAAGGATATTTTACAATACCCTCAGGTAGACTCTTTCATATCAGATAATCTATATTATATTCCTAGGAGTTCCAAAGAAATAAGGAAAGAAGGGGAAAATGACAGACTGGTTTCATCAGATAATCTGAACATCTCCCAATTTTTAGAGTCTTCTAAAGATTTGATAACTAAACGTGCTACATTATTGGTAACCTTTAAATTGGAGATGGAAAAACAGCAAATCCTTAAATTGTACTTTGTGAATAAGAAAGCACAGTTCTGTGGACAACAATTGAATATTTTCCCGGATGTGTCCAGGCAGACACAATTTAGGAGAAGGCAATTTCTACAGCTTAAACCTCAAGTTTTGGCTTTGGGAGCTGCATTTTTCCTAAAATTTCCCTGTAAGTGCCTTGTAACATATGGGAATGACAAATTTATTTTGTAGATCCATTACAGTTGGAAAATTTCTTGAAAGATAAACCTGTGCAGAAAATTTCAGCTACTAATTTGGTTGACGATAAAAAGTGATGTATTTGATTGAGGCCTATTTTGCCTGCCAGGAATACTCTATTTTGTTTTACTTTGTTTATAACTAAAGCAGGGGTGCCCAATACGTCAATTGCGATCGACTGGTAGATCGCTAAGGCAAAGTGAGTCAATCGCGGAGCCCATCCTATATGATACTTTACACAGAAAGGCTATTCATCTAAGTTCTGTTTCTGGATTGGTCCGAGGAAGTCATCTGATGAGATCCAAGTAAGAAGGTGCTAATTATTAATTAGTCTGTGTTGAGGTGCGAGAAAGCTCACATCTTACCACAGGTGTTCTGCACGCGACTTTTCTTTTAATAATTAGACCTGAGAAGTTACCTCGTGTGACTCTCTGCCTCAGAGAGAGTGATTAGGACTCTAATACAGCTCTGAATTCAGCACTGAAAGTAAACTTGTCTGCTGATGAATTATAGCCTTACCCAGGACTAACCAACACGTGTGCCTGTTACAAGGAATTTCTTGCATCTCCTGAAGCCAACGAGAAAGTTTCCATTTCACCTAATTTGTGCCGGAGGCCTGATAAAATGGTGAGAATACGGAATTTACTCTCTTATCAGCTGGGTTAGATAAGAATCCGATTGTGATATGGGACAAGGTTTGTAAAGCTCCATTGGTGATAAGGTAATCATTTGCTAATCAGGGATTATTATTATTATAAGGAATTGTTTAGTGTGTGCAACAAGTAGTTTTACTTAGTTTCTAACAAGTGTATTGTGATAATTATGTACTGAGTTTCATTTATGTAATCAGATATTTTGTGAACAATATTTAGATATTGCAGCTGGCTTGTGAATTATATTTTTCTATTTTCATAATAAAGATATTTCTCATTAGCCTGGGTTTTGTGTCGTATAAATAGACCAAGAAATTTGAACCTGGATCAGCGTTTATGGTTTTCCCTAGACAACACTAATTTGTTTATGTAATTGATTAGTATCTACCATAATTCTTCCTACAGAACCTCCATTGTACTGACAGGAACATCTGGAAGGATGAAAACTAGAATGCCCCAGACCTCGAGAGGACTGGGGCCAGCGGTCTGGCAAGGACTTGGGTTTAATGTCCTGCACATTAGCCATGAGGCTGTCTAGACTTTTACCAAACAGTAATTGTCCTCTAAAAGGCAATTTACTCAGGGTTGCCTTAGCGGATGAGTCACTGGACCAATGCCGGATCCATAACATCCGATGCACCAAGTGAGTAAGCAGAGAGCTTGCTCACTAAACTAAACTAAACTAAACTAAACCTTAGGTTTGTATACCGCACCATCTCCGCGTGCGCAGAGCTCGGCACGGTTTACAGAGGTTGAGAGGAAAGGAACTACAAAGAAAGGGTATAGGAGAGGGACTGAGAAGATAGAGAGGGGCAGGGAACTAGAGAACGGGAGGTGATTAGATTTTTGAGAAGAGCCAAGTTTTCAAGCGTTTACGGAAGGATTGGAAGGAGCTAGAATTTCTGAGCGGGGATGAGAGGTTGTTCCAGAGTTCCGTAGTTCTAAAGGGGAGGGATGTTCCGAGTTTTCCTGCGCGGGATATACCTTTTATAGATGGGAAAGATAGTTTCAGTTTTTGGGAGGGTCTAGAAGAGAGCGGGTTTGAGGAATTCCAGAAGAGTGGGATAACGGGAGGAAGGACGCCATGTAGAATCTTGAAGGCTAAGCAGGCACATTTATAGAGGACTCTGGAGTATACTGGGAGCCAGTGGAGCTTGGAGAGGAGTGGGGAAACGTGATCGAACTTGCCTTTTGCGAAAATAAGCTTGGCCGCGGCGTTCTGAATTAGCTGAAGTCTAAGGAGGTTTTTCTTAGTTAGGCTTATATAGATGGAGTTGCAGTAGTCTAGTCTACATACAAGGCATCCGCTACATAATCCATGCCTGAAATAAAAAAGGAGAGATCTTGGAGCAATATACTGTCCATATCATGGAGGGGATTGACAGGCTCTGGCCACAAAGGAAGTAGCTGCAGCTGCTTTAAGCCCGGACCAAAGAGCCGTTTGAGGACAAAATCAATCCTACAGTCCTGTGTCCTTCAGCACAACCCCATCATTAGGGAGAGAAGTGCACTTGGTGACCTGTGCCACATGAGAATCTACTTTAGGGGGCATAAAACACTGATTAAACATCTCTGCCATCAGGTAGATCTTGGATATGGCTCTAGTAACTCTCGGAGGACCCTCCGGCACCTCCCAGTGATCTGTAAGCTATGTCCGGATGATCAGGAAAGGGCGAAGATTGTGGCTTTGTGCTACTCATAAGAGAGCATTCCACTACTGCTGACTGCCCAACTTCCTATTTCATCTCCTGGAGGGATTCAGAAATAAGACTGATCAAAGCTAAGGGCTTAAAGAATCTCTACACTGTGGGGATCCTTCTTACCCAGGTCCAGTACCTTTCCTAGATCCAGATCTTTTCGATCTGCGAACACTGCTGTATCCCCCGCAGTAGTAGTGCCTGTCTGCATAAGTAATGACATAATTAAGTCATCATGGTCGTCCGTGTCATCAGCTGGCAAAACATCACTAGACAACTCAGTGAATCTGGATTTAAAGTCTATGTCCTGGGAAGCGGGAACCCCCATAGCCAGCAAGGATGCCAAAAGAGGCGCAGATGGCGCCTTTTTCTTGGCCAGATAAGCCTGGAAGAGCATGTTAATAAACTCTGGGGGAAAACCCTCATCTGGATCAGCAGCTTCCTCCTGAGAACTCCTTTAGGAACATCTGCAGGATTTTTTGCCTTTACTGCTGAATCACGGCTGTATTTCACTGGGACTGCAAGTGCGCTATCCCCAGGAGCCAATTTCAACTTTTTGGACTTGCCCCGACTGGAATGAGTGGCAGGATCCCCTAAAGGGGTCGAGGGAACCAGGGCCAACAAAATCTTGCCCCCTCCCATGCCGCAGAACACGTGGAAAACAGCTGGCTCACCAGACAACCATCCAGCAGAAACAGGGCATGAATCTGAAGTAAGCTGTCCTGAGAAATCCATTTGAGTGGTTTTCTTGCAAAAATGAAGCTTGTAAAGGCTGTGACAGGCTGTCAGCCCTGAACTCACTGTGCAATGCTGTGCTGAGAGCTGCAGTAGAAGAAGCTGAAACAGTTTACAGGCAGATCCTCTGCCTCAACAAGCCTTGCAAACTGGACTACTGATCTGACTGCCCCTCTGACTCAACTCACCAAGCCGGGGGGACCTCTGCCACCCTCAGAACATGACGTGCATGCAACCTGGTGGAGGAACACATTCGACTCCGATCCCGGGCACACCTCCACAAAGCCTGCTCTCAAACTCACAAGCGGAGAAACCTGGGGTGAGCCAGCAACTAAGGGAATGGTCCCTAATCCCTGATCTGAAGGTGCAGGCTGTCCAGAAGGCTCACTGCAATGCAGCCAACTCCCTGGAAACAGACTTTATCCACAAATTTTGTGATCTCCCACAGCCAGAGCTGTCTGAAGGGACACGTCTTGTAGTTTTCCATATGTTGTTTAAAGCTGTAAATCCAGACTCTGTTTGCCTTCTCTTGCTGAAAAATAGTACAAGGACATTTATGTTTGATAAGATGTGTGTTATCTTGTTGTGAAGTGACTTCAATAGTTTTCATAAAGCCATATTTGCAAACAGCTTTAGTTAAGAGGCTTTGCTGGCCAAGGCTCTTCTGACCTTTTGGACTCCAGTCTTGAGATAGAAAAAAATGCTGATTTTTTTAAAGTTTCATGTGACCTGTGTTCATATATGGTTTGTGTTTACGTCACATGCTGACAACACTGATTCATATAGAATGATATAAAAGAGATGTAAAGCTCACAATAAATTAGACATGCTTTGAAAGATGATTTCTGGTCTTTAAGATATGTCCCCAGGTACCTGGCTTCCAAATGACAGAGACAGAGAAAGTATGGGGCAGGAATTGGGACCTAATCCTTTTCACTGTCCCCGCTGAGAACCTCTGAGTTACGAAGATGTGAAATGCATAAAAATACTGAGTACAAGAAAAATTAAACATGAGCAGAAAAGAGTAGCTCCTACTGTCTTGCTTGTAGGAAAGCAACTGGATCCCTGAGAGCAGTACTGAGGTAAGAGGGGAAGGTCTGAAAAATTTATGTAAATAACATGTGACATGGGATGACTAACCCATTTGTCCAGGACTAGAACAGGATTGTACAAGAAAATCAGATTACAATATTAAACAGAATGGCACTGACCACATGAACAGTAGTGTTCAGCCTCACCTTGACAGTAACCATGGTTTTTTTTTTAACTATGAATATGATTTGCCTATAATTTTTTCTTGCCAAATGGCCAAGGCTTCAGATCTGCTGGCTTTTATTGCGGTATTGGTTGTACCAATGCTTATTAATATCAACCCTCTCCAATAAAAGATATATTGTAATATAATACAAAACACAATAAAAGTCACTCAGGACCTACAGAGCAAGTCTAACATCCCATAATAGAACTAAATTACAGGAGTCATACAAGGGTAGGAATCCCCTTTATTTTACTATTCATACCCCAGCATCTCCTTTTCTCTTTATTCTAGCTTTCCTTTACCAACACCTAAGTATGCCCGCTGTGTCACTCTACTCCCCCCTTCCTGTGTCCATTTCCCAAATCATTGTATCCATTTTTGTTTCTACCCTCCTCTGATCCAGCATCTCCTTTTTTTCTCTTTCCCTACCTAGTCCAATATCTTCCTTTCCCCTCTCTACCGCAGCCACTTCTATTACTTCCCAGGACTGGCAGTGGCAAAAACAAACAGCAACAATGTACAAGGACACCTTGTACTGCTGATGGCTTTGCCTGTCCTGACCTAAAAATAACAGAATATCCATGTCAGAGGGGGGAGAGCCAGTAGAGCCCACAGCATTGTGGGCTATAGAACAGACCTGCACCTTTATGCTGGGGCTTTGTGTTTTTCAAATAAAATTTTGGGTGCTGCAGGTCGCAGAAGTAATGACAATGACAGATGGAAGAGAGGTATAAAAGGGCTGAAGGGGAGGAAGGATTGATAAAAGAATGAGAAGAGGGGCCATACAGTTTTTTGCTCTGACCTCAAGTCAAACTGGCAGGCAAAATAAACAGCAGAGTTGCCTGTCATCTTGACTCTTGAGACAGGAGGGAAAGTCATGGTTGTGGCTGAGGGCAATCTCATATTGGCATCTATTGCAGTGACAGCACAGCATTAAACCTCCAATTTATAGTGGTAAATTAACTTACAATCATTTGTGGGACTATAGAATGTTAGGACTGTTCCAAAAATTTTTTAATTGAAAGCATTTAAGCCATAGGTTGGCATCCAGAATTAAAGATCAATAACTGCAGAAGTAGCTCAAGGAGAATTATATTCAGGTAGATATTTCCCTGTCCCTGAAGGGCTTAAAATCTAAGCTTGTACCTAAGGCAATGAAGGTTTAAGTGACTAGCCCAAGATTAAAAAGGAGCAACAGCGGGATCTGAACTTGGACTGTCAACCCGGTGGTCTAACCAGGTGCCGGCTGACTACTTATAGGACATGCGTCTCACAGTGAGAGGCACATCCTGTAGGCCAGCGGTCTCAAACACGCGGCCCACGGGTCGCATGCAGCCCCTCAGGGACTATTTTGCGGCCCTCTCCACTTCACAAGTTTTCCGATTGTGGAAAGGACAATCACGTACAAATCACGACTGCAGTAATTTACTTGCGTCGGAGGGAATGTCGGTCAAACGGCCTCGTGGTGGCGCTGTGCTTCTCCCAGTCTCAGCCTCCCTCCACCTGCTTTGGCTTTCGTCTCTAGGCGGCATTAGCGGCTGCCGGGTTGTGCTGTGCATCTCACGATCTCAGCCTCCCTCTGCCTCCTCTCAGCCCGGATCCTGAGCGCACAGCTCACTCTGCCCTACAGCACAGCTCACTTTGCCCTATAGCTCGCCCACAAGCACCAGAACCAGTGTAGGGCTGTAGGCAAGTATGTGAAAAATGTGTTTCTTTGGAAATTGTAATTATCTGTCCCACAGAAATTTTTTTTTTTTTTTAACCCCCTATGATTTCTCCTGTGGTGGTGTTTCTTCACATAGGCTTTGATTTATTATAATTGTTTGTCACACAGAAATTTTTTTGATCCCCCCTATGATTTCTCCTGTGGTGGTGTTTCTTCACATTGGCTTTTGTCAGTGGTCGGCAAACTGTGGCTCTTTAGCCACTTGAGTGTGGCTCGCCTAAAGCAGGGGTTCCCAACATGCTTCCCTTCTCACTGCCCTCCACCAAATCACCGCCATTGGGGAACAGGCCGCCACCACAGCCTGTGAATAGGCTACCACCACCACCATCGGGGAATAGGCTAACACCGCCGCAATCGGGGAACAGGCTGGCGCCGAGTTCTTAGCTCTCCCTGCTTATCTTCCCCAGCGTGGAGCCGACCAATTCTCACCACCCAATGTCAATTCTAACATCGGAGAGGAAGTTTTAGGCTAGCCCGGAACTTCCTCTCCAACATTAGAATTAATGTCGGGTGGCGAGAATTGGTCAGCCCTGTGCTGGGGAAGATAAGTAGGAAGAATTAAGAACTCGGCACCGGCCTGTTCTCCGATGGTGGTGGCTTGGGGAAGAACAGGGAGAAATAAAGAAAGAAGAGAGATGGGACACAGACAGAAAGGGGCATGGAGAGAGAAAGAAAGAAAAGGCCTGGAGAAAGAAAAAAAGAAAGGGGGCACGGAGAGAGAGAGAAAGACAGACATATAGAAATAAAGGGAGCATGGAGAGAGAGAGAGAAAGGAAGAAGGGGGCAGGGTGAAAGAAATAAAAAGTTGGGGAAGGACACAGATGCCAGACCAGGGGAAAGGAGGGAGGGAGGGAGAGAAAGGAAAGAAAGAGATGTCAGACCATGGAAATAGGAACGGAAGAAGAGAGAGATAGAAGGGAAGGTAAGACATGGAAAGGTAGATTTTGAAAAGAAAGCAGAAAAATTGAATATTAAGTTAATGCCAAAGATGGATGCAAGGCAGAAAGTGAAGATGGAGAGAAAAACAGTCAAAGGACAAGAAGGCCCTGGAAACATAGTTAAAAGCACAGAAAAATAGTCACCAGTCAACAAAGGTAGGGAAAATGATTTTATTTTCAATACAGTGATTAAAATGTGTCAGTTTTGAGAAAGGAATGATATTAAACTTTAAATGTGAGGGCTGCAGAAAAAATAGGGTACTTGGAGGGTTGCAGAAAAAATAGTTAATGACAATTTTGCTTAGGGTAAAACTCTTTATAGTTTAACTCTTTATTCTTTAACTGTTAAAGGAAAGATTTATAAACTATAAAGAGTTTTACCTCATGCAAAGTTGTCATTTCTTTAATAAGACATTAACTATTTTTTCTGCGGCCCTCCAAGTACCTACAAATCCAAAATGTGGCCCCACTAAGGGTTTGAGTTTGAGACCACTGCTGTAGGCTGTCAGCTGGCGCTGACGACTCTCCCCCAAAAGGACGGATTCAGGGTCACGGCCAAAGGGTCTCTGCACATGCACGAATGTCGATGTGATGACCTCATGCATCATTACATCGATATCCACACACTTCTGGATGCCTTCCTGCCATGGCACCGGGTTTAGGGTGCTCCGGTGCCGAAAGGTTTGCGGACACTGCTCTAGCACAGAGTTTCTCAACAAGCGGTATGTGTACCCTTAAGAGGTAAATGAGCTGCTTGTTGGGGGTACGCGGCATTGCGTGGGTCTCCCACCCCTCCTTCCTCCTTAATGGATGCCACTGGGGATCCCATGCTCTCCTTCCTGCCCTCCACCTAACATGCCCCCCTTCTTCCTAAGCCGACCCGGAAGGCTTCCCTCCAATGTCAGAGCTGACGTTGGAGGGAAGCCTTCCGGGTCAGTGGGGGATCCCAGTTACTTCCTTCTAGGTGCTCCTTCCTGCCTTCAGCTGCACAGGGATGCAAGGCAGCGGCTCTTACACGCTGCTGACCCAGAAGCCTTTTCTCCGACATCAGAGGGAAGGCTTGTGGGTCAGCAATGTGCAGCATTTAAGAGCCACTGCCCATGTCCCTGTGCGGCTGAAGGTAGGAAGGAGTAGCTCAGCTGGATGGCCCTAAAGGGAACGAGTGCGGCTCTGGAGCGAGGAAGTAAGGGAGAGAGGGGAGATGATTGAGAGACAAAGGGAGAAAGGAGGGGTGCGGGCGGAATGGAGTGTGCTGGGATATGGGAGAGGCACGAATTTGGGACAAAGGCTGGAAGGTAGGGAGAGGGGAGCATGAATGGAGGGGGAAATAACTTGGGACATAGAAGGGAGGGAGGGCATGAGTGTGTGAGAGGAAAGAGATGGTGCACATGGGGAATGGAAGAAAAAGGAAAATTGTTAGGCATAGAGAGAGGACTGAAGTAGAGATGCATGGGGAAGTTTCAAGTTTATTAAAATATTTTTTAAACCGCTTAATCAGGTTTCTAAGCGGTGTACAATATAAAATTACATAAAAACATATTAAAACGTAAAACATATAA
Source organism: Geotrypetes seraphini (assembly GCF_902459505.1). Lineage (NCBI taxonomy): Eukaryota > Metazoa > Chordata > Amphibia > Gymnophiona > Dermophiidae > Geotrypetes > Geotrypetes seraphini. Next base: position 16,310,362 of record NC_047088.1, read on the forward strand.
AAACAAGGGATACTGGATAAAATCCAAGTGTCATAATAAAGCACAGATAAAACGTTTGGACCTACTTCACACAATAGGAAAGTGGGGAAGAACTACAATCGTTACAGAAAAGTGCAACATAAAAGGAAAGTACAATAGGTTAGGGTAAAAAGTAACAGTTTACTTTAATTTTGTCCTTAAAAGGACAGTTGCTATCCAAAGGCGTCCTGGAACAAGAATGTTTTTAGTTTTACTTTAAATTGTTTTAAATCGGATTCACCACACAAGTGGTTAGGCAGCGAATTCCAGAGAGTAGGGGCAGTGACGGCAAAATTATTGGAGTGCAACGTATTAATCAATTTTAAAGAAGGTATAACGAGAAGATTCTGAGACGCTGAACGAAGAGATTTTAATGTATTATAGGGAATTAAAAGTCTGTTGATAAAATCTGGTTGGTAGTTTGATTTTGTTGTGAATGTTAAAAGTAGGATTTTATAACTGATTCTGTGTTCAACTGGTAACCAATGTGCGCTAATCAAAAGGGGTGAAACGTGATCGTATTTCTTTGCGCCACAAATGATCTTAATAGCTGTGTTTTGTACAATCTGAAGCCGTCTAATTTCCTTTTTTGTAATGCCCTTATACAGGGCATTGCAGTAGTCTATACAAGAGATTACTAGAGAGTGGATCAATGTGTTCAAGGAGGCCAGTTCAAGTAACTTAGCAAGGGAACGTATCATTCTGAGTCGAAGGAAGCATTTCTGAATGACTGTGCTAATGTGAAAATAAGAAAATTTATTGTCAAAAGAAACTCCTAGTAGTTTTAAAGTAGGAACAATTTTGATGGGGAGCGATTCGATCTTCAGGGGAGCCTGAAATGTTGTTCCTTCTTTAAAAGGAAAAATCATGAGTTTTGATTTATTGATATTAAGAGACAGTTTATTCGAGTCTAACCATGATTTGATTTTTCCTAATTTATGGTTAATGGAAGCTACCTCTTCCGTATTGTTGAGATCAATGGGATGGATTAGTTGCCCATCGTCCGCATAAGCAAACGTGGTAAAGCCTATGGATTGGCCCACCGTCAGAAGGGGCGACAAGAAGATATTGAAAAGCAATGGTGACAGAATGGATCCCTGCGTTATTCCATGTTTAGTGGAAAAAGATTCAGACGATGTGCCATTAAAAATGACCTTTGATGATCTATCAGTGAAGTAGGAAACAAACCAGACCATGACCTGGTCAGACAAACCAATTTCGTAGAGTCGCATTAAAAGCAGGCTATGATCTATAGTATCGAAAGCAGAGGAGAGATCTAGGGAAATAAGCAGTACTGATTGATGGTGATCAAGATGGTATAGTATTTTAGTAGTAAGTCCTAGCAAAGAAAGTTCTGTAGAATGACAATGACTGAAGCCAGTTTGATTAGGATGAAGTACGTTAAGTTTTCTCAATGAAGTCGGAGATTTGATGGAAGACTATTTTTCAGTAAGTTTTGCCATGAATGGTATGTTTGCTATGGGACGGTAATTAGACAAGTCCTGAGTACTAATGTTTTGATCCTTAATAATTGGATAAATAATCGATTTGTTTCCAAATCTTAGGCAGAGATCCGGATGATAAACTTGAATTGACCAGGTCTGATGTACGGACCAAAAATGGAGACAAATCGTTTTAAAATGAAGGGGGGGATGACCTCTGTACTAGTCCCTTTTAAAATAAGCGACTTAATACATTTTTGTATTTCCTCCAAGCTAGGAAGGGTGAAATGAGAGCATTTTGAATAGGACAGATTAGTTGCATTATTAGAGGAGAAATGTTGGATATGGTGGTGGAGAGGGAACAGAGGGACAGATTTAAGGGGATGAAAGGTGAAGGAATGTTAGACACAGTGATGGATGGAGAGATGTGACATGGTGCTGTAGAGGAGTGAGAGGAAAAATGGGCATGGGGCTGGTGGGCAGTGGTGAAAAAGCACAGTTACTTACCGTAACAGGTGTTATCCAGGGACAGCAGGAGCTATTCTCACATATGGGTGACGTCATCGACAGAGCCCAGATGCAGAAGCCTCGCAAGCAGACTTGCTTGTAGAAACTAGAAGTTTCGAGTTGACCACACCGTGCATGCGCGAGTGCCTTCCGCCCAGCATAGGGTGCGTCTCCTCAGTTCAGATAGCTAGCAGAGAAGCCAACCAGGGGAGGTGGGTGGGTTGTGAGAATAGCTGCCTGCTGTTCCTGGGTAACACCTTTTTCGGTAAGTAACTGTGCTTTATCCCAGGACAAGCAGGCAGCCTATTCTCACATATGGGAGACCTCCAAGCTAACCAGAATGGGATGGTGGGAGTGTTGGCAATTTAGGAGAATAAATTTTGTAATACTGTTTGGCCAAACTGCCCATCTCGTCTGGAAAAAGTATCCAGACAATAGCGAGATGTAGCAGCTTTGCAAATTTCCTCAATGGGAGTAGATCTGAGGAAAGCTACGGAAGCTGCCATTGCTCTGACTTTATGGGCTGTGACTCTACTGTGGAGGGCAATGAAGCCTGGGCATAGCAGAATAAGATACAAGCAGCCATTCAATTGGAGTTGGTACGCTTAGAGATAGAATGCCCCAACTTGTTTGGATCAAAGGAGACAAAAAGTTGAGGAGCAGTTCTGTGTGGTTTGGTGCGTTTCAAATAGAAGGCCAAAGCACGTTTACAGTCCAGAGTATGAAGAGCTACTTCTCCAGAATGAGAATGAGGCTTCGGAAAGAACACTGGAAGAACAATAGATTGATTGAGATGAAATTCCGATACCACTTTAGGAAGAAATTTTGGATGAGTACGGAGTCCACCTTGTCATGATGAAACACCGTGAAAGGTGGATCAGCAACTAAAGCTTGCAGCTCACTGACTCATCGAGCAGAAGTGAGGGCGATGAGAAACACTACTTTCCAAGTGAGATACTTCAGATGACCTTGTCAATTGGTTCAAATGGAGGCTTCATCAGTTGAGCAAGGATAACATTGAGGTCCCAAACCACAGGAGGCGGTTTGAGAGGAGGTTTGACATTGAAAAGTCCATTCATGAATCTGGAAACCACCAGATGAGCAGAGAGAGGTTTCCCTTCGATAGGCTGATGGAATGCAGCAATTGCGCTGAGATGGACTCGGATCGATGTAGACTTGAGGCCAGAAGTCGATAAGTGCAAAAGGTAATCCAAAACAGAAGATAAGGAGGAATGTTGGGGCTCCTTATCATGAGAAAAACACTATGTAGAAAATCTAGTCCATTTTTGGTGATAGCACTGTTTAGTGGTAGGTTTCCTAGAAACCTCTAAAATGTCTCCGACAGGTTGAAAAAACTGCAGAGGAGTCATGTTGAGAGGTACCAAGCTATCAGGTGTAGAGACTGCAGGTTGGGATGAAGCAGAGATCCCTGACTGTGTCAACAGAGATGGAAAAACTGGTAGAAGGTAGGGCTCCCTTCTTGCTGAGTTGAAGTAGAAGGGAGTACCAAGGTTTTCTCGGCCACCGATGAGCAATCAGAATCATGGTGGTATGATCGTTCTTTAACTTGACCAGAGTCTTGAGAATGAGAGGGAATGCATAGAGGAAGAGAGTCATCCATTCCAGAAGAAAAGCATCTGCCTCGAGGCGATGAGTAAAGTATATCCTGGAGCAGAACTGAGGCAGTTTGTAGTTGTGGGGAGCTGCAAAGAGGTGTTCCCCACTGAGGTGTTCCCCACTGTGAAAAAATGTGATGAAGAGGCGAGGAATGGAGTGTCCATTCGAGAGGTTGCAGATGACGACTCAAGTTGTCCGCCAAGCAATTGTTCGCCCCTTGGATATAGACAGCTTTGAGGAAGGTGTTGTGGCGGATTGCCCAGTCCCAAACCTTCAGAGCTTCTTGACAAAGTGAGGCAGATCCCGTCCCTCCCTGTTTTGTTGATATAATACATGGCGACTTGGTTGTCCGTCCGAATGAGGACTACCTGGTCGTGAAGATGTTGGAAATTGTTGAGAGCCTTGAGGATCGCTCTGAGTTCCAATAGATTAATATGACACCGACAATCCGTATTAGTCCAGTGGCCTTGGGTACGGAGACCATCAAGATGAGCGCCCCAAGCGAAGGTCGAAGAATCTGTTGTGAGGACCTTCTGATGGGGAGGTGTTTGAAAAAGCAAGCCTCTGGAGAGATTGGAAGAGAGCATCCACCAACGGAGAGACCGCTTCAATAAGGAGTGACTGTTATGTGTTGAGAAAGAGGATCGCAAACCTGCGTCCATTGAGATGCCAGGGTCCACTGAGGAATTCTGAGGTGAAGTCTGGCAAAAGGAGTCACATGTACTGTGGAGGCCATGTGACCCAGAAGTACCATCATGTGTCTCGCTGAGATGGAAGAGCGGAAAGACACTGTATGACAGAGTTGAAGAAGAGCTTCCAGACGTTGTTGTATCCAGAACAGCTCCGATGAATTGTAGATTCTGTGAGGGCTGCAGATGGGATTTGGGAAAGTTGATTTTGAATCCCAAACTTTGTAGGAACTAGGTAGTCCATTGGGTCACTACAATAACCCTCTGGGATGTTGAATCTTTGATGAGCCAGTAGTCGAGGTAGGGAAATACCTGAAGACCATGGTTCCTTAGAGCTGTTGCTACCACAACCAGGCACATGGTGAATACTCTGGGAGAGGAAGCCAGGCCAAAGGGCAGCACTCTGTATTGATAATGCAGATTCCCCACCCGAAATCTGAGGTATTGACAGGAGGCCGGATGAATGGGAATGTGAGTATAGGCCACCTTGAGATCCAGAGAGCATAACCAGTTGTTCTGCTCTAGAAGGGGATAAAGCGATGCCAGGGACAACATTCAAAATTTTTCTTTGACCAAAAATTTGTTGAGAGCCCTGAGATCTAGAATGAGCCGCAGATCGCCCGTTTTCTTCGGAACAAGGAAGTAACAGGAGTAAAACCCCCTGTTCTGCTGGTCCAGAGGAACTGGTTCGATGGTATGAAGACGAAGTAGAGCTTGAGCTTCCTGAAGAAGAAGGGCGGTCTGGGAAGGATTGGAAGGATACTCTCTTGGAGGAAGCTCTGGTGGAACTTGAGTGAAATGAAGAGAGTATTCCTCCCTGATGATGGTCAATACCTGATGTAATGGTAAAAAAGATGGAGACGACCTTCTATAGGGGAAAAAGAAGGCAGAGTCAGATCGGTGGAGGTTATGCTCTGTTTTAAACAGTCAAAAAGGCTGAGTAGCCTTAGGTGCAGTAGAAAGTTGAGGTTTTTGTTGCTTCTTAGGCTGCTGTTTTTTAAGAGGAGGGCGATTGCAAGGAGCTGTCCTCGGAGCAAAATGCCGTTGATAGATAGGAGCAGGGCGTGTAGGTTTGGCAGGAGCTGGCTTTGGCTAAGGTCTGACAATCGAAGCAAAGGATTTTTCATGTTCAGACAATTTCTTGGTGGCTGCCTTGATAGATTCATCAAAGAGGTCATTGCCTGCACAAGGAATATTAGCTAAGCGATCCTGAAGATTAGGATCCATGTCAATGGTACGAAGCCAGGCAAGGTGACGCATGGCTACAGAGCAAGCAGCTGCCCGCGCAGACAACTCGAAGGTATCATAAAATGACTGGAGGAGATGTAATAGGAGTTGTGATAAAGTAGCAAGGACTTCTTGAAATTCAAAGTGCTTTTGAGTATCCAAATAATTCAAGAACTTTGGTAGTAGAGAAATGAGGAACTCAAAATAAGTAATAAAATGAAAATTATAATTGAGGACTTTAGAGGACATCATGGCATTTTGATAGATGCGACGTCTGAATTTGTCCATAGTTTTCCCTTCCCTTCCTGGAGGAACGGTGGCATAAACCTTAGAAGGATGGGACCTCTTCAAGGAGGACTCAACTAGCAGGGACTGATGAGATAACTGTGAGTTGTCAAATCCTTTGCGATGTACAGTTTTATACCTAGAGTCCAATTTGCCTGGAACAGCCGTTATTGTATAAGGGGTCTCCAGGCATCGACCAAAAGTCTGAGACAAAAGCTTGTGAAGAGGAAAAGTGACTCTGCCGGAGGTTGAGGGAGATGCATGACTTCGAGGTACTCCTTAGAGTATTTGGAACCAGCATCTAATTGAAGATCCAAATCAACAGCCATCTGACGAAGAAAAGATGAGAAAGATAGCTGATCCGCCAATGCTTTGCCTCGAGAAGGACTCGAGGACGTCGAGGCAGCTGGGTCGAAGATGAAGCTTCAGCAGGAAAAAAGGCATCAAAAGAATATGGAGACTTGGACGAAGCAATCGAAACTGCTGTGTACTCGAGGTTCGGAAGTGGAGACCTCGAGCGAGGAGTCGGCAGTCAAGTCGAAGTAGGAGTAGAGGAAGGCTTAGTTGAAGAAGGACGTTCTTTAGAAGAATAACTATGTCTGGAAGTATGCCTCGATGAAGGCCTCGATCATCGGTGAGAACGGTGCTTGAAAGCAGATCTCGAAGATCGAGGAGACTTCGCCTCGGAGACAGAAGCAGCTGATACCACCAAAGAATGGATAGGACTGGAGGCTGTAGATCGAAGCTCCAGAGGTTTGATGGAGGAACCTCGATGCACTCCCAAAGACTCTGCCACTTGTATAGAGTGTGAGGATTCCTGCCGAGACACTTGCAAAGATTCTGCTCCTTGCTTCATGTGCTTGGATGCCAGACTAGACACTTGCAGAGACTTTGCTCCCTGCAAAGAGTGTGGAAGCTCAGACTGAGGCAAAGGAAGTGGCTCGACCTCACGGAAGTATGCTGAATGCCCAGGCTGGATGAGAGGAAGAAGCTTCAGTCCCATATTAGTAAGGAACTGAATGAATTGCTTCTCCAACATGGTCTGGAAAGAAGCCGGCAAGGATGGATCCGTGTCTGAAACCGGACCACCTGCTTTAGCTGGAGATTCCACTTAGAAGTCTTAGGCACTTTAAGCACCACCGCTGGAACTTTCTGCTGAGCTATCTGACCTGAGGAAACAGGGGAAGATACAGCAGGTGTCGTCGAAGAGAGAGCCGCTGCAAACGCCAAAGGTCTGATGAGGCTTGAGGTGGAAGCAGTAGAAGCAGGAGGTGTCTCGGTCAAAGGTGAGGCCGAGGGCACCTTTGATGTCGAGGGATCGGAGGAAAAATCCATCCCAAACAGCTTCTCCACCAAAAGATGATGACATTTAAGGGCTCGAGGTTGAAGAGTGGCACAGCGCTCGCACGACTTCGGGTGATGTTCCAGCCCAAGGCACTTGAGGCACCGATGGTGTGGGTCCGTAAGGGAAATCGCACGCTGTCACTGGCTACACTTCTTGAAGCCTGTGACAGGCCGGGACATAGAAAGAAAAATAAGCGCCGCAAGATCGAAGCCCTTGGGCTGCGGCCGAGTGGCCTGCCCCGGCAGACGGACGGAAGATTGAAAAATTTTTTTTTAAAAACTAGAAATAAAACAAGAACAGCGATTCGTGAAGAAAAAAAGACAAACCGCAGTTCAGAGAAGGCACGAAGTAACGAAGTTAAATGCAGAGAGTCAAAGATGGACTTCTCGGCTCCGCGGAAAACTGAGAACTGAGGAGACGCGCTCTACGCTGGGCGGAAAGGCACTCGCGCATGCGCGGTGCGGTCGACTAGAAACTTCTAGTTTCTACAAGCAGGTCTGCTTGCGAGGCTTCCGCATCCGGGCTCCGTCGATGACTTCACCCATATGTGAGAATAGGCTGCCTACTTGTCCTGGGATAAATGCTGTATATTCCTCCCTCCGTATTCACAGGGGGTTAGGGGCATAGCCGATTGTGAATATGGAATATTCGTGAATAACTTTTGGGCCAATTCTGACCCACCCCCGCCTTACCTGGTGGTCTAGCGGTGACGCGGGGCAGGATCGATCTTCCTATGCTCCTGCCCCGTGCAGAGCCATCATCAAAATGGCTGTCGTGAGTTCTCATTATAGTCTGGGCAAGGGGGAGTCTGGGCAAAAATCATGAATAACCGAATCCACAGGTACTGAAACCATGGATACGGAGGGATGAAAGAGGGAGAAATATTGGTTGTAGCAGTAGAGAGGGTGGGAGAGATGCACCCAGGATCTCTCTCTCCCCACTCCCTTTGCAGCAAGGGAGGGAATGAGAGAAAGAGAAAAACAGATGGACAGTGAGAGAGAGAAAGTGAGGGAGACGTTGCCAATGGGGGTGGAGGAGAGAGGAAAAGTTGGACTCATGGAGGGAAAGAGAGAGATGTTGGTTGGGGAAGGGAATGAGGTCCAGAGTAGAGGTCTGTATGGGAACGGGGATTGCAGGAATCTCACGGGGATGGAACTGGGGTTCCCGAGGCCTGGAAAGAGAATTAGAAGATAGACAAAAGCAGAAACTGGGACCAAGATGATGGAAAAACAAAATGTCCCACCAGCTACAGTAAGAGAGATGTTCATTTTGAGGTGGGCTAAAAGCTCAAAGTTGGAGGCCCAGCTCCCTCTCATGGTTATGCTACCAATTGTGTTTAATACAAAATGAAGTACTTGCTGAGTTTTGTTTTGGGGTTTCCAGTTCAGTTTTGGCACATTTTTCTTATGCAGCCATTGTCCTGAAAAGTGCCTCTCTCAATTCTGCTTTTAATGAATTTGATGCTGTATTGATTGATTCTTTACTCACTGCTGCATTAAAAACCACCTGTGGATCTTGGAAGGACCTCTCACAAGTTACCTATGCCAGATGGTGGAACCAGATTTGTTTGCTCTACAGAAATGAGCTTTATATTGCCGAAAGCTCCAACTCTTATTCATTTTAACAAGAAATGGTCGACCCTGCAGTCACATGACCTAATGTCTATTCTAATTGTTTCTGGTGATGTATGCAAATGCATCTCTTATTTCTGTTCACTGCTATTTGTTTATATTGTATTTTATTGTTGGTTTAAATAAACTAAGACTTAAAAAATAACACCTGTCAGAAGTAATTGCTGCTTTTTATGGAGACAGGTAACTTTTATGGGGGGGATGAGCGGGGACAGAGGAGATTCCTCGCGGGGTCAGGTGGAGACGGAGGGGTTTCCTTGCAGGGATGAACGGGATTCTGGTGGGGACAAAGGGGATTCTGGCAGGGACAGACGGGATTTCTGTCCCCGTGCAACTCTCTAGTCCAGAAGAGACGAAGTGTGCAGGAGGGAGAAAGAAATATTGGATGCAAAGTCAGATGGAAGTGCAACCAGATACTCATGAAATCATCAGACAACAAAAGTAGGAAAAATTATTTTATTTTCAATTTAGTGATTGAAATGTGGCAATTTTGAGAGTTTATATTTGCTGTCTATATTTTGCACTATATTTGTCTATTTTTCAATAGTTGTTACAGAGGTGACGTTGCATATTATAAAGTCATCTGCCTTGACCTCTTTGAAAAACCCCCAAATATAAATGATAATTAACATTTTCTCTGCTTACAATGTGCTTTGTGTTTTTTTTTTAATTTTGTGGTTATGATTATGTATGAATAAAATTTTAAAGTGTGTATATGAAAAATGAATGGAAGAAATTGCATTACAATTAGTACTATCATTATGGGTGTGTGGTCTGGGGTGGAGCTTGGCCAGGTGTCCTCAGTTGATATTTGTTAGACTTAGGGGGTACTTGGCTTGAAGAAGTTGAGAAACACTGCTCTAGCATTATAGAAAAACAATGATACTGGGCCACACAAGTATATTCATCCTCAATTCAAGTATACAAAACAGAAGGAAACAATTGCAACACAAAGGTGGCCATAAATACACATTCCAAAGTTTCTTTTTTTAATTGGTTGCATGTAGTATTACCAGTACCAAGACAACATCTATGCTCAAGGATTTTCTGCTGCTTTCAAATTACCATAATTTTCGCTCCATAAGACGCACCTGACCATAAGACGCACCCTAAATTTAGAGGAGGAAAACAAGAAAAAAAACATTCTGAACCAAATTCTCCTTGCCAGGCTCTGCACCCAACCCCACACTCATTGCCAGGCTCTGTCCCCTGTCCCCCCCTCCCTGCCAGGCTCTGCACCCTGTCCCTCCCCCTCTGGTGGTCTAGTGGTAGGCTTGGACAGGGCACAGGGCGGGCAGGGAAAGGGCACAGATGTCAAGGCAGATGACTTTTTAAAATATGCAATGTCACTTCAGTAACAACTATAGAAAAATAGACAAATATAGGGCAAAATATAGACAGCAGATATAAATTCTCCAAACTGACACATTTTGATTACTAAATTGCAAATAAAATCATTTTTCCTACCTTTGTTGTCTGGTGATTTCTTTCTTTCCTTCCTTCCATCCTCAGGCCCAACAATTGTCTCTTCCTCCCTCCCTCCTATGTTCCCCTCACTGCCTTCTAGCCTGTCCTCTTCCGCCCCCCCCCAAGCCTGCCCGCCCGCCCTCTGGTTTTAACTGACTCCCGCTGCTGCCGCTGTGAGAGCACATCCACAAAGTAGCAGCGGCAGGGGGACGATGACTCCTGTCTAAAGCACCAAGAGTGCGGCACCGAGAGCGAGGGATGAGCAGGGACCCAGCGGTGCTTCACTCCCTACAGAGGCAAGAAACAAATTGCTGGGAAGGGTTAGGCGGATGCAGCGATTGCACGCCGCCGGCCCAGAAGCCTTACCCCCCCCCCCAACGTCAATTCTGATGTTGGAGAGAAGGTCTGTCCCAGCCACTGGCCAGCCCGGACCTTTAGGGGGGGGGGGGGTGTATTCGCTCCATAAGACGCACCCTTTTTTCCATCCACTTTTTGGGGGGTAAAAAGTGCATTTTATGGAGCAAAAAATACTGTAACATTCACATGTCAAACAGTTAAATTCACCACAGAAAAGGAAATACCCTCTAAACATGATTTAGCTTCTTCAGATATGTACACTTAATGCTGAAAGTAGTTTTATATAGGTCTTTTTATTTTCTAGATGTCATTGGTTGTTCATTGCCTCAATTGAGTACTGGCCTCCATCCCAGTAGAGTAGTTTTTATGATAAACTTCTATATTCTTATAAGCATTAACAATGAATTCAGATAGCTAAAATCTGGAATTTACTGCTTCGTTTAAAACTGTGTGGGAATTGTATGTCTCTGATAATTAAAAACCATATTATTTTAGAAATCTTTTAATCATTATAATTATTTTAATTTTGCTGGGGTAATTTTTATTACGGAACTATTGTCCTTTCTGATGTTGACCAGTCTCTTATGTAAACTGCAAAGGTATCTAGCAGAATATAAGTTTTATTTTTGTAATATGTAGTACTGTATGTGCACAACAGAATCTTAAGCAATAGAAACATAGAAATAGACGGCAGATAAGGGCCACGGCCCATCTAGTCTGCCCACCCCAATGACCCTCCCAATGGTCACATCCCTCTTTAGTTAACACAGGGAATAAAGCTAAACTTCTAACAGTTTGCTGAGAGTCTTTTAGGAGAATTCTTGTCCTTCTCTACTGCATAAGTCAGATATATAGGACTGCTAATCACCACATCACATTGACAGACTAGACTTTGCTTATATAATGCATAATTCCTGACAATTCTTCAAAACACCTACATAACCAAAACAGATACTGATATGCATATAAAATCAGATTTGAGCTGTAATGAAGTGGGAAAACTTAAGTCCATTAAAAGTGGCAATCAGAAGAACGGAATATGTTGACTTCCTAAATTTTTAAGGTAGGGTCAACTTTGGGTCCAAAAGGACTAAAAGAGAGCCGATAGGTTATCTTCCCCACACAGGGCCACACTAACCACTGTATGCTAATGACATTCATCCCCACCAATCTCTCTCTCAAATGTCTGCATTACCTAAACTTATGTCATCAGTTTCACTCTCTCTTTCTCCCCACTACCAGGTCCAACATCTTTCCTCCTCCCTCCCATCTACCAATCTCTCCTTCTCCCTCCCCTTCACACTCCGAAATCCAGGATTCCTCTTCTCCTCCCCAGGTCTCCCTACTGGACACACATACCTCTAGGGGTCAGGTGCTTCTGGAAAAAGAGACAATTGGGCATTGCTCCTACTATTAGAGGCAGGTGGATGTTCGGTGAGGGCTGGACTAGTGCACAGGATGAATCAACAGGGGCCATCCTAAGGGTCCCCAGGGACTGCCAATGGCTCACAGGCTATGCAAGTAACAATACTGAAATGCAATAGACATATTTAAATATACATTACCTTACATTTGTTTCATCATTGAAGTCCTCTGCCCATCTTTTCCTGGTCTGTGCATTGGTAGAACCATCTAATCTATAGTAATCAATATTTCTATACCATTTTCCTTCACCTGAAAAAGTTCAATCAAAAAACTTAGCAGTGGTTCAAATACAACAATTATCCATCTATAAAGTACAGTATGTAATTCACAACATTTCAATATCTCCCTACTCAAACAAGTTACAATCCAAATGTGGGCCAGGACTCTAGTGACTTACTGGAGATGAACTGAGGTCTCCCATGTTCTTTAGTATTATGCTCTATTCAGTACATTAAGTTCAAATTCAAGTTCAGTTTCAATTTTATTTTGAAAGACTGCTAAATCATTTCATAAATATCTAAGCGGTTTACAATTTAACCAAACCAAAATACATAAGACAGACAAACAAGGGAACAGTAAGACAAAATGATACGAAAAAAGAGAAAAAATTCAAAAGAACAAAAGTACAGTTTATAAAATTACAATGCACAAACATTAAGAAGGGAAAATAAATGAAAACCCCCCCAGAATGAATTTTACCATCTGCTACAAAACAAAACTTAGGCTTTATAGAAAATACAAGTCAAAGTTGTGGAAATGCATGGATGAAAAATGGGACTTAAACAAAGCTTTGAATTTCTGAGATAGTTCAGTTCTAAGAACAAGTGTAAGATTGTTCCAGAGTGCTGGGGCAACACAGAAAACAAGTATGTCTGATAATGTCAAGCCAAATATGACAGACGGAGCAATAAACAGATGATGTTGAGAGGAGCAAAGGGCTCCATGGGATGCATACAGAATCAAAAGATCAGACAAAAACTGGAAAACTGTTTGCAAAATTTGATGAACAAAATATTTAATCAAATATTTAAATGGGATGTGATATGCTACTGAAATATTTAAATGGGATGCGATATGCTACTGGAAGCAAAAGTTCATAGATGAATAAGGGAGATAAACTACTGTTTGGGTAAAAGAAATATGCAATGCTTTCTACCAAGGCCTAAGACAGAAGGACCTTCATCGATTGCAACTGATACAAAATCCTCTATAATAAAACCCTTACCCGCGCATGCGCAGTTGACATGGCATGATCCCTGCTGCCGTGATTCCTGATTCCGTGCGATGTTCCATTTGCAGCAACAGGCTGAAGAACTGGAATTCCGCTGTCAGGAGATAGCGGAGAGGGTGGACGTCGACTGGCGGGGATTCCAGCAAGTGGCCCTGGACGTGCTAAGCCAGCGGGGAGGCAAGCAGGTGGCCGTCGAGGCGCTCGAGCAGATGCAGGCCCGTGAGCAGCACAGGGAAGAGACCGCGGTGCAGGTGCGGCTTGAGAATATCAAGCTGAAGGTCCAGGTCCATAAGCTGCATCAGAAAATCATCAACACTGTGCACATTCTGGCCCACCTGAAGGAGAAGCTGCAGTTTATGGAAGCTGAGAACCAGGTCAAGAAGGAGCAGCTGGCTGAGGTGGCGTTTCGACGTGACATTATATTACATTAGGGATTTCTATTCCGCCATTACCTCGCGGTTCAAGGTGGATTACAAAAAGAGTTACAGAAGGTGGATTACAGAAGATGTCTGGTCATTTTCAGGGAGAATAAAGAGTAGAGTAGGTTGTTCTTGGGGGTTGGGGAAGAGGACTTGTGGTGTTAGGTCTTTTTCCAGGGATTTCTTGAGCAGTATGCATGTGGTGTTAGGTCTTTTTCATGAATTTCTTAAACAGTATAGTCTATTTTTTTCTGAATGTTTTGTAGTCTGGTGTCACTATCAGTAGATTGAAGATATGGTTGTCAAGTTTTGCTGCTTGAGTGGCCAGGAGGCCATCATATAGTTTTTTTTCCTTTTTAACTTCTTTGATTGGAGGGTGTGTGAATGGGGTGCGAGTTTTCCTGTGTCTGGTTGAGGTGGTTTGGATGAGGCAGTTGTTCAGGTAGGTTGGGCTGTCTCCGTTTATAGTTTTGAATAGTAGACAATAGAATTTGAATAGTATTCTTGCTGGAATTGGAAGCCAGTGTGAATTAAGGTAGACCTCTGTAATGTGGTCGTGTTTCCTCAATGAGTAGATGAGTCTCAGTGCTGAGTTTTGAATTGTTTGTAATTGTTTTGTTATTGTTGCAGGGCAGGGGAGATAAAGGATGTTGCAATAGTCTAGTAGGCCTAGTATTAGGGATTGTACTACGAGCTGGAATTGTATAATCTTGAAGAATTTCCGAACTTGTCTTAGGTTTCTCATGACTGCGAAAGATTTCTGTATAGTTCTCACCAAGACCAAGTATAGTTCTCACCAAGACATTCTGTATAGTTCTCACCAAAGACATTCTCACCAGGACTAAGCAGGCCTGTGACTGCCTGTGCATCATTAATGTGAAGTTGCGCTTGAAGTGCAGTCTGCTGGGCAATGAAGCGCTGCTGCGCGATTTTAAGGGCAAGATAGATGCCGGTGAGGAGATGAGCTGCCAACTGGAGACGCTGAAGCATTGTCATGCAGAGCTCACTCTTAACTGCAATGCCACGAAGAAGAAAATTAAGGGGGCAAAGGACGCCAAACAGGTCAAGGTGAACAAAGCATCCTTGCAGTAGTGACACCAGGACTTCAAACTATCTTCTGTGGCATAGTTTGAAAAGTATGAATATTGCAGGGGGCCAGGGAGAGAGACAGACAGACAAGGGGCCAGGGAGAAACAGAAAGAATGACAAACAGAAAGGGGGCCAGAGAGACAGACAGCGGTCAAAGAGAGAGAGAGAGAGACAAAGAAAAAAAGGCAGACAGACAGCGGCCAAGCAGAGAGAGAGACAGAAAGACAGACAGATAGAAAAGCGGCCAAGGAGAGAGACAGAAAGAAAGAAAGGCAGACAGCGGCTAAGGAGACAGAGAGACAGACAGACACATCTATTCTAGCACCCATTAATGTAACGGGCTTAAAGACTAGTATGGCAATAAAACAATTACTGGTGTTGACCCTATCTTAAAATATGATCATAAAACTAATTACTGGTGTTAAGGAATATGATCATGTGACACCACTCCTTAAATCAGCTCACTGTCTTCCAATCATAGAATAGAGTATAAAATTCTTCTACTAACATACAAAATATGACACCACCATATGCCCTCTTTTCTAGATCGATTACTGATCCTTTATGCCCTCTCTTGAAAGCTGCACTCCTTGTTACAAAATCTGCTAGTGATTCCATCCTTAAGACACATTGTCTATGATGCTATTTATTTATTCGATTTTTCAGCCCTTCCTTCGAAAGGAGCTCAGAACAGGTTACAAATTAAGTACTCAAGCATTTTCTCTATCTGTCCCGGTCGGCTCACAGTCTATCTAATGTACTTGAGGCAGTGGAGGATTAAATGACTTGCCCAGGGTCACAAGGAATTTACATTAGAAGGAGAGACTCGGCTGGAAGTTGGTCCTGGAGCAGCCCTGCGTGCGATATTGCATCTTCTTCCACGAAGTTTCTAAGAGGCTGGTAGGACCGATGCTGGAGGCGAGGACGTGATTGGGAGCGAGGAAGGGGGGCTGCTGCTGCACTCGTGAAGGGCGGAAGGGGTTGCTTGGACTGCTGGTCTGGCTGGAGCTGAAAGGAAGGGAGACTGTTGCTGGATCTGGTCTGGGGGAAGGGAAAGAGGTGCTGGGCCCACATGGTGGGTGGAGTGGAGCTGAAGGGAAGGGAGAAGTGCTAGACCCACACCTGGGCGCTGGAGGGAATAGAGGTATTGGGCATCTTTCCTGCTGCTGCTGGGGGGGGGGGGGGAGTGTCAGTTGGGGAGGGTTGCTTGACTTCAGTGGCTCGATTTGTTTTTGCATTTATTCTGTGTGCACGTGCCCAACATCACCACCAGCAAGTTGAACGAACCTTTGCTACTCTCCACTAACCTCATTTGCATGAGCATTTTTTGGAGAATAACTCACTTTTTTAAAAATCGTTACAATGGCTGCAACAGTGGCCCATCAGTTTTTAACACAAATTTTTGAGAATTTAGCCCTAAGTCTGGCCACTAGGTATTACAGCTGTACAATGACTGGGAATCCCTCTCTTGCAGATGCTGTGAACATTGTTTCCTCGGCACTCTTAGGCCCAATCAGTCCAGTGAGCAGTCTTGGCATAGGAACTAAACCAAGTTTTCTGCAAAACAGTGCACAACATTGACACTAAATAAGCCCTTTCAATATTGTGCAGAAGTATGCAACTTCCAATATCTAGAAATATATCTTATATTCTGACATGTAAAGCTTATGTAAATGTTAAATCCTAATAAAGGGATATAAAGCTTGGATTTTAAAATACCAATTTTTTTCTAATTGGTTTTAAACTGTAAAACAAATATAACATTGCTCAATAAGGCAGTCATGAAGAAAATATGGTTCTATTCCCAGATCAGACAGCTGCTTGATAAGATACTTTGGGGGTGTGCTTAAAGCCCTCTGGGGAAGAAGTTATGGCTACTGATCCCAGGCATGTATTTTATTGTTGCCCAAAGAGAACCAAAACTGGTTTACATCACATATGATAAAATACATCAGTATAATGTGTACAGCATATATAAAATAATTTTACCTCCTAATTCAGTCCTATCCATTCCTCACTGTCACTAAGGAAGGGATGGGGAACATCATAACTATAGATATCATTGTCTCCCAGTTTTATTACAATATATATAAACTGCAGTATATAAATCAAATGCATAATCATCAAAATTACATAATAAAAAATTAGCAGCAAAATAAATATACTGTACTCACATGCCAATTCAAGTTACAAATTTTATTAAAATTTCTTATACCGCTCAGACTTCTAAGCGGTACACAATTAAAAATAATTTTTTTTATTTTAAACAAAAAACAGAATTACAGGTTAAAACTTTACAAAATAGACCACGGGGGAGTTAGTAAAACGAATAATACACAATCTTGAGACAAACAAAAACTAGAGGGAGAGATGGGGAGAACTACAATAATCAAAGGAAAATGAACATAAAAGGAAAAAAAAAAACGATAGGAAGGGGAATCTGAGTGAATATTAACAGGCAGTTAAATATCAAAAGCCATCCTGAAATAAGAAAGTTTTTAAATTGATTTTAAAATGGGGAAGGAATGCTTCTAGGCGAAGATGGTTAGGGATAGAGTTCCAAAGAGAATGAGTGGTTACAGCAAAATTGTTTGATCTGATAATATTAATGTACTTTAAGGAGGGAATCGTTAGGAGATTTTGAGACGTTGAACAGAGAACTTTAGATGGACAGTAAGGTATGATAAGACTATTAATGAATTCAGGTTGGTTACTTGAACGAGTTTTAAATGTCAGCAGAAGAAGTTTGGAATTTATTCTGTACTAGTGTTTAAGCCCTCGTCAGAGGGAACGTGCTACTGAGGTGGAGAGCGGCCTGCGAGGTTCGTTACAGCCGGCCGGTGAACTTCAGCAGGCTGCTTTGAAGAGGAGCGGCAGCGGTTGGTGAGTGAGGGTGGGAGGGGGGGAATCGCCTGCATGTTCCCTGCCTCCGTATTCGAAAATGGAATTTGGCATGAACCTAGACACCACGGTCACAGAGAACACACTGTCCTAAGTGCGCATGCGCGCTTAGGGTTTTATTGAGGATTCAACAGGAAGCCAATGAGCTTTGTAAAAAAGGGGAGGGGGGAGACATGATTGTATTTTTTAGTATTGAATATAATTTTTATAGCAGTGTTCTACACAATTTGCAGGCGCCTGATTTCCTTTTGGTTATGCTTTTGAAAAGGGCATTACAATAATCTATGCAGGAGATTACTAGAGTGAATTAGAATGTTTAAGGATGCATGTTCTAGTTTAGCAAGCGATCTGATCATTCATAAACGATGGAAACAATGTTGGACTACTGTGCTGATGTGATGATGGTACGTAAATTTGCTGTCAAAAATGACCCTTAACAGTTTCAAAGAACTGACAATTTTAACTGGTAGAGATTTGAGTTTCAGTGGTGCCTGTAAAGTTAGGCCTTCTTTGCTGGGGAATATCATTAATTTTGATTTTTCAATATTTAGGGCCAGTTTATTTGCATCTAGCCATGATTTTATTTTCTCCAGCTGGTAATTTCAACTGGGTTACTAAGATCTATTGGGTGGATTAGTTGGACATCGTCTGCGTAAGCTAACATCATGAAACCTATAGACTGACCTAGTGTTAAGAGCGGTGACATGAAGATATTGAAAAGTAAGGGAGATAAGATCGAGCCTTGTGGAATACCATGTTTATTTTGAAAGGGTTCTGAGGAGTTAAAATTGAAAACAACCTTAGAGGACCTGTCTGTGAAGAAGGAGGAGAACCAGTCCAGGACCTGGTCCAAAATTCCGATTTCTTAGAGACATGATAGTAGAAGTCTATGGTCAATTGTGTCAGATGCGGAAGAAAGGTCAAGAGAAATAAGTAAGACTGACTGATAATGATCAAGATGATAAAGTATCTTTGTTGTTAAGCTTATAAGAGGAAGTTCAGTAGAATGATGTTGGCGGAATCTAATTTGATTAATATAGGACCTTGGTATTTTCTATGAAATTTGTTAATTGTGTAAACACGATTTTTTCATTGAGTTTCGCTAAGAAAGGGATGTTGGCAATAGGTCTATACTTGAATAATTCTAGAGAGCTCATTTTATGATCTTTGACAATGGGATATACAATTGATTCTTTCCATTGTTTAGGCAAGGATCCAGAGTTGAGGCTGGTCTTGACCAGATCTAGGATTAGTGGACCGAAGATAAAAAACATTTCAAAAGGATGGAGGAATTGATTCAAGGTTCCCTTGATGTTGAGACTATTCAGGCACCTCTTGATTTCTTGGATAGACGGAAGCATGAATCATGCACATTTTGAAAAGGGTAGGCTGTTTCTTTGGAATCAATTGAGTCAATATTGTTATTGTCAGTTGGTGTAAAGGATTCTCTGATTTTCTTAATTTTATCGATGAAATATGTTGCTAGAGCCTGAGCTGTAGGAAGGGAATTGATCATATTAGTTTCTTTCTTTTTTGTTGTTAGTGATTTAGCTATAGCACATAAGGCCGCTGTGTTTGGCTTTTTTGATTTGTTTGGAATAGTATTCTACCTCACCCCTAAGAAATAAATACCAGCAAGTTCTAAATTCCTTATCCCTCTGTTTCCCAAGGAGTTCGGACAGTGTTTCTCAACACGCAGTACATGAGCCGCTTGTTGGGGGTACGTGGCACTGCACAGGTCTCCCGTCCCCCTTCCTCCTTAATGGCTGCCACTGCCGAGGATCCCATGCCCTCCTTATTGCCTGCCCACCCTCTCCCCTCCACTGAAGCTGGGGATCCCATGCCCTCCTTCCTGCCTAGCCCCTCCACCGAAGACAACCCAGGCGGCTTCCCTCCAATGGCAGAGCTGACGTCAGAGGGAAGCCTTCCGGGTCAGCGGGGGATCCCAGTTACCTTCTTCCAGGTGGGCTGTTCCTTCCTGCCTTCAGCGGCACTTGTTGCAGGGACATGTCAGCAGCTCTTTCACACTGCACGTGGCTGACCTGGAAGCAAAGTTGCTTACCTGTAACAGAGGTTCTCCATAGACAGCAGGGGAATGCAGCCACACTTGCTGGTGAAGTCCTCTGACTGAGCCTGCATGCTGGTGCTCTCCCCTAGGTACAATAATTTTTTTGTTTTCTTTTAAACTACTGGGCGTGTGCAGACACCTTGCCTCCTGAGCTTCACCCCCTGGATATTCAGTTATGTCACAAGCTTAGGAACAATTTGTTAGAGGGGATGGAGGGCAGGCAAGTGTGGCTGCATTCCCCTGCAGTCTACAGAGAAAGCAATGTTACTTACCGTAACAGTTGTTATCCAGGGACAGCAGGCAGCTATTCTCACTAATGGATGATATCATCCGATAGAGCCCCGATACTGACGTCTCACAAGCATGTCTTGCTTGAAGAAACTCAGAAGCTTCGAGATGCCCGCACCGCGCATGCGCCAGTGCCTTCCCGCCCGATGGTCCGGGCGTGTCTCCTCAGTTCAGGTAGCTAGCAGAGAAGCCAACCCAGGGGAGGTGGGTGGGACGTGAGAATAGCTGCCTGCTGTCCCTGGATAACAACTGTTACGGTAAGTAACATTGCTTTATCCCAGGACAAGCAGGCAGGTATTCTCACTAGTGGGTGACCTCCAAGCTAACCTCAATGGGATGGTGGGAGAGTTGGCAACTTAGGAGAATAAATATTGTAACACGGTTTGGCCAAACTGTCCATCCCTTCTGGAGAAAGTATCCAGACAATAATGAGAGGTGAATGTATGAACCGAGGACCAAGTGGCAGCCTTACAAATCTCCTCAATCGGTGTCGATCTGAGGAAGGCTACAGAGGCTGCCATTGCTCTGACCCTATGGGCTGTGACCCTACAGGGAAGGGGTAATCCAGCCTGGGAATAGCAGAAAGAGATACAAGCTGCCATCCAGTTGGAGATGGTGCGCTTTGATACAGGTCGTCCCAACTTGTTCGGATCAAAGGAGACGAATAGTTGAGGAGCAGTTCTGTGTGGTTTGGTACGATCCAAGTAGAAAGCCAAAGCACGTTTACAGTCCAGCGTGTGAAGAGCTGATTCTCCAGGATGAGAATGAGGCTTTGGAAAAAACACTGGAAGCACAATGGACTGGTTGAGATGAAATTCAGAGACCACTTTAGGTAGGAATTTTGGATGAGTGCGGAGGACCACCTTGTCATGATGGAATACTGTGAAAGGTGGGTCCACCACCAAGGCCTGAAGCTCACTGACCCTGCGAGCAGATGTGAGGGCCACCAGAAAAACCACTTTCCAAGTGAGAAACTTAAGTGGAGCCTTTCTCAGAGGTTCAAAAGGAGGTTTCATAAGCTGAGAAAGAACAACATTGAGATCCCAAGCCACCGGAGGCGGTTTGAGAGGAGGATTGACATGAAAAAGTCCCTTCATAAATCTGGAAACCACAGGATGAACAGAGAGAGGTTTTCCTTGGAGAGGCTGATGGAAAGCCGCAATAGCACTCAGGTGGACTCGTATAGATGTCGACGAGACCAGACTGAGACAGGTGTAGAAGATAGTCCAACACAGACGATAGGGAAGCTCGCTGAGGCTCCTTAGAATTGGAAATACACCATGAAGAAAATCTAGTCCATTTTTGGGAGTAGCATTGACGAGTAGCAGGCTTCCTGGAAGCCTCCAAGACATCCCTCACCGCCCGGGAAAACTGGTGAGGCGCTAAGTTGAGAGGAACCAAGCTGTCAGGTGGAGAGACTGCAGGTTGGGATGAAGTAGAGACCCCTGATGCTGAGTAAGCAGTGAAGGAAATATTGGAAGAAGGAATGGCTCCCTGCTGCTGAGTTGAAGTAGAAGGGAGAACCAAGGCTGTCGGGGCCACCGAGGAGCTATCAGAATCATGGTGGCATGGTCGGACCTCAGCTTGACCAGAGTCTTTTAAATGAGAGGAAATGGAGGAAATGCATACAGAAAGCGATTCCCCCAATCCAGCAGAAAAGCATCCGCCTCGAGGCGATGAGGAGAGTAGATCCTGGAGCAAAATTGAGGCAGCTTGAAGTTGTGGGGAGCCGCAAAGAGGTCTATCTGAGGCGTTCCCCACTGAGCAAAGACCTGATGAAGGGGTGTGGAATGGAGTGTCCATTCGTGAGGCTGGAGTAGACGACTCAAGTTGTCCGCCAGGACATTGTCCTTCCCCTGAATGTAGACAGCTTTGAGGAAGGCGTTGTGGCGAACCACCCAATCCCAGACTCTGAGAGCTTCCAGGCAGAGGGAGGCCGAGTCCGTGCCCCCCTGCTTGTTGACATAATACATGGCGACCTGATTGTCTGTGCGAATGAGGACCACCATGTCGCGAAGCAGATGTTGAAAAGCTTGAAGAGCATTGAAGATGGCTCTGAGCTCCAGAAGATTGATTTGATGGAGTCGGTCCGCACTGGTCCAGAATCCCTGAGTGCAAAGACCATCCAGATGCGCTCCCCAGGCATAGGTCGAGGAATCGGTTGTGAGAACCTTCTGGTGGGGAGGAGTGTGAAACAGCAAACCTCTGGATAGATTCGAAGAGGTCATCCACCAAAGTAGAGACTGCCGAAGAGCAGGAGTGACGATGATGTGTCGAGTCAACGGATCCGACACCTGAGTCCATTGAGACGCCAAGATCCACTGAGGAATTCTGAGATGGAGTCTGGCAAACGGCGTCACATGAACTGTAGAGGCCATGTGGCCCAGGAGGACCATCATGTGTCTCACTGAGATGAACTGGCAAGAAGACACAGACTGGCAGAGATGAAGAAGAGCATCCATGCGCTGAGGAGGAAGGAATGCTCTGAGACGAATGGTATCCAGGACCGCCCCGATGAAGGGGAGCGACTAGGTAGGCTGCAGATGAGATTTGGGAAAGTCGATCTCGAAGCCCAAACTTTGCAGGAACAGAATCGTGGACAGGGTCACTGAGATGACCCCCGAGGCCGAGGGGGCCTTGATGAGCCAGTTGTCGAGGTATGGAAAAACCTGAAGACCCTGGTTCCGGAGTGCAGCGGCCACTACTACCAGACACTTTGTGAAGACTCTGGGAGACGAGGACAGGCTGAATGGAAGCACTCGATACTGCAGATGCAGATGTCCCACCCGAAATCCGAGGAATTTGCGAGAGGCCGGATGAATGGGAATGTGAGTGTAGGCCTCCTTGAGATCCAGAGAGCATAACCAGTCGTTCTGCTCGATAAGGGGGTAGAGAAAAGCAAGGGTCAGCATGCAAAATCTCTCTTTGACAAGGAATTTGTTGAGGACCCTGAGATCCAGAATGGTTCGCAGGTCGCCTGTCTTCTTCGGAACAAGGAAGTACCGGGAGTAAAACCCTCGGTTTAGTTGGTCCCCCGGGACCGGCTCGACGGCCCGAAGCCGGAGCAACGCATGAGCTTCCCGAAGAAGAAGGGCGGTCTGAGTCAAGTTGGAAGGATACTCTCTTGGAGGGTGGTCCGGAGGAACCCGATGGAATTGAAGAGAGTACCCCTCCCTGATGATAGTAAGGACCCAGAGGTCGGTGGTTATCGCCTCCCAGCGATGATAAAAAAGATGGAGGCGCCCCCCGATGGGAAAAATAGGGGGAGGGAGAACGAGGCTGGTTATGCCCTCAAAGAGACAGTCAAAAAGGCTGAGGAGCCTTGGGGACAGTAGACGGCTGAGGCTTTTGCTGAGCTTTCTGAGGAGGCTGCTGCTTCGCAGGTTGCCTCGCAGGCGGAGCTTGCCTCGGCTGATAACGCCGCTGATAGATTAATGGCGGTCGAGAGGGTCGAGACTGCTGAGGCTTAGGCTTCGGTCGAAGAATGGACTGAAAGGATTTTTCATGATCAGACAATTTCTTCGTGATGTCTCGATGGATTCGTCAAAAAGATCTGCCCCAGCACACGGGACGTTCGCCAGGCGGTCCTGAAGATTCGGGTCCATGTCAATGGTCCGCAATCAGGCCAAACGGCGCATCGCCACAGAGCAGGCTGCCGCCCGGGACCGAGAGCTCGAAGGCATCATAGGAAGATTGCATCAACTGAAGACGAAGCTGGGACAGCGAAGCAACCACCTCCTCAAACTCAAAATGAGCCTGGGACTCGATGTAGGGCGTGAACTTCCGAAGCACAGGGAGAAAAAATTCCAAATAGGTGGCAAAGTGGAAATTATAATTTAGAACTCGGGACGCCATCATAGAATTCTGATAGATGCATCGTCCAAACTTATCCATGGTTCTGCCCTCGCGGCCCGGAGGCACCGAAGCATACACCTTTGCCGGATGAGACCACTTGAGCGAGGATTCGACCAGGAGGGACTGATGTGAAAGCTGAGGTCCCTCGAAGCCCTTATGATGCACCATGCGGTACCGAGCATCCAATTTTCCAGGGACCGCCGGAATAGAGTAAGGAGACTCAAAACACCTCATGAAGGTCTGGTCGAGGAGCTTGTGCAGCGGCAGGCGTAAGGACTTAGCTGGGGGACGAGGCAAGTGCATGATATCGAGGTACTCCTTGGAGTATCGAGAACCAGAATCGAGAGTAATGTCCAGGTCATCCGCCATCTGTCTTAGAAACGAGGAAAAAGACAGTTGGTCCGCCAGCACAGGTCTTCGAGAAGGACTAGAAGAAGTCGAGGCCTCGGGCTCCACCGAGGCCTGCGAACGAGTAAAAGACTTCGGGGTCCTCGAACTCCGGTCCCAGAGGAGGAGACCCAGCCGAAGCAGAGTACCCCATACGAGGCAATTTCTTCTGAGGAGAAACGGTCGAGTGCCGAGAGGAATGCCTCGAAGAGTGTCTGGATCGATGCCCCTCCCGATGTCTGGATGGGGATCGAGCCCGCCTGTGAGATACTGATCCTCAAAAGCCTCCAAAGAGCAGATAGGACTCGAGGCCGTAGAACGTAGAGGCGGAAGATTCGGCGCCTCCCCAGACGCCGCCCAGGCTTGATAGGGGGTTCGGAAGAACTCGTCCTGTTTCCTGCTATGCCCAGGACTGGGAGGCCTCGAAGGTGGACGCCACACTGTGTCATGGGGAGGGGTAATAGGCTCCAAGGGAGGCAAGTCACTAAGGGAAGCCTTCCTCGAGGGAATAGGCTCCAAGGGAGGCATGTCACTAAGGGAGGCCTTCCTCGAGAAAATAGGCTCCAAAGGGGGCATGGCACTACCAGAGGCCTTCCTCGAGGAACCGGACGCCGACCGCCGCTCCTCCTCGCCGAGCAACGAGGTCGTGCGGCGCGGCGGAGGAGGAGGGGGTGGCCCGCCCCTTGGAATCGGAACTGGGAGGTCACCCTGGATCGAGGCAATCAGCCGGGGCCCCATGGTGTTCATGAGTTCCACAAACTGAGCCTCCAGGATGGACCGCAACGAAGCCGATATGGAGGGATCCGCACCAAAAGGGGGCCCTTCCGCACGGTCTCCGCGCTCCTTCGGTACCGAGTGCTTTTGCTTGCCAGCCTTCGGCACTTTGAGCACCACCGGAGGAACTATAGGGGTCGGTACCTGTTCCGAGGACACTGAGGAAGGCACCGGCGCCGAGGTCGAGGCCGAAACCGGCGTGAACGATGCCGGTTTCAGAAGGCCCGAAGCAGCTGGGGAGGCAGAGGGCTTCGCAGACGGAGTCGAAGCACCAGTCGACGTCGAAGCTGAAGGATCCAACGCAGCTTCCATCTTGAACATGGACTCCCAGAGAAGACAGCAGCGCTTAAACGCTCGCGCTGTCAGAGTGGAGCAAGGCCGGCACGATTTCGGAAAGTGATCCAGACCCAGACACTGAAGGCAGCGTCGATGCGGGTCCGTGAGCGAAATCGCGCGCTGGCACTTGCTACACTTTTTAAAACCGGTGATCGGCCGGGACATAGGCGGAAAAGCTCCGCTGCAAGGTCGAAGGCGCGGGGCCCAAGCCACGCGGCCGACCCTGTGTCAGAAGAAAAAATTTTTTTATTTTTTTTTTAAAGAAATCAAAGAAAAAAAGAAAACACGCACGGAAAGAGTAAAAAGAACTCAACCCGCGGCGATGTAGAAGGCAAAAAAACAGATTCAATGGGCGCAGAATTGAAGTAAACTTCTCAGCTCCGCGGAAGAAAAAGAACTGAGGAGACACGCCCGGACCATCAGGTGGGAAGGCACTGGCGCATGCGTGGTGCGGGCATCTCGAAACTTCTGAGTTTCTTCAAGCAAGACATGCTTGTGAGACGTCCGTATCGGGGCTCTGTCGGATGACATCACCCACTAGTGAGAATACCTGCCTGCTTGTCCTGGGATAACTCCTATTACAGTTAAGCAACTTTGCTTTCTCCGGAGACAAGCAGGGGAAATGCAGGCACACTTGCTGGTGAGTCCCAAACTTCAACAAAAATTGGGAGGAGGAAAATAGTTATAATGCAAATAAATTGCGGAGGACCGATTGTCCAAACTGAAAATCTTGCACTGAACTCTGGTCCAAGCAATAATGCTTAGTGAACATATGAACAGAGGACCAGGTTGTTGCTTCGCAAATATCTGGAATAGGGACTGATTTCAAACTGGCAATTGAGGAAGCAGTGGCTCGTACTTGATGTGCTCCAATCTGTCCAGGATGAGATAGGTGAGATTGAGCTCCAGCATAACAAAAAGAGATGGAATGAGGGTATAGTCCATTTAGATATTGTGTTCCCTTGAGTGGCTGAATTGAAGGAAACAAAAAATTGATTAGTGGTGTGGATAGCCGCAGTCCTGTCTAGGTAGAAAAGTAATGCCCTTCTACAGTCTAATGTATGCAGACTCTGCTCTGCAGACGAAGGATGTGGAGGAGGAAAAAAATGATGGTAATGTTATGGATTGATTAATGTGAAAATCCGTAACAACCTTAGGAAAAAACTTTGGAAGAGTATGAAGGAGTACTTTATTGGGAAAAAAATTGAAGATATGGGCGTAGATGACTAGAGCTTGCAATTCATTAACTTCTTGCTGAAGTAAGGGCCACTAAAAAGGCGGTCTTCCATGTTAAGAACTGTAGTGTAGCAGATTCCAAAGGTTCAAAAGGATCTTTCATCAACTGGTCCAAAACAATGTTGAGGTCCCAGGCTAAAGGTGGAGTACGAAGTGGAGGTCGGAGATTGTTGAGACTTTGTAGAAATCAAGAAACCAGGTGATTTTGTGAAATTGGTTTCCCATCTAGAAAGTGATGGAATACAGAGATGGCTGAAATATGAAAAAGTACAGAATTAGTCTTAAGACCCGAATCTGAAAAGTGTAGCAAGTAAGTTAAAATGTGGTTAACTGGGCAGTGAAACGGAGCTTGTGAGCATGCCCATATGGAAAAACATTTCCATTTCAGCTGATAAGATTTTCTTGTAGATGGAACTTGGACAAAACCAAATTCCTAATGCTAGAAACGGACAAAAATCCATCCATAACAGACCTGGAAATTAAAGCAACCAAATACCCAATACAGATTTCACTCAAAATCCTGGGAGTGCTGATAGACAGATGCTGCACAATGCAGACTCAAATCAACAAAACTATCCCAAAAGCATTTTTCACAATGCACAACCTAAGAAAAATAAGAAAATTCTTTGACAAAGACCAATATAGGATCATAGTTCAATCCCTTGTACTAGGCCTTGTAGACTACTGCAATATCCTCTATCTACCATGCCCCACAAACATGATCAAACAACTACAGACCGTTCAGAACACAGCTCTCAGACTAATCTATTCTCTCGGAAAATTTGACCACATTACCAATGCTTACCTAGACTCACATTGGCTACCGATTTGAGCTAGAATTCATTTCAAACTATACAGTCTACTCTTCAAAGTAATTTACGGTACTGCATCTGCCTATCTAAACAATCGCCTAAATCGTAACCTTCCACCCAGAACAAGGAGCATACAGACCCCATTCTCCTACCTACCACTCAAAGGCACTCATCGCAAAAAGCTATATGATAACCTCCTAGCAATGCAAGCAGCAAAACTTGAACCCTCCATCTCCAAATTGTTAACCACAACATCTGACCCCAAAGCATTCCGTAAAGAAATCAAAACACTTCTATTCAAAAAGTATATTCAATCTACTTAATCTCCCTCTCCTCCTATCCCCTCTATAATTTTCCCAAGTATAGCCCACTCCCTGGTACCATATCTTCAACGTCCAAAAAAAGCAACCGGAAACCCAAGTAATCAACCTGAAACCTTATATCTCCTACCAAAACCAGCTATCTACTAATGTAAGGAGGATATTTTTCTATGTAACGTAACCAGAAATAATTTCCTATGTAATGTAATCTGAATCCTCAATTTGTAACCTGTACCAGCAATTTTCCAATGCCATGCATCCTCCTGGAAATGTCCAGCTCTCTTCCAATGTAATCCGCTTTGAACCGCAAGGTACAAGCGGAATAGAAATCACTAATGTAATGTAATGTAATTGTTTTTACTGATGAAGAGACTGGTATATCAACAAGGACTGACCGTTCAATTTCCATGCTGTGAGATTGAGGCTGTGAAGATTGGGATGTAACAGATGACTGTTCTGTTGAAATAGATGGATTATCCCCTAACGGGATTGGAGGAGCATCTAGAATGTCCAGGAGAATGGGATACCAAATCTATCTGGTCCAACAGGGTGCTATGAGATCAATTGAGCTGTCTCCGATGGTCTTCTGAAGAACCTTGGAAATTAGTGGAATCAGCAGGAAAGCGTACAACAGATTTGAAGTCCATGGGATTGAAAAATCATCTCTTGCGACTGCATGAGGGGCAGGTCGTAGGGAGCAATAATGAGCACATTGAGCATTGATTGTGGAAGCAAAGAGATCCATCGTAGGAATGCCCCATTGTTGAAAAATGCATTGTACTACTTCTGGATTTAAGGTCCACTTGTGAAGATCGAGTTTGCGGCTGCAATGATGTTTATCTTCCCTGGAATATATACCGCTTGCATTTCCATGGAGAGAGAGCAAAGGTCCATAGAAGATGGGCTTCTCTGCAAAGGGGTAAAGACCTCAAACCCCCTTACTTGTTTAGATAAAACATCACTACTTGATTGTCTTTTTGAATAAACAGCTGTGTGTTGCGAATCCAAGGGCTGAATGTTCAAGGCGCATAATAAATTGCTCAAAGTTCCAGCAGAATGATGTGAAAATTGAGTTTTTCCTGACCACTGACCTTGAGTCTAGAGATGATTGAGATGCGCTCCCCAGCTCTTGTTTGAGACATCTGTGGTAATGGTGAGTAGAGGAGGTGGAGACTGGAACGGACATCCATGTTTGAAGGACAGAGAGTGATTCCACCAAGAAAAAGAAGCTTTGACTTTGGGTGGTAAAGGAACTAAGGTGGCCAGTGATTGAGTTCGCCGATTCCAATTTAGTTTGAGATGTCATTGCAGAGGACGCATGTGCAGCCTAGCATGTGGCACTTAAGGAAGGAATGCAGACATGTGATTTAAGAGTTGTAACACCTTGTGCACTGGGAAAGTGGAAGACTGTTTCATCTGATTTACCAGGGCAATTATTGCTTGGTGACATTCCTCTGGTAGATAGGCCCTTGCAGTGACTGTGTTTAGCCTTGCCCTAATAAACGTGAGGCAACACACTGGATTGAGCTTTGATTTGTCAAAATTGATTATAAAACCCAGTGCTTGGTAGAGTGCACTATGGCTTGATGGTAAGCAGCAACTGCTTCTTGGAGTGTGCTACCAGGAGTCAGTTATCTAGGTAAGGAAATACTATGTGGTGTCTTTTCCTGAGGTCAGCTGCTACTACTACCAAACATTTTGTGAACACATGTGGAGCTGATGACAGGCCGAAAGGTAAAACTTTATATTGGTAATGTTTGTTGAGGTACGTGAATCTGAGTAATTTCCAGTGGGCAGGATGAATAGGGATGCGAATATATGCATCTTTAGTTCCAAAGCGACTAATCTGTCTGAGAAGTGGAAGAATTGCTGGAAGAGAAATCATCCGAAATTTTTCTGCTGTGAGGTAACTGTTTAAGGGACGGAGGTCAAGGATAGGTTGAAGACCATGAGTCTTCTTGGGAATGAGAAAGAACTTGGAATAGAATCCTTGGAAATGTTGTTGTTTGGGAACTTCCTAAAATGCACTGTTCTGTAGTAACAGGAAGATTTCTTCTGTCAGCTGAGGAATGTGATGATGCGGTATGTTGGATGATGGGGGAAGATAAAGAGTGGGGATGGTGAGGAAGGAAGTTGAGGGCGTAGCCCTGAGAAATGATTGTTAGAACCCAGCTGTCTGTGGTGATTGCCTGCCATACTGAGAAATAATGGGTTAGCCGCCTCCTACTGGCAATGGGTCAAAAACTAGGAGTAGGTTTAAGTGGGGGAGTTGAGTAGCTAATTGTTGCTTACAGTCCCGTGAGCATTGTTTCTGAGGCAATGAAAAAGACTGAGATCTCAAAGGAGCAACTCTAGCATAAGGAGCAAAACGCCTCTGAGGATAGTACTGTTAAAAAGTTTACTAAAGCGACTTTCTCCCAAACATGGGGCATCTGCCAATCAATCATGAAGATCTATTCTAAGGTCCGAAGCTTTGAGCCAGGCTGTGTGGCGAGCTACAATGGCAACTGCTGCTGTTCTGGAACTCATGTCATAGGTGTCATAGTTAGTTTTGATTAAATGATAAATGGACTCTTGCAATGCTACGTAGAGATTTTGAATTTCTGCAGATGAGGCAGTGTCCAATAGCTGTAAAATGGAGTGTTAAAAATGTAAAATCTGCAACTGATGGGCCATGATTTTTGATGTGAGCATGGATCCTTGATAAAACCTTGCATACAATCGAATCCAGGAAACGGTAATCCTTCCCTGGAGGTGAATTGAATTAGTTCTTTGAGGATTCTGGCTTATAAATAGCCGACTCAGAGACAATGGAGAAATGTGGCAGATGTTGTAGACCAGTGGTTCCCAACCCTGTCCTGGAGGACCACCAGGCCAGTTGGGTTTTGGGGATAGCCTTACTGAATATGCATGAGAGAGATTTGCATATAATTGAGGTGACAAGCATGCAAAGTTGCTCCATGCATATTCATTAGGGCTATCCCAAAAACCCGACTGGCTTGGACAGGGTTGGGAACCACTGTTGTAGACCATGTCCAGGTGCCTTTTCAACTCTGTATTTCAGTTCAAGATGTCTGGAAGCAGTAACTTTTCAACTCTGTATTTCAGTTCAAGATGTCTGGAAGCAGTAACTACCACAAAGATAAGTTTATTTTATAGTAAATGGATGTTGGATTGTTATATGGCGGTACAGACATTAATAGTGCCATGATGGTCTGATGGCAAATGGTGTTGTGTGTCTTTACACTAGCACACTAAGGTTGTGGGTCTGAGCACTATTTAAATTATTAATTAATTCTTTTAAATTGTGATATGAATATTGTTATACATGATAATTAACATTTTCTCTGCGTACAGTATGCTTTTAAAATTTTGTGGTTACCATTATGTATTAATAAGATTATTATTGTGTATATGAAAAATGAATGGAAGAAATTGCATTACAATTAGTACTATTATTATGGGGGTGAGGTCAGGGTGGAGTTTGGGCTGAGGTACTCAGTTGATATTTGTTAGACTTAGGGGATACTTGGCTTGAAGATGTTGAGAAACATTGCTAGATACACACCCTTCTCAAAGGGTAAACTAAAAAGATTTTTCCAAATGACAATCAGTTAGAAGCAGAGGCAGCTGAAGTGTCTTATCACTGGGGTAGTTCGACACCTAGTGGCTACCTGATATACACACAAATCATGCTCCAGGGAAAGATGTGGCCCTTCACGAAGAACTGTCACTATCCAAAAAAGGAGGAGATTAATATTTGGAAATTTTGCAAAGTGAAGACATGTGGTCTATGCATATAGCTGGGGCACAACTGTCAGTCATGATTAGCTCAATTAACTCTGTTAGCCTAACAGTGAAGACTTCAATCCTAACTCTGCAGCCACCCTGCCTACTAGAAGACAGACAATTACCAGGTATACCACAATACTTACCTTTGTAAATAGATGGTGTATCTTCTGATTTTGCTTTATTTGCCAGTTCTAGGAAGTCTTCTATTAAATCTAGTGATATCAGCGATTGGCTAAAGACTAGACTAAAAGAAACACAAAACAAGATTTACTCATTCTGAAGCCTTATCCCTAAATTCCTCTCTACATGAAATTTCTGAAAGTCATAGGTACTATTGTTCAGAAAAAAATAAATAAAAACTACAGAGGTTAAATATATACATGTTCCAACAACATGCTTTCCAGTTCAGTCTTGCTAACAAAATATACAAAATGCAGACCAGCAGTTCACTGGTCTACACTTTCAAATGGAAAACCTAGGTTCAATTTTCAGGCCCAAATCTTCCCTTCTTGGGTTGGGTATGGATGAGAATTCTGCAGAAATTACATCTAGAGACCCTGAGGCAGAGTCTTAGGCAGTCAACAATTACATCTACTGGCCAGTATGTAATTAGGTTTTAGAGGGAAGCACATCTATGGCTTTTGGCCAAGGACTATTACTGCAATTGCTGGGCTATGCTGGTATTATAAAACAGAGGAAAATCCCCATGCAGTTCCAAATGAAGGTTGCCATGTTGTAAAAAGATTGGTTCAGAAAAGCAGCCCAAAAAATAAAAATGGCCAGAATGTACTAATTAATCTAGACATTTAGAGAGTAATTTTATAAAGGGCATTTTGTGCGTAAAAGGGATTCAGCAAAGTTACTTACCTGTGGCATGTGTTCTCTGAGGGCAGCAAAATAAATAGCCTTACATGTTGGTGATGTCATCTGAGCAGGAATGCTCTCTAGCTTGTTTATAACAATTTTTTAGAACGTCGTATTGTGCATGTGCATACATCTTCCCGCCTGACACTGTTGCAAGGGACCTAGCCAATCAAGTTGTTAAGCTGATTTAAGTCAATTCCAATAGGGGAAGAGGGAGGGTATGTAAAGCTATTTAGCCTACTGTCCTCAGGGAAGATTAGGTACTTACCTTGATAATCTTCTTTCTAGTAAACAGGCATATCATTCCTGAACCTTCGGGTAGCTGATCATTTCCCGTGAGAATTCGCATAGAGAGCCTCATTATAATTTTTTGCTCCACCTCCCATCTCTCTGGGCTGTCCTCCAACTCTCCAGTTCGTATCAAAGCAGATAGTCAGCCCTAGAGAGGAAACATAAGAGTACACGGATACTCCCCAAGACATGTCTGTTCTGCTCAAATCACAAAAATAAATAATTGAAACTGAAAATAACATGTACCCATTATAACACATAACCAGGTGAAAATAAACAAGTCACCTACCGGAATGCAACTTGCCCTAACCGTTTTGGAGTAAAAGGAGTACTCTCTGGATTCAATGAAGTAGCAGTGACATTCCCCATCCATGTCCTTACTGGACAAAGTGAAGAAACAAGAAATCCAGTCGTCCCAGAATGTCTTGAGGTAGAAAGCAGACTAAAGAACATCTGACAGGGCGGGCTTCAGGAATGATGTGCCTGTCTACTAGAAATATTATTATCGAGGTAAGTATTTACTCTTCCCTTCTAGTGCAACATGCACATCATTCTGAAACCTTCGTCTCCGGAATCATGAGCAGGGCAGATGAGCCTGCTGAAAGTATGGATGATCTGAATGGTGAATCCAATTCAGCCGCTACATCCACACTGTAAAACTTTGTGAAAGTATGAAGAGAGGAGCATGTTAAAAAGAACAGGCCCAAGAACAGAACCTTGAGGCACACCACTGGTAACAAATTTTTTCAGGTGACACCACTTTAGACTCTGCCCACAAGAAAGCCACACTTCTAGTGGAATATACCTTTAAGGATACAGGTAGACACTTCCTGCTTCTGATATAGATTGAAGAAATGGCCATACAAATCCATCTGGAAATGGTTGCCTTGGAAGATGGGTGGCCTTTACAGGCAGCACCGGTCAGCACAAAGAGGTGATCACACAGGCGGAACTCATTTATTAACTCCAGATAATGCAGTATTACCTGCTAACATATAGCAATCTCAGGACCTTGTCACTTTTGTATCTCGAGTATGAAGGCAGGCAACCGGACTTCCTGGTTGACATGAAAGGATAAGACTACGTTAGGCAAGAAAGATGGAACTGTACGCAGAACTACTCTTGACTGGAATTCTGAGGAAAGGCTCTCTGCATGACCATGTCTGCAGTTCAGACACCCACTGAGCTGAAGTAATTGCTACCTAAAACACCATCTTAACTGTGAGGACCATCAAAAAGGTCTGCTCTAGAGGCTCATATGGTGCCCTGGTGAGCGCCTGCAGGACCAGATTAAGACTCTATGTATAAAAGGCAGTCTTACTGGAAGACTCAAGTGTAAAGCTCCTTTCAGGAATCTAGTCACATCTGAAGTACCACCAGGGTGTTTTTGTTAACCTTGGGTTAGAAACATGAAATACCCGCTACCTGAACTTTCAGGGAGCCAACCTCCGAGCCTTTTTTTAGCTTTTCTTGCAGGAATACGAGCACTACGGAGATCAGGGCTATGACAAGACTGAACTCCTGGAAACACTTCCAAGCCCTTGCATAGGCAGCTAAAGTTGACTTTCTTGGATTTTAAGAGGGTAGCAATCACCATGTCTGAATAGCCTTTGCGCTTCAAGGCTGCGCGCTCAAGAGCCAAGTCATAAGACCAAAGCATTCCACATTGTCCAGACCGCCTGTGTGTGAGCAATCTCTGGAGACTTGGAAGTCTGATACATCGGTCCTTCTGTAGATGGACAAGATTTACATATCATGGCCATCTTGGCCAGTCTGTCGTGACAAGAACTATCAGCCCTTGGTGTGACATTATTGTCCTTAGGACCTTGCTTATCATGGGCTATGGAGGAAACACATATAGGAGCTTTGCCATTGGCCACAGCTACACCCAGGGAATCTTGGCTAGTATCTTCAACTAAAGAATCGAGCCACATTCTTGTTGTTCGCCAAAGCTATCAAATCGAATATTGTGCAACCCCACTAGCTCACAATGCAATTAAATGTCTTGAGACCGCTCCCATTTTCCGAGATCTAGAGACTTCTGACTGAGAAAATCCGCTTGCACATTGCCCACTCCTGCTACAAGTGCCACCGAGTGCTTTGAGGTAGGTCGCCACCAACCAAACAACATAAGAACATAAGAAGTTGCCTCTGCTGTGTCAGACCAGAGGTCCATCGCGCCCAGCAGTCCGCACCTGCGGTGGCCCATCAGGCCCATGACCTGTACGGTGATCATTGTCTGAACCCTTAAATTCCCTTGGTCTCTATCTAAACTCTCTCTATATCCCATCTCTACCTCATCTAAGCTTCCACGTAAAGAAAGGCACTCTTGGTGCCACCTTGCCAGTTGACATAGGCCACAACAGTACAACAGTTGCATTGTCTGAGAAAATGTGCACTGCTTTGTCCTGTAGCGCACTTCCGAATGGCTGCAGTACAAGATGCATGGCCTCAGCTCCAACTGGTTGATTGACCACTTTCTCTAGAAGGGGAGCCAGCGTCCCTGAACCGGATGCCCTTCACAGTGCACTCCCCATCCATAATGTCTGGCATCTGTGGTCAGAATCACCCATGTGGAGATGTGGAGAGGGACTCCTCTGGCTAGGGACTGTAGCCGTAGCTTCGCCTTCTCTGTCTAAGGCAGCAACATCTGCAACCCATCCCACTGAGATAGGAGCACTTTCTGGAGAGGATGCAGATGTGCCCAACATCAAACTGTGGGAGCTGGACTGTCCCAAAACTCTATGATTTGATGCACGAGTTATTCGCTGTGTGTCTCTGGCAAATAGATCATGCTCCCCTTTGTGTTGAACAGACACTGAATCGGATCTAGGTGGCTTTTCCAAAAGTTGACCACCCAGTCCAGATTCTGAAGTAGCTAAATCACCCTCTGCACTACTGTTCTTCCTTCGGACTTAGACGGTGCTCTTAGCAGCCAATCATCCAGTTATGGATGTACCTGAATCCCCACCTTGTGGAGGTGTGCAGCTACTACCACCATCACCTTGGTGAAGGTGTGAGGTGCCGTGGCTAAGCCATACGGCAAGGCCATGAACTGGAAGTTCATGGAAGCGTAAGATTTTTCAGTGCTCTGGAAATATGAGATTGTGCAGATAGGCCTCTGTCAATCCAACGAGGCAAGAAATCCCCCTGACATCACTGGCGCAATGACTAACCAAGTCTCCATGTGGAAGTGAGATATCTTGAGGGCCATGTTGACAGATTTGAAGTCCAGAATCAGCCTCCATTATTCTGAGCCTTTTTTGGGCACTATGAAGTATCTGTCTAAGCCAGATTCTTTGTCTGGTACAGCTTCTAAGGCCACTGGATCTTTACAGTTGTTCTGACTCTGACCATCCTGCTGGAGAATCCACAAAGAGGTCCAAAAGTGGATGAAATAACTTCCTGAATAATTTCCAGTACCCAGTGGTTGGAAGTAATCCCCGCTCATGCCTACCAATAAGCCATAAACCTCCCTCCAATTCTTAGAGGTACGGCTCCTGTACTGGCTTCATAACTGCTTTTTGGGGGCAGTAGCGGAACAGGAACCTGAAGACTGGGGGCATCTGCCCCCTCAGATCTCTGACAAGAAATGATCTGTGGACAAATAGTCCCCTATATCCCCCATGAGTATTGGCAAAAATACCTGGAGCTATGAGAATTACCTCAACCCGACTCCCTGGGGGTTATTGGCCTGTTCTCAGGCAAAGACTTTGGTCTACAATCTTGCACACTGGCCATGAGATCGTACAGACCTTTCCCAAAAATCAAAGCCATTTAAATGGCAGTTTGCTCAGTGTTGCCTTAGAGAACGAGTCTCCTGCCCACTGTGTGATCCACAGCATCCTGTGGGCAGAAACAGAGCAGATGGTAATCTTACTCAATACCCTGAACGGATCATAAAGAGCATCCGTTACATAGTCCACACCAGACATTAGAAATTGGTGATCTCGTCTGGCAGCTGCCTCCGGATCGTGGCATAACTTGAGTGACAAGCACATGCGACGTAAAATTCTGCTGCCTTTAATCCCAAGTCCATGGCTTTGAATATCCTTGAGAATAAAATCCAGCCTGTGGTCCTGGGTATCTCTCAATATTACTTACCTTCACTTTGGAGAGAAGTAAACTTGGTCACCTGTGCCACCAAGAAATTCACCTTTGGTGGAGTAAATAGCTGGTTAAAGGCTGCATCCATTGAATAAAGTTTAGTCATGGCCTTGGACATCTGAAAGGGCCCTTCTAGGACTTCCCAGTGGTCTGTTAACATTTTAGTAATATCTTGGTGAGAGGGAAAGCATGAGGTCTGGGAAGTGGTTAATGGAAATCGCTCTGAGGAAAGGGATGTTACCAGTGGTGTGCCTCAAGGTTCTGTTCTTGGGCCTGTTTTTTTTAACATTTTTATAAATGATATTGCTGAAGGGCTGCCTCTTTGTGGATGATAGCAAAATCTGCAAGAATAGACAACCTAGAAGATGTGAACAACATGAAGACAGACCTAGCGTAAGCTTGAAGAATGGTTTGAAATTTGGCAACTAAAACCTAATGCTAAGAAATGCAAGGTCATGCATTTGGGCTGCAAAAAACCCGGACGGACAGTACAGTTTAGGAAGTGAAGAACTTATGTGCACGACAGAAGGGTGGTACTTGAGTGTGATTGTATGTAATAATCTTAAGGTGGTCAAACAGGTTGAAAAGGTTACAGCGAAAGCTCGAAGGATGCTAGAGTGCATAGGAAGAGGTATGGCCAGTAGGAAAAAGGAGGTTTTGATGCCTCTGTATAAGACTCTTGTGAGACCTCATTTAGAATAATGTGTACAATTCTGGAGACCGCACCTTAAAAAAGATATAAAAATAATGGAGTTGGTCCAGTGGAAGGCTACTAAAATGGTATGTGATCGTCATCATAAGGCATATAGAGGACAGACGAAGATCTCAATATATATACTTTAAAGCAAGTTCCTCCTCAAGAGCCACAATCCAGTCGGGTTTCCAGGATTTCCCCAATGAATATGCATGAGATCTATTTGCATGCACTGCTTTCGTTGTATGCTTATAGATCTAAAGCATATTCATTGGGGAAATCCTGAAAACCCGAATGGATTGTGGCCCTCAAGGACCGACTTTGACAACTGTGCTTTAGAGGAAAGGTGGGAGGTATGGTAGAGATGTTTAAATAATTAAATACAAATTATGTCACCAGCCAGTGGAGAGAGAG
The DNA here is from genome assembly GCF_902459505.1 of Geotrypetes seraphini. Taxonomy (NCBI): domain Eukaryota; kingdom Metazoa; phylum Chordata; class Amphibia; order Gymnophiona; family Dermophiidae; genus Geotrypetes; species Geotrypetes seraphini. Next base: position 16,348,250 of record NC_047088.1, read on the forward strand.
AATTACTAAACAGAAAATGTGGAAAAAGCAACACTGGTAACTTTGACAGCAATCAATACAGATTATAAGCTGGTCATTTTTACTTCTCATCGGCATAAAAAAATGTCACAGTATAATAGTTACTCTCAAATCGGGTCACAGCCCACCACTGTGCACAGGACAAAAAAAGGAGTGTGCCACTTCTACTGTGCCACTGGCTGGTGACATAATTTGTATTTAGTTATTTGTATTCTGTTACCATTTACTATTTTTTGAGAGATGTTTAAATACCTAAGTGGCATAAATGTGCATGAGTCGAGTCTCTTTCATTTGAAGGAAAGCTCTGGAATGAGAAAGCATAAGATGAAGTTAAGAGGTGATAGGCTCAGGAGTAATCTAAGGAAATACTTTTTTACAGAAAGGGTGGTAGATGTATGCGGAAGCCCTTCCAACACTGGTGTGCCCAACACCAGGTGGATCCTAATTCAGCTCCGGTCTCGCTTTTCTTCAGGCTGGTTTGGATAAAGGCCTCATGGTTGTCCTGCGGGTCCAGGTGGCTAGACTGTCCTGTTTTAGATCCTGGGACAGTCGGTTCTCTTTGGTGTCGCATCCTGATGTTGCTCATTTCTTGAAGAGGGCTCTTCGGGTCCAGCCGCAAGTTAAGAATCCTTTCATGGCTCGGGACCTTAACTTGGTGCTGTCTGGCCTTGCCAAAGCTCCCTTTGAGCCTCGTCAGAATGCTTCCCTCTTTGATTTGAAGCTGAAGACTGTTTTTCTAGTTGCCATCTCCTCTGCCCATAGGGTTTCGGAACTGCAAAAAACCCCAAACAATTTTATAGCCCTCCCCCCCTCCAATTTCAGTCTTGTACTCACTGTGCTATGTGGGTTCTGGGTGCTGCCTGTACTGAAGTTAGAGTTAGTTTATTGGGAAAACTTCTGCCTCAATCAAGCCTGGAAATTGGACTACCTGTGTCTTCGGACTGCCTCGCAGACCCCACAACTGGTCTGAAACCTCAACCCTTTCCAGACCTCATGCGCAGAGTTGGTGGGGAGGAAACGCAGTTGGCTCCAATCCTGGATAAAACTGCCATGGAGCCACTTAGCCTGTGCTCACGCCAACTGCAGACAGAACCTAGGGCACAGGGAACAGTCCCTGAGCTCCTGAACAGTTAGTGCATGCTGGCCAAGAAGTCTGCCTCTTGGCTACAAACTTCTGACCTCAGAGTCTGAGCTCTCCCGCAGCCAGAATGTCCTTGAACTGGGAGCCTCTGCAGTACTGAAAGCCTCACAAACGGTTAGAAGAAAACCGAAAAGAAAGGAAAAATAAACATGAGCATAAGCATAAGAGACTGGCTCTTACTATCTCAAATGTAGACAGACAACTGGGGAGTAGGAGGATAGCCCAGAAAAAAGGGAGACAAAGCAAAAAAATTATGAGGCTCTCTACACGAATTCTCATGGGAATAGACTGGCTATCCGAAGGTTCAGGAATAATGTGCCTGTTTGCACTAGAAAGTTACTTACCTGTAGTATGTGTTCTCTGAGGACAAGGATGATAGAATAGCCTTTCATGTGGGACTCCCTAGCTATAGACTTGCCTTTAACATAAAAGGACAAGTCGGCAGAAGACGCTGCAACAAGCAAGAGTGAATAAAACTCATAACAAATACTGTAATAAGAAAATTTTTACATTTTTGTTCTCTGCACTCCAGTCTGGAACAGAAAATAAATGGGCCAAGAGGTGGTGGGGGACTGTATAACCAAACAGGCTGTCACGACAGGAATCTCTTTCCAAACATTAATAAAGTGTGAATGTGCAGACAGAAGATCACATTTCTTCTATGGAGGCTGATCTGAAGTGTGCTACTAACACAGCTATAGCTCCAGGATCTGACAATATAAAGGATATCATGATCATAGAGATAGCCCCGCCAGATATGAGTTTAGTAAATGCAGTCTTCAAGCCAATTAGAAAGGAGAAATTAGGTCTTTATTGCTAATTTTCTTTCTTTTAGACTCTCCAGACTGGTACAGTTCACTGATGGGTAATAGCTTACCATGACCAGTAGGTGGAGACAGACAAAACGTTTGGCTGTAGTACTAATAGCTGTGCTTCTCTCTAAATAACCAGTCTGCTGAATAGCCAAGCAGAACTAAGAAATACTAATTATAACAACACCACCACTCCAAAAAGGAGTAACAACTAACATATAGCAATACTGTTGGAAAGTGCATCGAGAAAACCCCTTCAGCATGGGCAGTGAACGTAGCAAGGAGCAGGAAGAAAGAGGAGAGAAGTAAGGAGACAGAAAAAGTAAGGAAAAAGCAAAAAAAAAAACCAAAAAAAACAACAAGGAGCCGAGAGAGCAGGCAGAGAGCAGGAAGCTAGGGGCAGCGGAGAGAGTAAGCTCCGCCCACCCCCACCACATCAGCAATCACCGCCCGAACTACCCCTTAAAAGGTGCGGAGCCAATAGCGCGCAGCCATTCGGCACGTGGTGCCTTAGCGAGAGCGCTTTTGTGAAGGGCCTCAAGAAGGGCAGAGTCAGTACACCTAAGGACACCAGGGAAGGACAGCAAGGTAAGAATGCCAACAAATAACAGCTAAATAACCAAAGTATATAAAAACAAAAACACGGTAAAAGCAGTAAACGCAGAAGAAACATACATGCCAGCAGGGGAGAGCCAACGGAGGAGGGCTGCAGTCCGGCCATCGGACCAACGGTTGGCTTGGGGGCCCGTTCCAGTAGGGCACCCAACACTGTCTTCGCTCCTCCCCAATTCCAGCAGGGGAGAGCCGACGGAGGAGGGCTGCAGTCCGGCCATCGGACCAACGGTTGGCTCGGGGGTCCGTTCAAGCTGGACTTCAGTTTTGACTGTTTTGATTTTATTTTCAATTCTTTTTAGTTTGATATATTTTTTAATCTCACTTATTGTTTTACCACTTATTTTGTTTTATTTTATCATTCAAATTTCATTTAAATTTCCCCAGAATTCTATTGCTTCAATGGTTCTCCCTCTGCATCTATTCTTATCTCCCCTCTTTTTTCAACCTTTCAAAGTCCTTTAGATCATTGTAGTCTTATTAGAATGTTTATTTTCTTATTTTTCTCATCTATTCTCTATTTTATTTCTTCATTACTCTACTAATTTTCATTTTTCCAGGTACTTTAGTTAGATTGTGAGCCTTCGGGACAGTAAGGGAATTTCTAAGTACCTATTTTACTTATAATTTTAATGCACCCTATTGTCTATTTTTCTGTAAACCGCTTAGAATCCTAACGGAGTTTAGCGGTATATAAGAAATAAATTACATTACATTACATACGAAACTACAGCAGGATGTATGCAAACTGCTGGCTTAAAGTTAGGAACACCAACACTAACCAACACAGAACTCCATAACACTAGTCAAACGCGGCACATTAGGATTGTATACAAGGAAAAACATACAACTAGGGAATAGGGAAGTAGCAAGCAGCAGGCACAGAAAAGAACACACACACACACACAAGCAAAAAGGTACTCCAAACAGGCGGACAGCAATGGAAGCAGAGGGAATCCAGAAGATGAGCTTTCCAGTGTACTGCACGGACTGTCATATGTACGATTACCTCCTCTCAGGGAGGCAGTCATATGTATGCAGTCGGTGTCAGGAGCTGAAAAGCTTGAAGAAGGAAGTTAGTCGACTGAAGTACAGGATTCAGGAATTGGAGGGACTTTACATTGCAGAAGACCCAACCAGGACAGCTGAAGACCCTATGAGAGAGAGGCACATCGAGGAACAAGTCAGGGAGCTCGAGGAATTCATTGAAGAGGCCTACAGGAGGGTGGAAGAACACCATCATCACAAGAGGGATGAAGATACACCCAAGGAAGAAGCCCATAAAGGAAGCCCACAGGAGGGGAAGGGAAGGTCTTACCGATGCCTAGAAGAGGAAGCAGCAAAGCACACCAAGGTCACACACCTGCGACCGGAGCAAAAACTGAAGAAAGGAAAGTCTGCGATCCTAGTGGGAGACTCAATCCTAAGGCAAGTAGATAGCCACATAGCAGGAGGGAGAAAGGATCGATTAGTGACCTGCCTCCCAGGAGCAAGAGCAAAAGACATCGTTGACAAAATTGAAAGGATCCTAGAAGGAGCAGAGATGGAAGAGACTATAGTGATGATCCACATCGGGACAAATGATGTCAGCAGGAGAGACTACAATAGGAATGTACTGATCGAACAGTTCAAGATTCTCGGAAGGAAGTTGAAGATGAGGACTCAGAAGATAGCGTTTTCAGAGATCCTACCAGTACCAAGGGCAGATGTGAAGAGGCAGACGGAACTACAAACAATAAATGCATGGATGAGGAGATGGTGTGAGGAAGAGGGGTTCCACTTCGTGAGGAACCGGACAATGTTTTGAGGCAAGAACAAGCTCTTCAGGAGAGATGAACTACACCTGAGCACGGTGGGAATTAGACTTCTAGCAAACAACATCAGGAGAGGAATAGAGCAGGTTTTAAACTAGGAAGAAGGGGAAAGCCGATAGGCGACCAAGTGTTGATGTTTAGGAAAAAGGTATCCAGAGAAGATACTGAGTGGGAAAAATGCTGGGAAGACACAACGGGCAAAAAACATGAGTTGACAGTCCAAGAAAAGGATGATGATAAGAACGTAGCACAGGAAAAGAAAATGAAGACAAGAAAATACATAAAGACATAAACTGCATGTACACTAATGCAAGGAGCCTAAGGAACAAAATGGGAGAATTAGAAGTCATGGCCAAAAAAGAGAACCTAGACATCATTAGGATCTCTGAAACATGGTGGAATGAAGAAAACAAATGGGACCATAGCACTGCCAGGGTACAAACTCTGTCGCGAAGACAGGTCAGGCCAGAAAGGAGGAGGAATCGCTCTATACATAAAGGATAACATACACTCGACCAGAGTGGACACAGCGGCGACAACGAACAAATTGGAATCACTATGGGTTAAAATACCAGGAAGGAATGGGCCCGAGATAAAGATGGGACTGTACTATTGTCCACCTGGGCAAACCGAAGCAATCGATGAAAACATGAAAGCCGAGATGAGGCGAGAATGCAAAAGCGGTAACACGACTGTTATGGGAGACTTCAACTATCCCGGGATAGACTGGAGTCCTAGAAACTCAAAATGCGCTAGGGAGACTGGTTTCCTGGAGGCTATACAGAACTGCTTCATGGAGCAGCTTGTCAGAGAACCAATGAGAGGGATTGCCACCCTGAACCTAATCCTCAATGGGTTAAGAGGACCTGCAAAAGAAGTGGAAGAAGTGGGACTGTTGGGAAACAGCGACCACAATATGATCAAGTTCAAAGTTGAAGTGGGAATATCGAAGGGGAAAAGAACCACAGGGACAACTTTTAACTTCAAGAAAGGAAACTACAAAGCGATGAGAGTAATGGTAAGAAAGAAACTTAGGAACAGCTCAAGGAAATCGCAGACTGTAGAGCAAGCTTTTATTTATTTAAGTCTTTATTTAAGGACACGTTGAGCGAAGCGCAAAATCTGTACATCCCCAGATTTAGAAAAGGATGCAAAAAGAACCGAACAAAAGACCCAGCATGGATAACTAAAGAAGTGAAGAAAGCGATAGGAGAGAAGAAACATTCATTCTGGAAATAGAAAAAGGCCAAAACCGGGGAGAACTGGAAAGAGCACAGGAAGCTTCAAAAAGAATGTCACCGAGTGGTTAGAAGAGCAAAAAGAGAATATGAAGAGAGGCTAGCCAGGAAAGCAATAAATTTCAAACCGTTCTTCAAATATGTTAAAGGGAAGCAGCCGGCAAGAGAGGAGGTGGGACTGCTGGATGAAGGAGATAGGAAAGGAGTGGTGAAGGAGGAAAAAGAAGTGGCGGATAAGCTTAACATATTCTTTTCGTCAGGTTTTACAAAAGAGGACACATCCAGCGTGCCGGAACCTGAAAAAATCTTCAAAGGAGATCATGCAGAAAAATTAACATCCATGGAGGTAAGCCTCGAAGACATACATAAGCAGATAGATAGATTAAAAACTGACAAATCTCTGGGCCCGGACGGAATCCACCCCAGGGTACTGAAAGAACTAGGAAATAGCAGAACTACTACAGCAGGTTTGTAACCTATCCCTGAAAACAGGCGTGATCCCGGAGGATTGAAAGATAGCTAATGTTACGCTCATCTTTAAAAAAAGGATCGAGAGGTGACCCGGGAAACTATAGACCGGTAAGTCTGACTTCAGTTCCGGGGAAGATGGAGGAAGCGCTAATAAAAGACAGCATCGACAAACATCTAGAAAGGAATAAACTGATGAAAACAAGCCAACATGGCTTCTGCAAGGGAAGATCGTGCCTAACGAACTTATTGCACTTCTTCGAAGGCCACTGTTGAAAGCAGGGTGCTGGGCTAGATGAATCAGTCTGATCTAATATTGCTATTTTTATGTTCTTTCTATGAACTTTAGCCTGCTCCAGATAGAAGGCCAAGGCTCTCTTGCAGTTCAAAGTATGCTGTGTGCTTTCATCTTTATGGGCATGAGATATTGGGATAAAATGCTGGTAAGATAATTGACTCATGATGATGAAATCCCAACACTACCTTAGGAAAGAACTTAAGAGTGAGTTCACAAGACTTCTCTAGTGTTGTAAAACTTCATGTAAGGTGGATCAGCTTCTAGAGCCTGGAGCACACTGACCATTCAGGCTGAAGCAACTGCCACCAAAAATAGGACCTTTCAAATGATGCTAGTGCTGGCCCTTCCCCCTCGCAGCAGCTAGCCTATGAAGCCATATGCTGTTGGGACTGGACAGAAGCATTGGAGGAGAGTATTCAAGCCACAACTCAGCTTAACATATGGGTCAGTAATGTCATGACCCTGGGCTTTTGGCACCCTTTAGAACCAGCGCCTAGGCCAGAGCCTCATCTGGTTTAGCTGGACCTGGGTTTACCTTCTACTTTGCAATAAGTTTCAACTTCATTAAGATGAACCCTAAGAGAGCTGGTCTTGAGACTTGACTGACAGGTGTAGAAGATATTCAAGAAGTTTTTGTGAAGTACAGAGGTCTTTCCTTCAGACCCAATAGAGTAGACACCCATGACTGTGTGGATAACATGAGGAAGGGCCTAGTAAAGCTTGAGGAAAGGTTTGAAATTTGACAGCTAAGATTTATTAATTCTAAGAATTGCAAGGTCATGTATTTGGGCTGCAAAAACCTGAGGGAATGGTACAATTTAAGGGGTGAAGATTTTAAGGTGGCTAAACAGGTTGAAAAGGTGACAGTAAAAGCTAGAAGGATGCTTGGGTGCACAGGGAGAGGAATGACCAGTAGGGAAAAGGAGGTATTGATGCTCATGTATAAGACTCTGGTGAGACCTCATTTAGAATATTGTGTACAATTCTGGAGATCACACCTTCAAAAAGATATAAACAGGATGGAGTCAGTCTAGAGGAAGGCTACTAAAATGGTTGGTGGTCTACGTCATAAGGTATACAGGGACAGACTCAAAGATCTCAATATATATACTTTGGAGGAAAGACAGGAGAGGAGATATGAAAGAGACGTTTAAATATCTAAATGTATAATGTTTCTTCCTAAAGAAACAAGAATCACAGAAGGCTCCAGACCTTTTCCCTATTAACTCAATTTGTGGTTCCCATGTTTGTTTCTTTCCTATAATCATTGTAATTCTACCCCAACCCTTTTGTATCATGTTGGTCCTTATTTGTTTTGGTATATGTTCTAAACTTGTAATATTGTATCCCAAAGTTTAAATTGTACATCGTTTAGAAGTATTATAAGCAAATACTATCGAATTTTAAATAAACTTGAAACATGGCATAAATGTAGACGAGGCAAGTCTCTTATTTGAAAGGAAGCTCTTTAAAGTTGAAAGGGGATAGATTCCGTACAAACGCAAGGAAGTTCTTCTTCACCCAGAGAGTGGTGGAAAACTGGAATGCTCTCTCGGAGGCTAACATAGGGGAAAACACCCTCCAGGGATTCAAGACAAAGTTAGACAAGTTCCTACTGAACAAGGACGTACGCTGGTAAGGCTAGTCTCAGTAAGGGCACTGGTCTTTGACCAAAAGGGCTACCGCGTAAGCGGACTGCTGGATGCGATGGACCACTGGTTTGACCCAGCAGCGGCATCTCTTATATTCTTAATGAGAGGGCATAGGATGAAGTTAAAAGGTGATAGGCTCAGGAGTAATCTAAGAAATTTTTTTTTTTACAGAAAGGGTGATAGATGCTTGGAATAGGCTCACGGTAAAGGTGGTAGAGATAAAGACTGTGTCTGAATTCAAGAAAGTGAGGGAAAGGCACGTGGAATCTCACAGGGAGAGGAGGAGATAGTGGATGCTGTGAATGGGCAGACTGGATGAGTCATAAGGCCTTTATCTGCCATCTTATTTCTATGTTTCTACTATGATTTTATATTTAGACTGTAAACTCCTTCCATTTAAATCTATGACATTCTAGTGAAAGCTCTTCTGAAAGCCAGCAGGACTCGAAAGATACTGTTAGGTAAGGTCAGTGCATCTTTTAATACCCTCTCAACATCCAAATACTTATTGGACTCTAGTAGGGACCGATTGGAATGTAGTAAGGATCCTTGCTCCTGAGTTATCCATGTTGGAAAAATTTCCAATCTTAATGGATCTTTGAAGGAAAGCTCAAGAAGGTGGAAGCATGTTTGACTTGGCCAGTAAAAGGCAATCAGAACCATTGCTCAATTCTGCCTCAGAATAGTTTTTGCTAGAGAGGTACTGGAGGATGTAAATACAGAATACCCCCTTCCAATGAATGAGGAAAGCATCTGAGGCTAGTCTGCTGTGTGATCCTGGTCGGGAGTGGAACTGAGGGCTATGCCCTTAGATAAAGACAACTAATGAAGATTGCAAAACTATTCATTTGGATTTGGTCTACACTTTTAGTAGCACCTCAAGGTGAGTTACAGTCAGTTCAACTAGGTATTCCATTACTTGAGGCAATGGAGTGTTAAGTGACTTGCCCAATATCACAAGCAGCAGCACGATTTAAACCAGGTTTCCCCTATTCTTAGTCCAGTATTCTTAGCCCAGAAAAGGAAAAGGGAAGGTTACAATAAAAATGGTTTACATACAGTTATTATATAAAGGTACTTATTTAGTACCTGGGGCAATGGGACAATGACTTGCCCAAAGGAGTTGCAGTGGGAATTGAACCCAGTTTTCTGACAAAAGGAGATATGAATCCATCCCTCCGTAGGTGCACATGTGAGGCATTATTAAGCCAGCACAGCTAAAAAGGCATTCAACTGCACTGGAAGGAAGCAGATTGTTCAATCTCATATCAAGTTCCTTCAAATCAGACCAGGCTGCAAGTTTTGTCTTCTGACTGGTCTGTAGGAGATGGTCAAAGGAATCTCTGTATGAAACAAAATAATAGCCTTACTGTATCAGACAATGGCCCATTTAGCCCAGTTATCTAATCTTCATGGTGGCCAATCCAGGTCACAAGTACCTGGCAAAACTGAACAAGGGCAAGCAGTGGCTTCCTCCATGTATGTCTCAATAGCAGACACACGACTTCCTTATAACTTTATCATCATCATTGTTACTATCATCTGCATTAGAACTAGTGCTAATTATCCCTTGTATCTTCATTTATTATTTCTAAAGCGCTGAAAGGCATCTTTGTTGTTATTATTATATCCAATTAAAGAGCAGTCTTTCACAAAGTTAGAATCATTGTTCTAACATTTTCATTTAATAGAAAATACCATAGGAATGTCTTTGAGAACTGATGCAAGAACATCAAACGTGTGCAAACCCTTCAAAAATCTTCTTAAGATCAGACAAGACTTTTTTTCTAAAAACTCATATCAATGCAATTGACGGTTCCCTCAATATAAAATTTTCCATGGGATGATCAAGCAGCTCATTTGTAGAGACATACAAGGTCAGTTCACCAAAAACTGCAACCAGTTTAAGCTTCATCTCCTTCATAAAGTGACCCAATTTAACACTGTTCTATTTGGTAGGAAATCATAAGCCAGTTCAATAAACATAGGCATATCATCATAAGAATAGCCGTACTGTGTCAGACCAATGATCCATTAAGCCCAGTAGACTGTCCTCATGGTGGCCGATCCAGGTTACTAGTACCTGACAAAAGCCCAAGGAGTAGCAGAATTCCATGCTACCAATCCAGGGCAAGCAGTGGCTTCCCCTGTGTCTTTCTCAGTAACAGACTATGGATTCTTATTCCAGAAAATTGTCCAAACCTTTCTTAAAACCAGCTACACTTATCTGCTCTTACCACAACCTCAGGCAACACATTCCAGAGAACTATTCTCAAGAGTGAAAAAATATTTCCTCCTATTGGTTTTAAAAAGTATTTCCCTGTAACTTCATGGAGTGTCCACTAGTCTTTGTAATTTTTGACAGTGAAAAATCAATCCTCTTGTACCTGTTCTACTCTACTCAGGATTTTGTAGACTTCAATTATATCTCCCCTCATCAATCTTTTTTCCAAGCTGAAGAGCCCTAACCTTTTTAGTCCTTTGTTTTTTGTGTGATGAGGTTTACATTTGCAAAAATCATTTATTTTTCTTGCTTCATTTGGTTTACCAAAGAAAATCATTTACATCTCATTTTCACTTTTACTTTTAACTTGAAGGCTCAGATATAACTAGTAAAAATTGGTGAAATTATGAAGTAATAATTATTACTTCACTAGAAGTAACAAAGGTTTCTTTACAAGTAAATGTGACTTTTACTTAAGTACATTATTACTTAATTATCATATAACACTGCCTACTACTGTAAAATGTTTACAACAAATACAGAGCTTGAAATCATGCTTTGCTGGAACCAGTCAAAATCTTATCTCTAGTTTTGACTGGGAAGCTGTTGAGACTTTTGGGCCTTATGCTATCTGGGATGAGAACAAGGTCTCTAAGTTGTTTGGAAGGAGCAGAAAGGCAGATGATACCTAAACTAAACTAAAGCTTAACTTTGTATACCGAGTCATCATTCTGAAAAGACTCGACTTGGTTTACAGCAATTAAATAAACAGGGAATGATTTACAAATGATAAATAGAAGATAATAGCAAAATTTCAAAATAATTAATTTTCAAAATGTTTGGCAGAGTATTTTTTAAAGATTTACAGAAAAATTGAAATGAACTGGAACTCCTTAAAAAAAGAGGGAGATAATTCCAGAGTTGAGAGAGTTTAAAGACCTAAGACTGACTGAAGATCTTGACTCCTTTAACCCTTTTTTAGAAGGCAGGGAGAGTTTAAATTGTTGGATACCTCTTGCAAAGGAGAATCGGTAAACATTCCAAAATAAAGGAATAAGAAGATGTCTTTGAGAGTAGTATTTAGAATTTTTGTTCCCCCTGCTAAAATTTCTTCTGGAGTGGGCTTATAGAGGATCTTAAGCACATCTGGATGCTGCTTGATGAGATTTTTGGCCTCTTGCATATTTTCTCCAAAGATATTTTCTGTCTCCTGTACTTCTGGCTTGATGTCTGAAGTCCACAATCATGCAAATCTGCAGATACCAGTCCTCCTTGTGGAGTCTCTGGATGTCATATCAAAAATATCATAAGTCACTCAGACCATGCATCTTCCCACATGCTCACCTCCTTTGGCTACTAGCTGATGAAGTTCATCATTTCTTAGAGTAGTGCATCAGCAAACTCACCACACTACAAACAGTATTCTGTAAGTGCATGCTCATGAAGAGCTGGTAAGAAGCTATGTGGGCTATATGCATAGCACTCTGGTAAACTTTATCCCAAAAGATTCCAAGGTCCTTACCTCAGTCCCTAGGGGCTAAAAGATTCCAAGGTCCTCACCTCTCTCCCTAAGGGCAGTGAGGAATAAGTCTTCAAACTCCTGGCTCTTTTAAGAAAATTGGGGGAGCTGCAGCTTTTTGAATCCAAGAGCCTTTTAAACTAAACTAAACTAAACCTTAGGTTTGTATACCGCATCATCTCCACATTCATAGAGCTCGGCACGGTTTACAGGAGATGGGATAGAAAGGAACTACAATGAAAGGTAGAGGTTTACAGGAGATGGGAAAGAAAGGAGCTACAATGACGGGTTAGAGGACCAAGTATGAAGAGTTTTTTGAGGGCTTAGGATGTCATAGATGGAAAAAGAATCAACTTTCTTGTATACCAGCTGTACAGAGAGGGGGGGGGGAGGGGTGTCTCCCATATCTTCTTCTGTATTTGCCTCAGGATCCTGTGAGCTGGACTGCCATGGCTTCCAAAGGAAGGGGGAGTATCATCATACTGGAGGATGTCCAGTTTCTGCCCTGTAATCATTCTCATTCTCTAAAAGGAATAGGATGAACTTAGCTACCTTCTTGACAAAATCACTGAATGAGAGCTCCTCTGGGAGAGGTTTATATCCCTTGTGATGCGAGGAGAGATTTGAAGGGAGACCAGTGGACTCCTCCTCTAAGAAGACCTCTGATTCTTATATTCAGGAATACTCAAACTGACCTATAAAAGTACTCTGCAAGAGATATTTGAGTCTTTCCCTGCCTCAAATGACTGACCTCGTGACCAAACCTGGGCCTGCAGTGTAAAGACAACAAGGATCTTTTGTGCACTGGGAAACTTCCTCCCCCAATGGGCTGGAGACTGACACCAGTGTGGTCTGCATAAAACTCAATTAACCTCTGAAGCCTCAATGTCAATATGTATCCTGCAGGCAGTAAACATGTATCAACAACTAGCTGCATTACAGTGGTGCCTCACACAACGAACTTAATTGGTTCCAGGAGCAAGTTTGTTATGTGAAACGTTCGTTATGTGAAACGCGTTTTCCCATAGGAATACATGTAAAAAAAAATAATTCGTTCTGCAGCATAAAATATGCTAAGATGACATAAAAAAGATAAATTTTTTGTTATTATTTTTATTTAGATACATCTAAAAACATACATCTCCCTGTCCTTTTACTTCCACTATCTTCCTATCCCATCTCTATTCCCTTTTGTCCCTCTCCCCATGATCAATCATCTCACCACCTCTCTCTGCCCTCACCCTCAGGGTTCAAGATTGCTTCCACTCTTTTTCCTGTTGTTCTCTCTGCCTGTCACCCTATGATTTAGCATCCCTTCTGCCCTTGTCCAATATTTCCCCTTCTCTCCCTCCCTCTCATCCCCTGCTCCAACATGTGCTTTCAGCGGCCTTCTCCCCCCTTAAGCGTCTTTTCTTCTCCACTCCACCTTTCCTCCCTCCCTGCCTCCACCTTTGTGGCGCTTTTGCACCCAACCGACAACAGAACAGGCCCGGTCGGACAAATCTCCCTGTCCTGTAGCCGCGAATCTAAATTACCTTCTTACAGCAGCTGGATTATTGAAGCTGCTGTAAGAGGTAATTTAGATTCGCGGCTACAGGGCAGGGAGGTTTGTCGGCCGGGCCTGTTGTCGGTCGATCGGGGGACCTGACCAGCTGTGCACATTCTTCGGGGCGGACCGCCCCCTCCCCCCTCTTTCGTTCGCCATTGCCTTCTTCCTACCTGCCCTGCCGCAGCCGCACACAGCCGAACGGAAGTCTTCCTGATGTCAGCGCTGACGTCGGAGGAAGGGAGGGCTTTGCTTAAGCCCTCCCTCCGACGTCAGCGCTGACATCGGGAAGATTTCCGTTCGGCTGTGTGCTGCGACAGGGCAGGTAAGGAGAAGGAGACTACCCTCGCGGCTCGACCAACCCCGCTGCGATCCAACCCCGCAGGAACCCCGGACTTCGTTGTGTGAAACGAAGTCCGTTGTACGAATCAAGACATAAAGTTCGTTGTGCGCAGCGTTCGCTGTGCGAGGCGTTCGCTGTGCGAGGCACCACTGTACTTCTAATCTCAGTATGGATGCACACAAAGCCCAAAGCCATAGCTTAACATCAAGCAATGAAGTGTTCCATAAGGTCTTTGAGTTTCCTCAAGAACTGCTCCTCTAATGCTGCCTAGGACAACATAGTCACTTGTTTTCAAGTGAGCTATAGGTGTTTTAAATAAACAAATAATCACTGTGGTCACATCCCCCCACTCAAGACACTTGGGGTATATGTCTCAGCCTCTTGGAGGTTGGTAAATCCCTCTAATGCCAATGAGCAGTTCTCACATCAAGAATGTTCAGAGAGCACTGGTGACCCCAGTGCATTGATGTTATCAGTCCCGCATTTTGAAGGGGACCAATGTCAGTGCACCTTAACCTCCATCCAATGACCAGCATCTTTGTCCCTTAGAGGTGATGATTAAGCCTTTCTTTTCCTTGACAAAGGTTTGGAGGAAGACTGACCCCAGTGGTCTCCATCACCACTTGATATCAAAGATGATCAATGCACTCCTGATATTGATGTGTCCTCAGCCTTTGGTGTGACTCCCAGAACCATGGAGACCGGTACTTCCAGTGCCCATGTTCACAGACCAGACTTACTTGCACCAAAAATCAACTTGCATTGTTCATCTCGCCCCCCTTAATTCCTCCTTTTGACATCTGTGAATACAAATTACAAAAGGAGGAATTATCATCAGGTACCAGGCATTGATGAATTTACTCCTGTAATACTTGGAAATTTTTTTAAAGTCACTGGGGAAAAACAACTGCAATAGAATCAAACCACTCAATTTTTAAAAGTTACTTGACCGGTGCCCCAGGACTACATATGACCTAAATGGGTCACGGAAGAGAAATTGTCAAAAAGCATAATAGGGAAAATAAAGGATTTAGAATTGGCCTCACATGACAAGACAATAGAAATTACAAACTGGAAAGCAGACATCTATAAAAATACATGGAAAATAAACTATGAAGTGAGCTGATGGAAGAATAGAAAAAAATGTGACAGCAACAGGTGGGAAGACACACATATGTGTAGTGTAATGTTCTAAAAAAAAAATTGTTTTATACAAGTTGGAGAACATTCCTGCATGGACTCTACTGGACGACATCACCCATGTTAGGCTATTCTATCCTCTTGACCTTGAAAAATTTAAATTATACTTGGAGTTACATGCATAGAAATATGCACTATGACAATAAGGCATCTACTCAACCCATATATAAGAGTGATCAGGAGCAGAGTTTGGGCATAAGTGGAGTCAAATTTTATGCATATTGGTTGTAAAATATGCAAGTACTTAATAAATATCTGTAGCTTCAATACTGGTATGATTTCTGCAACTTTGTCCTTAGTATTTTATAAATACACACAGACACCTAAGTGTCTTTATGAAATATCCTCAAAGAGATACCTACTTAATAGGTCACCTATCTAAAACACCTTCAAAAAGTCCAGAACTCAGCAATTTGACTCCTATACAACCTCAGCTACCAGGACCCCATTACTCCAGTACTCTATATGCAGCTCACTGGTTACCAGTCAAAAAGCGATGCATCTTCAAAGCCCTGGTCATGACACACAAGAGATTCTACCAAAAAACCCCAGCCTACATAGCATCCAAGCTACGCCTATACACCCCTAACTGCACCCTCCGCTCCAAAGCAGAACAAAGACTCAGCATTCCCACAGGGAGATCCCTCCGAATGAGTACGGCATACAAAAGATCCTACAGCCATTTCCTACCTCAGCTATGGAACCGACTACCTACACAGATCAGGTCGCTAGACTCACTAATGACCTTCTGCAGAGCAGTAAAGACCTTCCTCTTCCGCCAATCGGGCCATTAAAAACTGCCTCTTCAATAGACTTCTCCTAGTACTCTTCGCTTTGACCAGTCTGGTCTCTAGAATAAGCTCCGTTATTGTCTACTGTAACCTATTTGTTGTCATGACTAGTCTGTTTTCAAACAATTGTGAATGTCTACTTGTAACCCGTTCTGAGCTTCTGGGAGAACGGGATAGAAATCGAAATAAATAAATAAATATGCATGAAAGTCATCTCTTACAAACTAGTAAAACAAATTTACTAATTATTTCCAAGTATAAACTATAATTGCACATTACCGATGCCAACAGCAGGAAAGCACAGTTACTTACCGTAACAGGTGTTATCCAGGGACAGCAGGCAGATATTCTTGACTGATGGGTGACGGCACCGACGGAGCCCCGGTACGGACAATTTTAGAGTGATTGCACTCTAAGAACTTGGAAAGTTCTAGCAGGCCGCACCGCGCACGCGTGAGTGCCTTCCCGCCCAAAAGAGGCGCGCGGTCCCCAGTTAGGATAAGCCAGCTAAGAAGCCAACCCGGGGAGGTGGGTGGGACGCAAGAATATCTGCCTGCTGTCCCTGGATAACACCTGTTACGGTAAGTAACTGTGCTTTATCCCAGGACAAGCAGGCAGCATATTCTTGACTGATGGGTGACCTCCAAGCTAACAAAAAGAGGGATGGAGGGAAAGTTGGCCATTAGGAAAACAAATTTTGCAAAACAGATTGGCCGAAGTGTCCATCCCGTCTGGAGAATGCATCCAGACAATAGTGAGATGTAAAAGTGTGAATTTCCTCAATAGGCGTGGAACGGAGGAAAGCTACAGATGCTGCCATAGCTCTAACTCTATGGGCCGTGACAGAACCTTCCAGTGTGAGTCCGGACTGAGCATAACAAAAAGAAATGCACGCTGCAAGCCAATTTGACAACGTTTAGTAACAGGACGTCCTAATTTATTCGGATCAAAGGACAGAAAGAGTTGGGGAGATGATCTGTGGGGCTTAGTACGCTCTAAATAGTAAGCTAGAGCCCGCTTACAGTCCAAAGTATGCAGAGCCTGTTCTCCAGAATGCGAGTGAGGTTTCGGAAAGAAGACAGGCAGAACAATGGATTGGTTGAGATGGAATTCAGAGACAACCTTAGGGAGAAACTTTGGATGTGTACGCAGAACCACCTTGTCATGATGGAAGACTGTAAAAGGTGGATCCGCAACTAGTGCATGTAGCTCACTGACCCTCCTGGCAGAGGTAAGAGCAATAAGAAAAAGTACCTTCCAAGTGAGAAACTTGAAAGAAGCGGTAGCCAAAGGTTCAAATGGAGACTTCATTAAGGCGGAAAGAACTACATTGAGGTCCCAGACAACAGGAGGGGCTTTAAGAGGTGGTTTCACATTGAAAAGACCCCGCATGAATCTGGACACCAAGGGATGAGCTGAGAGGAGTTTTCCATGGACTGGCTCATGAAAAGCAGCAATAGCACTGAGGTGGACTCTGATGGAAGTAGACTTGAGGCCAGAGTCAGAAAAAGAAAGAAGATAATCCAACAACGTCTCCACTGCGAGGGAAGTGGGATCAAAATGATGAAGAAGACACCAGGAAGAAAATCGAGTCCACTTCTGAAGGTAACATTGCAGAGTGGCCGGTTTCCTGGATGCGTCCAGAATGGAGCGAACAGGCTGAGACAAAAGAGTATCAGTCAAAGTCAGCCCGAGAGATACCAAGCTGTCAGGTGCAGAGAGGGAGGTTGGGATGTAGAAGGGTCTCCTGATGTTGTGTAAGCAGCAAAGGAAACAGTGGAAGAAGAAAGGGTTCCCTGGAACTGAGTTGAAGTAGAAGGGAGAACCAATGTTGCCTGGGCCACCGTGGAGCAATCAGAATCATGGTGGCTCGTTCCCTCTTGAGCTTGAAGGTTCTTAACATGAGAGGCAGAGGAGGGAAAGCGTACAGGAACAGATTGGACCAATCGAGGAGAAATGCATCCGCTGTCAGACGGTGAGGCGAGTAGAGTCTGGAGCAGAACAGGGGCAGCTGGTGATTGTGAGGAGCTGCAAAGAGGTCTATCTGAGGAGTGCCCCACTGAGCGAAGATGGACTGCAGAGTTAAGGGATCGAGTGTCTACTCGTGAGGCTGGAGAATTCTGCTGAGCTTGTCCGCCAAGGAATTCTGTTCTCCCTGAATGTAGATAGCTTTCAGGAATAGATGGTGATCTGTGGCCCAAGCCCAAATCTTCTGGGCTTCTTGGCACAAGAGGCGAGAGCCTGTCCCACCCTGCTTGTTGATGTAGTACATCGCAACTTGATTGTCTGTGCACAGCAGGAGGACTTGAGGAAAGAGAAGATGCTGGAAGGCCTTGAGGGCATAAAACATTGCTCTGAGTTCCAGGAAATTGATGTGATGCTTCATTTCCTGAGCTGTCCAAAGTCCTTGAGTTTGGAACTCGTTCAAATGAGCTCCCCAGGCATAAGGGGAGGCGTCGGTGGTGATGACAAGTTGATGGGGAGGTAGATGGAACAGAAGACCTCTGGAGAGATTTGAGGATATCAACCACCATTGTAGAGACTGACGAAGAGATGATGTTACAGATATGTGACGTGAGCAAGGATCCATCGCTTGGGACCACTGGGTAGCTAGGGTCCATTGAGGAGTGCGCAGGTGAAGACGTGCAAGTGGGGTGACATGAACTGTGGAGGCCATGTGACCCAAGAGTATCATCATTTGCTTGGCAGAGATGGAACGTTGTGGAAGCACCTGCTGACATAGAAATTGAAGCGTTTGAAGACGGTTGGACGGCAGGAACGCTCTCATGAGGCATGTGTCTAAGACTGCTCCAATGAATTGAAGTCTCTGAGTGGGGATGAGATGAGATTTGGGTAGATTGATCTCGAACCCCAGCAAACGTAGAAATAGGATGGTCTGGTTGGTGGCCTGGAGTACTGTCTGAGATGAATTGGCCTTTATCAACCAATCGTCCAGGTAAGGAAACACCTGAAGGTGGTGGGAACGTAGAAAAGCAGCCACCACAATCAGACATTTGGTAAAGACTCTTGGAGAGGAGGCAAGACCGAAGGGTAGTACCTTGTACTGGTAATGACAACGATTGATCATGAAGCGTAGGTACTGTCTGGAGGCCAGATTGATCGGTATGTGAGTGTATGCTTCTTTGAGATCGAGGGAACATAGCCAGTCGCCTTGATTGAGAAGAGGGTAAAGAGTGGCCAAAGAGAGCATTCTGAATTTCTCTTTGACCAAGCATTTGTTGAGATCGCGAAGATCTAGAATGGGTCTGAGATCTCCTGTTTTTTGGGGGGCTAGAAAATAACGGGAGTAGAATCCCTGCCCCTTTTGATCTAGAGGAACTTCCTCTATGGCGTTCAGAAGGAGGAGGGATTGAACCTCTTGAAGAAGGAGTGAAACCTGAGGAGTGTTCAAAGCAGACTCTCTTGGAGGACTTTGGGCAGGAAGAGTCTGAAAGTTGAGAGAGTAGCCGTGGCGGATGATGTTGAGGACCCACTGATCCGAGGTGATGGTTTCCCAACGGCTTATGAAAAGAGTAAGGTGTCCTCCTATGGGCTGCGGAAGGTGGGCAGCAGGATGGAGACCGGCTATGTCCTGGAGAACCAAGTCAAAAGGGTTGAGTGGATTTTTGTGAAGGGGGAGGCTTCACCTGTTGTTGCTGCTGTGGTGGTCTAGCAGCTTGCCTCTGTTGTTGCCTCTGACGCCTGGGTTGTTGCGGGGCCTGTGGTAAAGGACGAGCCACAAATCTACGTTGATAGGCCGACTGCTGGCAAAAAGGCCTGGTAGGTGGGGTCTTCTTTTTCGTTTTAAGGAGAGTGTCCCACCGAGTCTCATGAGCTGAGAGCTTTTGGGTAGTGGAGTCCATAGATTCTCCAAACAGCTCATCCCTTAAGCAAGGTGCATTGGCCAGGCGATCTTGGTGATTGACATCGAGTTCTGAAACTCTAAGCCAGGCCAGTCGCCGCATGGCCACTGACATAGCCGTGGCCCTAGAGGTCAGCTCAAAGGTATCATAGATTGATCTGACCATGAACTTACGAAGTTGTAAGAGCGATGAAGAAGTTTGGCGAAAGGCAGATTTTTTACGGTCAGGAAGGTATTTCTCAAAAGTTGACAAAGTTTGAATGAGATGCTTAAGGTAGAATGAAAAATGGAAAGCATAGTTCCCAGATCTATTAGCTAGCATCGCATTCTGATTCAACCTTTTGCCAAACTTATCCATGGCCTTACCTTCTCTGCCAGGAGGGACAGAGACGTACACACTAGCCCCTGTGGATTTCTTTAAAGTAGATTCCACTAGTAAAGACTCATGGGGGAGTTGCGGTTTGTCAAAGCCAGGAATGGGGATGACCTTATATAAGGAGTCCAGTTTGCGGGTAGCTCCTGGAATGGTCAGAGGTGTCTCCAGATTTTTATAGAAAGTCTCTCTCAAAATATCATGGAGAGGTAATTTTAAGAATTCCCTTGGAGGCTGGTCGAAGTCCAGTGCATCGAGAAATGCCTTGAATTTTTTGGATTCAGCCTCCAAGGGAATAGAGAGAGAGTCGCACATCTCTTTAAGAAAAGAGGTGAAAGAAGTTGCATCAGGTTTAGAGGACGGATCTAAACCAGAAGGATCCTCGTCCCCTGACGAACACTCTCCCTCAGAGAAGAAAGGCTCCTCTGAATCACCCCACAGATCAGGGTCCCTCACTTGAAAGCTACGGTCCCGTGACTCCGGTGTGGAGGGTTCAAGGTGTCGAGTTTTGTGAGTCGACTTACCAGACATCTGAGAAACGGTACCGGGAGATGTTATGGGGTGTGCCGGTGCCGAAGTTTGCACCGCCTGGTGCAAAGACCTCGGTTCCAGTGCTAAAATTGGCATGGACACCGAGGAAGCTGTACGTACCGGTACCGACAAAGTGGATACCGATAAAAGAGGCTGCTCCACTGTCGGTACCGGTAGCTCAGGCCGGACCGGGACTGGAAGGCTCGGTGTCAGAAGAGCAGGCAGGAGCTGCTGCAATTGCTCTTTGAGCTGTACTTGCAGGACGGCGGCAATTCGCTCGTCCAGCGAAGGCACCGGTACCGCTTTTTTCTTCTGCGGTACCTTTGGTGCCGCTCTATACTTCGAAGAGGAACCCGAGGTCGAAGGGCTAACCTCAATCGGAGCGGTGTCGAAGAGGTAGGTGCCGACTGCGTCGGGGCCGAAGTCGGGGTCGGTGCCGCCGAATCCGACATCTCGGTACCAAACAACAACCACTGTTGAATCTGGCGTTTTTTTATAGAGTTCTCTTTTTCAGAGTGGCACAGTGGGTGCAGGTGGACGCTCGATGGTCAGGACCGAGGCACTGTAGGCACCAGTTGTGTGGGTCGGTAAGAGAAATGGGCCTCGAGCACCGCTGGCACTTCTTAAAACCGGGTTGGGGGGGCATGAACGTAAAAACGGCTTCTGCCAAATCGAAGGCCGAGGCGAACCCGAAAAAATGAGAAAGAAAGAAAGGAAAATTCTTTTCCCTTTTTTTTTTTTTTTAAAGGAAATAAGAAGAAAAGGAATAAAATACCAAAAAGGTTTACGCGAGCGGGAAGGCGTTTGAGAAAAAATTTCAACAGCCGTTGAAAGTGCGTCTTCTTAGCTCCGCGGAAACTAAGAAACTGGGGACCGCGCGCCTCTGTCGGGCAGGAAGGCGCGTGCGCGGTGCGGCCTGCTAGAACTTTCCAAGTTCTTAGAGTGCAATCACTCTAAAATTGTCCGTACCGGGGCTCTGTCGGTGCCGTCACCCATCAGTCAAGAATATCCTGGGATAAATTGAGCTACTTTTAACACTAAAGAATCCTGCTATAAGAACATAAGAATAGCCACATTGGGTCACATCAATGGTCCATCTAGCCCAGTATCCTGCTTCCAACAGTGATCAATTCAGGTCAGAAGTACCTGGCAGAAACCCAACTAGTAGAAGCATTCCATGCTTCCAACCCCAGAGCAAGCAGTGGCTTCTCCTTTGTCTGTTTCAATAGATGTGGAAATACATATTCACAATTATCATCAATTGGCTTCTGTGATGACAGATGCCCAGAATAATGTACTCATTATTTGTCTTTTTAGAATGTACTTCTTTATAGTGGTTTAACTCATAGAACTGAATGTGTTTTACTAAAAAAAAAAAACTACTATCAATACTGTATATCCTTTCTATAGCACTACTAGACATAAGTGACTATTCCAAAATAACTTCAGGAAATAAATCTTTTATGAAAAACATGGTTAAAACAAGTAAGGCCATAATCAAGAAGAATAGCCACCTGGTATTTAGACACTGTGGCATTTGTTAAAAAAAACAGAGATCTTTTCTTCTTTCTTTTTGTTAAAAACCAGCCATGGCATATATATTCAGCATCATTATCCAGATAGTGGGTGATGCTGAATATCTATACAAGAGCAGGTGATAATTCAGCCTGCTATCTGTACAGCTATCCGGATACTGTCCTAAAAACATTTAAAACAAGCAAAGAAAAAAAAAGCTATCCTACAAGTTATTAGACAGCTCTATGAACAGAGCAAGCTGAATACTGTCACTCCTCATATGGTTTTCCAGAATGCATACACTCCACCCCAACACTAAACAGATAGTGTCAGGGCAGTCTGCAATGATTTTCAGCAAACACTTTCTACAGTGTCACTGAAAATCCACCGATAGCATTGTTTAAGGCACTTATCTCGCCAATGGGTGCTATTATTCAGAAAAAGTACCTTTGAATATTGGTGCCTGTTTTTACAAAGTAAACGAAACCTCAAAAGTATGAGATTTTAAGTAGAATTTGAATATAACCAGATTTATTGTTTCTTTTTTTCTGGGCACCGCATCTGATGTACCATCACCCACTGTCTTTTTATATGTTTATTTACATTTTATCAAGCCTTTGCATAAAAACAGGTTGGAAAGAGCTATATCACACAAATTTAGAGCTACCTCACCACCTTTTTAACCACTGATGGGACATGATTCTATAGTGTAGACTAAAAGTATCAACATATGTTGAAATACCATAATTAGATTTTTGCTAGTTGTATTCATAGTCCAGCCTGCATTTTTATTTGATACCACAGCTCATCTCATAGGTTTCACTGTATTTAGGGGGAAAATGTATTTATATCCTTTCCATCAATTTACTGAAGACTGCTTACACTTTATTTCCCAGTTCTTCTGCCATACGAAGAATTTCAAAGAGGAGAGTCATTTTCCCAGAATGTTCCAGCACTTCAGCATCTGCTTCTGTGACAAAATCTTTGTACCAGTCTGGAGCTGGACTGCTGGGGTTAGATGACGGTGCAGCTTTGCCAGTAAAACAAAACAGAAAAAAACACAATAAGGTCAAATGAATTAAAAACCATGGAAAAATTATGTCTTACCTGATCATTTTCTCTCTAAGTCCTACTAGACCAGTCTAGATCAAGTGGGTTATGTCTATCAATTAATGGATAAAAGCAGAGAAACAAAGCACAGTAGTTCTATGTGATTCATCCTGTAAGGCGAACACGAAAAAAAACCACCACAATCACAAAATTGCACAAATCAGAGTGGAATTGTCCAGAAGAGAGTGATGTGCACTAAAGAAGTATCCTTCAATATGTCTGATGATTTGAAGATCTTTATTGTTCAAACATCAATAAAATACATTCATCGACTCGACATGTACATGTTTCGGCCATCAAGGCCTGCCTCAGGAGTCTTGAAAATACGGATGACGATTTGAGAAGTATGTTCGTATTCGTGAAAATATGTGACCAAAATCAATCAGAGAGAGATGGAACCGCGTAAGGTGGAAGCCGACATCTCCCATGTTATACGCAGGATGATATTTATCTTTGATTGATTTTGGTCACATATTTTCACGAATACGAGGATACTTCTTTAGTGCACATCATTCTCTTCTGGACAATTCCACCCTGATTTGTGCAATGTCATCCTGTAAGGCACCATGCAGCCATAGAATGCTCAGCATTTCAAATGATCAAACATTGGATCTCACGTTCACCCGAAGACAAAATCACTTTCATTCACACCAACAATGTTTCTCCATAGACACGTGAAAGAGCATTTTTGATAGGACATCTAAGTCTAATTTGGATGTTTTGAAAAAAAACCAACAACATTCAGAAATCCAGTAGAAAAAATGTCCATTTTCAAAATAGCCAGACATCTTATCTCTAATTTTTGAAAATGACCTATGTAGACGTTTTGGTCCTTAGTACGTCTATCTTTTTGACCATTTTCAAAAATAAAAACATCCACATGAAAAACATACAAAAGCAAGTTTTGCAGACATACTTAACTACCTTGTCTGATCGCGAAAGGGGAATCCCCATCAGCTCAGCTGGTTTCAGTACAGTCCTGCCAGCTCAGCTCATGGTGGATTCTCCTACCAGGACCAGCTGAATTGTCAGGGTAAAAAAAATTTGTCTGTCCCTCCCACCCACCGATCCCCTACACTCTTCTACTTGACATCCCCCCCATCCATCAACAACCACACACCTTTGGGTGACAAAAAGCAGGAAGGAAGCCCACTCCTTCCTGCCTATAGGGCCGTGTGCTGGAGATGTCAGGTTGATGTCCTATTTGGGTGCTGGGAGCGGGTCGTGACCACTGGGGGAGTAAGGGAGGGTCATGCCTTAAACCCTCCAGTGGTCTTCTTGTCAGTTTGGGCACCTTTGGGGAACTTGAAACAACAGATCTAACTTTCTGTGTCTAAATTCTGCCTAGGAAAGCTTCGGTTATTCCCTCAAGACATCTAGGTCTAAGCCTACCAGATGCCCACCCGTTTGAGCTCTGGACACACAGCAGCTTAGAAATGCTGCTAAAGTACAGAAAGTTGGTTTTGATTATCGGCACTTGGACGTCCCTGCTATTAAGATGTCGAAGTGCCAACTTAGGCGGGTTTTTGGACATTTCAAAGTTTTGATTATGCTTTCCATAGCTCTTCAACTGTAGCAAGTATCATTGTACAGTACTGCCATAATTGTTCTGCTCTGATATAGAGTACTCTAATTATAATAGGAGATAAAGTATGTACCATAACAAAACAAATCTCTTCAACGGTATTTTTAACTGAATAAAGAACCTGATGAGAAAAAAATAGTAGCAGAAGTTGAAAACAGAAGCCCGTGTAAGTAGGAAATGATAAGAACACAAAAAAAAGCTAAATGAGAATAATTTCAATAATATTCAAATAGGGAGGGTTTCTGGACTGGACCTATTAATTATTTCTAGAGCACTACCAGATGTATGCAGCGCTGTACAGAGTCACAAAGGAGACAGTCCCTGCTTGAATGAGCTTACAATTTAAATAATCAAGACAAACAGAATGCCAGGGTAGGGGTTACAGTTGAGAGGATGGTTAAACTGCTGGCTAGGGTGATGAGCAGAAGGGAATCACGTTGAAGGCTGTCTCAAAAAAGTGCGTTTTCAGCCTACTGAACAAGGGAAGAGGCGTGGCAGATGGAATCAGGTTTATTCCAGGCATGCACAGGGTCGGATTAAAACATAGGCCCAGTAGGCACATGCCTCAGGCCCAAAAACATCAGGGGGGCCCACCGGCATTAGGGGAAGGCACAAAGGCTGTCCGGGCATCTCTTCCCCTTTCAGGGCCAGAGTTAGGGGGGAGCAAACAGGACTCCACAGCTACAGGGGGCCCCCGACTGCATGGTGAATTGATGAAAGCTTCCCTCCCTTTGGCTCCCTCACTTCTCACGTCGCTGCTTGTAAGCGAATTGAATCCACGCTGCCACGGGACTCTTAACTTCCCTTCTCCTCCCTTCCCCTTCATGACGTAACTTCCGGATTTGTCAGAGAAGGGAAGTCGGCACGCACAGTGTTAAAGCCCCGTGGTAGCATGGATTCAATTCGCTTACAGATAGTGGCAGCAGTGAGGGAGTCGAAGCTTTCATCAGCTCACCACGCAGTCAGGGCCCCAGGAGGAACATTCACAATACGCTGCTCTGCTGGCATGGGCCTTCCACTCTGCCAGATCCTGCCTCGTGAGGAATGCCCGAAACCAGCAAGAGCAGTGGGCTGTGAAGGCTGCGCTGCCAATGGGTATGAACAGAGAGAGAGAGGGGAGGGGGCAAGAAATGTTGCTGTACCCAACTGGAAAGAGAGAGAGAGAAGGAGGGAGAAGGAAGACCAGGAAAGGGAGAGGAGGGGAAAGAGAGGTGCCAAGATCATGGGAGAGAGGGAAAGGAAGGAAGGGAGAAACCAGACCATGGAAGGAGAGGGAGAGATGCCAGAAGAGGGAAAAGGAAGAAGGGAGATGCTATATGGAAGAGAGAGAGAGGGCGGACACTAGATGGGGAGGAAGAGAATGATGGATGGAAGAGAATGATGAGAAGATGAGGAAAGCAGAAACCATACAACAAAGGTAGAAAAAAAATTTCCGTTTGTTTTACACTTCTCCCTCTGTATTCGCGGTTTCGATTATTCGTGGTTTTTAGCTTGCTGGCTCTTCCCCCCCCCCCCCCCCATTGCATCAGCTTGCATAGAGAAATCGCTAATTCTAAGCATTTACAGAGAAAATCGCTTATTCTCAGCACTTTCTTCATGGTGTTTTGCCTATCCTTCAGGAACAGGCCAGGTCTCCCACCATGTTATTCACAGTTTCACCATATTCATGATGGTTTTTAATAGAAAACAACGAATAACATATGAAAAAGTTATTCACGGGTTTTCTGTATTCGCAGTTCTGTTAATCCCCTATCACAGCGAATACGGAGGGAGAAGTGTATTTATTTATTTATTTTTACTTTAGGATAAAGCATTACTGTAGCTGTGTTGATACTTATTAATAGAAAATGGAAATAAGGTGATCCAGTTTATTGGACTAATTTTAATACTTTTTTTTTTTCCTAATTCAGAGACCATAACTCCTTTCCTCAGGTCAGGACAGGGATACTGCAACAGCAGTATAGTTTACTCACCTGAAGAAAGAGGTTTTACTCTGAAAGCTAATTGAGAAATGTATTAGTCCAATAAAATAGCGCGCACTAAATTTTCTTTCTGCCATGCCCCATGCCTCCTACCCAAAGGCATAATATAAATTGGTGGGCTTCCCAAAGCCCTGCCGGCTGAATATCTCTTCCTCTAGGAAGAAAGGGATGACATACTAAGGGGGGATTTGTTCAGAGATATTTGGAGGTTGCATAGAAGAAAAACTACACTGGCACTGGTATGGTAATCTTTGTTTGTTTTGAATTTTAAAATAAAAGAAATGAAGTAGGGGCGGGGCAGGTGGGATGTGGAGGGGGTGGGGCGGGGCAGGGGGGCCCAGTGGACATGTGTGCCTAGGGGCCCTCAACAAATTAATCCTGCCCGGGGCACGCAGTGAGATGAAAGGAACTAACTCTGGAATTGGAAGTGGAGCAGAAAAGTACAGATAGAAGAAACGGAGTTCTAGGGGAGGTGAATAAGGGGAGATAAGAGAGGAGAAATACTGAAGGGCTACAGAATGAATACACTTGTAGGTTAGTAATAGGAGTTTGAACTGTATGTGTAGGCAGATAGGAAGCCAGTGAAATGATTTGAGGACAGGTAAGAGGTGAGCGTAGCGAGGTTAGCAGAAGATAAGTCATGCAGCAGAGTTTTGTATAGACTGTGGGGTGAGAGGCAATTCATCAGTAGACCTGTTAGAAGTAGATTGCAGAAGTCTAAGAGTGAGGTTACAAAAGAGTGGACAAGGTTTCGGGTAGTGTGGTCAGAAAGGAAGGGATGAATTCTGGTGTTGTAGAGATAGAAGTGACAGGTTTTAGCAGCCTGTTGGATGTGGGTAGAAAATGAGAGGTTGGAGCCAAAGATGACTCCAAGGTTAGGAGCAGAGGAGACAGGAACAACAACAGTATTATTTACAGAGACAGAATACGAGGGAAGAGAAGCAGAGGGTTTAGAACAGGGGTATCAAAGTCCCTCCTCGAGGGCCACAATCCAGTCGGGTTTTCAGGATTTCCCCAATGAATATGCATGAGATCTATTTGCATGCACTGCTTTCATTGTATGCTAATAGATCTCGTGCATATTCATTGGGGAAATCCTGAAAACCCAACTGGATTGTGGCCCTCAAGGAGGGACTTTGATACCCCTGGTTTAGAAGAAAGAGAAGCAGGTCAGTCTAGGACATGTTTAGTTTCAGGTGGTGGTGGGACATCCAGGTAGTAATATCAGCCAGACAAGTTGAGACTTTCTTGGATTTTAGGTGAAATCTTGGGCGTAGAGAGAAAGATCTGGGAATCATCTAGTAGGACTAAAGGAAAGAAAATTCTCAGGTAAGAACATTTTTCCTTTCTTAGCATCCATGACAATCCAGGATACAGCAAAGTAGTTCCCATAAGTCATTGGAACTTTAAGCCTGGAGTTGAATAAGACCAAACCCAAAGGCTAGAAAGCTGGAGATATTACAGTGAATGAACATAAGAATAGCCTCACTGAGTCAGACCAATGGTCCATCTAGCATAGTACCCATCCTCAAAGTAGCAAATTCAGATCACTAGTAAATGGCAAAAAGCGCAAAATTAGCAATATTCCATGCTACTGATCCAGGGAAAGCAGTGGCTTCCCCCATGTCTGTCTCAATAACACACTATGAACTTTTCCTCCAGGAAATTGTCCAAACCTTTCTTATAACCAGCTACATTAACTGCTCTTACCACAATCTCTGGCAATGCGTTTCAGAGCTTAACTTTGGAGTGAAAAAATATTTCCTCCTATTGGTTTTAAAAGTATTTCCCTGTAACTACAAGGAGTGTCCCCTAGTTCTTGTAATTTTTGATGGAGTGAAAAATTGACCCACTTGTACCTGTTCTACTCCACTCAGGATTTTGTAGACTTCAATCATATCTCCCCTAAGCTGTCTAAAGAATAATTCAGTTCTTATTTCATAAAAGGAAATGGGAATGTGCCCTTATAATATAACCCTGGAAAAAATAATTTGACACAATATTCATCAGATAACAACTATAACTTTGTTTATGATGCACAGGAGTGATGCTTAAATGCAGCCCCAGCAGTGGGGAAATGAAGCTGATGACAGATGGACTTCTATGGTCTTTGCCCCATATATTGCAAGTTGAATTTATTTGATATACCGCAAATATAAAACCAAGCAGCAAATCTAAAAGCAGTTTACAATAAAAAAAATTAAAATTTAAAAGAAAAATGAAACAAAAAAATTAGGGTAAAAACAAAACAATCAATCAACAAAAAATAGTAAGTCATAACATGAAGAAAAACTACTGAGAACATGGGGAAAGAGGGAATCAGCAGATTACAAGACAGATCAGGACGAGCTGGAGTTAGCTTTGATGGCAGTTCCAGCACTGAGGCAATGTGGCTGTTGCTGGAAGGACTTCTACAGTCTATGTCCCATATATGGCAAGAAAGATCATATCATGAGAACAGGTCTTGCCTATCATGGGGGTTGGGGGGGAGAGAGGACATCTTATAGAGGAGCTTAGCAAGAAAAATGAATTACTAGATTGTTGGTTCAACATTGCCCTGATGATGAGTGTTGGGCAGACTAGATGGACTAGATCAGTGTTCTTCAACCACCGGTCCATGGACCAGTGCCGGTCCACAGAAATTTCCTTCCTGTCCACAGGGCCAGCACGTGCATCATGCCCAAAACTGTGTTCTTCAACCGCCGTTCCACGGTGCGATCGATGCGGCGTTATCTTTGAGCCAGCTCCCTCTTCCTCACTGATTCAGTGCACAAAGCCACGGGCAGTGGCTCCTACGGGCATCCTGCGCCTGAACTGGAAGCCTTTTCTTTGACATTGAAACGTCAGAGGGAAGGCTTCCAGATGAGGCAAGGGACATGCAAGGTGCAATTAGTACTATTATGGGGGCGGAGTCTGGGGTGGAGATTAGGTAGGGATGGGCGGGGTCTGGCCCACGACTTAGCTCTGTGTTCTTCAACCGCCTGTCCACGGACCGATGCCGGTTCACAGAATAATTCTTTTATTTCTGCCGGTCCATAGGTGTAAAAAGGTTGAAAAACACTGGACTAGATCACTGGTTCCCAACCTTGTCCTGGAGGACCACCAGGCCAATAAGGTTTTCAGGCTAGCCCTAATGAATATGCATGAGAGAGATTTGCATATAATGGAAGTGAGAGGCATGCAAATCTGCTCCATGCATATTCATTAGGGCTATCCTGAAAACTTGATTGGCCTGGTGGTCCTCCAGGACAGGGTTGGAAACCACTGGACTAAATAACTTTCATTATGGTAGAAAAAAATAGCCAACAACAGAGGGATAGGCTCTTCCTAGATAGAAAGAGGAAATTAGAAGATTCTCAGTAAAAAACTTTTGTAGTCTAGATTGAGTGCCATAAATACTTACAGCTGTGCAACAAGGATTTGGGAAGACAACACCCTCTGTACCGTATTGCAAAAAAGAAGGCAGAGAAATTGAAGCAGCAGTCAAATATAAATAGTTCCAGAGATATAAGAGATTAGAATACTGTGGGCAAAAATGAAGCCCTTTACATTACCAGATCTGGTATGCTGTCCTGGAAGTGGAGGAGATGAGAGCATTCCAAGCAGAACAAGGACCAAAGCTTGAGATCCCCAAAATTACTGGATTTGTGACCACTAGGAGGCATAAGGTAGTGGTAGTTGGCGATTCCCTTCTAAGGGGTACAGAATCATTCATCTGCAGACCAGACATGATGTCACGAGAGGTATGCTGTCTACCTGGTGCCAAAATCAAAGATGTTACGGAGAGCTTGCCGAGACTCATCAAGCCTGATGACTATCATCTGATGCTGCTCATCCACATTGGCACTTACGATACTGCCAGGTACCCCTGCGAACGTATCAAAAGTGACTTTGTGGTTCTGGGAGAGAAGGTGAAGCAGTCAAGTGCGCAGGTGGTATGCTCGTCCCTGTCGAGGGTAAAGGCCTGGGCAGAGAAGCTCACATCCTGGAGATTAATGCGTGGCTACATGAATGGTGTCGTCGAGAGCGTTTTGGCTTCCTGAACCATGGGATGATTTTCCAAGGGCTGCTGAGAAGGGATTGTGTGCATCTATCAAAGAGAAGAAGAAGTGTCTTTGCCGGCAGGCTGGCTAATCTACTGAAGAGGGCTTTAAACTAGAAGTGATGGGGCAGGGTGATTGATCAAAGCTCCCAGGTGAGTATAAGCCCTCAGATAAGTAAATCACTGAATACCTCTACACGATTGGGAAAATGGGGCAATGTCTGGAAAGCAATATGTACTAATGCTCGAAGTATGGGAAACAAGATTCTGTATCTGGAAGCTGTGATGGAAGAAGAGGGGTTGGATATAGTGGCGATCATAGAGACATGGTTCATGGAGAACCATGACTGGGATGTAGTTATACCGGGCTATAATCTGTTTAGGATAGACAGGGTAGGAAGAAAAGGAGGGGGGGAGTAGCGTTATATGTTAAAGATCATAGTAAAGCCACACAATTTCAGGATCTGCAGGGCAAGGAAGAGGCACTGTGGATCAATTTGGAAAGAGGGAATGGTGAATATATTTACATTGATGTGATATACAGACCTCCTTTACAGACGACGGAAGAAGTAGATAGAGATTTAATAGTAGACATTCAGAATATATCTAAAAAAAGGGGAAGTCAGGTGATTTTAACATGCCAGATGTTGATTGGGGTATCCCTATTGCGGGGTTTTCTAGAAGTAGGGAGATTCTGGATTCTCTACAAGGAGAAGTGTTCCAGCAGTTGGTAATGGAGCCCATGCGGGATGAGGTCATACTGGACTTAGTGCTTACAAACGGGGAAAGTGTTTCTGATGTTACAGTGGGTGATCATCTGGCATCCAGTGATTACTGCATATTAATATTAAGAGGTCTCACAAGAGTCTTATACAGGAGCATAGATACCTCCTTTTTTCACTGGCCATACCTCTACCTATGCACCCAAGCATTCTTCTAGTTTTTGCCATTGCCTTTTCAGCCTGTTTGGCCATCTTAAGATCATCACATACTATCACACCCAAGTGCCAGTTCTCTTTTGTGCACAAAGGTTCTTCACCCCCTAAACTAAACCTTAAGTTTTTATACCGCATCCTCTCCATAAAGATAGAGCTTGGCATGGTTTACAGGAACTTTAATATAAGGAAGGAAAAACAAATAAGAATTAGTAATAGGGCATGACCTTGCATTTCTTAGCAATAAATCTTAGCTGCCAAATTTCAGACCATTCTTCAAGCTTTGCTAGGTACTTTCTCATGTTTTACATACCATCAGGGGTGTCTAATCTATTGCAGATTTTGGAATCATCTGCATAGAGGCAAATCTTACCAGTCAGCCCTTCAGCAATATCGCTTACAAAAATATTAAAAAAAGAGGCCCCAAAAACACACCTTGAGGCACACCACTAGTAACATCTCTTTCCTCAGAGTAATCACTGTTGCCTTCCACTCAACCAGTTCCTGACCCAACCCATCACTTTCGGACCCATCCTGAGGGTACTCAGTTTATTTAGACATCTGTGTGGAACATTGTCAAAGACTTTGCTAGAATCTAAATACACCATATCTAGTGCACTCCCTCTATTCAATTCTCTGGTCAACCAGTCAAAGAAATTGATCAGATTTGTCTGACAAGACCTGCCTCAAGTGAATCTATGTTGCATCGCGGTCCTATAATCCACTGGATTCCAGAAACATCTCTATTCTTTGTCTAAAAAGTGTTTCCATTAATTTACTTACCACAGAAGTCAGACTTACCAGCCTGAGGTTCCCTACTTCTGCCTTACTTCCACTTTTGTGGAAAGGGACCACACCTGCCCTTGTCCAATCCTCCCAGAAGAAGTCCAGAACCAGCAATCTTGAGATACAGGAGCCTGAATGCAAAAGAAGGGTATAACAAACATAGCAGCCCCAATGAAAGCCTGGCATTTCGCTGCAGGAGAAAGAAGTCAGGTTGGCGTGGGAGATGAGCTCCGCCTCCTGACACCCACTGCGGCGTCCACTTTAAACTTTTCTGCCTCTTCAGGGCATCTCCACTGTTACCGGGAGCTGCCCCAACGAAAGCCTGGCATTCCACTGCAGGAGAACGAAGTCGGGTCGGCGTGGGAGACGAGCTCCGCCTCTTGACACACCCTGCGGCATCCACTTTAAACTTTTCTGCCTCATCAGGGCAGCTCCACTGCTACCGGGAGCTGCCCCAATGATAGCCCAATCAATGTTAACAGAACCCAAAGCAATTAGGACATATGCCAACAATAAAAGGAAAAAAGTCCCAATAGTGTCACTGAGAGACAGAATGTGGGGGGCAGCATCGGAGCTAACAAACCTAAAAAAAACTAGAAATCTCAGTGTGGATTGTGAAATCAAATAAACAATGAATCGTTCAATATTACAATCCTTGTGAGGGCACCCGCCCAACACACCATACCATCATGGAAACCTCATTGTATAATCAATCATCAGTGTAAAAAGTGTAAAACACCAGTGATACTCAAATTAATAATAATAACAATAGCTCCAATGATGCCCCAACACAGGAACTGCACAAACATGAAAAAAAATCACTTATCTTAATCGGGGCTCAGTGTGAGATGTCAGAACTCCCAGAATGAAGCGGGGCAGACAAGCCCAACGGGAACTGCATGCGACAAAAAACAAGACAGCTGCTTCAGAATAAAGGTTCAACTGAGATTCAGTTTCGGAGAATTATCCTTCATCATGAACCATTAGATTAGCAAGCACAAGAGCACAGCATCAGAACGCAGGGAGAAGCACCCAGCAGCAGGCAGTTGAGAAATTAAACTGAGTGCTTACGATAGCCCGGCATTCCGCCACAGTAGAAAGAAGTCAGGTCGGCGTGGGAGACGAGCTCTGCCTCCTGACACCCCTTGCGGCGTCTACTTTAAACTTTTCTATTTCTTCAGACCCCCAGACTTATCCATTCAACTCCTTACCCACCACACTAGCATACCTCCTCAAACTCAAACCCCAGCCACCCCCTGCGGCACCAAGTTTAAATAATTTGGCCTCCTCAGGCCCCCCCAGACTCATCCATTCAACCTCTTACCCACCATACTAATATACCTCCTCAAACTCCTGCTAACCCTCTTTCTCACACTTCTTCCCCCCAAACAAAGAAAATAAAACAAACAAACAAATATATATATATGTATACATAAATATAAAAAAATAATTAAAAAAAAGTAACCCAAGACGGTAATATAAATTTACTACCTTCTCCACCTTCAGACCCCAAAACGAAATCCCCACTCAATCAAATTCTCCCGATACTATGCCTTACCAGTCTCGCAACAATAAACAACACTCCTCTCAGCAGCAATGCTCACCCATGAAATGCCAAGAAAATTACCAAAATGCTATCCCGATAATCTGGAACAAAAAACAAAAGACAGCAAAAACAGCCTCTCCTCAAACCCCACAGCAATCTGCAACCAATAAAACTAACAACTGAACTGAAAAATAGAAAAACCTTCATCTCCATCCCATGCATGTACGTCAACGCTAGATCGGTGATGAATAAATTATTCCTCTTAAACGATGTAATCTAACAATCCGGCTCTACTTTTCATCACTGAAACATGGCTAAAGGACCCAGATGGCCCAGAACTCCCACACCTCTACCCACAAGGATACAACATACTTCAATTTCCCAGGAAACACAAGTGAGGTGGCAGCCTAGCAATAATATACAAATGCTCATATACCATCACTGAATTAGACTCGGCTGCCCACCCAGATCTAGAACATATCGTCTGCAAACTGGAAGACAAGCCCACCTCCACACTCAACAACACTGGAATTCTTCTGATCTATAGACCCCCCCAACTCTCAATCAAGCTCTATCCTCAAAATGACAGAACTAATAACCAACCTGACATGCCAACACACGAAACTGACTATACTCGGCGATACCAACCTCCCTCTTGAATCCACGGAGAACAAAGATAGCCATAAGCTCAAAACACTATTTGACTGCAAAATCACTGTAATGCCTTCAGGACCCACACACGAAAAAGGTCACACCTTAGATATACTTGCAACCACTCCAGCCTATCTCACTACAGACATCAAATGGTCCCCTGTACAATGGACCGACCATTACCTCCTAAACTGTCACCTAAACCTTTCTACGGAGAACCGAAGTGATAAAGCCACCAGTAAAGAAAAATTAGTTCAAGGAAGGTCACAACCAAACCTCTTCTGGAACATAGTATCAAATCCCTAATTACCCCTTCTAACTGCACTACAACAATGCTAGCAAGCTGGAACCATACCATAACCAACACTCTAGACATCCTTACCCCCCTCCACTCCCGAAAAATAAAGCAACATCAAACTTCCCCCCCGGTTCACCAAATCACTGAGAACAAACAAACAACTATGCAGACGACTGGAAAGGAAATGGAGAAAAAGCGGAACGCAAGAACACAGAATACTTTGGTGCAAAGCAGTACATAAATACAAACTCAACTTATCGGAGGCCAAAAAAAACTATTACGCCTCCAAACTAGGCACCCAAAGATTGAACACAAAAAATTTATTCCTCCTGGTACGACAGCTCATTACCCCACTGAACCAAGACTCCATGGGTCACCCCAACAAAATTACTGCACAAGAACTAGCAGAATTATTTTTACATAAAATCAAGACAGTTCAATCCGATGTAGACAAAGCGATTACCACGGAACATCGTTCTCTTGACACTCCAAGACATTCCACAGAACCTACAAATGCAGACCAAATCTGTATTTCATTCTCCGGCTTGTCCATCTCAGAAACAACAAAACTACTATCCAAACTGTCAGCACGTCGCAGTCCCCTAAACAACTACTCCACCTACCTCCTTGCAACCGCGCCCAAGGAAATCATCATCTCGATCACCAAACATAGTAACATAGTAGATGACGGCAGATAAAGACCTGAATGGTCTATCCAGTCTGCCCAACCTGATTCAATTTAAATTTATTTTAATTTTTTCTTCTTAGAATCCAAAGCTTTACCCGGTACTGTGCTTGAGTTCCAACTGCCAAAATCTCTGTTAAGACTTACTCCAGCCCATCTACACCCTCCCAGCCATTGAAGCCCTCCCCAGTCCATCCTCCTCCAAACGGCCATTTACAGACACAGACCGTGCAAGTCTGCCCAGTACTGGCCTTAGTTCAATATTTAATATTATTTTCTGATTTTAAATCCTCTGTGTTCATCCCATGCTTCTTTGAACCTTCTCAATACCTCCCTAAACCAAGGCCAATTACCAGAAACAATGGTGAAAAACAACATTTACTCCCAAATCAAAAAATCCAAAGGCATGACCTCCAACTACAGACCCATCGCTATACCTATTCTAACAAAAATCATCGAGACCCACGTTAAGTAAACCACTTGCAATCTACATCATTCATGTCTCCACCTGACCCAATTCGGATTCCATCAAAAACACAGCACTGAACTTCTCATCCTCACTTTAATCACAAAAACCAAACAACTACTTAGTATGGGACATCAGGCAATACTCTTGCAATTTGACATTTCAGCTGCCTTTGACTCCGTGGATCATCACCTATTAACAAAACTGTCAGAAATTGGTATAACTGGAACAGTGCTAAAATAGTTCTGACTTCCTACAAAACAGGGAATACATCGTTAAAAAGAACGAAGAGATCTCCAAACTCTGGAAGGCCTTTTGTGGGGTGCCTCAAGGTACTCCACTTTCCCCCATCCTGTTTAACCTTTTCATGAGTTCCCTTGGAAACATCAAATTCAATGATGAAAGCATAATGTGCTACGCAGAAGACATTCTGCTCCTCATCTCCACAACCAACCAGTCAGATGTCACCAAAGTATCAATCAATATTGAAAGAATCCAAAATTGGGCAACAATCAACAAGCTAAAACTAAACCAAAACAAAACCTTATATTTCCACACAGCCCAACAGACAGCACCGACAAGCATCACTCTCGGAACGGGCCAAACCCTCACTGTCGATAAAACCTTCAAAATCCTAGGCTGTATTCTTGACTCCACACTAACCATGGAAGCCCAAATCTCTAATATTTGGAAAAAGTCCCTCTTCACCATGAGGCAACTAAGACTCTTCAGGCTGTACTTTCAACATCACTTTGCTCTGATTGTACAGTCGATGATCCTAACACAACTGGACTACTGTAACTCTGCTTAAATGGGTATCAACAGCGCACTGACCCACAAAATGCAACTCATACAAAACACAGCTGTAAGATATTTTCAACCTGAAAAAATACGACTCGATATCAGCCTTCATCAGGCAACTACACTGGCTACCCATCCCATCATGAATAAAATTTAAAACTTCATGCATTATAATACCAAATAATTCACGGAAACTCAGCAGCTCCACTCATCCAACTCTTCTCAAAAGCATGGTCTACCTCCCACAGAATCCTTAACAGGATACTACTGAACCTCCCTTCAACAAAGAATCTCCAATATAAGCAAATCTTTCACTCCATGCTCACCTTCCTTGGAGTGAAAACCTGGAATGACCAGAACAGAACCCAACTACACCACATTATGGAAAAAAAATGAAAACTAGCCTCTTTGACACTTAAACTTCTCAGATCTTCCCTTGCCCCATATTTCCCCTTTTCTCCTTCCCTGCTCTCTTCTTTTTGTAAGTTGCCTTGAGCCTGCTTAGGTTAAGTGCAACGAAGAAATAGAAGATTAGATTAGATTAGATACAGGACTCTAATTTTTGTGCAAGTCACTGAGCAAGCACAAAATAAAAATGGTGAACTTGAATTCCAAGAGACAAAAATTATAGCAGGAGTAACCAAAAAATTACTTCTTCGATACCATGAGTGAGAGAAACTGATAAAACCCATAAACTGTTCTATTCAAAAGGGAAAAAAAAATACTGTTTCTTAAGCGGGGAAATCTTGCTTCTGCAAATAGAGCCCGTGCTTTTTTTTATTTATTCATTTTGCTCCCTCCAGATCCAAAATAGTACCCTCAGTCTCATCTTTGATCTCACATGCAAACTACTGCTAGATTTCTGAAAAACAGCCCTGAAAGCTCAAACTCACAAAGCCACTTAAAGATCAGAATTCTAAATGAAAAGCAGAGACCAGAAAGGCATGGAACAGTCAATATTGAAGAAAGAAATTGCTGCCCAAACCATGAGTAGGAAGAATCATTCAAAATTACATTCCTATCAGTTAAAGTAACATACAGCTCATTCACACCACAATAGAAACTAAAGAAAAAAGTGTGCTTGCTGTTTCTGAAGATCAAACCTGAAGTCCACAGAGAGAAAAGGTGATGGTGATGCGGTGAGGGAGTGGGAGGAAAGGGACTCGGAACCTCTGAGCATTGCTCTCCAGCTCAATCCATATGCAGTTTATTTATTAGACGCCAGTTTCTTAACTGGCCAAGGAGAGAGCCTCAGATAACATCATCCTCAAACCGAGAACACCTCAACCCCAGGGAAAGGGGAAGTAAGAGGAAAAAGAAAGATTTGTAAATGGTCTAGGGAATACTTTGTTGTGTCCTTTTAATCAGGTTTATTTTGTATGCTGAGAAGAAATTGAACTTAACCAGTTTAAGCAGTTCCAGAGCTGAGTAAGCCCTTTTAGCCCAAAAATTGCATGGTATACAGTTACCATCTGCTGGAGACAGAGAATACTGACATTCAATGGCTGCATAGTGACTCACACAGAACTACTTTGCGTCTCTGTCTCCATCCACTGGATGACAAATTTAACCCACTTGGTTCTAGACCGGTCTGGTCTGGATGCTAAGAAATAGTAAACATCATTTGGCCTCTTTCCTGCTGGTCAAAATGACTCTAGCTCTTCTGAATCTTTCTGACTGCAATGCCAACCTTGTAAACACACTTTAGAACAAAAACAAGGATACCTTTCATTTCCCTAACATTAATTTATATGTTTTTTATACATTGCTCAAATAATTTATCTGATACAACAGAAATATCTATAAGGCAGTGTGCTCCCACACTAGACTTCAGTCCTTTGTAAAAAGACATGCAATAGGGCTGCCAACCACACATGCTATAACCCAAAACACCGAGTTACACCTAGCATTCTTCATGATTAATGCTACTCAAGACTAAGGAAAGGGGAGTGGGGTGTGTGGAATTATCAAGATGGGATACTCTTAAATCAGGTTATTTTAGCATGACTTGTGAATTAACCCAACTTAAGTAGCACACACTGAGAGCTTTGTGTCATGTGTGGGGAAGGTTAAGTGGAAATTAGAATCATCACAATTTTGTTTATTTAAAAATTTATATACCGCATGCAACTATGCGGTTTCCATATCACATACATAAAATCTTGTTTCCCTACAATCACCACATATAATACAGACGTGTCTAAACATCATTAATCGTCCCTGTTATAAACAGGGATAGAACGCAAATTCAATCAATTCAATAAACTGTTTATAAAAATGCTCTATTATACAATATGTCCATAAAACGAGATTGTTTTCCAAGAAAACATAACTCATTATAAATGAACGTAATCAGTTACACAAAAAAAGTTTTATTTTATTTTTCTTTCCAGCTTATGATTTATCTTTAATCTTATCTATTGTTTTGCCTTTTGTCTTTGTTTTGTTCTATTTCTATCATTTAAATTTCTCCAGAATTCTACTGTTCAACGACTCCCCCTTCTGCTTCTATTCCTTTCTCTCCTCTCTTCTACCTTCCAAAGTATTTAGATCAATGCTGTCTTGTTAAAATGTTTATTTTATTTTTATTTTTCCTCTAACTCTACTTTTCACTTCTCTATTACCCTCCAGGTACTTTAGTTAGATTGTGAGCCTTCGGGACAGTAAGGGAATTTTTCAAGTACCTTTCTTATTTCTAATCTTAGTGTATATTTTCTGTAAACCGCTTAGAACCTAACGGATGTAGCGGTATATAAGAAATAAATTACATTACATTACATTTACATTACATGTGAAAACAGCATCATTCTTGTGTCATACTATACGTGTGTTCCACCCCTGATGTAAAATTTCATTCATTCACTATACTTGGGATACATATTCAAAATATATATAAACTTCACAATTCCCAAGTCAGAAAAATATATTTATAATGGTATGATTATATATTAGCAATTCTCATCAATCTCCCAGTCCTCAGCAACACCGCTCACTGCTCAAATGATTTTTTTTTAAAAATTATTTATTTATTTATTTTCAAAATTTTTTTACCAAGTACAACTTGTACAGAAAGCGTATTTAACCAATAACTTTTACAATATCAAAGTGTGAAACATCCAAACTTTAAAAAGAAAAAAAAAGAAAGAATATAACAAAATGGTCAAATAGTTCAAGTTCTCTATATAATAATAATAATAACTTTATTCTTATATACCGCCAACAATCTTGCGACTTCTAGGCGGTTTACAATAAAGAGAAACTGTACAGACAGCGAATTACAGAGTATAGCAGTGTACATCTGATTATAACAACATTAATCGTGATAACAACAGTTCGTATGCTGCAGGGCCATGCGGCTTACAAAGAATTAGAAAAATTCCATAAATTGAATGGAGTATTCATAGTTAGTGATTAGGGGTTAACAGTTTACAAGTTCGGTTTTGGGATGGTATTACGAAGGGGGGCTATTGTCCTGGTTCGTTCCCTAGGTATTTCGAGAACAGGTAAGTTTTTAGGTGTTTCCTAAATTCTCCATATTTGTGTGTGTAATTAGTTTTTCTAAGTCTTTGCCCCATAAGGCTGCTTGATACGATAGAAGTTGTTGATGGTATCTCTTATATTTGCATATTTGCTGGTGGGGAGACGAATTTCAGGTGTGTTCTTCTCTCATGTCTGTTGGTTGGGAATGAGAAGAGGTCTGTTATGTATTTAGGGGCTAGACCATGTAATACCTTGAAGCAGAGACATCCCAGCTTGAACTTCGTTCGTGCCTCCATTGGCAGCCAGTGCAGGAGTCGGTAGGAAGGGGTTATGTGATCAGACTTCTTCAGCCCGAAAATCAGCCTGACTGCTGCGTTTTGTATTAGTTGTCTGCATTTGCTTCTGGGAGATTGCCAGATGGGTAATGTTGCAATAATCAAGGTGGTTTAGTATTAGGGATTGTACTAGAATTCTGAAAGCTGAAGCGTTGAAGTATGCTCTAATGGACCTAAGTTTCCAGAGAGTGAAAAACCCTTTTTTGATTAGGGAGTCCACATGGTCTTTCATAGTTAGACCTTGGTCTAGTATTACCCCCAGAACCTTCATCGTTGGTTGAATGGGGTAGTTAAGATTGTTAATGCGTAATGATTTTGTCGTATTATGTGCATATGGTGAGGCTATAAAGAATTTAGTTTTGTCTGAATTGAGCTTCAGTTTGAATTCTGTGGTCCATTGTTCCATCAGGTTTAGCGCT
Organism: Geotrypetes seraphini; assembly: GCF_902459505.1. NCBI lineage: Eukaryota > Metazoa > Chordata > Amphibia > Gymnophiona > Dermophiidae > Geotrypetes > Geotrypetes seraphini. The sequence continues at coordinate 16,389,328 of NC_047088.1, forward strand.
TCTGTTGTTATGGGGGTGATTTCGGAGGGAGACTCATTAAACGGGATAATGATTGTGAAGTCATCTGCATAACTGAATACTTTTATACCTCGCTGGGCCAGATGCATGCCTAGTGAAGATATATAGACGTTGAAGAGTAGTGGGGATAGTGGGGACCCCTGTGGAACGCCTGATGGGTTTCTCCATATTTTAGAGAGGTTGCAGTTGAAGCGTACTTGATAGGTGCGGGTCGTAAGGAATCCTCGGAACCAGTCAAGTACCTCACCTCCGATGCCGATTGCGTCTAGACATTGTACCTATATAGGTATAAGAGGTTCTTAGAGGTGAATCAGGGAGGCTGCCTTAGACCCCAGCAGCACCTTCAAATGAGGCCAGGCTGTGGAAACCAGAAGATCTCTGATTTTCTTCTGAAGTTTCTGTCTGTGTAGCTCGGGAAGAAACTCATGGCCCCACAGGGTATCGAAGAGAAGGTCCAGATACTCCAACATCTGTGACAGCTACAACTGGCTCATCTTTAAGTTGACAATCCAACCCAAGCATTGTAGAAGAGACACCATCATCTCCACTGCTCACTTGCCGAGGAGTCCAGATCAACCAAACGTCCAAGTAAGGATAGATTTGGACACCTTGCCTGATGAGAAAAGCCAAAACTACCATCACCTTGATGAATTTGTGGGGCGTTGTTATGAGCCCTAAGAGAAGAGCTATGAATTGTAAATGCTGTTGCAGAACATGGAAACTCAGAAACCTGTGATGCTCTGGGTAGATTGAAATATGGAGGTAAGCCTCCATGAGATCCAAAGACATCAGAAACTCTCCAGGAGAGACAGCAGCTATGACAGTGCGCACGGTTTCTGTTCGGAAATTAGGAATCTGCAAGAAGTGATTGACCAACTTGAGAACCAGAATGGGTCTCCAGTTATCTGAGCCTTTCTCTGGCACGATGAAGTATAAGGAGTATCTACCTAAGCCATACATATAGTTGACAGTTTACGGGCTAAAGAGTCCATCCCAACTGATTTACAACAAAACTGAGGGGTTTTGAGGCAGAAATCAAACTTTGAAAAAAAGATCAATTAAAATCAAAGATGGCCACTAGAAGCGAATTCATGCCGAAAATCCAAAAATAAAAAATAGCGATTTGGGGTTTGGGGAGGTGAGAGACCTGAACCCTACCCTCAGAAACTCTGAAAAAATTAGTTTTACTGAGTTCCATAGACCACCCTCAAAGCTTCCATGGGAAATAATGGAGGTGTACTTACAATCTGAAGTGCCTGCCTATCATGTCTGCAGCTGAATAGAGGAAAAAGATTTTCTGCCTCAGAAACTGCTCCAAATGAGCAAACATGAAGATTTTTGGACTGCCTGTCGAACAGACTCAGACTGTAATCACTGCCCCTCTACGGAACCTCTATTGCAAATGGGAGTGGGAAATGCAGCCTGCACCCTGAAATCCAGAAGGACTTTTACTCAGGACATATACCTGTATAGCCTACGCATAAACCCCCAGGGACAGAGAGCAAATGAGCTCCCAAGGGAATGGACCCAGAGTCTGAAAAGGGTGGCACACAACAGGCTGGCTTCATAGGTCCACCAAAGTTTTGCTGGGAAGCAGCAGTCCGTCTCCGTGGGTCCAGAGAAGAACGACTAAAATGATTAAGGGGCTGGAGGAGTTGCTGTACAATGAGAATTAGAAACTGGGCCTCTTATCCTTTGAAAAGAGGAGACAGACGGGACATGATCGAAACATTCAAGATAAAGACAGGTTGTTCACCCTCTCCAAGGTAGAGAGAACGAGAGGGCACTCTCTAAAGTTAAAAGAGGATAGATTCCAAACGAACGTAAGGAAGTTCTTCTTCACCCAGACAGTGGTAGAAATCTGGAATACTCTTCTGGAGTATGTTATAGGGGAAACACCCTCCAGGGATTCAAGACAAAGTTAGCCAAGTTCCTGCTGAACCAGAACGTACGCAGGTAAAGCTAGACTCAGTTAGGGCACTGATCTTTGACCTAAGGGTCACGGTGGGAGTGGACTGCTGGGCATGATAGACCACTGGTCTGACCCAATAGCGGCAATTCTTATGTTCTTTCCTCTGGCAGATACTGCATGGGGTCTCATGGCACTGAAGCCACCAAGAAAAACTAACTTTAAGTGAAGAAATAAGAAAAAGATGCACAGCATCTAAATGGATTGCTTGCAGAAATTGAAAACTATAGGTGGCTCTAACTCTCTAAGGTAGAAGGAGTACATGCTCAGAAAAGTGTTTGGATTTCTTAAACTCCCTGATTGTGGGAAGGGATTGAACAACTAGAATATGAAATCCGGAAGGGACATAACAGGCGGCTTGATGTTAAAAAATCAATAGCTCTAAGTAGTTCATTGTCAATGCTAATTAATAAAATATTTCTCACTATTTTAATGGCCATATCTGATTTTTTGGAATTTAAAATCCAAAATGCTATATACTGTGCAGCAAGGTCAATTAGGAAACAAAGTCAAGCATTATTGATCATTTCTAAAACTGAGTTATCATTCAACAGCAATTCAATTTGTTGGGAGGAAAAAAAAAGATTTTCTTTTTTTCATATTAACTATCAACAGAATGCTACATTTCCTTGACTCAGTATTATTGTTTTAAAAGCTTCTGGCACCAATGGTGTTATATAATTTTAACGTATTTATTACATAATATGAGTAGGGAAGTACATCTATATATTCCTATGCATATAACCACCAAATAGGTATAAACAGAACTACAAGTACACTTCAGTAACTTTCAAACAGTCTGCACCAAGATTCTGTACAGGTCTCTTTTTCAGGCTATTTTTCTTTTTTTTAATCTGAGTTTGAAATTCTGCAAATGAGTAAGAAGCATAGTGTCTTACTACTGAAAAGGCCAAAGTAAAATAAGGCAGGAAGCACTGATTAAGCTTTATGTCATAGAACAACTTCAATCTACAGGTGAAAAAGTTTGCAGTCTTGATAGGAAGAATCTCTGGTTTCAATTACTCTGAACTGTACATAAGTCTTGGTGAAAGTGAGACATGAAAGACCCAAAGCAATACATGCATATCACCAATATCATAATTGAAAGAAAAGATGAAGGCTGACATGGAACAAATACTTCTTCCAGGAAAGTGATCCACTGGCTTATCTATACTTTCTTATTATGTAAAGCACCTTCTGTAATCTGACACAAAGTTCTGAATCAAGCTCAAAACAGAGAGACAAGTAGTTTTCTTCCACCAGAACGTTTTGCATGTATTTTAAAACTCACTTTCTTCTGTTTTTACATCAGGAGTGCTGTTTGAAATTTCTTCAGTATTTCCATCACCACCTCCTCTAGACCTAGAATTCCAGACTTTGATCACTTCAACATCATTATCACTACCACTTTCACTGGAATCAGAATCTCTCTTCCTTTTTTTCCCTTTGGAGTTTTTTTTCCTGAAAATAAAGCAAAATATTTCCCTAATGTTCTGGCCAAGATGAGAAAGAAGGCAATGCCACAAAGAATACTGAAATCAAAAATAGAACTTGCCTAGCTTATAGATATTAAATAATCCATAAAATTACAAAATCTAGACAAACATTAGCATTCTAAATAGCAGTTTACCCTGAGAGAGAGACTGACTGTGTGTATGTCTCTGTGTTTAAATATAACTCCAGATAATGAAAGATTAGGTTCTTACCCCAATAATTTTGTTTCTCTTAATATATACAGGAGTCCATACGTTAGCTGTTGATTCCCATTAGCCACAAATCTGCAGAAGGGTGTTACTGTAAGATTTTGAACTCCTCCTCTTCTGCAATGGAGAATAGCTCCCTCTTCAGTTGGTACCAAAGCAATCAAAATCCACTAAAACAGGAGGAGGAGCACAGGGAGCTCAGCAACAAGCATATTCTGATCTGCTCTGTAACTTATGAAATAGAACAATGATCAATAAACATTTAACTAGCAAACACTGAACAATAAATTACATACATGAGTAAATAGGAGCCAACCTGCAAAGTGCAACTAGTAGGGGCTAGAGCAGTGTTCTTCCTGGAGTATTCTGCCTGGAGTATCAGTTGCCTCATCTTAAAGAAGAATTTTTTCACTAGAGAGATGATGTGTGTTGAAGGTTAAGTCTGAGTCTAGTGTAACTCCAAGTACTTTGGAGGAATTTTCTATTTTTAGTCTCTCTCCTGTGGACAGTTCTAGCTCTGTGCTAGGTAGAGAGTTAAAGTCTCCAAACCATAATATTCCTGTCTTTGATATAGAATAATAGAAACATGATGGCAGATAAAGACCAAATAGCCCATCTAGTCTGCCCATCCGCAATAACCATTATCTCTTTCTTTCTCTGAGAGATCACATGTGCCTATCCCAGGTCCTTTTGAATTCAGACAAAGTCTCTGTCTCCACCACCTCTTCCGGGAGACAGTTCCAAGCATCTACCACCCTTTCTGTTAAAAAGTATTTCCTTAGATTACTCCGGAGCCTATCACCTCTTAACTTCATCCTATGCCCTCTCATTGCCGTTTCCTTTCCAATGAAAGAGACTCAACTCATGCGCATTTATATTACATAGGTATCTAAACGTCTCTTATCATATCTCCCCTCTCCCACCTTTCCTTCAAAGCATACAGATTGAGATCATTAAGTCTGTCCCCATATCCCTTATGGCAAAGACCACGTACCATTTTAGTAGCCTTCCTCTGGACCGACTCCATCCTTTTTATATCTTTTTTAAGGTGTGGCCTCCAGAATTGTACACAATATTCTAAATGAGGTCTCACCAAAGTCTTATACAGGGGCATCAATATCTCCTTTTTCCTACTGGCCATAACTCTCCCTATGCAACCTAGCATCCTTCTAGCTTTTGCCGTCACCTTTTCAATCTGTTTAGCTACCATAAGATCATCACATACAATCACACCCAAGTCCTGTTCTTCCGTCGTGCACATAAGTTCTTCATCCCCTAAACTGTACCGTTCCCTCTGGTTTTTGCAGCCCAAATGCATGACCTTGCATTTCTTAGCATTAAATTTTAGCTGCCAGATTTCAGACCATTCTTCAAGCTTCGCTAGGTATTTCTTCCTGTTACTCACACCATCCGGCATTTCTACTCTATTGCACATTTTGGTATTATCCGTAAAGAAGCAAATCTTACCAGACAACCCTTCAGCAATATAATTTATAAAAATGTTAAAAAGAACAGGCCCAAGAAGAGAACCTTGAGGCATACCACTGGTAACATCCCTTTCTTCAGAGCGATCTCCACTGATCACTACCCTCTGTCGCCTTCCACTCAACCAGTTCCTGACCCAGCCCATCATTTTGTTTGAGGAAGTTTCTCATCGCCCATGCACTTGGGTCGTCAATAGTATTTTTCAAGTAATTTAAGGTATCAAAGGATTTTTTTGGCCATACAAAGAATGAAGATTTCATCTGTGTAAGAGAGGATGTGATCCTGGGTTGAGGGCAGATGATTTCCCAGAGCTCTCAAATAGATGTTAAACAGCACAGGTGATAGTGAAGAGCCTTGTGGAACACCACATTTGGCCTTCCGTTGCTGGGATTTCTTGTCTTTCCAAACTTCAAATATTCTGTTTTTTAAGAATTGTGAAAACTATTGTAGAACCACACCTTGTACTCCAAGTTCATTTAATCTGATATGTAAGAATGAGTAGTCTATTGCATTGAAAGCTTCTGAGATGTCAAAACTGTAGTAGTATAGAGTAGATGACTTGCCTTTGCTGAGTTAGTATTTTACTTGAGATGTTAAAGTAACAGGAACTCGATGCTGTGCCTTGGCCTGAAGCCATTTTGTGATTTGTAGAATCTATCTGATTGACTTACGAATTTAGTTGGTTGCATACTAACACAGAATTCTAGTAGTCTGGCAGGCCATGGAATTCCCGCTACAGGCCTGAAATGTCTACTTTAGTCAGTCGAGGTTTGCGGCTTTAGGTATGGGTGCCAACGCTATAGCTGATATTGTTTTGAGATAGAGCCCAATTTCTAAGCATGTGTTTACTAGGTTTGTCAACCATAACAGAAAATTAAGGGGGGGGGAGGCATAAGTTAGCAAGCAAGCTGGGCATATATCTAAGTAACAATACTTTTTGGATATTCTCTTCAGCCAGCTTAAGATCTCTTGTGTGTTTATGTTTATTATCATTTACTATACCGCATCACCATATTGCAGACATCAGCAGTTTACATTCTAAATTATATCAAATACAGACCTCAGCAGTTTACATTATGAATTATATTAAATAATAATAATTAGAACTTTGTACAAATAAGAGAAAAAAGAGCAATCTTGAGTTCAAATTGAAAGAAAGAGAGGAGAATAAGAGAAGAAAGAGAATCAGAGTATAGGGAAAAATAAATAGATAAAATATTAATGAGATTTTCTCATAAACTGGACAAATCAATCAATCAATCAATGACAAAAACAAGTATAAAAAGAAAGAAAAATAACGGGTGTGCTGACTGAGGTGAATTTTGACCAGCATCTGTCAGCTGGAATCCCTTTGGTCTCGTATTTGGCAGGGTATAGATCTATATTATCTTCTGGGTTGTGTGTGAATGATGTCTTCAAGGTTCTGATTTTTTTCTTGAAAATAATGTGCCAGATTTTCTGTATCTGGTTGTTGTGAGGTTGGACCTTCTGTTGTATCTTTGGTGGATATCAGTGAGTTGTAGATGCTAAAGAGACATTTGGAGGAATTTTTAGATTGGGCAATCAGATTATTATGATTTTTATTTGCTTTGGTTACTGCTAGTTTGTATGGTTTTATTTCTTTCCTCTAGTTAATGTAGTATTCTAGTCTTTGCTCTTTTCTCCAGATCCTTTAGCTATTCTGTGAACCATGGATTATTTTTCAGTTTCAGTTTTCTTGCTTTTATTGGTACAGTTCTATCTAGAACTGTGTTTATGAGATATGAACAGTCTGTAATGCCTTCCAAAATTCCTCTGTGGGAATTTTACCATGTTTTTAAATGTATTTTGCTTCTTTAGTTGCCTGTATCGTTGTTCCAGGTATTTTTAAAAATTCAGGAGATGATGATCTGTCCAAATAACTGGCTCCCACTCTACGTAGTCAATCAGCTTGTGATTTGGTCTATTTGTTGAATGTGAGATGAAATTTAGACTGTATCCGCTTGTGAGGGACCTGTGGGGAACTGATGAGTTCTAGTTGTTCCATTAAGCTTTTTAGCAGATGTGCACCTTTGAATTATCTTGTACTTCTAAATGTATTTTTAGGTCTCCTATGACTACCAGTTAGGGTTGTTTGTGGTGTAGTGAGAGATCAGGTTAGTGATTTTATCTTCTACCGTGTTTCAGTTACCTGATGATCTATATATTAATAGCAGTTTTGTGTCTTTCTCTCCTTGTTTGTTTAGGTTGCAGCCCATGTATTCCAAATCCATGGTCATTTCAGCTGTCTAGTTTTCATAAAGAAAATAATATGTACATTAGAAGGAGGCCCCCTCCTCTTCTGTTTTTTCTGGGTGAATGGATTATTTTGTACCTAGGTAGGCAAAGATCAGTAAGCACTGGAGAATCGTCATTGTGTATCCACATATCTCCAATACATATTATCCCTGCTTGGCTATCTATCAGGTCCTTTATTAAGGTCTTGTTGCAGGACTGAGCGTGCATTCATGTACATACACTCAATTAGTACATAATCTTCTTCTGGTAATGATTCTGAAGTTTATATAATTTGTTTTAGGTTCTTACAATCTCTGCTCTTGTATTGGTGGAGTATTATGGATTTCATCTTCCTATTTCCTACAATCACATCTGGGACCCCTAGTATATCCATTCCTGATAGTATCAGGTCTAGCTAGGGTTCTTGACTCGAGTCGATGCTATTTTTGTTTTTAAATCTGCGTGCTCTATTGAAGGATATTTTATTGTTTGTCAGAATGGCATAAGTCAGATTGTAGTTATTTTAGTAGGCTCCATCAGTAATAGTAGATACAGTAGTCCCAAGACGGGCACTAGAAACGTCTGAGGCAGAAATCAGGCAAATCAAAAGTCTAAACAGGGTGGGCCATACAGATTCCTGTGTATATTAACAGAAACAAGATTTTCCAAGTAAGACCCTAATCTTTCATTCTGTTACATATACACATATACCGTATGTTAGCTGACATACTAAAGCAGTGGCAGATGTCTAGGGAGGGACAGCTGAGCCTGACCACAGAACAGAGATCCCAAAAGTGGCATCCTCTTGAGCCAAGATATCCACTCTGTAGAACCTCATGAAAGTGTGAAGAGTAGCCTAAGTAGTTGCTCTACAAATGTTGTCAGATGAAAGCCTGGGACACTGCCCAGGAAATGCAAAACCTCTTGTTGAATATACTGTGATAGAGATAGGGGGCTGTTTCCGGCAGGCAACGTAGGAAGATGAAATTGCAATGCAAATCCATCTGGCAATGGCGGCCTTGGAAGCTGGTTTGCCTGTCTCGAGTGGCTGGTCAGCACAAAAAGATTATCAGAAAGTCTGGAATCATTAGTCTTCTCCAGATAGATAAGTAGGCTACTGTGCACATCCAGCCTCTGCAAAAGTCTGTCATGTTTCACTGAATCCGTAGGGTGAAAGGCAGGTAAACTAATCTCCTGATTGACACGGAAGGCAGAAACTGCTATCCACAGAGAAATACCTGAATCTGTAAAATAGAGAAAGGGTTCCCTACATGAAAGGGTCTTTAATGAGATCTTTCTTACCATGGCAACCAAAAAAACACTGTCTTAACCATAAGATCCAACAGGAAAGCTTTTATCTGAGGTTCATAAAGACCACAAGACAGGCCCTTCAGGCCCACATTCAGATTCCAAGATAGGGGGTCGCAAACTAAGAGCCCCACTCAAAAAACAGTGACGTTTGAGTGAGATGCTGGAGACTGCAAGCCTCTCTGATCCCTAAAATATGAGACTGGCTGCCTGCACCTTGAGAGACGAAACCACCAGGCCCTCTTCAAGACTGGCTCACTGGGTTGAAGAGGGCCCTATGAGGCTCCACTTGCTCTTTCGCACACCATAACTGGAAGGTCTTCCAGGTCATAGTGTAAGCCGCAAACGACACAGGCTTCTTTGCTCTACAGGAAGTTGTAAGAACAATCTCCACATAACCCTTCTGAATTGGAGCTGTGCGCTCAAGAGCCATGCTGTAAGACCAAAGTTCTGTGGATTCTCCATGGGGAATGAAGGAAAAATACCCTAAAATAACAAAAAGAAGCAGAGTAGGTCAGAACACAACTTCCAAGTAGAGAATGACATGGGGGAAAAATTTGTCCCTGTCACCGCCCTGTCCCCATGACCAGCATCACTGTCACTGCCCCGTCCCCTTGACCATTGTCCCCGTAGCATCCATACAAGCCTCAGTATTCCAATATTTAGCTCATTCCTGCCTTATAAATCAAAGTTCTGGCTGCTGAACTAGAGAAAGAAATGTTCAGCTGGCAGGGCTTTGTTTATAAATTTTTATCAACACAACTAATATACAGTGGTGCCTCGCATAACGGACGCCTCGCACAGCGAACGCTGCGCATAACGAACTTTTTGTCTTGCTCCCTATAACGAACTTCGTTTCACACAACGAAGTCGCCCGAGGGGCCCGGGGGGGGGCGGAACTACTCTCGCCGAAGCCGGGAACAGCAGCACCCTCCTGTCTGAATGCAGTGTTCCATCATCTCCCTCCACCTTACCTTAGATGCCGAGTTTTCCGGCTTTCTTTTTCGGCCAGCCACACACTTTCAAAGAGCAGCACATGCGCGCATGCTCTGTTGTTCAATCTTCTCCTCTGACGCAACCGGAAACCGGAAGTTGCAGGAGAGGAGAACATTGATCAACTTCAGCAGCTGCGCGTGCACAGCTTTTTGAAAGCGTGCGGCTGGGTGAAAAAGAAAGCTGGCAAACTCTGCATATAAGGTGAGGTGGAGGGAGGGAAATGTAGGGCTGCAGAACGAATTATTTTCTTTTACATGTATTCTTATGGGAAAACAGGGCTGCAGAACGAATTATTTTGTTTTACATGTATTCTTATGGGAAAACGCGTTTCACACAACGAACGTTTCACATAACAAACTTGCTCCTGGAACGGATTAAGTTCGTTGTGTGAGGCACCACTGTACTACTTTATCCTAAAGCAAAAAAACAACAACAAAAAAATTTCCTATCTCTGTTGTCTGGTTTCTGCTTTCCTCATCTTCTCCTCATTCAATTCCTTCCATCCACTGTCTGCCTTCTCTCTGCATCTTCCATTTGCTCTGTTAATGTGCCTCTCCCTACGAAAAATTTCTATTCCCACAAAATCGGAAATGTTACAATCAACAGCAGTAACCTCTTTAAACTGGTAAATGACCTTTACAACCTCGAGACACTCTCTGTTAACTGCAATGAAGAACCCACATTAACCGCTAACACCCTAGCAGACTTCTTCAACTCCAAGATTCAGACATTAAGATCATGAATAACTGCCCCACCCAACCCCCACGGGGACTTCTCAATTCTCCCAGACACCGACAGGTCTAAACCAGACCTAGGGTCCAGAACAGACCTTAGCTGGAACCAATTCACAACTATCAACTGGCTCACCTTCAACAAATACTTCAACAAATATACCAACTCCTTCTGCAGACTGGATACCTGCCCCCCAAACATTATGAAAACTGCGCCGATCTACTTCAAAGCCAATATGTTAGCATGGATAAACCTCCTACTATCCACAGGCAGTTTCCCAGCAGAACAGGGCCACATTTCGATTACTCCAATCATAAAAAACACGAAAGAACCTCCCAATACCCCTTCCAATTACAGACCGATCGCAAGCATCCCGCTATTCACCAAAATAGCTGAAGGGGTGGTAAACACTGAACTCACCACATACCTGGAAAAATTCAACATCTTAAATGACAATCAATCAGGCTTCCGCGCTGACCACAGTACCGAAACCATTATAGCCTCTCTACTAGATCACCTACACACACTCTTTAGCCAAGGCTCAAGCGCCTTGATCTTAGCAACTCGACCTGAGCAGTGCATTTGACCTAGTCGATCACAACATTCTCCTAGACTGCCTAGCAAGTATCGACATCTCAGGCCTGGTCCTCAATTGGTTCCAAGGGTTCCTTCAAAACAGATCATACAGGGTATTCCAGAACGACTCTTTCTCATATAGATGGTGTGCCACAGGGCTCCCCCCCTGTCGCCCACCCTATTTAACGTCTACCTGGCCTCCCTGGGAAACCTTCTGCAAAGCCTCAAGCTCAAATTCTTCATCTACGCAGATGACATTACAATAGTCATCCCGCTAACCAGTATCACACCAGAACTCCTCAACACCCTTTCAAGCACACTCAATCAAATAGAACTCTGGATGTTATCCTATAGACTAAAACTAAACCTTGACAAAACAAAATTCTTCCTAGCTACCCCCAAAGACAAAATCAAAGACACCACAATTCTAGTAAAAGGATCGACTTTCCCCCTCGAACAAACCTTAAAAATAATGGGACTCACACTGGACAAACATCTATCCCTGGAAAAACACACTGATAATTCAGTCAGGAAAAGTGTCTCGGTACTCTGGAAACTATGCACTATAAAAAAATACTTTGACGACACGTCATTCCGCCTGCTAGTACAATCCTCTATTCTTAGCATACTGGACTACTGTAATATCATTTACCTGAGCTCCACGAAGAAAACCATCAGAAGACTTAGAATGATCCAGAACACCGCGGTCCGCCTCATATTCGGCCTGAAAAAATGGGAACATGTCACCCCTTTCTACCGCAAGCTTCATTGGCTGCCATTAGAATTCAGAGTTCTATTCAAATTCGCCTGCTTTTGTTACAAAACAGTATCCGGTCTATCCCCAAGCTACCTCAACCCACACTTCCTCCTGAACCCCAGCAACAAGAACTCCCGCAGAATTCAGCTGTTCACCTTCCCATCCCTAAAACTCTGTCACTCCAATAAATTCCTCGACAAAACCTTTGCCTACCAGGCCGCCAAACTAAACCCATGGCTAGCCCAAATGATCCTTGAGGCCCCCACCTACCTCGGCTTCAGAAAATTACTCAAAATTCACCTCTTCCAAGGCCAGGACCCTTAATGCCCCTCCACAAAGAACCAAAACCTCCACCCCATCCCCCCATTGGTACTACCCTTCCCTCTCCCCCTCGACCCACTCTCTCCTACTCCTTACAACATCTACTACTTTGTCGCCCATAACTTTGATCAACCGATATTGTACCGTTTGGAACTTTGATTAATTGATGTGAACCGCCTAGAACTCCCTGGGTATGGCGGTATACAAAAATAAAGTTATGTTATTATGTTAAGTTATCTCTCCTTCCACCCCCCCCAATTGGTCTGGCACCCATCTTCTTCCCTTCGCTCCCCCCCCATAGTCTGCCATCTCTGTCTTCTTCCCACTCTCTGTTCCCCATTTTCCTTTAGCGTCTCTTCCCCACTCTCTCTTCCCCATTTCCCTTCAACGTCTGTTCCTTTACACTACCACCCTTCTCTCTCTCCACCCCCCTTCAGCGTATGTACATCTCCACCCCCCTTCAAGGTCTGTTCCTTTCCACAGCCTTTCAGCACCCCTCGTGCAGTCTGAACATCTCCCTCCTTTTTACATTCGTGGTGCATTTAATTTGTTCAAGTCACCAGAGCCTACCTGAAGTTTCTCCTCTGACACAACTTCCGGTTGCATCAGAGAAGCTTCCGCCCGTGATTTCAGGCAGGCTCCGGCGGCCACGAAGGTAAGCGGGGGAGGGAGTTAGATGTGGACAGTAGGTAGGAAGGAGGGAGGGGAATGCATTCCCTCCCTTAACTACGGAGACAAGGCCATTCATCGATCCACGGGATGGTGGATGGCCTTGTCCCCGTACCCGCAGTGAGCACTTTTTCCCCCCACCGTTTCAGCAGCTACCGGCAGCTAGATGCGGGTAACAGCCACCATGTTATTCTCTACTTCCGAGTTCACTTGCAGAAGAAAATAACTGAAGAGGGAGCTGTTTTTTTTATTGCAGAAGGGGAGGAGTTCAAAATCTTAAAGTGATACTCTTCTGCAGATTCACGGCTAAATGGGAATCAACAGCTAACACACAGACTCCTGCTGCATTTATGTAACAATCTGTTTTAAAAGATATAATGCTCTCAATCTCTGGTGGAAAGGTGACACAGAAGGCATTTTCACACTATAAATAGATACTTGGCATTCTCTCTGCTGCTGAGCAAATGAACCTGTACAACAGCTGATAATGTAGGATATAGAAAAATCCACAACTGCAAGGTAAAATGTGTCATACGCGTGGAAAAGAAATGTTTAAGAAATTGCACATGGACACCTAAATATGGCTCCCCTGTAACAGCACTAGAAAGAATGAACCAAAGTTTGGCATTCAATATTTCACAGCACTCCTGTATGTACTAGGGCAGGGGTAGGCAATTCCAGTCCCTGAGAGCCAGAGCCAGGTCAGGTTTTCAGGATATCCACAATAAATATGCATGAGATAGATTTGCATCTCAAGGAGGCAGTGCATGCAAATCCATCTCATACATATCCATTGTGGATATCTTGAAAACCTGACCTGGCTCTGGCTCTCGAGGACCGGAATTGCCTACCCCTGTACTAGGGCAAGTTTTAAGCACCTGGAGTGCTTCTGAAAATTTAATGCAATTAAGATAACTAAGTAGTTAAGTGATGTAGAGGTAAAGCACAGTTACTTACCGTAACATGTTATCTAGGGACAGCAGGCAGATATTCTCACATGTGGGTGATGTCATCCACGGGGCCCCGGTACAGACAATTTAAAAGTGCATCACCACTTTAAGAAATTTAGAAAGTTTGCGATAGCCCGCACCGCGCATACACGAGTGCATTCTCACCCAATGTAGGTGTGCGGCTCCTCAGTTCAGTAAGCCAGCTAAGAAGTCAACCAGGGGAGGTGGGTGGGTTGAGTATATCTGCCTGCTGTCCTTGGATAACACCTGTTACGGTAAGTAACTGTGCTTTATCCTAGGACAAGCAGGCAGCATATTCTCACATGTGGGTGACCTCCAAGCTATCCAGAATGGGATGGTGGGAGTGTTGGCCTTTTAGGAAAATAAATTTTGTAATACTGACTGGCCGAAGTACCCATCCTGTCTGGAAAAAGAATCCAGACAGTAATGTGAGGTGAAAGCAAAGTTGCTTACCTGTTAACAGGTGTTCTCCGTAGACAGCAGGGGAATGCAGCCACAATTGATTGGTGAAGTCTCTGACTGAGCCAATGACGGTACTCTCTCCCATAGCTATAGTAAGCTTTTGAGTTTACTGAGTATGTGCAGGATTACCTACTCCTTGAGTCCCCTCCCCCCAAACTGTCAGTTTATTCTCTAGCAAGAGATGAGGGGATGGAGGGCGGGCAAGTGTGGCTGCATTCCCCTACTGTCTACAGAGAACACCTGTTACAGGTAAGCAACTTTACTTTCTCCGGAGACAGGCAGGGGATATGCAGCCCAACTTGATTGGTGAGTCCCAAGCTGAAGCGGCATAAGGGAAGTGGAAACGGGTTATAATGCAAAGAGGTTACGTAAAACTGATTGTCCAAAGCGAACATCTTGAGCCAAGCCTTGGTCTAAGCAGTAATGCTTGGTAAAAGTATGTACAAACAACCAGGTAGCTGCTCTGCAAATGTCCTGGATTGGTATGGACCTCAATGGAAGTTGCTGAAGCACTCTGTCTATGGGCCCCAACAGAATCAGGAGGCTGTTCAAGTTCAGTTGTTTTTGCTTCAAGGTATTTTACGGCTTAGACCAGGGGTCGGGAACCTATGGCTCGCGAGCCAGATATGGCTCTTTTGATGGCCACATCTGGCTCGCAGCAGGTCCAGGTCCTCCTGCCCTACTACCCGCTCGGGTCCTCCTGCCAGAACCGGGTCCTCCTGCCCTTTCTTTCCCCCGGTCCACGCAGCTGCTGTTAATCGCTGCCGACAATGTCTTCTTTCCGACATCTTGACGTCGGAGAGGACGTTCCGGGCCAGCTAGGCAGTGATTGGCTGGCCCGGAACGTCCTCTCCGACGTCAGAATTGACGTCGGAAAGAAGAAATTGTCAGCGGCAATTAGCAGTAGCAACAGGGAGGTAAGATTGCAGCGGTGTGGACCGGGGGAAAGGAAGGAGAGAGGCGCTTTTATATTCCCCGCGGCAGGGAGAGAAGGATGTAGGCAAGCAAGCTGGCTGGCTTTAGCGTGGCAGGGAGGGAGGGAGATTGGTAGGCAGGCTGGCTTTGGGGGTGGACAAAATCTGGAAGGTAGTGGGGGGATATAAGAAGGAGGCACTGGGGGCACTAAGGACATGGGACGGGGGCACTATGCACACGGGAAGGAGGCACTGGGGGCACTATGGACAAGGGAAGGAGGCACTGGGGCACTATGGACAAGGGAAGGAGGCACTGGGGGCACTATGGACAAGGGAAGGAGGCACTGGGGGCACTAAGGACACAGGACGGAGGCACTGGAGGCACTAAGGACACAGGACAGAGGCACTGGAGGCACTAAGGACATAGGACGGAGGCACTGGAGGTACTAAGGACACAGGACGGAGGCACTAAGGACACAGGACGGAGGCACTAAGGAGGCACTATGGACACAGGACGGAGGCACTGGAGGCACTATGGACACAGGACGGGGGCACTGGGGGCACTATGGACACAGGACAGGGGCACTGGGGGCACTATGGACACAGGACAGGGGCACTGGGGGCACTATGGACACAGGACAGGGGCACTGGGGGCACAATGGACACAGGACAGGGGCACTGGGGGCACTATGGACACAGGACAGGGGCACTATGGACACAGGACAGGGGCACTGGGGGCACTATGGACACAGGACAGGGGCACTGGGGGCACAATGGACACAGGACAGGGGCACTGGGGGCACTATGGACACAGGACGGGGGCACTGGGGGCACTATGGACACAGGACGGGGGCACTGGGGGCACTAAGGACACAGGACAGGGGCACTGGGGGCACTATGGACACAGGACCGGGGGCACTGGGGGCACTATGGACACAGGACCGGGGGCACTATGGACACAGGACCGGGGGCACTATGGACACAGGACGGGGGCACTGGGGGCACTAAGGACACAGGACGGGGGCACTGGGGGCACTAAGGACATGAGAAGGAGGCACTGGGGAAGAATAGTACTTGCGGTTTGAAGAAATAAAGAAATCTTCATGCCTGCAGAAATAGTGAGTGTACTGAAGTTTCTCTTTTCTTTTTTACACAGACTGCTCAAAAGGCAAGAAAGCAAAAGCTTTCTGACTACAAAGTCTTAAATGTTTGGGTTTTGATTTTTTTTTTTTGAAGAGAGAGATGGGTCAGAAAAAAAACTGACAGTTGGAGGGGAGGGAGCTCGAGGAGTAGGCAATCCTGCACATGCTCAGTAATCTCAAAAGCTTACTATAGCTAAGGGAGAGAGTACTGTAATTGGCTCAGTCAGAGACTTCACCAATCAAGTGGGGCTGCATATCCCCTGCCTGTCCCTGGAGAATGTATGAACTGAAGACCAAGTAGCAGTTTTGCAGATTTCATCAATAGGTGTAGAACGGAGGAAAGCTACTGAAGCTGCCATAGCTCTAACTTTATGGGCTGTGATCAGACTCTCTAGTTGCAGCCAGTCTGAGCATAATAGAACAATATGCAAGCAGCCAACCAGTTGGAAATCGATCATTGGAAACAGGATGCTCCAACTTGTCAGGATCAAGAGAGATGAAAAGTTGAGGAGATACTGTATATGGGTTTGTTCTGTCGAGATAATAGGCCAAAGCCCATTTGCAATCCAGAGTGGGAAGGGCCTTTTCTCCTGGATGAGAATAAGGCTTAGGAAAAAAACACTGGAAGTACAATCGATTGATTGAGATGAAATTCAGTGACAACTTTTGGTAAGAACTTTGGACGAGTTCGAAGTACAACTGTGTTATGATGGAACACTGTAAACGGTGGGTGTGCCACCAGTACTTGATGTTCACTCTTCTGGCAGAAGTGAGAGAGATGAGGAAAACAACTTTCCAGGTAATGTACTTGAGATGAGCCGTAGACATTAGCTCAAAAGAAGGCATCATCAACTTAGTAAGAACCACACTGAGATCCCATGCCACTGGAAATGGTTTCAGAGGTGGTTTAATAGTGAAAAGTCCTTTCATGAATCTGGAAACCAATGGGTGAGCAGTGAGAGGTGTACCATCCACTGGTTGATGAAAGGCAGAGATAGCACTGAGATGGGCTCTGATAGATGTAAATTTGAGAGCAAATAAATGAAGAAGAGAATCCAACTAGTGAATCTGCGATGGATTTCAGATCATGATGATGTAGAAGACACCAGGAAGAAAACTGTCCCCACTTTTGTTGATTGGTTAGTTTTCTGGAAGCTTCTAATATCAAATCGAACAGGCTAAGAGAGACAAAGATCAGCAGAGCTCAACCCAAGAGACACCAAGCTGTCAGGCACAGAGTCTGCAGGCTAGGGTGCAGAAGCGATCCTAGATTCTGTGTAAGAAGTGAAAAAACTGGCAGAAGCATTGTTTCCCTGATATTGAATCAAAGTAGAAGGGAGAACAAAGGCTGTCTGGGCCACCGAGGTGTTACGAGTATCACAGTGGCTGATTTCTGCTTGGTTTTGACAAGCATCTTTAGAATGAGAGGAATATGTAGAAATGCAGAGAAACTTGTACATCTAATCCAGAAGAAAAAATGTCCGCCTCCAGACATTGAGGTGAGTAAAGTTTGGAGCAGAAGTGGGGAGATGCAAACAAACCCATTTGAGCAGTCCCCCACTGAGAAAAAACAGAATTGAGCGTCCACTCCTGAGAATGAAGAATTCTGCCAAGTTTATGTGCTAAGAAATTCTGATCTTCTTGAATGCAAACAGGTTTGAGAAAGATGTTGCAAGCAATCGCCTACCCCCAGGTCATCTGGGCCTCCTGCAGAGTAGAGAACCTGTGCCTCCTTGCTTAGTGTTATAGTACATGGCTTCTTGATTGTCCGTGCGAAAATCATCAAATGCTGGAAAGCTAGGAAAGCATAATCAATCACTCTGAGTTCCAGGAGACTGATGTGAAATTGTTGATTTTTGGATGACCAATGACCCTGAGTTTGAAGGTTATCCAGATGAACCCCCACCCCCCCCAAGCATAAGTTGATGCATCCGTGCAGAACTTTCTGATGAAGATGTGTGTGGAAGGGAAGACCTCTAGACAAGTCGGAAGAGTTGATCCACCATTGAAATGAATGTCGAAGAGAGGAGATAAAAAAATGTGATGTGAGAGAGGATCGATCGCTTGAGACCATTGTGAAGGTAGAGTCCATTGAGGCGTCCTGAAATGAAGTCGTGCAAAAGAAGTCATGTGGACTGTGAAGGCAATGTGGCCGAGAAGAACCATCATTCGCCTGGCCGAGGATGACTGGAGCTAGGTCCTTTGATGACAAAACTAAAGTGTCCTGACGCTCTTAAGAAAGTAACGCCTTGTAGAGACCATGTCCCAGAATAACCATAATTCGCTTTGCTGAGAGCGTTTAAAAAGTGAACACCTGGAGTACCAAGTCGGATAAGGGTGACGGGACAATACTGAGGGAGACACTCCCTGTGTCTAGCAGAGGCCCTATAAACTGAAGATTTGGAGAAGATTGAAGTTGTGATTTGGGAATGTTGATCTCGAACCCCAAATCCTGAAGAAACAATATGGTGCGATATGATGCTAAGAACACACCCTATGAGCAGGGATCCTTGAAGAATCAAGCTTCCAGAGGAGAAACGGGAAGGTCCTGAGACCTCAAGGATGTACTATGAGCACCAGGCCCTTGGTGTAAAAACCTCTTGAGAGGATACCCAGCTGAGAGTTCAAACCTTGACTTGATAATGGTGAATGCCACTTGAAACAAAGGAACTTCAACTCGGCCCTTAATACCCTAAAATGGGAAGCAAAGGGTAATGGTGGTTGTATCATGCAAAGAACAACTAAGGAATGTTCTATATGCAGGGTGCACCATGAAATCAATGATAAAAACTCTAGCTGATTGAGCAAGCATAAGCCAGTGCTGTTATTAAAAAAGGAAGAAAAATTTACATATGGAAAAAACATTCTAAAAAGGATGTAGTGGCCTCCTCCTCCCCTAAAGCCACTCCCAAACCTCCGGCATGAACAAAAAAGGAGCGTAGGGGAAGAAAACTTTGTACAGTGGAAGGAATTGAAGTTAAACACACCTGGTCGATCCTACATTGCAGCAAAACCAAAGGAAGGAGCTGAAGTGGCAGGAAAACTAACTTACAGGCTCTACACCCCTGGTAACAAAGCAACAGGAAAAAAAGAGAGCCAGCTTGCAGGCTCGATACCCCATGGTGGAATCCTGAAGTTTTCAATGAAGAGATACATGAACATCCAGAAGTTAAGTGTGCCAATCAATGCATGGACACAGACATAGAAACAGCTCTGGACGTCAACTGTAAAGCACCATAAGCAGACTGAATATTGTCAGGTGTGTGCTGAAAATGAGTAGATGAAGAAGATATGGAGGATTCCCCACCACAGTTCAGTCCATTTCAATATTTCGCAAAAGGCGGTTAATAATGAAGGACAAACTGTCCATGGTATGGCCCTCTGCTCTGTCAGCGGTGAAGCATAGACCTTAGATGAAGACTATAAGGTGATTAATAAGAATGGTCTCCCGCTGGAAAAAACAGCAGGGTTTCTCTCAAGATGTTTGGAAACGTCGATGCAGGAGAATCATTTGCTTCGGTAGTAGAAGATGAAGGATCTGGATTGGAGTCATCCTGGAGATCCGAGTCCAGCAGAGCAGAGGAGGAATGATGCTTCGACCGGTGCTGATCCAGTGTTGGGAGTCAAAGCATGGGAGACCTTCCCCAACTTCATTGAACTCTTGGCAGTGTGTCTGGAAGACAAAATTTCTAAAAAAAAGTCCGTATTTAGAATCTTCTGCCAACCTCACTGAAATAACTTTCCCCAGCTGACAAATAAGGTGGGCTAGGTGAAAATCTTGAAGACTTGGAAGCAGGAGAATCCTCCTTAGTCTGAAATGGGATCGTTGAAGGAGAATGATTCTTTGACTGGTACTGGTCTGGTGTCAAAGGTTCTTTGTAATGTTTACGTTTTGAAGAAAATTTTCAATGGGGAACCATGAGTGGGTGTAGATGAGCTCACACTAGTGAAGACGAATACCAGTGCTTCAAAAGAGGCAGTTTGAATGAGTGATGCTTCGATGCATGAACGGATGGATGTGATGACTGGTATCAAGAATCCCATCGGTGCATCGATGTAGCATCGACGGTACCAGGTCATGCAGTGTCAAGACTTAGGTTGGATCGGTACCAGAGGAGTCGGCGTCAGGGTAAAAAGATAAAACTTTCCCCATACTCCTCATAGAACAGAGCATCGAGCTTCTGTTGGAAATAATAATAATCTTTATTCTTATATACCGCCCAATCATGAGTTCCAGGCGGTTCACAATCAAGAAGGACTGTACAATCAGTGAAAAGGTACATGTAAACAGAGATTCAGCAATAATCATGTTACAAACTTATTGAATAAATAAGTTTTCAACAACTTTCTGAAAGCATAATATGATTGTATTTGAGGAATCAGAGTACTTAACCAGGAATTCATTTTTCCTAACTTAACCAGGAATTCTTTTTTCCTAACTGGAAAGCAAATCTTATCTAAAAAATCTCTTATAACAACAAGCTTTTACAGAAGGATACATAAACAAGCAGGCATTTTTAATATTTTTAGTCGACTTATATAACTTAAATTGGGAGGATAGGTATCCTGGAGCCAAACCAAACAAAGCTTTATAGCAGATGGAGCCAAATTTAAACAAGATTCTCGCTCAAATGACAACTAATGGAGTCGTCGATAGAAAGGCCTCAAATGGTTACATTTTTTAACGCAAAAATCAAACGCACTGTCATATTTTGTATTACTCGAATATGATTTAAAATTTTCTTATAAGATGCCAAGTAAATAATGTTGCAGTAGTTGAGAGCAGAAAGAATTAAGGACTGAACTACTAATCTGAAAGATACCAAGTCAAAATATTTTTTGATAGTTAAAAGTTTCCAAAGAATCACGAAATATTTTTTTATCATTTGATCGGTATTGTCTTCCAGGTAATAATAACTTTATTTTTGTATACCACAAGCAATTCAGAGCGGTTTACAGAGGAAGAGACTGTACACAGACAGCGATGTTACAGAGAAAGTTTCTAGTTACATTGGTAAGCCAGGAGTAGCTAGGTCTATCTGGAAGTATTTGAGAGAAGTTACAAGGCAAGAAGGAGTCAGAGGAATTTGTCAAAGAGATAGGTTTTAATTGATTTCCTGAAAGATTGGTAGGAGGGTGAGCTGGAAATGAGGATGGTTAGACATTTATTCCATTTGCCTGCTTGAAATGACAGTGATCTATCAAGGTAACGATCTAGTGTCACCCTCCAAGATCTTAATTGGCAAAGTTCTGACCTTTGTTTTGAAGCTTTTTAAGAAAAAATTTTGTTTTTTCCTGGATTAAGCTTACGTTTAAATTTGAACATCCAATGTTCTATCTATGCCAGGAGAAAAGCAATCTGATCTTTTATATCCGCTGAAAAAGTCAACATTGGTAATAGTATAGTAATAACGTCAGCGTAGATATAAAATTTAACTTTCAAGTCTTGCAATAAATTGGCCAAGGAAACCAGAAAGATATTAAAGAGAGTGGACAACAATGGAGATCCCTGAGGTACTCCTGATGGATTACTCCAGGAGGACGACTATTGCCCAGCCGAATAGACTTGATAACACCTATTTTGCAAAAAGCATTTAAACCACTTCCAAACGTTCCCAGTGATTCCAATAGCATCTAAGCAGGCCAATAAGATCTGATGATCAACCAGATCAAAGGCACTACTTAGATCTAACTGAAGAATCAAGACGCTTGATCCTAAACTGAACTGCCCATGAAGATAGTCCATTAGTGATGTCAAAACTGTTTCCGTACTATAACCCAAGCGAAATCCTGATTGATAATCATGGAGGATATCAAATTTATCTAGATATTTTACCAAATCTGCATTTACCAGTCCCTCCATTAGTTTAGTGAACAGCGGAATACTGGCTATGGGCCTATAATTGGATTCACAGATAATGGGCTCTTTTAGGTTTTTTACGACAGAAGTAACGACAATATGACCTAGCTCTTTTAGAAATAAACCCTTTAAGTGAGAGAATAATCCATCTAAATAATTCAGCTTTAAAAACAAAAGGAGCATTTTTCAATAAATTTGGATGACAATTGCCAAGTCTGCAGTTAGATTTCACATACTTCGTAAATAACTTACAGAAAAATAACCAGTCTGGAGAATTAAACTGTGTCCAATTCATATCTGCCCTCGAATCCCCAACCACTTGCATCATTACACTCGCATCGGATTCAATCAGTTAGATCTTAGATGAATAATTTTGTTTTTAAAGAATTAAGCAAGAATATCCGCAGATGGCATGCAATCCGTAATCAAATACTTTTTAGATTCTATATCAAATAGATTATTAACTAATTTAAACAATTCTCTACTATTAATATTTGCTGCTCCAATTTTTGGGGTATAACATTTACTTCGTTTTCCCATAATTAGAGTTTTATATTCTTTCAATTTCAGTCTCCAATTATCCCTATCCTCCTGTTTTCCTGATTTTAACCAAATTTTTTCCATTTTCCATAATTTCTTTTTATAATCTATTAATTGTGCATCATACTGTTTATTTGTACATCTTATTTTCTTAGAATAAGTTTTTAAAGGTGCAATAGTATCTAAAATCTGTTTAATAAAACTCTTCCACTCAGTTAGCACCTGTACCTTTGGCTTGCTCGCCGGTACCATTGGTGCTGTGACATGCTCCAGAGAGGAGGACTTAGAAGTTGTATCACCCCTCGATGGAGAAACTAGTCGCCTAAGGTGTTTTCGCATGGCCGGCATCAATGGACTCGATGCCTTAGTGACTTGCGACCCCTTCTGGGAGACTGTTAGCTTACCAGATGGAGTGATGACTTGCAATACCGGAGATGATGAAGATATATTGGGCGGCGTCAGTGACTTAGTCATCGGTGATTTCAATGCCAAAGGTGTCGATGATGCCCTTCTCTCCATGCTGACACCAAGCAACTTTTTCTATTGAAAGATACAGCTTTTTTTATAGTGCGCTTTTGATGAGTGGAACATCGCGCACAGTTGTATTTCAGTTAAAAATCGTCGGCGGGCTTGACATAGATGGGAAGACAATCTCAGCTAAATTTAAGTCAATGGCCGAGGTCATACGCAAGGCCCTGCCTAATAAAACTCACTAGATGGATGAAGAAAAAAAGAAAACTGTTTTTTTTTTTTTAAATAAACAAAACAAATACAACAAAAAAAAGAAAGAAATGAACATGAGAGCAGGAAGGCAAGGAAAAAATTCCAATGAAATTGAAAAAACACCAATTTCTTAGCTCCGTGGAAAACTAAGAACTCAAGAGCCGCATGCCTACGTCAGGCGAGAAGGCACTCGCAGATGCACAGTGCAGGCTATTGCAAACTTTCTAAATTTCTTAAAGTGGTGATGCACTTTTAAAGTGTCCGTACCGGGGCTCCGTGGATGACGACACCCACAAGTGAGAATATGCTGCCTGCTTGTCCTGGGATAAACAGGTTTTATGTACCAATACTACTAATGTTAGAGGGCATGAAAGAACATGAGAAAGGGAAGTGGTCCACTAATGTTGAGTGCTGCTTGGAGAGGAGCAAGTTGGTTTGTAAGACTGAAGTTTCTAGTAATAATGATAGAGATACTGAAGGTACAGAGAAAGAATGAAGAGAGTGGGGATTAAATATACAGTACTCCCCCGATATTCGCAGGGGTTCCGTTCCAGGAACCCCCGTGAATCTCAAAAAACCATGAATACGGTTTTTCATGGGGGAGCCTGAAGAGGGCAGCGGGAGAGAGCAGCAGGAGAGCAGCCAGAGCGCCGCGAGTGCAGGAAATCACTTGTGGTATGCTCCGACCGCCTCTTCCTGCACTAAGTCGGGCCTTATCCAATCAGGAGCTGCGTGTCAAAGCAGCTCCTGATTGGATAAGGCCGGACTTAGTGCAGGAAGAGGCGGTCGGAGTGTACCGCGAGTGATTTCCTCCACTTGTGGCGCTCTGGCTGCTCTCTCCTGCCTCTCCCGCTGCCCTCTCCTTGTTGGCGGTTCACGGTTGGAAAATACCATGAATGACCGGGACCCCGAACCGCCGACCGCGAACCCACTGTACTACTTTTGAAAAAATGTTTCAGATATGAATGGAGTTCCTCCGTTTTAATTAAATTATTTTATTTACTATTGTAAGCTGCTATACCGTCTGCATTAGCAGGATATCAAATATATAACCACCTCACAATATGAATTTTAGAACATTTACTAAATAATGGTTTGGCTTTAAAACTACAGTTTAAGTAGCACTGGTGATTAAATATACATTTTATATATAGAACCACAATTTACTTGGATTCTTCTTCAGAGCTTAAACTCATTGATGTTTCCTCAGAATCTGAAGCTATGAACTCATCCATACTGTCTTCATCAAAGTAACCCTGCAAAACACATTTGATGTCCTTACAAAATTTTAGAACATTAAAATATCATCTATTTAGAAACATTCAACATCTATCTGTTCAGTCACTTAATAAATTCAAGTTCAGTTCACCACATTATTTGAAACTACATTTTAATACATATGACTTTATACTGAAATATAAGGAACATGACTAGAGGCAAAAGAACAGCAGGCAGTTCTTCTGCACTATATACTCAAGACATTCCCAATATATCATTGAAATACTTCACATCATCTGGCATGGCTTCTTTGGAAAGTTTGCAACAGAAACAGAAGTATGTATTTTAATATCTGCTTTACCTTGTTTTCTTTGCTAATATAGTCCAGCTGTAAACACCAAGGGTGAGTCCAGATTCTGCTCAGCATCTGGAAGTCCTGGAAAAGCTTGGCTCCAGCCTTACCTCTTCCACCTTCACTGTTCCCACTTAAACCTTAAGAGAAAGTTTAGTGATTTTTTTTTTAATAACCTACAATAAATACCAAGTTATACATCATTCTTATTCCCATACAGAAATATACAGCCAAGCGTACAGCACATGCATATCTGCTGCAGCTGCACTTACCCTATTACTGTACTTGTAAACCACACAATTCCATTAAAGAAACTACATGATTTGCTTTAATATCTCCCTCCATTTCCTCAAAATCAATTGTTACCTGCAGCCCGAACCTGTCATATTTACAGACATATCTACCCTAGAATAAATCATGCTTAAAAAGATATATACCATATTATAAAGAATATTGGGCACATATCCTATGGGCTAAAATTATGACAAATCAGAATTGTAACTGAGTCAGCAAATACATTGAATACGTCTAAGTCAAGTACCATTAGTGGTGTAGCTAGGGAATGAGGCACCCACCCCCCAAGTACCTCTTGAAATATTTGCCAGCATGAGCAGCATCTTCCACTTGCTGCTCGCTCTGGCCTTGGCTCCCTTCTAACATCATGTCCTGGTACCGCGCCCAGGAAATTCTGTCAGAAGGGAGCCAAGGATGGCACGAGCAGCAGGTGGAAGACGTTGTTAGCACCAGAAAACATTTCAAGGGTTACACCAGGGGGGCAGAGAGGAGGATAGGTACCAGCTCCACCACGAAGACGGCGCCTGGGACAGTCTCCCCCTCCCCTTACTACGCCACTGCATACCATAATACCCTGCTAGGACAACATGGTTAAATATTGTTTGGTTTAGTTTCTGCAAATTATAAGTTTTTCTCTAAGCAGTTACATCTGCTTTACCTATGTTTAAAAACCCTTCTTAATATATAATTTTTTTCTGAAGATCCACTGGCAGTTTAGAAAAACTATGGGGTCCAACATTCAGAGGCTAAAATGGGCTGGAGAGGCTCCAGATCTCTTCAACTGTGTTGAGCTGTCCAACTGTTGATATTCAGTGGTCCTAAACCAGGTAGCACTGCTGAATACCATCTCTCACTATATTAAAAGTAGGCAAGTTGGCACTGAAGAGGAACCAGTGGTTATGTTATTGCTGGCTATAATCAGTGCTGGGGCCTGCATAGCTAACCTGGTTGTAACTTGGCCAGAATAGGTATGCGGTCAGCCGGGACTCATATAATTTTGGTATTTTAAGCATTCTTCCCCCCCAGAATGGCCCTCAAACTCTTGGGACCAAATAGGCCCCTTGGACCTACCTGATATCTCTGATCAACAAAGACGGGGCCATGGAGCAGGAGCAGGAGCAAAGCACAGCACATTTGCTCCTACCCCTTGCAGCAGCCTTCAGAAAATGGCTGCTGCAACCTCTTACAGCAGTCTCATGGTACTACACAAATACTGCAAGAAGTTATGGCAGCCAGTTTCTGAAGGCAGCCTCATAGGGACTTCACCCTTGCTCCCACTTGAACAACCATGAATATCAGGTAGGCCGGGAAGGGGGGAGGGGAATGTTTATATCTTGCACAGGACTGAGGGGGGAGAAGGTTATACATGTCCAGGGCAACATTCAGCCAGGACCCGCATAAGCTCCAGCTGCCACAGTCTTACAATTTGGTCCATATTTTCAATGCCAGTGCCTGAACAGGACCCAGCACTGAATACAACTAATCTATTGGGCAATGGTCAACATTAAAAAAAAAATACAGTGGTACCTTGGATTACGAGCATAATCCGTTCTAGGAGCATGCTTGTAATCCAAAATGCTCGTTTATCAAAGCGAGTTTCCCCATAAAAAATAATGGAAACTCGCTTTGATATGTCCCCCCCCCCCCTGATAACCGGCATCGCTCCCCCCAGTTCACAAAGGCCCCCTCGCTCCAACCGGCACACCCCTCCCCCCCCCGCACGAACCGGCTACCCCGCCCGAACAACTTAAACTTACCTCCCCCGCCCACTCCCCCGTCTGGCACTGGCACGCAGGCACAGATTGTGCCGGTGCCTAGAAGATCTTCCGGTTTCTGCCTGCCTTGAGCATGCATCTGCGCATGCTCAAGGACTTCTAATTCTCCCTCTTGCCGAGAATCTCGGGAGCTCAGAGAGATTCTGGCGGGTTCTATTAAAGAATTGTTCAACAAATCTCTGGAGAAGGGAATGGTTCCTGGGGATTGGAGGACAGCGGATGTGGTCCCTATTCACAAAAGTGGTCACAGGGATGAAGTGGGAAACTACAGGCCGGTGAACTTCACTTCAGTTGTTAGAAAAATAATGGAAGTGTTGCTGAAAGAAAGGATAGTGCACTTCCTTGAATCTAATGGATTACAGGATCTGAGGCAACATGGCTTTACAAAAGGTAAATCGTGCCAAATGAACCTGATTGAATTTTTTGATTGGGTGACTGGAGAACTGGATCAAGGACATATGCTAGATGTAATTTACTTGGATTTCAGCAAAGCCTTTGATACAGTTCCTCATAGGAGGCTGTTGAACAAACTTGAAGGGCTGAAGTTAGGACCCAAAGTGGTGAACTGGGTTAGAAACTGGCTGTCAGACAGACGCCAAAGGATGGTGGAAGTTGCTCAGAGGAAGGAAAGGTGAGTAATGGAGTCCCTCAGGGTTCGGTGCAGGGACCAATCCTGTTCAATATGTTTGTGAGTGATATTGCTGGAGAGTTAGAAGGAAAAGATTGCCTTTTTGCGGATGATACCAAGATTTGTAACAGAGTAGACACCGAAGAGGGAGTGGAAAATATGAAAAAGGATCAGCAAAAGTTAGAGGAATGGTCTAATGCCTGGCAACTAAAATTCAATGCAAAGAAATGCAGAGTAATGTATTTGGAGATTAATAATCGGAAGGAACCGTATATGCTGGGAGGTGAGAAACTGATATGCACGGACAGGGAGAAGGACCTTGGGGTGATAGTGTCCGAAAATCTAAAGGTGAAAAAACAGTGTGATAGGCGGTGGCTGCTGCCAGAAGGATGCTGGGCTGTATAAAGAGAGGCATAGCCAGTAGAAGGAAGAAGATGTTGATGCCCCTGTACAGGTTGGTGAGGTCCCACTTGGGAGTATTGTGTTCAGTTTTGGAGACCGTATCTGGTGAAGGACATAAGACTTGAAGTGGTCCAGAGGAGGGTGACGAAAATGATAGGAGGCTTGCGCTAGAAGATGTTTGAGGAGAGACTGGAAGCACTGAATATGTATACCCTTTGGGTCCTATGAGGAACTGTATCAAAGGCTTTGCTGAAATCTAAGTAAATTACATCTAGCACAGTGTTCTCCCCAGGGCCTTTTAGCCGGGTGCTCCGCCAGCCTAATTTAGATGACCGCCCGGTTGTCATCTATTGGGAATCCTGCAGCTGCTGCCGCTCAACGTAAAAAAATCCCTCCCAAAAATCCACCTCTCACCGGCTTGAAGACGCAAACTCATGCTTCGGGCTCTAAGGTGTGCGTGCCGGCTTCCCTTCTCTTCCCTCCGAAACTGGAAGTTACGTCCGGGAGGGGGGGGGAGAAGAGAAGGGAAGCCGGCATGCACACCTTAGAGCCCCGAAGCATGAGTTCGCTACGGGCTAAGGTAGAAACATAGAAATAGACGGCAGATAAGGGCCACGGCCCATCTAGTCTGCCCACCCTAATGACCCTCCCCTACCTTTGCCTAGTGAATAGAACCCACGTGTCGATCCCATTTGGCCTTAAAATCAGGCACACTGCTGGCCTCAATCACCTGCAGTGGAAGACTATTCCAACGATCAACCACCCTTTCAGTGAAAAAGAATTTCCTGGTGTCACCTCGTAGTTTCCCGCCTCTGATTTTCCACGGATGCCCTCTTGTTGCCGTGGGTCCTTTGAAAAAGAAGATATCTAGGAGACAGGCAGGAGACTGGTCAATGACAGATGGAAGCTTACAACTCGCTGCCGGGTCCTGCCTACTTTCTGTTTCCACAAAGGCAGGACCCGGCAACGAGGAAGGCCCAAAACAAGTTGTAAGCTTCCCTCCGTCGCTGACCTATGGAGGGAAGCTTACGATTTGCCTAGCAACTTTGCCGACAGATGTGTGAGCTGGAAGGGAAGGGGCGGATGGGCAGGGCTGATGCTGTCGATGCTCATCTCGCCGCCCTTGATCTCGTTGCGCGGCCGGTGGCGAAAACAGTGTAGAACTAGAGCTGGCCACTGTGGACCGGGAACGAGCGTTGCTGGCTCAGTGGCGGCAGTTGCACGTGCTTTTCACACGCTATGATGACAAAAGCTTGCTAACGGTGCAAGGCTTTCGGCAGCTCCTGCGCAGCATCGGTTTGGGGCAAGTCAAGTGGCTACCGGAGGAAGATGCCCGGCACCGGAGCTGGAACCACGACAGCCATGGCTCTGGCTGCCCGGCTCCTTTTGTCCACCGCAGCTTGGCTATGGCAGCGCCCACAAGCCCCGAACCGCTAAACAGACACAACTATCCCAAGGTCGTTACAGCCGGAGCCCCAGGAGGTGAGACACCGAGTGCCACTGTGACTAAACTGATTCATTATTTGCCTGTGACTTTCTGGTATTTAGGATTAACTTTTTCCATTCAACCGTAGACTTTAAACACACAAGTCTGGAAGTCTAAGCATATTTATTTATGTTTACAGGTATTTGGGTCCACTTCAATACTCACAGCTCTAATAGTTCTGATTACTATTAGAGCTGTGAGTATTGAAGTGGATTCTAGTTATCCTCACAGATTATTATATTTATTTCCCTAGTGGAATTTTACAGGTATTTGGGAACATAAAACATAGTGAAAGCTACTTCCGACCGGTGATAGGACAAAAGCGCGCGAGATTTCGGCGCCCACATTTCAGCACAGACCCCAGCGCACTGCCTAAAAAGTTACTTTTAAATAGCTCTGACGGAGGTGTGTGTGGGGGCACCTCCCCACTTTACTTCATACTTTTTGCGCTGCCGTTGGGGGGGGTGTCATTATAGAGAAAACTGAACTTTTTCCTCAAAAAATCAGGAAAAAGTTAAGTTTACTCTATAATGGAGGTTTCCAACCCCACAACTCCCCTCAATGAAGTAAACTGGGGGGAGGGGGGGTTTCCCCACTCACACCCCGTGTCTGAGCTCTTTAAAAGTAACTTTTTAGGCGGCGTGCTGGAGTCTTATGCTGATTTGTCTGCGCTGAAATGTCGGCATGCTGAAGTCCCGCGTGCGAGTGACTGAACCATTGCGACTTTGCCCCCCCCACCGAAAAAAGGAGATTCTGCAGTGGGAGAGTCGTAACTGATGTTATTTAATAGAGCAGGGACTGGATGCTTGAAGAATGTGATAATTTTTAACTGCCCAATGTGAGCTAAACTAAACTAAACTTTAAGTTTATATACCGCATCATCTCCACGGATGTTGTGGAGCTTGGCACTGTTTACCACAACTTAAAATATAGGAAGAGAAGGAAAAAAAAGGTTTACATGAACTTATATATAGAAGAGAAGAGTAAGGGGGCATAGAATTACATTTTAGTGAAAAGCCAGGTTTTCAGTTGCTTGCGGAATAATTGGAGGGAGCCCAGGTTCCGCAGCGGGGTAGTAAGGTCGTTTCAAAGACCTGTGATTCTGAAGAGAAGGGATTTTCCCAGTTTGCCTGCATAGCGAATACCGTGTAGAGAGGGGAAGGATAATTTATACCTTTGGGCGGGTCTGGTAGAGTCAGGACTCGAGGAGTTATAAGATAGTGGGATTAAGGGAGGAAGGATGCCGTGAATGATCTTAAAAGCCAGGCAGGAGCATTTAAAATGGATTCTGGAAATCACTGGGAGCCAGTGAAATTTGGCTAGGAGTGGGGAGACATGGTCAGACTTGCGTTTTGCAAAGATCAACTTGGCTGCAGTATTCTGGATTAGCTGGAGTCTTTGAAGACTTTTTTTTGATAGGCTTAAGTAGATGGCATTGCAGTAGTCTAATTTGGAGAGGATGATGGATTGGACAAGGACGGCGAAATGTTGTTGGCGAAAATAGGATCTTACTTTCCTCAGCATGTGGAGGCTGAAAAAGCATGATTTAGCCAAGGAGTTGAGGTGGTCATTGAGGGAGAGAGAAGAATTGATTTACCTTGACTTCCAAAAAGCCTTCGACAAGGTACCACACGAAAGATTGCTTAAGAAGATATGAAACCACGGAGTGCAAGGGGAGGTCCACCGATGGATCAAAAACTGGCTGGCGGAGAGGAAGCAGAGGGTTGGAATAAAGGGACATTACTCAGACTGGAAATGGGTCACGAGCGGAGTTCCACAGGGGTCAGTACTGGGACCGCTCCTGTTCAATATCTACATAAACGACCTAGAGGTGGGAACAAAATGTGAGGTCATTAAATTTGCAGATGACACCAAACTATACAGCAGGGTTAAAACCATGGAAGACTGCGAAGATCTCCAAAAGGATCTAACGACACTGGAAGAGTGGGCCAAAAAGTGGCAAATGAGCTTCAACATAGGGAAATGCAAGGTCATGCATGTGGGGAAAAAGAACCCGATGTTCAGCTACAAAAAGGGGGGATCACTACTAGGGGTAAGTAACCTTGAAAGAGACCTGGGAGTGATGATAGACACAACACTGAAGGCGTCGGCGCAGTGCGCCACAGCCTCGAGGAAAGCAAACAAAATGTTGGGTATCATTAAAAAGGGTATCACGACCAGGTCGAAGGAAGTCATCCTGCCACTGTATCGTGCAATGGTGCGGCCGCATCTGGAATACTGTGTCCAGTACTGGTTGCCGTACCTCAAGAAGAACATGGCAGTACTTGAGGGATTCCAGAGAAGAGCAACTAAGCTGATAAAGGGTATGGAAAATCTCTCATATACTGACAGATTGAAACAGTTAGGACTGTTCTCCCTGGAGAAGCGGAGACTAAGGGGAGACATGATAGAAACCTTCAAGATCCTGAAAGGCATAGAGAAAATAGACAGGGACAGATTTTTCAAACTAAGGGGAACCACAAGTACAAGGGGGCACTCGGAGAAATTGAAAGGGGACAGGTTTAGAACAAACGCTAGGAAGTTCTTTTTCACCCAGAGGGTGGTGGATACATGGAATGTGCTTCCAGAGACTGTGGTAGACAGGAGCACTGTACAGGGCTTCAAGGAAGGTTTGGATAGGTTCCTAGAGGACAAAGGGATTGAAGGGTATAGATGGGTTATAGGGATAGGAGTAGAGGTATGTTATAGGAATAGGAGTAGAGGTATGTTATAGGAATAGGAGTAGAGATAGGTTATAGAGCTAGTCAGGGACCACTGCTCAGGCAAAAGGGCGTGATGGGCCGCCGTGGGAGCGGGCGGGAGCGGACCGCTGGGCGAGATGGACCTCTGGTCTGCCTCAGCGGAGGCAACTTCTTATGTTCTTATGATGCCAAGGACCTTGCTTGAGAACTCAAGCTGCAGTGCAGTGCCTGGGGGTAGTGCGAAGAGGGTGGGCAGGTGTTTTAATTTTGGGCCGAGCCAGAGTAATTTTGTTTTTGATTCATTCAATTTCATCTGTACCGAGAAGGACCAGGAATGGAGTCTCATTATGCAAGCTGTAATGTTCTCGTGGAGGTTGGTGAGGTTCTGGTCTGTCTCAAGGAGGACAAGGATGTCATCAGCCTAAGTGTAAATTGTTTCAAGGGGGGATAATTGGGGGAGTTTCAGGGAGGACATATAGATGTTAAAGAGAATAGGGGATAGGGGTGATCCTTGAGAGACACCGCAAGATGGTGTCCAAGGAACGGACATGGCGAGAGCGTAGGAAGTTTGAGAACCACTTTAGGATGGTGGATTCAATTCCTATCTCGGAAAGTTGATAAAGTAGTATGTCGTGGTGGACAACATCGAAAGCTGCAGAGAGATCGAATTGTAATAGGACAGCGAATTTCTTACGAGAATGTAGTTGTTGCACCTTAGAAATTAAGGAAACTAAGAGGGATTCGGTGCTGAAGCTGGGTCTGAAGCCATATTGGTAGGGATGGAGGATGGAGAATCTCTCTAGGTAAGAAGAGAGCTGGGTGGTGACTATGGCCTCTAGTAGTTTAGTTAGGAGAGGGATATTTGCTATGGGGCGGTAGTTAGATGGTAAGGAAAGGTCGAGATCAGCTTTTTTCAGAAGAGGGGACAAGGCAATGTGTCCCATTTCTGTGGAGAACAGGCCCGATAGTAAAGCAGAATTTATAAGTCTGGTAAGGGAGGACATGGCCTGCGCGGGAATGTTTTCGTAAATGTAGGAAGGGAAAGGATCCAAGATGCAATTGCAGGATTTCAGTTTGAGACAGAGTTTAGAGATCTGGGATTCGGATACAAGTTCAAAGGCAGTCCAGGATCTATCAGCAGGGATAGGGTTGAAATCGTTGGGAGGCAGAGAATTGTAAGAGACTGCTGGGGGGAAAGAACTCCGTAAGGTAGTAATCTTTTCATTGAAAAATTTAGCTAGGTTGTTTGCGGATGGGGGGGGAAAGGGGAAAGGTGGAGCTGTAAACACTATATAAGCGATATGAGGTTTTAAGGCATTATGGTCTTAGATATGCTGATTTGTTGGAGGCAAGGCATGGGAAAATGTTTTTGTGCTTAGTTTTATAGTTTATCTGTAGCAGGTTGGTACAGCATGGACAAGGATGCCTGGCGTAGACAAGTGCATTAGACTATGACATCTGTGTTTTGAATGGTGTACAAAGTTGGAAGGATGGGCTGTTGAGGGAGATAGAGGAAAAACTGTAAACCTTGAGCACGTTTTTTGAAGGATGTGTTTTGTTGGGTTTTTTTCTGAGTACCATGAATAGAACTAGTGTGCATCTTTCTGTTCTGCTGCACCTGAACAAACATGTTTTCTCCTTAGTATCCTTTGACTTATTCAAGGAAGGTATTGTTTTCCTAGTATGGTAGTCCTGGGGTTATTGATGCAGTTGCAGTACTGTAGAGAAACACTTTTCTAGATTATACATCTTATTGTTTGGGGGTGTATTGGGGGAGGCTTATCCTTGCTTTTAAAGTTGGATTTATAAATGTATTCTGCATTATTATTATTTTTGTATTAATAGCATTATTATTATTATTTTTGTATTAATTGGATTTTTATAATTTTGACAATGCAAGCGTTTGTTTGTGACGACATAAAATTTTAGGAGGTAGTACTAAGATACAAAATTATACTAACTCTCTCCACTGCAAAGGGAAACAGAACTCATTATGTGTTGGCAAGCATGCACTAAGATACCAACTGAACTATATAGTAGCATAGTAGATAATGGCAGATGAAACTTGTAGTCCATCCAGTCTGCCCAAAAAGATAAACTCATACCATAAAATGTGATTAGATACTACAAAGGCATTCTTGATCTTGATTCGTCCTTGCCATTTTCAGGGAACAGACCATAGAAGTCTGCTCAGGACTGGCTTTGCGTCTCAATTACTGGTGTTGCCATCTAATAACTGCTACGCTTATTTGGTTCGGTGTCAGGTCAAAAGCGCGCCGGGACAAAGGCGCGTCCAGACAATTGAGCGCAGCGCGGAGGCGCGCGCCGCTCTAAATTATTGTTTTTAGGCCTCCGACGGGGGGGGGGGGGGCGTGGGGTGGGAACCCCCCCACTTTACTTAATAGATATCGTGCCGCGTTGTGAGGGGTTGTAACCCCCCACATTTTACTGAAAACTTCACTTTTTCCCTGTTTTTAGGGAAAAAGTAAAGTTTACAGTAAAATGTGGAGGGTTACAACCTCCCAAACCCCCCATAACGCCGGCGCGATGTCTATTAAGTAAAGTGGGGGGGTTCCCCCCCACGCCCTCCCGTCGGAGCCCTAAAAACAGTAATTTAGAGCGGCGCGAGCCTCCGCACTGCGCTCAATTGTCCGGACGCGCCTTTGTCTTTCGCGCCGTTGTCTATGAACCGTTTGGTTCCATGACTTCCATACATGATTCCTTCATGCACAAACTTACTGTCACAGAATACAAGCTTAGGGCCTGTTTTTTTATAGGATGTCAGTTTCAGCAGCCACCTAGAGAATGACACGGGGAAAAAATTGATCACTGTTCCCGCCCAGTCCCCGCCCCATCCCCGCAAGCTCAGTCCCCACCCCACAAACTGTCAGATCCCATCTGCACAAGCCTCAAATAGTTATGATTTTATACTGAACTTATTTTATTAAAGTCTAAAAAGAGATTATTCTGTACAATTGTCATTTTATAAACACAAATAATACAGAGCAAGGATCAACAAAACCCCTGTCTCCCCTCCATTTCAGAAATATCCCCTCCACTATTGTGAAAACTGAACAAACCAAATTACTACAGAATGCTACATAGAAAATACTTTAGGCACACATGACAGGAATAGTGTTAGGGAAGAGCAACTAGGGCAACTGCCCCCTGGTCAGAGAGAGAGCCCTAAGCCAACTGGAAGCTAAAGAAGCACAGCCTGGGCTTTGCAGTCCCCAATTATGTCTAATACCAGCTTTAGCAGGATATATATTTCAAATCTGAAATATTCTAATCACAAAATATAATATAAATTAATTTTTTTCTATCTTTTGTTGTCTGGTAATTTTATTCTTCAAATCACATTGGTCTCAGGCTTTGGTTGCTTTCTGTCTTCATCATGGCATAGCTGGCTCCTGAAAGTAAAATAGGCCCAAGAGGAGCTAGGGAGAAGATGCCGAGTCTGACACGGGCACAATTTTTTTTACCACAGGAGCAAGACTTTTCACCACTCCCACGGGGTGGTGAAAGATCTTGTCCCCATTTCCCGGCGGGTGGTAAAAGATCTTGTCCTCATTCCTGTGGTAAACCAGTTGCAAATGTCTCCATTCCTGCGGATTTATTGCGGTGACCACAATTTACCGCGGTAAACGGTTCCCGTGTCATTTTCTACAGCCGCCTAAGAAGCATCTGATGCAGAATCACATCTGTCCTAACAGATGCCTAACATGCCCCACCCCCAGCGCTGGCTAGAGACCTTTCCATTGAAAAAGTATATACAACCGGCTGAGCCGATCGCAGCACGTGAACCCCCAATCAGCTGAGCCGGCAGGACTCCCTGAAGCCATGGGTTCAGAGAGTCCTGCCTGATTGGGGAGAAAATACCCCTGCTGCGATTAGCTGAGCTGGCTGTAGCAGAGGAATACCCCCCAATCGGCAGGAGGGATGTCTACTCCCTCCTTCCTGATAACCCCCACCCCCATCGGCGATTGACAGGACGGATGACCACTTCCTCCTGCCACCAGCCCCCCAAACCCTTGACAATCCCCCAACCGCCAAACCCCGAGCCTCCCACCCAGATGAAGCTTCAACACTCTTCCAACCACTGGACCCAGAAAAACTTAAAATTGGAAAAACTATGTGAACTGAACCTTTTCTCATGAATTTAGAAACACAAACTTGAAGGCAGTTAAAGGCCAAATGGTCCATCCATTATGCCCATTCACAGCATCCACTATAAGAGACCTCACATGCTTGTCCTACATTTGTATTGTATTTGGTATGTTTTGTGTAACAGTGGAGATCAACTGCTTTTACACCTAAGCAGCAATGAGACCAGCCACAACCACCGAGAGCACACAGACCCGATCCTACCAAGAGTGTGAACTCTTCCCCCCATGCAATCCGCTAAGAAGATCGACTGTCGGCTCCGGGCGGCTTTCCCGCAGAGGAGAGAATCCTGCATTCACCGTGGGCCTCATCTGGGGCAGCCTCCTTGGAGCGGCTGGGGCACGGGCAGTGTGTCTGGGAGGGAATGCATGGATGGGAGAACATCGCAGGGGAGGAGACATAGGCATCCTGGGACTGTCTGCCAAATCTCTTCCCTGAAGAAGCCCTTTCTGGAAACGTCAATCGCTCCTCCTAAACTTACTTGCTCCACTTCATCACTGACGCTGAAACCGTGGATTGAAGACAAAGTTTTATTTTATTTTTCTTTCCAGCTTATGATTTATCTTTAATCTTATCTATTGTTTTGCCTTTTGTCTTTGTTTTGTTCTATTTCTATCATTTAAATTTCTCCAGAATTCTACTGTTCAACGGCTCCCCCTTCTGCTTCTATTCCTTTCTCTCCTCTCTTCTACCTTCCAAAGTATTTAGATCAATGCTGTCTTGTTAAAATGTTTATTTTATTTTTATTTTTCCTCTAACTCTACTTTTCACTTCTCTATTACCCTCCAGGTACTTTAGTTAGATTGTGAGCCTTCGGGACAGTAAGGGAATTTTTCAAGTACCTTTCTTATTTCTAATCTTAATGTATATTTTCTGTAAACCGCTTAGAACCTAACGGATGTAGCGGTATATAAGAAATAAATTACATTACATTACACTCATTAATATAAAACATACCGAATACAATACAAATGTAAGAAAGAAAGGAACTTTATCTAGTGAATGAAAAGCAAAGCCAAAACGAAGCTACATAAATAAGTGATTTATATACAGTGACTATTATCACAGTAAATCTCCAATAATAACAGTTAAGTTTTCTCTCTAATGCATGTGTTAATTAGGGTATTCAAACACATGTTGCATGTTATTTTGTGGATACCATATTAACAGATTTAAAAACATAAGAATACTCATACTGGGTCAGCCCAATAGTCCATCTTTCCCAGAATCCTGTTTTCAACAGTGGCCAATCCAGATCACAAGTACCTGGCAGAAACCCAAATAGTAGGAACATTTCCATACTACCGATCCCAGGGCATGTAATCGCTTCCCCATGTCTGTTTCAATAGCAGACAACGGACTTTTCTTCCAGGAACATGTCCAAACTTTTTTTTAAACCCATCTATATTAACCACCATTACCACATCCATTGGCAATGAGTTCCAGGGATTAACTATTGTTTGATTGAAAATATATTTGCTCCTATTTGTTTTAAAAGCATTTCCCTGTAACTTCATTGAGTGTCTCCCCCCACCCCAAGATCTAACAATCAAAACCTACTTTCCATACCGTCAATATGCGAACTGTTTTACGATACTACTCGTAAATCCATTTTTTTCAGTTACTGCCCCTTCTTTGTGGAATGCCCTCCCATTAGATGTTCGATTAGAGAACTCGCTTAGAAAATTTAAAACCAAGCTCAAAACTTTTCTCTTTAAAGATGCCTTTACTCTTTAGTACCAGCTTCCACTTCTCAAACGTCTAATTTCTGTGAAGCTCTGAAACATCAAACGCTTCTTCTGAAGCAATCCCCTCCATAATGTTTTGCCACTCTCCTTTTACCTCCCCCTTTTTATTAATTTTACTTCGATGTATTTTAAACAACTTCTCCTTTCCCAACTTCCCTTTTGTCTCATGTACGTTAATGTGAATTTGCGTAGTATTTTAATATATGACAAAATATTGTTTTTATTTACCCATTTTAACAGTTTTCTACAATTATTTTATATTGTACACCGTTTAGACATTTGTTTTGATAGACGGTATATCAAAAATAAACAAACTTGAAACCAATATCTGAAATCCTTTACAGAGTATATGGACTAACACAATCAAATATTTTCCTTATAAAAGTGTAACAGAATAAAAATGCAAAAGAAGAGTCACATAACAAGTACAATTTGAAGAGCTACCATATTTGGGTGCTAATATATGCTGCTACCACAGAAACTTCTATGGCCTTTGACCATTATTTTCAGGTATTGTTTGCTCATGTTGAAAAACAAAACCAACTTTTTCAGGGGTTTTGAAACATGTTCTAATAGAGTTGGTTCAAAAATTTTTCTAGATGATTCTTTTTTGTAAAAGTGGGTTGAAAATACCCAATTTTAGATGTCTTATGAAAAATCACAAAACTTAAAAGTGAAATTGTAAAGTAATGAGATTAGCCTATAAATTGAAATTGTATATTTGAGAACAAAGTCATGTCACAAAATAATAAGACAAAAAATTAAAGGGATAGCTTCATTATTACAGGATCCATAGAAGGTTAACCTTTGAAATTATTTAGCATGTTCATTGTTTCAGCCTACTTTGAAGCTTTTTACATATGCCAGTTTCAAAAAATGAAAATCCACATTATTCCACAGAATAGAACAGTGTATTGCAAACTGTGTGCCTCTTGAGATTCCAAGTGTGCTGTGGCACACTGAGGAGGAAGAGGCGCACCGGACAGCTGACTTGCCTACAGGATGTGCTTCTCACCACAAGAGGCACGTCATGTAGGTCCTGAGGTTCTCAACACGCAGTATGGCACCAGCGCAGCATTCTAGCGACTTCCTGCTGCCATTGCGTATCTCCCAGGACTCCTGCCTTCATCTACTCTCCCCACCCCTGGACCAGCAGCAGCAGTTCAGTGTGTGTTTAACTTTACCACACAGCTGCCACTAGCAATAGTTTAGACACAGTTCCATCAGGCAGCCTTGGGGCGTTTGCTAGGCTGGTCCACTTTGATGATGCAACTTCCTCTTTCATCAAGAGGCGGGCCAGCCTAGCAAAGGCCCCGAAGCTGCCTTATAAGATATGCGTCTAAACTAATGCTAGTGGCAGCTGTGTGGGGAAGTTAAAAGCACAGTGAGCTGCCGCTAGAGAGGAGAAGTAGTGCTGTACAGGGGAAGAGGGAAAGAGAAGGGATACTGCTGGGCAGGAGAGGAGGGAAAGGGAAGAGAGGTACTGCTGAACATGGGGAGAGGGAGATGTGCTGCTGGACAGAGGGGAGGGGAGGGGAGGTAAAGGGAAGGGAGAAGAAGTGTTGCTGGACCTGGTAGAAGGGGAGGGAAAGGAAAGGTGCTGCACAGTGGAACGAAGGGTGAGATGGTGCATGGGGAGAGATCATATTTGTTCCGAGTGGGATTGGGGGAGGGAAGAAAATTGTTGCAGGAGGAGTGAAAGTGATGAGAGAGGGAGAGATGGACATGGGGTGGGAGAGGGATAAATGGTGATGGGGGTGGGAAGGAGGGATATCACTCGAAGGAAGAGGCAAGGAGAGAGAAAGCATGCAGAAGGCAGAAGTGTTGGATTCATGGAGAGACCTGAAATGCAGGTATGCTGTGGGATGTTTCCGCTTCTTTCATAAAAGTTACTTGATAAAATAAGATGTGCTTGGACCACTCTCTAATTACAAGTTCAGATATCCCCCTGACAGTGACACTTTTTAAGTTACATTTAACCTAATGAAATACTGAATAAAAATAAATAGATAAGGATCCTATGACGACAGAACACATAAAGCTCTGTGTAATGAAAACTATTTAACACAGAGTGGTGTTTCTGAGGATCACAACATTTTGGAAAGGTGTCACTGTTGGGCGATATCTGAACTTTGTTTACTCTTGATGTTATAATTGAATAATTTACACCTTAAACGTTTACTACGAAAGCGCAATTATTTTGATGGACCATTATCTAGACATGCAATTGCTGCTGCTGGAGAATACAATAACTTCTGGAACAGTTAGTAACATTTGCTGTTTATTCCAAGACTGTGCAGTTGTGATAGTGACTTGGCATTTCAACATGAATTGCTTTTATTGACCTACCTGTTAAGTTATCCAAGTAGTACCGATACAGCTTGCACTGAATTGAAGTCATTCTCACAGCTAGAACATACTCATATTTGGGTGGCAAGAACTTTGTAAGGGCTGTGTAATCTTTTCTCTGCAAATTAACAGAAAAATAAAAGTTATCTGTTAATCTACCGGCCAGTTAACAAATCTGTTGAGGAAATCTGCATATTTCTGCTAACAACACTATACAGATTATATTCACGTGTTTTCCCTTTCTACTAAAATGCACTAAGGGCTAGATTAACTAAACCTGCACAATCGTGCCTGATCTGCGACAAGCCGACTGATCCACAACGGGTTAGCATGCAAATGGGGGCAATCAGAGGAATGCTCCCCACCGACCACATGGATCGCTAGTGAGTGATCCTGAAGCATGCGCAGACCATCTTCTTTGCCTGTAGATGGTCTACGAATGCTCTCCGCTGGAACTTTTTTAAACATTTCGGCTCCATAGCAAGCAATAGGCTATATGGCAAGCATAGCAAGCAGTGGGTCTCCTCCCTCCTGCCGATATGCGAGTGCTGTCAACTTGTTGCAGGGTATGGAGGAGAACCGAGGGGGGAGGGGCTGCAGAGGAGAAGTTCGCGGCTTGTGCCCAGCATGATGTGAGACTTTTAGAAGACCGAAATGAAGCGCATGCCGCCCCAACTTTCCTGCTCCCTACCCACCCCTTCCCCGCAGTGCAGCCCCGCTTTAAACCTGCGGGTTAAAACCACGGGCTCGCACTACGGGGAAGGGTGGCAGAGAGCATGGCTCTTGAAGGGCTGGAAGTGCGGCGATGTATCCCTGTTCGCCACCTTTCAGAGCAGAGAGCAGGTGGCTTTTTTGATGGTTTGATAGGCTGCAGGGCTGGGATTTCAGGGCAAGGACAGTCAGCAATGATGTGAGCGACTGGTCTTCGGCAATCGCTTCTTTTGTGATCGGCCAGCCTAGTCGGTGTTCCTTATTTTTTTTATGAATCGCTGTCTTCCTACTTTTGGATGCCCTTCCCCTCATTTTCATGTGCAGATTGGAATTGGATCAGGGGGAAGGTTAGTGAATCGGGTCGGGTTTGCCAAGCGGTCGGGACATGATCGGTGGGCTTAGTGAATCTAACCCTATGTGATGGTAATATGCAAATGGCATGCATATTATTGCTTTGAATGAGAATGTTATTCTAAAGAGCAACAATCCAGATGCCAAAACTTATAAAATACATTCACCTCAAAAAGAAAACATAAATCTTTCCTAATGTGATTTCAGCTGTAGCTTGAGCCTGTGACCAAAATGTGCATTGGAAATAAGGAAAGATCTCTATTCAAAAAGTTACTGTATATATTCGAATATAAGTCAATCCAAATATAAGTCAAAACAGCACAGTTATTTACCATAATAGGTGTTATCCAGGGACAGCAGGCAGATATTCTCACATGTGGGTGATGTCATTCAAGGAGCTCCGGAATGCACAGCTGTACACGTACACTGGTACTTTAAGAACATTAGAAATTTTGTGACTCACCGCACATGCACGAGTGCTTTTCCGCCCAATGTAGGCGCGTAGCTCCTCAGTTCAGTAAGCTATTTTAGAAGCCAACCAGGGGAGGTAGGTGGTTTGTGAGAAAATCTGCCTGCTGTCCCTGGATAACACGAAGCCAGTCATCCAGATAGGGAAAGACTTGAAGGCCCTGAGACCTCAAGGCCGCTGCCACTACCACAAGACACTTGGTGAAAACCCTGAGAGATGAAGCCAAGCCGAAAGGTAGAACCTTGTATTGACAGTGGAGGTGTGCCACTTGAAATCTGAGGAATTTCCTAGAAGCTAGATGAATTGGAATGTGAGTGTAGGCCTCCTTTAGATCTAGAAAGTATATCAATCGTTGCGATACAAGAGGGGATACAAAGTTGCCAGAGATAGCATTTGAAACTTCTTCTTGACAAGAAATTTGTTGAGGGCCCTAAGATCCAATATGGTTTGAAGACCTTCCATTTTCTTCAGGGCAAGGAAATAATGGGAGTAAAACCCCTTGCTCTGCTGATCCAGAGAAACATTGATAAGAAGTAGAGAATCGATCTCCTGAAGAAGGGAAGACTGGATAAAGTTTGAAGCAGACTCTCTTGGAGGATGATCTGGAGGGATGTTAACAAAATGAAGAGAGTAATCCTCTTGAATGTTATTGAGAATCCAGAGGTCAGAGGTGATCAACTGCCAATGATGAAAATAAAGTTGAAGACGACCTCCAATTGGCAGAGGGAGAGGCAGATGCAGAGGGATTGAAACTATGCTTTCAAGTCAAAAACACTGAGTAGTTTTAGAAGGAGCAGATTTCTGAGTGTGTTGCTGCCTTTGTTTCTTCTGCTGTGGTTTGGAAGTAGCAGATGGTTTTGTTGTAAAATGCCTCTGATAGAAAAAGAGGGCTTAAATGGCCTTTTAGTGGATGGCTTGAGTTTAGGTTTAAGAATCCGAAGACTTCTCATGGGCAGAGCACTTTTGAATAGCATTCTCAATTGAGTTCCCAAAGAGTTCATCTCCCAGACAGGAATATTGGCCAACCAGTCTTGGAGGTTAACATCCATATCAGCAATTCTTAGCCATGCAAATCTCCTCGTGGCTACAGATATAGAAGCAGCACTGGAAGATAATTCAAAGGCATCATAAGCAGACTGCACCATGTATTGTCTTAAGTGGGTAAAGGTGCTAGCTATGTGTTGGAATTCTGTCCTCCGGTGAGATGGAAGATATTTCTGAAATTTAGGCAGTTATTTAACCTGGTGTTTCATGTTAACACATGAAATAAAAGTTGTAATTGATGATACAATTTGTCAACATGGAGTTTTGGTAAAGACATCTACCAAACTTGTCCATAGTACGACCTTCTTGACCCGGCAGAACTGAGGCATATACTTTGGACAGGGTAGATTTTTTTAGTTAGATAGATAGGTACGTTAGATAGATTGTGAGCCCACCGGGACAGACAGGGAAAATGCTTGAGTATCTGATTGTAAACCCGCTTAGAAAACCTTGATAGGCGGTATATAAAAAATCCTAATAAACTTAAACTTAAAAACTTAAACTTAGTGTGGACTCTACCACTAAAGACTGATGAGAGTTGAGGTTTGTCAAATCCTGGACTGGGAATAATCATGTAGAGGGAGTCCAATTTCCTAGGAACAACTGGAACAGAGAGAGGGGACTCCCAATTTTTATGAAGGGTTTTCTCTCAGGATTCCATATAAAGCAGGGATGTCAAACTCAGGCCCGAAGGCCAAATTTGGCCTGCAGGATAATTAGATTTGGCCCACGATTTGGTCCTCTGTTCCTTTCCTCCCACCATCCCAGCCTCACTTTCAAAGCAGCCTGCAGAGGATCGCCAGTCGGCTGTAGTGATCTTAGCAGGCTGCCGTCGACCTCTGCAGCACGTTCCCTCTGCCGTGGTCCCGTACGTCAGAGGGAACATGCTGTGGAGGCCGACTGCTAGAGGGGGCAGAGGGCCCTGGTGTAGAAGTACACGGAGGGAGGGGTCCAAACAGATATGCAAATGCCGGACTGAGGGTGGGAGGAGGGGAAGAAATAATGGGTGTAAAAACAAAGGAGAGGGAAAGCGATGGTGGACAATGGGATGGAGGAAGGGAAGGAACAGAAAAGGAGAGAAATTGGACACAAGGGATGTGTGGAGGGGGGATAGAGATACTGGACAGGAGGGTAGATGAGAACAGAAAGAGAGATGGTGGACCCTGGGGTGGTGGGGAAGGAGGGAGAGATG
Organism: Geotrypetes seraphini; assembly: GCF_902459505.1. Taxonomy (NCBI): domain Eukaryota; kingdom Metazoa; phylum Chordata; class Amphibia; order Gymnophiona; family Dermophiidae; genus Geotrypetes; species Geotrypetes seraphini. Next base: position 16,433,618 of record NC_047088.1, read on the forward strand.
CTGGATGAAAGGGTAGTTTAGAAAAGGAGAGATGGTGGACCCTGGGGTAGTGCCAGACCTCCGGGGAAGGGAAGAGAAACGGAAGGGGAGGACAGAGATGGAAGATGGATGGTTAGTATGAAGAAAGAAGAAAACAAATGGGCAGGAGACCCTAGCAAGCAAGTTATCAGAAGACAACCAGAGCCGGGGACAAACAAGATTTTAATAATAACCAGGCAACAAAAGGTAGCAAAAAATAATTTTATTTTCTACTTTGTGATTATGTCAGATTTGAAATGTCAGATTTGAAATATGTATCCTGCCGTAGCTGGTGTTAGACAGCTGGAGCTGGTGTTAGACAGCAAGCGTGAACTACGACCTAGAGGAAAAGTCTTTTTTATTTATTTTGTTTACATCACATAGCCGGTGTGGGGTTGGAGAGGTTGTAATCCTATACTTCTACCAAGACTAAGGGGTCCTTTTTTTAGCGTGTGCATTTAGTGCATGCTAAATTGGTTAGCGTACCTTAATAAAAGGACCCCTAAGTATCTTAATAAAAAATTCAGCCCTCGACTTAGCCTATGTTTTAGATTTCGGCCCCTTATGTGATTGAATTTGACACTCCTGATGTAAAGGAAGTTTGATAAACTCCTTAGGAGGATGTTTATAGTCCATAGTCTCCATAAATTCAGCAGTATATCTGGAATCTGCTTCAAGCATGATAAGACAGGTCCTTTCCCAGTTGTCTAATGAAGCGAGTAAAAGAAAGTGGCTCTGTAGATGATTCTTTAGGAAGAGTCTTATGAGGAGATTGTGCCTCCAGAGAGTCATATGGTTCTGTAGTTGAAGGAGAAACATTGTTATTGGAATCAATATTGAGATCCGAGTCCACAAGTGGTGATGGAGATCAATAATGCTGCTTGGCACGGTAACAATCTGATGAGGATGGTGATGCAGTGCATGTAAGTTTTGTGGGACTTTTAGGAGAAAGATGTTTTGATTTGCAAAAACACTTGCTAGACTGAGAAAATCAAGGGCGATGCATTGATGAAGCAGTGGCAGTATCGGCATCCCACGTATTGTGACGCTCAGGCTGGGCTGGTACCGGTAGAGTCTGTGTCGGGATAATAAGCCGAAACATATCCCCATACGCTGCACAAAATAGAGCATTGAGCTTCTCTTGAAAGGTGAACACCGGTACCTGTGGCTTTGTCACCGGTACCAAAGATGATGCAACTCATTCCGGAGAGGATGATGATGCACCCCTCAATTTGGAAATGAGTCGCATTAAGGGTCTTCGCTTGGCTGGCATGATTGGACTCGATGCCTTAGTGCAGTGTTCTTCAACCTTTTTACACCTATGGACCGGCGGGGAAAAAAAAAATTATTTTGTGGGCCGGCAAACTACTAGAACTGAAATTTAAAAACCCCGTTTCCGCGAGCTCGGTCCTCGCAAACCATCTGATCCCTTCTGCACAAGCCTCAATTATGATTGTATACTGAATGTATTTTATTAAAGTATAAAAAGAAACAATATTCTGTACAATTGTCATTTTATAAATACAAATAATACAGAGCAAGGATCAACAAAACCCCTGTCTCCCCTCCCCTTCACATATATCCCCTCTACTATCAAGAAAACTGAATAAGCCAAATTATTACAGAATGCTACACAGAAATATCATGCTAACAGAATACCGCAGTCACACATAGCAGGAATAGGGTTAGGGGAGTGCAACTAGGGCAACTGCCCCCCTGGTCAGAGAGAGCCCTAAGCCACTGCCTGGACTTTGCAGTCCCCAGTTATGTCTAACACCAGCTCTAGCAGGATATATATTTCAAATCTGATATATTCTAATCACAAAATAGAAATAAAATTATTTGTTTCTACCTTTTGTTGTCTCTGGTTTCTGCTTTCATCTTCTTTTCACTCTCTTCCTTCCAGCGTCTGCCCTCTCTGTCTCTTCAATCCAGCATCTGCTCCTTCCATCTACTGTCTGACCTCTCTCCCTTCCATATGGTATTTGTCTTTTTTCTATGCCCCCCTCCCCTTTCCATCCTGCCTATGCCCCTCTCTCCTTTTTACACGATTCATTCCAGCTTCACTGCTCTCTTCATTTTTATCTCTCCTACACCAGATCTAGCATCTTTGTCCCTCTTAATTTCTCTGCTGACCCCCTTTCCCATCTCATTCCTGTCTCTCCCCTTCCCCTCCTCTAAACTCCCTGCAAGCTATTTCCTTCCTTTTTTCTTCTCTCTTCCCTCCTCCCCCTGTCCAGCAGTAACTCTCTTCCCTTTCCTTTCCCTCCTCTCCTCCCAGCAGCATCTCTCCTTCTCCCTCTCCAGGTCCAGTAGCAGCTGTCACTTTTTCCCCTTGCCCAGCAGCTTCCCAGACTCCTTTCCCTCCTCCCCTCCCAGAAGCATCTCTCCTTCTCCCTCTCTAGGTCCAGTAGCAGCTATCCCTTTTTCACCATGCCCTGCAGCTTCCCAGACTCCTTTCCCCCCTCCCCTCCCAGCAGCATCTCTCCTCCCTCTCCAGGTCCAGTAACAGCTGTCCCTTTTTTTTTTTTCCACCATGCCCAGCAGCTTTCTCCCTTCCCAGCAACTCTCCTTACTTGCCAGTGCTGCGATTCAGCAAGGCTGCATCGGGTCCTTTGTTGGGTCGCACCGCCTCTGAGGAAAGCGGAAGTTGCATCATTAGAGGCGGCCCGACTCAGCAAAAGCTCCAAGGCTTCCTTCCTGAATCGCTGCGCTTGTAAGGAGAGCCGCTGGGAGGGAAGAAAGCACAGTCTGAGGCTCCCCATTAACTCTCCGGCCCTGCACTCCTCAATCTTGCCGGTCCTGCGTGGACCGGCAGGAAATTGAAGATGTTTATCTCGCTGGTCCTGTGCGGACCGGCAGGAATTTTCTGCGGACCGGCGGTTAAAGAACTGTGCCTTAGTGGCCTGTTCCCCTCTCTGGGAAGCTGTTGGCTTCTTAGCTGGCTTACCAGAAGGAGCAATGACCTGTGACACCGGAGTCGATGCAGGTGCATCGGAAGATGTTGGTGTCTTTGATGTCGAAGGCTTTGATTCCTCTGCTCCGTCCATGCTGGCACCGAACAACTTCTGCTGCTGTAGAATGTGGCTTTTAATGGAGCGCTTCTTAAGCGTAGAACAATGTTCATAGGACTCAATACAATATTCCAGGCCAAGGCACTATATACACCAATTGTGAGGATCAGTAATAAAAATTGTATGTCGACACATGCCACACTTTTTAAACCCCGTTAACAGATGCGACCTTGACAGGAAAACCGCCTCAGCCAAATCAAAAGTCAGAAAGAAGGCCCCGCCATTGAAATGCCCAAAGGCGAAAATGTGAAAGTAAAAATCTTATAATTTCTTTTTTTTAATCCAAGTAATAGAAGGGGATCAAAAAAGAAGTAAAAATTAAACGTGCAATTGGGAAGGCAAGGGCTAAAAACAAAGAACGTTGAAAAAGCACAACTTCATAGCTATGCGGAAAACTAAGAACTGAGGAACTGCACGCCTACGTTGGGCAGGAAGGAACTCGTGCATGCTCAGTGTGGTTAGTTGCAAACTTTCTAACATTCTTAAAGTGCTGATGCACTTGTACAGCTGTCCGTATCGGGAATCCATAGATGATGTCACCCACATGTGGGAATATAAAGCCTGCTTGTCCTGGGATAACTCCATTTTCCTCCCAAAAAGGAAGAAATATGGTTGACTTGAATATAAGACGAGGGCTTAATATTCAAATGCCCTGCCAGGATCTGCACCCAGCGCCCACCCCCTCCCATGCCAGGCTTTGCACCCTGTCTCCCTTCCCTCCCTGCCCTGTACCATCTCCCTCCCTCTGGATACCTTGCAGGCTCTCCAGACCGCAGGACTCGGTGGTCTAGGATATGAGGGATTTCCTGTCTCCAATCACAGCCGTATCCAATCCCCTTCCCCCCAAGTCCTCACCGGCCTCGCGGTGGGTGGGACAGGAGAAATCTCTTCTGCCTCCTGTGCCTGCTGAAATTGGACATCCAGACCTCCCCCACGTATCTTTTAGGTCCCAGCAAAATGCTGTGAAAAACAACCGTCATAGAGTGGAGCCAAGACATTGCCTATCAAAAGGTAAGGGACCTCCAGGCACCTGCCAAATGTCCATGAAAATCTGAACTATGTCCAGATGATCTGGAAAAGTGGCGGAGTGCGGCTTCAGATCACTCTTGAGGAAAACATTCCGCAGAGATAGATCGTCCAGCCTTCAGCCTCAACTCCTGGAGGAATTCAAGAGATCAAATCTATCAAATACACGGGCTTGAAAAATCTACATACAGTGGAGTCCGAGCTCACGGTGACGGGACTGAGCTCGCAGAACTGGGCAAAGACAGGGACAAATTTTTTCCCCATGTCATTCTCTATACCGAACATAAGAATCTACCCGATGTTCTGGGTTAAGGCACTGCAAACAACAACTATGTGGGTCAGTAATGGAAACTGGCCTTTGGCACCTGCAGCACTTCTTAAAACATGATAATGGCTGGGACATCGACAGAAAAAGCGCCTCTGCCAAACTGAACTCAATGGCTGAGGAAAACCAAAATGCCTTGTCTTCCGAAGACTGTGAGGGGAAAAGAGATGAAAGCGCTCTCTCTCTCTATTGTTTGTTTGTTTTTTTTAACTATAAGTACTCTTAACTGAAGAGAAAAATTAGAAGAAAAAATGCCTGAGCGGGAAGGCAAATGGCAAAATTTGAATAACGTTCAGAGACACGACTTCTTAGCTCTATGGAAAACTAAGAACTGAGGTACCATGAGCCTACGTCGGCCAGAAGGGCACTCGCGCATGCACAGTACGGGCAGTTTGTGAACTTTCTTGAGTTCTTAAAGTAGCGATGCACTTTTAAAGCTGTCCATGGATGATGTCATCCACTGAATTACTACTACATTCTCCAACAACAAACATTCTCCGACAACAAACATGCACCCACTTACTAAGAAAGCTATCTTACCTCCATGTGATATCTACACTGAATGTAATGTAATTTTATTTCTTATATACCACTAATGTGCTGAAATTAAATCCACCCTATGCCCACTAAGTCAGTATTTTATGTCTATACTGTAATCTAACCCCTTTGTCTATACTGTAAATGTTGTAGAACCTGTATTTCTCACCTAAGTATGTCCTAACCATACTATGAATGTACTCTTGTAACCCGTTCTGGGCTCCTTTGGGAGGACGGGCTAAATAAATGAATAAATAAATAAAAGGTGATTCCCACAATCATTAATGATCAGGCCTTCCATTGGGCATATTGAATAACTTTAATAGAGAAATTTGTAAAAGAGTTAATTCTCTCTAAAGTGTGTGGAATAAGCAAAGTATGCAATGTCAACATCAAGTTCTAATAAAATCATTCTTATTCATAAAATTTTTAGACAACTAAAATGATTAATGCTCATTCTGTAGTTCATTGGAAATGTCCAGTTTTTTGTCTTTTGTGAACTGCATCGATCTGTGAGGTTTTGCGGTCTATACATGTGATGTAATATAATCTCACTACCACTAGCTGCTGGTGCTATACACTTTCTCTATACGAAGTTCAATTTTAAACATAAGAGGTTGTATGGCATCTACATTCTGTTCCAAAATATTCATCTTTTGTTGCCTTATAACCTGGCAGTAAAATTTATAACAGTGCTGATTTAATGTTTCCAACCATCATAAGAATAGCCTTACTGGGTCAGACCAATGGTCCATCAAGCCCAGTAGCCCGTTCTCACAGTGGCCAAGCCAGGTCACTAGTACCTGGCCAAAACCCAAGGTGTAGCAATATTCCACGATACCGATACAGGGCAAACAGTGGCTTCCCCTGTGTCTTTAACAGCAACAAACAAAAACCAACTGCAGATGTGTACAAGATGCAGGCAGAATTTATTGTGACAAATACAAATTTATAAAAACCTTTTTCCCAAACAAGGGACCCGACACGGTCCGTGTTTCGGACAAACCTTCGTCAGGTGTCCTATTGAGTACAAATGCAATATAAAAGTTTATTAATTAAATTATAAAAACAATATAAAATATCATATATATGGACAGAAGGATGTTGTTGTGTCATGCTAGAGAAACAAGTGTACGCAAAGCATGCAATCTCAAAACTGCATGCATGAAGATAAGTGAAAAACAAACATTTGTGATAGAAAACACAGATATCTTCACGAAAACAAACAAAACACATAGATGGCATAGGAAAGACATGTACAGATGGAACAAAAAAATGATCCAAAGAGCTAAGAAAGAAAGGAGATAAGATATGTACCAATATGCAAAAAGGTTTGAAAAATATGCCACAAAAAATATGGAATAAAAAATCATAAACCTAAAATAAAGGCACAATGTTGTATGAAACAAAATAAACAATGACAAATATATGAAATATTGTTTGTCAAAATATTGTTTGTCAAAATTAGGTTTATGATTTTTTATTCCATATTTTTTGTGGCATATTTTTCAAACCTTTTTGCATATTGGTACGTATTTTATCTCCTTTCTTTCTTAGCTCTTTGGATCATTTTTTTGTTCCATCTGTACATGTCTTTCCTATGCCATCTATGTGTTTTGTTTGTTTTTGTGAAGATATCTGTGTTTTCTATCACAAATGTTTGTTTTTCACTTATCTTCATGCATGCAGTTTTGAGATTGCATGCTTTGCGCACACTTGTTTCTCTAGCATGACACAACAACATCCTTCTGTCCATATATATGATATTTTATATTGTTTTTATAATTTAATTAATAAACTTTTGTATTGCATTTGTACTCAATAGGATCCCTGACGAAGGTTTGTCCGAAACACGGACCGTGTCGGGTCCCTTGTTTGGGAAAAAGGTTTTTATAAATTTGTATTTGTCACAATAAATTCTGCCTGCATCTTGTACACATCTGCAGTTGGTTTTTGTTTGTTCCTGGTTGGTTTTTTTCTGCAGATAAGGTTGGACCCCTCCTTCCTTTTTTGTTGCTCTTTCTCAATAACAGCCACATGAAATATACAGATTCCAGATATCCTTAGAAATTAGTTCATTGAGGGGGGCATGGCTTTGGAGCGTTCCGATATGGTCGGGTAGTTGAGGAGCTCTGTAAAATCAGGCTATTTATGGTATTTTAAAGTATTAAAAAATCGCGAGTCAAATCAGTAAAGTTTTGTTTTCGGTAGCGGAATGGCTTGGGCAAGCAGTGTAAAAGCGCGTCAGCGGGAACAGGAGCAGGAAGTGTCAAGAGGTCAAAGTTGGAGCCGACGTCTCCTGCATTAGTTCCGCTTCCAACGGATAAAATAGAGAACAGAGACCTCATGAAGGAATTGCAACAGATTAAAGAGATAGTGTTAAATAACGCAAAAAACATAAGAGGTCAAAGAAGAGGTCAAAGAAGAGGTAGAAAATTTAAATAAAAGAATGCAAGTAGTAGATTAAAAAATTGAGCATATAGAAAAATGTGTGGAGAAAACTGAGGCAGAAATAACACAATATAAAAATGATCACAAGGAGATAGAGATATTAAAGAAAGAACTGGAGGATCTGTCTAATCGCGAAAGACAGAGTAACTTAAGGGTGCTTGGGTTACCAGAGGGGATAGAAAAAAATGATCCCATAGCCTCTCTCACTAATTTTCTACCGAAAATTCTGCCAATAAAAAGCAAGTATCCATTGGAACTGGAAAGGGCACACAAGGTCCCAATAAAGCGGTCTAGTAATCAAAAGGACCGCGTCCCCTGATTTTTAAGATGCTCAGATACCAACAGGTGGAGGAGATTATTAAATTGGCTAAGGAGAACAGAAACCTCAAATGTCAAGATGCAAAGATACATATAGTACAGGATACTGCGAAGGAGACTGCTTATAAAAGAAACAACTGTTAGAGTTACGGCCACAGTTAAGAGCGTTGGGAGCCAGATATGGTTTAATTTATCCAGCAATTATGAGGGTTACTCAGGAAAATAAAACTTACAACTTTGAAGATTCTGCTAAGTTAAAAGAGTTCCTGGATAGGTGTGAAATGCCTATGGCCACATAGGAATGAAACTGGGTTTTATATATTTTTCCTATTTCTTTAGTTTATTATAATACTTTGGTTTACTTTTGGTGGTTGGTGAAATATATTTTAAAACTCAAAGCAAAGGATATAACCTGGGTAACTATGCAGTTAATTTTGAATTGTCTCAACATTCTGACAGAGGAATGTAGTCAGTGGAAGCAGCTGCATGGAATGTGGCTGTTTAGTGAGAGGTGTTAAAGGAGAGTTCTTCCTTATGCCAGAACTGAGCATAATAGATGTGAATATGACATAACATTAAGGGGAATATATGAACTTTTTCATTTCCCTAAATGGTTGGAGAGAAGATTTTAAAGAAGGCTAAGCTTGGGTTTGAGAATGATACAAGTCATTTGGAGCAGGAACAGATTTAACAATACTCTGAATGCTATTCAGTAATTGGCAATGGTAACTCTGCATCTTCCACAGCAAGGTTGTGCTTTGAGATTCTTCAGCACTTTTAGACTCATTCCTCCAAGTGCATTAAAATTTCCTATATGTACTGTTTTTATTCCTGCAGTACTTCTCCTGTCAGAATTTTACAAAAAATACATTACAAGGTACAGGAGAGTAGATGACAGTAAAGATGTTTGTATACATCTTAGTCTGCAGTGGTTTAATTAAAGTACTGAAGGAAGTGGATTCTTATACCTGAATAGAATGTCAAATGATTTGCAAATTGACATAAAAGGTTGGCAGATTAATAAGAGTTTTCTGCAATAAGGTGGGAAGTAAAGGATGTTGGGTATTGTAGTATGAATGGAATCAGTGCATGTATGATACGGTCTGATTCTCATCTTATACCCTGATGTTATTTTTTGTTTTCCATGGATCCTAATATATTTTGATGCACAGTTAATTTGGAGGAAAGAAGACTATGAGAAATACAGATTTTTAACTCAAAAGCTGTATGATGATTTCCATAAAGTTAATCTTGGGATATGCTATATTCTATAGAGTTATGGATTAATATATACAGATACTATATGAATGTATGATGATTACTGTATTAAAGAAGTCTACTGGAGTAAGCATACAGAAACATATACAAATAAGATTTTTTTTAAAGAAAGAAAGGAGGATGATGGAGAGCAGAACTGATGATGAACAGAGATTTGGATATGGTATTTATACCAAGTTGTGGGAATAATTGCATGTTGTTAACATAAGATAGATGGGAATTGATGGCCTGTAATTACTAAAAGTGTACATGTTGGATGTATTTGGGTTTTGTTTAACTAAATGTGGGGTGAGAAATGAAAAGGAGATTTAATATAATCTTATTGTTATTTTTTTTGGAGAGTATGTTATAGATTATTCTTCGTAAAAAAAAAATAAATAAATAAAAGATTTATTAAGTTTTAACTATTTCTTTCTTTTAATAAGTGACTTGCATATATTGCTAATTGTGATTTGAGTAAATACTTATTGGTTTTTGGATATGGCCTGGGGGAGTTTCTGATTTACTTGATCTGATATGGGCGTTTCAAAGTTAGCATTATGGAGATGGGTGGGTGGGGTGGGATGGGTTGAGGGAGGGTGGGGATGGGGAATGGGTAGGGGGTTGGGGTTAAATTTGAATTTTCAAAGTAGGGAAATTGATTATATAATAATTGCTATATGGTATTGTGTGATTAATCAATATAATGGGTTTTAAAATCTTTTCTTTGAATGTTAATGGCCTTAACCATCCGGTTAAAAGAAAGAAGACGTTATTATATTTGAAAGCAGAATGTGGATATTTGTTTCATTCAGGAGACTCACCTATCTGGGAAGGAATCTAAAAAGCTAATAGGTAATTGGGTGAAAGATTGTTTTTTTGCACCTGCTGTAAAGAAAAAAGCTGGAGTAGCTATCCTAGTTAATAAAAGATGTTCTGCAACATTTAATATGGTGGCTGCAGATCCTCTAGGCAGATGGCTGCATGTAGACATGAGTATGGGCAATAATACCATGGCGCTTATGAATGTATATGCCCCTAATTCGAATCAAATTGAGTTTTTTAAGACTCTACAACAATTAGTTTTACCACTGGCTGCTAGCAATTTGATAGTGGCGGGAGACTTTAATGCTGTAATGGATCCTTTATTGGATAAGAATCCCAGTAAGATTATGAAGTCACTGGGTTTAGATAATTTTGTAAACTCTTGTAATTTAAGATATATGGCGTATTCTTCATTTTAATGATTGGGAATTTTTGTTTTGTTCGCATGTTCATAAATCTTTTTCTAGAAAGCACAGTTACTTACCGTAACAGGTGTTATCCAGGTTCAGCAGGCAGATATTCTTAACGCATGGGTGACGTCACCAACAGAGCCCCGGTACGGAACTTTTTAACTAGAAAGCTCTAGTTGGCCGCACCGCGCATGCGCGAGTGCCTTCTCGCCCAACGGAGGAGAGCGTGGTCCCCAGTTAAGATAAGCCAGCTAAGAAGCCAACCCGGGGAGGAGGGTGGGACGTAAGAATATCTGCCTGCTGTCCCTGGATAACACCTGTTACGGTAAGTAACTGTGCTTTATCCCAGGACAAGCAGGCAGCATATTCTTAACGCATGGGTGACCTCCAAGCTAACAGAGAGGGAGGAGGGATGGTTGGCCATTAGGAAAATAAATTTTGTAACACAGATTGGCCGAAGTGTCCATCCCGTCTGGAGAAGGCATCCAGACAGTAGTGAGTAGTGAACTGAGGACCAAGTGGCAGCCTTGCAGATTTCCTCGATGGGCGTGGAACGGAGGAAAGCCACAGAAGCAGCCATAGCTCTGACCCTGTGGGCCGTGACAGCACCTTCCAGTGAGAGACCGGCCCGAGCATAACAGAACGCAATACAGGCAGCAAGCCAGTTGGAAAGCGTCCGTTTAGAGACAGGACGACCTAGACGGTTAGGATCGAAGGTCAGAAAGAGCTGAGGGGACGAGCGGTGAGCCCTGGTACGGTCAAGGTAGTATGCAAGGGCACGCTTGCAATCCAGTGTGTGCAACGCCTGTTCCCCAGGATGAGAATGGGGTTTAGGGAAAAAGACAGGCAACACAATGGACTGGTTGAGGTGAAAAGCCGAGACCACCTTGGGAAGGAATTTAGGATGGGTACGCAGAACCACCTTGTCATGGTGAAAAACAGTGAACGGTGGATCGGCGACCAGTGCATGCATCTCACTAACCCTCCTGGCAGAGGTGATGGCAATGAGGAAAAGCACCTTCCATGTTAGAAGTTTGAGCGAAGTTGTGGCAAGAGGCTCAAAAGGGGGTTTCATGAGGGCTGATAAAACCACATTCAGGTCCCAGACGACAGGAGGAGGCTTCAGAGGTGATTTGACATTGAAGAGGCCTCTCATGAACCGGGAAACCAGTGGATGAGCCGTGAGAGGTTTTCCGAGGATAGGCTCATGAAACGCAGTGATGGCACTGAGGTGGACTCTGATTGAGGTAGACTTGAGGCCAGCTTCGGACAGAGAGAGCAAATAGTCCTGTACAGTTTCCACCGCTAATGAGGTGGGATCGTGATGATGCAGTAGACACCAAGAGGAGAACCTGGTCCACTTCTGATGGTAACATTGGAGGGTGGCCGGTTTCCTGGAGGCATCCAAAATGCGACGGACAGGCTGAGACAGATTCTCTGGAGAGGTCAGCCCGAGAGAAACCAAGCTGTCAGGTGGAGCGAAGACAGATTGGGATGCAGTAGAGACTGACGTTGCTGCGTAAGTAGAGTAGGAAACACAGGAAGAGGAATGGGCTCCCTGGAGCTGAGCTGAAGCAGGAGGGAGAACCAGTGTTGGCGAGGCCACCGAGGAGCGATGAGAATCATGGTGGACCTGTCCCTGCGGAGTTTGGATAACGTCCGCAACATCAGAGGTAGTGGAGGAAAGGCATAGAGGAACCGATCCGTCCAGTCGAGCAGGAATGCATCTGGGGTCAGACAATGAGGAGAGAAGAGTCTGGAACAGAACTGGGGCAGCTGATGGTTGTGAGGCGCTTCAAAGAGGTCTACCTGCGAAGTGCCACAGCGAGCAAAGATGGAGTGGAGTGTTGAAGGGTCCAGAGTCCACTCGTGAGGTTGAAGGATGCGGCTGAGATTGTAGGCCAGGGAGTTCTGTTCGCCCTGGATAGATAGCCTTGAGGAAGAGATTGCGGGCCGTGGCCCAGGTCCAGATGCTGAGAGCCTCCTGACAAAGGAGGCGAGATCCGGTGCCGCCTTGCTTGTTTATGTAGTACATGGCGACTTGATTGTCTGTGCACAGGAGAAGAACCTGAGGGCAGAGAAGGTGCTGGAAGGCCTTGAGAGCATAGAACATGGCTCTGAGTTCCAGGAAATTGATGTGATGTTGACGCTCCTGAGGGGTCCAGAGTCCCTGGGTGCGTAGATCTCCCAGGTGAGCTCCCCACGCATAGGGGGAGGCATCCGTGGTTATGATCATGGAGTGAGGAGGTAGATGAAAGAGTAGACCCCTGGAAAGATTTGAGGAGTTCAACCACCATTGAAGAGATTGCTGAAGAGACGATGTCACAGAGATGGGATGAGAAAGAAGATCCGTGGTCTGTGACCATTGGTTGGTAAGAGTCCATTGAGGTGTCCTGAGGTGGAGTCGCGCCAGAGGAAGCACATGGACCGTCGAGGCCATGTGGCCCAGGAGGACCATCATCTGTCGGGCAGGAATGGAGTGATGAAGGAGCACCTGACGACAGAGGTGGAGCAGGGTCCGTTGACGGTCGGAGGGGAGAAACGCCCTCATTAGTGTGGTGTCGAGAACTGCTCCAATGAACTGAAGTTGCTGTGTGGGAAGCAGATGCGGCTTGGGGTAGTTGATCTCGAACCCCAGGAGATGGAGGAAAGAGATGGTGTGATGAGTGGCTTGTAGCACAAGTGGAGACGTAGGTGCTTTCACCAACCAATCGTCCAAGTAGGGGAACACCTGGAGGTTGTGAGACCTGAGGAAAGTCGCCACCACAATAAGGCACTTGGTGAACACCCTGGGCGATGAAGCGAGGCCAAAAGGTAGCACTTTGTACTGATAGTGACGGTGCTGTATCTGAAACCGTAGGTAGCGACGTGAAGTCGGATTAATTGGGATGCGAGTGTAGGCCTCTTTGAGGTCCAGGGAACATAGCCAGTCGTGTTGAGAGAGAAGAGGGTAAAGCTTGGCAAGGGAGAGCATTCTGAACTTCTCCTTGACCAGACACTTGTTGAGGTCCCTGAGATCGAGGATGGGACGAAGGTCTCCTGTCTTCTTGGGAACCAGGAAGTAGCGGGAGTAGAATCCCTGACCCCTTTGGTCCGGAGGCACCTCTTCGATGACATTGAGAAGAAGGAGGGATTGGACCTCCCTCAGGAGGAGGGGGGTTTGGGAGGAGTGAGAAGCAGACTCTACGGGAGGATTGTCTGGTGGAAGAGTCTGGAAGTTGAGAGAGTAGCCGTGGCGAATGATGTTGAGGACCCATTGGTCTGATGTGATGACCTCCCAACGGCTGAGGAAGATTTGGAGGCGACCTCCGATAGGCTGAGGAAGAGGCAATGATGATGGGGAGACTGGCTATGCCCTGGAGGAAAAAGTCAAAAGGGCTGAGATGGTTTTGACGGAGGGAAAGGCTTGGCAGGTTGGTGAGACTGTGAGCGAGCCTGAGATTGATGCTGTTGACGAGGTCGGCGAGGCTGCTGTTGAGGCGGGTTGAGAGGTCTGGCCGAGAACCTGCGCTGGTAGGAAGACTGCTGTCTGTAGGTGCGAGCAGGTGGAGTCTTCTTTTTAGGTTTAATCAGAGTGTCCCACCTGGTCTCATGTGCTGAGTTTCTGGGTTGTTGAGTCCAGGGACTCTCCGAAGAGTTCATCACCCAGACAAGGTGCGTTAGCCAGGCGGTCCTGGTGGTTAATGTCCAGGTCAGAGACTCTCAGCCATGCCAAACGTCGCATGGCCACTGCCATGGCAGATGCGCGAGAGGTCAGCTCAAATGAGTCGTAGATGGAGCGAACCATAAATTTCCTGAGTTGGAGGAGGCTGGAAATATGTTGCTGGAAAAGAGGGACCTTACGTTCAGGAAGGTATTTCTGTAAGGAGGAGAGCTGTTGCACCAGATGCTTCATGTAGAAGGAGAAGTGGAAGGTGTAGTTGTTGGCTCTATTGGCTAACATGGCATTTTGGAAAAGGCGCTTACCAAATTTATCCATGGTTTTTCCCTCTCTGACAGGAGGGGTGGAGGCATATACACTGGAACCCTGAGATTTTTTCAAAGTAGATTCCACCAGGAGGGACTCGTGGGGCAATTGAGGTTTATCAAACCCTGGGATTGGAATAACCCGGTACAAGCTATCCAATTTACGAGGGGCTCCAGGAACCGTGAGGGGAGCTTCCCAGTTTTTATAGAAAGTTTCCCGTAAGATGTCGTGGACGGGCAACTTCAGAAATTCTTTGGGAGGTTGCTCGAAGTCTAGGGCATCGAGGAAAGCCTGAGACTTTTTAGAGTCGGACTCTAAGGGAATGGAAAGAGGTGCTGACATCTCCCTAAGGAATTTGGAGAAAGAGGATTGCTTTGGTTTGGAGACGGTGTCGGTCATGGAGGGTTCTTCGTCGGTTGACGAAGCGTCCTCCTCGGTACCGTGAGGGGAGTCTTCCCACAAATCTGGGTCCCTAACGTCGGGGTGCGTACGTTTGGACTCCGGTGTGGAGGGCTCGGCATGGCGGGTCTTTGAAAGAGATTTGCCTGAGCGCACCGAGGCGGTACCGGGTGAGGAAGACCGATGTCGTTCCTGGGACCGAACAGGGTCGGCAGCATCACGGGTATGTACTGTAGGTGTTTCTGCCAAGAGCACCGGAAATATTAATCGGAAATATTAATCGGTACCGAGGGGGTCGACACCGATGGGACAGTGTGAGGCTCGGACCGGTCCCGTACCGGAAGGTGCGGTGGCAGCAACGCCGGCAACAGTTGTTGGAGCTGTTGTTGCAGCTGCTCCTGTAACTGTGTTTGGAGTATGGCCGCGATGCGGTCGTCCAGGGGAGGCACCAGTACCGCTTTTTTCTTCTTCGGTACCATAGGTGCCGCTCTACGCTCCGGCGATGAGGAGGCCGATGATGAGGCACTCACAGAGATCGGAGCGGAGCGTTTGCAGGGCCGGTGCTGTGCCGGGAGGGCCGGTGTCGCAACCGTGGCAGGAGGGCGCTCAAGGGAAGTGGGAGGCTTCTTGGCCGGCTTACCTGGGCCCAACGACCCCGAGGAAGGGTCCGGTGGTGTTGATGTCGTCGGTGTCGACTTTTGTGGTGCCGTTGACGTCGCAGCCGGTTCCATGGCAGATCCGGTACCAAACAAAATATTTTGCTGGATCTGCCGATTTTTCAAAGTACGCTTTTTAAGCGTAGCTCAGCGGGTGCAGGTGTCAGCCCGATGCTCTGGACCCAAGCACTGGAGGCACCAATTGTGTGGGTCAGTGAGGGAGATCGGGCGTGCACACCGCTGGCACTTCTTAAAACCCGGTTGAGGGGGCATGAATGGAAACACGGCCTCCGCAAAATCGAACCCGGAGGCCTGTATGGTGGCAACAGGCCCCGCCAGGGCCGGCCTGAAAAAATAAGGAAAACTCGAAGAGTTTTTTTTTTTTGAAAACAAAAATAAAGGGAATCCGATAAGAAAAAAGGGAAAAAAGTGAAAAAATACGCGAGCGGGAAGGCAAAAATTAGTTTTTCAACGGCCGTTGAAAACACATGCGTCTTCTTCGCTCCGCGGAAACGAAGAAACTTGGGACCACGCTCTCCTCCGTCGGGCGGGAAGGCACTCGCACATGCGCGGTGCGGCCAACTAGAACTTTCTAGTTAAAAAGGTCCGTACCGGGGCTCCGTCGGTGACGTCACCCATGCGTTAAGAATATGCTGCCTGCTTGTCCTGGGATAATAGATTATATTTTTGTTTCTGATCATCGATGAACATTTTGAAAGAAACGAACTTCTGATAACCAGCCAACATGGTTTCTGCAAGGGGAGATCGTGCCTAACTAACTTATTGCACTTCTTTGAGGGAATTAACAAACGGATGGACAAAGGAGACCCCATAGATATCAAATACCTAGATTTCCAAAAAGCCTTTGACAAGGTGCCTCATGAACATCTACTCCGGAAACTGAAGAGCAATGGGGTGGAAGGAGACGTACATAGATGGATCAGAAACTGGTTGGCGGGAAGGAAACAGAGGGTATGAGTAAAGGGCCACTACTCGGACTGGAGGAGGGTCACGAGTGGTGTCCCGCAGGGCTCGGTGCTCGGGCCGCTGCTATTCAATATATTCATAAATGATCTAGAAACAGGGACGAAGTGTGAGATAATAAAATTTGCGGATGACACCAAACTATTTAGTGGAGCTCGGACTAAAGAGGACTGCGAAGAATTGCAAAGGGACTTAAATAAACTAGGGCAGTGATGGCTAACCTTTTTGAGCCCGAGTGCCCAAACTGCTGCACAAAACCAAAGAATTTCCTCAAAGTGCCAGCACGTCAATTAAACCTTAATAACAAGATTTTAGTATCTAAAAACTCTTTATAAAGTTGCCTGAACTATGTAACATCATTTTTAAAGGTTGGAATCTTTGTATTGTCAGAGAATCAATTTGATTCACAATCCTTTGGTTTTCATTTCAATTTATTGGCAATTTATAATGTTTTAATGATTTCATTCAATTTAATGAATTTAGGAAGAATTTGATTCAGTTACACAATATATTTTAAATGTATTATTCACATAACATGTCAAATGTATCCTGAGTAAAAAAAAAGATAAACTTCTTAAAACTGTTAACTGTGTCAAGACTCGGTGTGCATTTCCAAAGAGTCTATACATGTTTTTTTTGTAAAATTTACAATCAAATTAGAAAATAGTTAAATCATTACATTTCTAATAATATGATGTAAAGAAAACAAAAGAGCTTTCAATTAAACCAACCGTTTTTATTGGAAATTCCAGATTGGAATACAACAGGGTCATGTAAAGTCCCTTTTTTAAATAACATCTTTAAATAATATTTAAATAACTTAGAAAGTGTCTTAACTGCAAACTGAAAACACTGCTTTATGTAAACATATGCATTGGGCATGCTCTGAAAAAAATTAATGTGATTTTTGTTGTTGCATGCATGCTGATAACCTGTCAATCCTTGGCTCATAGTGCGTTAATTTCAGAGCAACACATACAGCACTCATGTCATCCGTTAATCTGTTTCTAGCATCAGATTTTATATGATTCAAAGCCGAAAACAGCTGCTCACAAGCATAGGATGAACCAAGCAAAGTAATAAGAGCAATCCCAAGTGCTTTCATGGACTTAAAATTGTCTGGCAGAGAATTCCATGCTTTTAGGATTTCATTTTCAGAACTGCTAGCAGTGATTTCATTTGTCACCCTTTCACACTCAATACGTTCAAGAGCCGCACGCAGGTCATTGAATTTCTTTTCCAGATAGAGCTTTCTTGAAATTCCAGTAGCTCCATTTCCAAATTTTACATTACATTACATGCTTATATTCCGCCTGTACCTTGCAGTTCTAAGCGGATTACATCAGAAAGATAGCTGGACATTTCCAGGAAGAGAAATACAATTAAAGAAGTTGGTCCTAGTACAACAAAAAGATAGCTGGACTTTTCCAGTAAAGGAATACAAGTGAAGGCGTAGGGTCTAAAGCAATTTTGATGAGATGATTCTAAGAGGGGGTGAGAGGGGAAACGGGAGGGATTAGGACGTTTGGGTGAATTTCTTGAATAGTAGGGTCTTGATTTCTTTGCGGAAAGCCTTGAGGTCAGTTGAAGCTGTCAGTAGGTTGGTGATAGTGGGATCCAGTTTAGCTGCATGTGTTGCTAGTAAGTTGTCATACATCTTTTTGCGTTTAGTTCCTTTAAAAGGGGGGTAGGAGAAAGGGGATTGGGTTCTCCTCTGTCTGGTTGAGAGGTTCCTGTTTAGACGGTTGTTTAGGTTGGTGGGTGCCGTTCCGTTTAATGTTTTGAATAACATGCAGTATAGTTTGAATTGGATGCGGGCTTGTATTGGAAGCCAGTGTGAGTCTAGGAAGGCGTTGGTGATGTGGTCAAATTTTCCAAGGGAATAGATCATTCTGAGGGCAGTGTTCTGCACTGTCTGTAATTGTTTTATTTTGAATATCCAACCACTGTAAGCAGGAAAGATCAAGATCTTCAAATGTGGACTTTTCTGGGGAAGTTATAAATGAAAGGGTTGTCTCCATCTTACGGAACTGAGAAAATCTTTTACTAAAATTCTCCTTTGCTTCAGCTACAATGGTGGAATATGCTTTGTGGATTTCCTGGTGTTTTTTATGACTGTCCACAAATGTTGCAGAATTATCCAAATGTATTTTTAGGTTGGGAAAATATTTTAGCTGTCCACTCTCAAGGTCTTTTTCAAAAACATGCAATTTTCTCTCAAAAGCTTTGATGTCACTAAACATGCTTTCTGCTGTTTTTCCCATGCCTTGTAATTTTTTGTTTAGTACATTAAAGTGGTTAGTAAAATCTGTAAAGAACATGAGGTTGGTAAGCCAGGCCATGTTGGTGAGTTGAGGATAGTCTTCCCCCTTTTCGTTCATAAATAGCCTAACTTCTTCCAAGCAGGCCACAAATCTCTCTAACATTCTTCCTCTGCTCAGCCACCGGACATTATTGTACATCAGTAAAGTGTTATATTGTGCCTGAACCTCATCAAGAAGGGCTTGAAATTGTCGAAAATTAAGAGCACGCGCCATGATGAAGTTCACCATTTTTGTTACATCTTTGAGGACATCGTCAAGTTTTTTGCTGCTTTCTTTGGCGCAGAGAGCCTCTTGATGTATTATGCAGTGAAATTGAATCAGTGGATGTTTTGCTTCCTTAGCAAAGAAATGAATGAATCCTGATCTTGTCCCCACCATGCTAGGTGCTCCATCGCTAGTAACTGAAACTACTTTTTCTGGACTTATGTCTAGTGATGAAAAAGCCTCCATCACAGCATTGTGGATATCTATCCCTTGTGTTCTTCCAGGCAAAGACAGCAGTTTTACCAGCTCTTCTCTCATGATGTCACCAGTAGCATAACGCAAAATGAGCGCTAGTCTTGCATGGTTAGTAATATCTGTACTTTCATCCAAGCACATGGAGTAGAAGGGTGCTTTTTGTAAGTCGCAAGTAAGCTGTTGACTAACATCAGCAGCCATTTGCAGAACCCTATCTTTTGCAGTATTTCTGCTTAGCAGCATCTCAGAGATGCGCTGCACAATTTTATCCTTGTTTTGGAAATCATGGAAGAGTGAATTACTCCCAGCCAAAATTGCCTTTTTTGATAAAATCTCCATCAGAGAGGGGCTTACCATGTTTTGCCATGCACAGTGAAATTTGAAAGCTGGCAACTGTAAGATGATTAGTTTTTGAAAGATAGTTTCTAAAACTAAGAGACTGGGAGTGACATTTCTTTAATTTTCCTACAAGGAACTCTTTTCTTTGAGCTAAACCAAGTTCAGCAACACTGTTATGGTTGGTCTCAAAGTGACGTTTGACACTTGATGTGCGAGACACAACACTTTCATTACACATAATACACAATGCTTTCCCACTGCGTTCAATCACTCCATATGTCTCTGTCCAGGCCTCTTGGAATGGTCTTCCACTATCTGTTTTTGCTTTTTTTGCTGTACTCATTTTCTTTGTTCAAGACTTCAAGTCTACAAAAAGATAAAATTTGTATAATAAAAAAAATCTAATGAAGTGCTGTATACAAATCCGTCCCCATAAAAAAATATGTGATTGGGGAATTTTACTAATTGTAGACATCCGTTTTGGTCAAAAAATATACTGTCCGGGTGAAAACCGGACTTGTGCAACCTGAGTGTATGGGAAAAGGACTTTTATTTTTCATTATTGGAGCCTTTGTTATTTTATTATGATGTTTACAAAAGCACTGTGAAGGGCCACATATACACGTTACTGTTTTTTGCTATATTGAGTTTTCCATAAGATACAGCGCAGAGGATTAGTGTGTTGGTTGTTCACAGAGAGCCCAGCCCTCCTCTCAGCTTACTGAACTTCTTTATGCAATCATCATAAGCAGCTTTTTTATTTCCTCGAATTTAGCATGTCCCCCATGGAAGATACAGAGGTTTTTACAGAGGAGCACATTATTAGACACATTAACTTCCCCCCATATCCTCACCTCTCCAGCACGGGAGCACTAGGAACTGTTCCTGATTACAGATGTCACATGTGGAGTCACACTACAGCCTCACTGAGTTCCTGTGACAGACTCAGTGTGAAGCTTCTCTTCCTCCCCCCACTTCCCCCTCACACACTGCCTGGCTCATAGGCAGGATAAACATCCACTCACAGGACTGCAGCCAGCACAGGAGGATGGGCCGTGGCCCATCGGGAAAATGCCTGGTCCTCCCAATGGCCAGTCCGGCCCTGTTGCCAGGTGAGCTGCAAAGCAGACACCGGCACACTCGCCTCCTGCCGCGCCGCATATCTTAATTGCGGACTAGAGAGTTGTGCGGGGACAGAAATCCCACCCGTCCTCACCAAAGTCTCACCCGTCCCCGTGAGGAAACCCTCCGTCCCCACCTGTCCCCGCGAGGAATGTCCTCCGTCCCCGCCCGTCTCCGTGAGGAATCCCCTCCGTCCCCGCCCGTCCCTATAAACTTCAGAAATAGTTATTTCATTTAATTATGCTACTGAATTAAAGGCTCTGGTAGAAACCCATTTACAAATAAGCAAAAAGACTTTATTAATTTGGAAATATTAATTGGGAAGAATACACACTTTGTAAACGGGTTTCTACCAGAGCCTCTTTTGTTTATAAATTTTTATCAACACAACTAATCTACTAACAAACTACTTTATCCTGAAGCAAAAAAAAAACAACGAAAAAAAGAAATAGAATTCTTTTCCTACCTTTGTTGCCTGGTTTCTGCTTTCCTCATGTTCTCATTCAGTTCCTTCCATCCACTGTCTCTCTTCCTTCTGCGTCTTCCATTTGCTCTGTTACTGTGCCTCTCCCTTTCTCCCCCTTCCAAATTGGTCTGGCACCCATCTTCTTCCCTCCGCTCCCCCCATAGTCTGGCATCTCTGTCTTCTTCCCTGCCAGCGTCTTCTCCCCACTCTCTCTTCCCCATTTCCTTTCAGCGTCCTTCTCCTGCCCTTAACCGCGAATCTAAATTTCCTTCTTACAGCTGCTGTAAGAAGGTAATTTAGATTCACGGTTAAGGGCAGGGAGGTTTGTCGGACCAGGGCTGTTGTCGGTCAGTCGGGAAAGCGCCACAAAAGTAAGGGGACCTGGCCGGCTGTGCTGCACCCGGGGCGGGGCGGACCGCCCCCCTCCCTTGGTAGCCACTCGAGCCGCGAGGCTACTCCTCCTTACCTACCCTGCCTGCAGCACAGAGCCGAACGGAAGTCTTCCCGACGTCAGTGCTGACGTCGGAGGGAGGGAGGGCTTTGTTTACCGACGTCAGCGCTGACGTCGGGAAGACTTCCGTTCGGCTCTGTGCTGCAAGCAGAGCAGGTAGGGAGAAAAGCCGCGCGACTTAGTACATCCAGCCCCGCAGGAACCCCGCGACCTTCGGAGGCGTCCCCACGGGATCCCCGCGACCTGTGCAGCTCTCTATTGTGGACCTTCCCGCGTGCCAGCTGCAAGGCCTTCGCGTGCCACAGCTGGCACGCGTGCCATAGGTTCGCCATCGCTGAACTAGGGGAATGGGCAACGAGATGGCAGATGAAGTTCAACGTTGAGAAATGTAAAGTATTACATGTGGGAAGCAGAAACCTGAGGTACAACTACATGATGGGAGGGATCTTATTAAATGAGAGTACCCAAGAAAGGGACTTGGGGTAATGGTGGACATGACAATGAAGCCGACGGCACAGTGTGCAGCGGCCGCTAAGAGAGCGAATAGAATGCTAGGTATAATCAAGAAGGGTATTACTACCAGAACGAAAGAAGTTATCCTGCCGTTGTATCGGGCGATGGTGCGTCTGCATCTGGAGTACTGCGTCCAATATTGGTCGCCGTACCTTAAGAAGGATATGGCGTTACTTGAGAGGGTTCAGAGGAGAGCGACACGTCTGATAAAAGGGATGGAAAACTTTTCATACGCTGAGAGATTGGAGAAACTGGGACTCTTTTCCCTGAAGAGGAGACTTAGGGAGAATATGATAGAGACTTACAAGAGAGTAGAGAGGGACAGATTATTCAAACTTTCAAATAATAAAAGAACAAGAGGGCATTCGGAAAAGTTGAAAGGGGACAGATTCAAAACGAATGCTAGGAAGTTCTTTACCCAACGTGTGGTGGACACCTGGAATGCACTTCCAGATTGCGTAATAGGGCAGAGTACGGTACTGGGGTTCAAGAAAGGATTGGACAATTTCTTGCTGGAAAAGGGGATAGAGGGGTATAGATAGAGGATTGCTTCACAGGTCCTGGACCTGTTGGGCCGCCGCGTGAGCGGACTGCTGGGCACGACGGACCTCAGGTCTGACCCAGCGGAGGCATTGCTTATGTTCTTATGTTAAGTTGATACAACAAGTAACGCAAGCTTCCATAGATCCAATAATTCTGTCGGATCATGGGGGTGTATGGATTGATTTAAATTTTGTTGATCAAGATAATGCTAAGCCTGTTTGGAGATTTGATAATGCATTGCTTACATACTCAGAATTTTTGTGAAGATTTTCAATTAAAAATTGATGAGTATTTTCAAATTAACAACACTGAAGAAATCTCTTTAGAAACCTTGTGGGATGCTTTTAAGGCAACCATGAGAGGTCAAGTTATTGCATTTTCAGCATATATTAAGAAACAATTAAAAAAGCAATTTATTATTATAGAAAAAGAAATTAAAATCTTAGAATCAAAATTGATTAGAAAAAGGGAATATTCTACATTGCAAGATTTTTTAAAAGCTAAATGTAAATATAATGAGATTTCTTCTAAATTGGTTAGGAAGTATATTCTTTCTCAGCAGGTTTTGTATTATGGAAGTTCAAATAAGGCGGGAAGATTATTGACAAACTATCTTAAACAAAAAAGAGAAAAACAAAAATAAATGCAATTAAGGATGAAAAAGGAGATATTCAGTCTCAAATTGGACCTATATTAAAACAATTTTTAAAGTTTTATGAAGACCTTTATTTTTCTGAGCCTTATTTAGATAGAGAAAAAGATGGTTTAGAATTTTTAAAATTAGTTGAGGGTCCAAAAGTTCCTGATCATATAAAAAGAAGTTTAGAAGAGCCGATATCGCTAAAAGAACTACAGACAGCATTGAAGTCTCTTAGAGTGGGGACCGCTCCAGGTGGTGATGGCTTTATGGTAGAGTTCTATAAATCATTTCAAATTACCCTATTACCTTATTTATTAAATTTATATCAGAATCAACTGAATAAAGGTTGTATTTCAGGCACTATGGCAGAGTAGTTAATGATTGTTTTGCCTAAGCCAAATAGAGATCCTGTGTTGGTTTCAAATTACAGGCCTATTTCTTTAATCAATGTAGATGGTAAACTTTTAGCTAAAAGTTTTGCCGTGCGTTTGGCTAAGGCTCTTCCTTATATAATTGGTATGCACCAAACAGGTTTTGTTGCTCACAGACACGCTTCCAATAATACCAGACTGGCCTTTCAGATGTTATACTTAACAAAAGACATGAATGATCTGGCCTTCTCTGTGTCTTTGGATGCAGAGAAAGCTTTTGATAGGGTAGAATGGACCTTTATGTATCAGGCCATGGAGTGGTTTGGTATAGGTTCGGGATTTATACAAATGATTAAAACCTTGTATAGCTCTCCTGTTGCTAGATTATATATTAATAATAATTTATCGGAAGGTTTTAAATTGCAAAGGGGGGTTAGACAGGGTTGTCCTTTGTCTCCTTTGCTTTTTGGTATAGTACTGGAACCCTTGTTGTTAGCTATTGAACAGGTAAGGGAGATTCAAGGTATTCCACGTTCTGGAAAGGAGTATAAGATATCTGCATATGCGGATGATATACTGCTTCATTTGAGGAATCCTGAGGCAACCATTCCATGTTTACTGGATTTGATTGAGAAATTTGGAAAATTCTCAGGATATAAAATAAATTGGTCTAAATCAGAAGTCCTTCCTCTAAATATACATTGAGTAAGAGGTTTATTTGATTCATTTCCTTTTATATGGAAGGAGGAAGGAATAAAATATTTAGGAATTTGGATAAAAAATACACTAGATGAGACAATGAAAGTGAATGAAAGACTTTTATTGCAAAAAGTAACAGAGTTATGTGAGCAATGGAATCCTTTACATTTGTCTTGGTGGGGAAGAGTCCAAACTATTAAGATGATGATTTTGCCTGTTGTTTGTTACCAATTGGGGATGATACCAGTTTTTTTCCAGGGGTCTTTTTATAAAAAATGGAATAGTAGTCTTACTAAGTTTATTTGGCTGGGTAAAATTGCAAGAATTGCCTTAGTGTCTTTACAAAAGCCAATTAAGGAGGGTGGGGTAAATTTTCCAAACTTCTATAGGTACCATCAATCCTATATTATGCACCAAGGTATGTATTGGGTCCTCCCAGAACTCATGGAAAAGCTACCAGATTGGTTATGGTTAGAATCGCAGCTCATGTTTCCCATTAGGCTTTGTCATCTTCTCAGTATTAAAATGCCTAGGATACGTAAAAACAATAGAATATTAATGGACACATGGAAAACTTTACGTTATATTAATAATTTAACACCTCTCCAATTCAAAAATCAACGTATCAAAATATATGGCTAAAACTCCAGGATCCAAATAGGTGGTTTTAAGATTGTCTGGAAGGATTGGATTAAAGCAGGTATACGAACCTTAAATTCGGCTTCAGACCCAACTTCAGCACCGAATCCCTATTAGCCTCACTAATCTCTAAGGTACAACAACTTCATTCTCGCAACAAATTCGCTGTACTTCTACGATTCGACCTCTCTGCAGCTTTCGACGTTGTCCATCATGATATCCTAATCTTCCAACTCTCTGAAATAGGCATAAGTTCCACAGTCCTAGACTGGTTCTCAAAATTCCTACGCTTACGTTCCTACACCGTTAACATAAACGGTACCTCATCCCCTCCCTGGAAGCCGATATGTGGAGTCCCGCAAGGCTCACCCCTCTTTTCTATCCTTTTCAATATTTACATGTCTTCTTTGAAACTCCTTCATCTATTCCCCCTGGAAACTCTCTACACCTATGCTGACGATATCTTCATCCTCCTTGAGACCGACTCGAACCTCACTAACCTCGCTGAGAACATATCAGCATATATAATGAACCTTCAATCCTGGGCACATTCTGTACAAATGAAATTGAACGAGCCCAAAACAAAACTACTTTGGCTCGGCCCAATATTAGGTCATTTACCCACCTCCATCCCATTATCTTCCGGCTCCACTCTTCAGCTTGAGTTTTCAGGCAAAGTCCTTGGCATCATCATAGACTCCTCTCTCTCCTTCAATGACCACCTCAACTTCTTGGTAAAAAAATGCTTCTTTAGTCTTCATATGCTGAGGAAAGTGAGATCGTACTTTCATCATTCTCACTTCGTCGTCCTTGTTCAATCCACCATCCTCTCTAGACTGGATTATTGCAACTCCGTCTATTTAAGCCTAACTTAAAAAAATTCCATAGACTTCAGCTAATCCAGAACGCCGCGGCCAAGCTTATTTTCGCTAAAGGCAAGTTCAACCACGTCTCCCCACTCCTGTCCAAACTTCACTGGCTCCCAGTTCACTCCAGAGTCCTCTTTAAATGTGCTTGTTTAGCTTTCAAGATCCTACATGGCATCCTCCCTCCCGTTATCCCACTCTTCTGGAACTCCTCTAACCCTAATTCCACTAGATCCTCCCAAAAACTGAAACTATCATTCCCCTCTGCAAAAGGTATATCCCGCGTAGGAAAACTAGGAACATCCCTCCCCTTTAGAACCACAGAACTCTGGAACAACCTCACATCCCCGCTCAGAATTTCAAGCTCCCTCCAATCCTTCCACAAACACCTGAAAACTTGGCTCTTTTCAAAAATCTAACACCTCCCGCTCTTTGGTACCCTGTCCCTCTTTATCTTCCTAGCTCCTTTCCTATAACCCTTCATTGTAGCTAATTTTCAACCTAACCCTGTAAACCATGCCAAGCTCTACGCTTGTGGAGATGGCGCGGTATACAAACCTAAGGTTTAGTTTAGTTTAGTTTAAATGATGTCATTTCTAATGGTAAACTGCTGAATTTTTCACAATTGCAATATAAATTTGGCCTTGATAAAAAACAAAGTTATAAATGGTTGCAACTGAAGCAGGCTATTCAGGCAGGGTTCCCTGAATGGAAATCTCTAAATAATCAATTTAGTTTAGATTTCTTATGCTTTCAGGCAGATTTTCTGGGTCACCAGGCCGCACTGTGGTATAAATTATTATCTGGCTATTCGAATAAGAAACCAAAGACTGGACTTAGAGATATTTGGAGCATTGAGATTAAGCATCAAATTAATGCATCTCAATGGCCACGTATTTGCGTCTTGGAGGCAAACATGGTTTTTCCTGTTGCATAGAGAACTCTGGACCCCTGTTCGTTTACAAAAATTGGATTGCTCCAAGTCTAATAGATGCTGGCATTGTCATCTCGAGGCTGGAACTTTAGATCATTTATTGTTTCATTGTCCATTTATTAAAGCTTTTTGGCAGTCAATTTGGGATCAAATAAATTGTATGCTAGAAAATCATGTAGCATTGTCATATGACACAATTTTATTTGGCATGTCTATGAGAGCTAAAAGCCAATTATCTGCTAATAATAATAAACTTTTAATGATTTTAACAGGAGTTGCCATTCAGCAAATAACATATAACTGGAAAGATTGCACAAGATTAAATTATTGTTTTTGGTGGAACTCGGTGTGTCACATGTATAGGATGGAAAGAGCGCTTGCAGTTCAAAATAGATATTTTAATAAATTTAAGGATGTGTGGGGGCCATTAATAAGGTATTATAATTAATAATCAGCATTTTTCCCTACTTACTTAATGTATATTGTTTTGTGGGTGGGGGTGGGTTTTGTGGTTTTCATTATCAAATTGTAAAACAAATGATCTAAATTATTATATGATATATATTATATTTGAATATAATTTTGGAAGGGTGGGGTGAGATAATCTTTTTCTTGAGAAAAATGTAGAGCTTCAAGTGATGTATATTAAATGATGATTTTATTGTACACTTGTTGAACGATTTAAAATGAATAAAGATTTATAAAAAAAATAAATTAGTTTATTAAAATTTGATATACTACCTAAAAAATGTAAATATATACAATAGAGAAGAAAAAGAAAAACACAAAGTATCATAAGAAATTAAAACACATACAAAATACATCAAGTTATAGTTTTATAGATTAAAAAAGTAACAATGGAGTATCCAACTTAGTTTAAAGGCATTGTCTCTGTCATCCTTGAGCCAACCAACAGTTAAGGGGTCTAGTCTTCTTCTCCAAATGTTAGGTCAACACCAAGTTTTAAGACTTTTCATAAATGTTTTATGTTGAATTATACCTGCTGTACATCTTTGGCAAATTTACATTATATTACATTAGTGATTTCTATTCCACCAATACCTTGCGGTTCAAGGTGGATTACAAAAGAAGTTATCTGGCCATTTCCAGAGGAATTGAAGAGTATAGTGAGTTGCTTCAGAGAATTGAGATGAGTCTTGCGGTGTTAGTTTGTCTTCAAGGATTTTTTGAATAGGATTGTTTTTATTTCTTTTCTGAACGATTTGTAGTCTGAAGTCGTTATCAGTAAATTGGAGAGTTGGTAGTCTAGTTTTGCTGCTTGTGTGGCTAGAAGGCCATTGTATAGTTCTTTTCGTTTGACGCCTCTGATTGGGGGATGCATGAACGGTTTGTGAGTTCTCCTGTGTCTGGTTGAGGTAGTTTGGATTAGGGGGTTGTTTAGGTAGGTTGGGCTATCTCCGTTTATGGTTTTAAATAGTAGGCAGTAGAATTTGAATTGCACTCTTGCTTGTATTAGGAGCCAGTGTGAGTCGAGGTATGCCACCGTGATGTGGTTGTGTTTCCTCAGTGAATAGATAAGTCTTAGTGCTGTGTTGTGAACTGTTTGTAGTTGTTTTATCATGGTTGTGGGGTAGGGGAGATAGAGTATGTTGCAATAGTCTAGAACACTGTTCTTCAACCGCCGGTCCGTGGACCGGTGCTGGTCAGCAGAAAATTCCTGCCGGTCTGCGCAGGGCCGGCAAGATTTGATTGGGGCCATTGGCAGCGTCTGGGCTGCAATGGCGACGACCAGCATCGGCGCCCCCCCGACACAATTCAAGTTCGGCAACAATCCCCCCTCCCTCCCGCAATGGCACTCAAGTTCGGCAATGGGCCTCCTTCTCCCCCCGGCATCAACAGCACTTCAAATCGGCAAAGGGGTGCTCAGCCCAAAGCTTCCCTCTGACTCAGCTTCCTGTTTCTGCCCAGGCAGTTCGAGTCAGAGGGAAGCTTTGGATTAAGCACCGCATTGCCAATCCGAAGTGCTGTTGATGCCGGGGGGAGAAGGAGGCTCGTTGCCAATCTTAAGTGTCATCGTGGGGGGGGGGGGGGGCCTTGCCGATCTTGTTGCCAAAATCGGAAAGAAAGGTGAGATGAAAAGAGAGAGATGGGCCTGTCGTAGATGGAGAGAAGGGGACAGATGATGGAAGAGGGGGGAATGAGGGAGAAGGGGCAGATGATAGAAGTGGGGAGAAGGGGAAGAGAGAAGAAGGCAGATGATGGAAGTGGGGAGAAGGGAGAGCAAATGTTGCATGGAAGTGGAGAAAGAGAACATACACTGGATGGATTGAGAGATAAAGAAGATAGGGAGGAAAAAGAAAAAGTTAGTGAGATAGTGAAGGGGTGAAGGAAGGGGATGACATGCTGTGGGTAGATATATCAAAATAAAGTGAATGTAATTGTAAATTGTTCATCAAAAAATAAATATAAAATATATATAATAAAATATGTATTAGAGTGCTCAGTGTGAAATCTTATTCAAAACCAACAGGTTTAAGGAATAAAGATGTATTGTAACTACATCATTGCACTCACCTGCCTACCTACCATCAAATCTGACTCAAAAGATGTCAAACAGTATAACAAGTACTTAGCTGGATCCTGAAGAAGATGAGATCAATGATAAATACAAAGTCCAATAATGTTGCACTCATCTTCACATGATGGAAATATAAGAATATGTACTTGTAGGTTATTGTAGGTTATTGCAGGTGTTAACAATCATGCAACGAACTGATCCATGTTGGTAACGTTGGCTTTGAAAAAATTTTTTTTTAAAAAGTGAATCCCCAAAAAAACAAAAAAGATTAAAGATCATTAAAGATTTGGAATTACTTGAGAAATTAGAAAACATCAAAAAAATAGAAAACCCAGAAGATTTTGAATTACATTATCAAGAACATTTCAAATCTATGGAGTTATATCAAACGGACATTCGTAAACAGAAAATAGCCAAGTTTAAAAGGGATGAATTTGATTACACGAAAGGGTACATATACCCATGGATGGACAAAAATAGAAAATCAAGACGTAATCGTCCAAATAGGAAACACATCACTTTTATTAATTCCTCTAGTGAATCATCCAATGAGGGGACTAAATCTACCATCCCAAACTCTGAATTTACTAATAATGTTTCAACACCACTTATTCCTGATTCTTTTTTACGAATAACAACTACAACAGAAAAACAGGCAGATTCCGGCATACAAAACAAACTCAAACCACGGAAACTGAACAAGCGTTAACATTGGTATTCAATATTTCTTCCAGATTGTTAACACCTTCAGAAATATCATTATTACAGTTAGGTTTATCATTTGTTCCGTTTACCTATTATGATTTATATGATACGCGAGCCTGGTTACACAAATTCTTTAGATCATTGAAATTAAGATTGTTTTTTGGTCAAGCTTTAACTCAATCTCAAGAGGAACCCTCTTTCACTGACTCTCATCATGTTCCTTCTTCGTGGCTTCCGCCCGGTCCTATTGACAACATGATAGGGGCGTTTGAAAAATTAGTTATACGAGATGTTGAATTAATGGAAATGGTTAATCATAAACATTATTACAACTTGACAAGAGCACAGAGACTAGCTTTGAATACTTTAACTCAGGACAGTACCATAAAAATTTTAAGAGCTGATAAAGGGGGAGGAGTTGTTATTATGGACACGGTAGCCTATCACACTGAAGCTATGCATCAATTATCTGATATGTCAGTGTATCAATTATTAGAAACTGACCCTACTAGTGAATTTCAACGAACCATCTATACTAAACTCTGTCAAGCTAATACCAATGGTATTATATCTTCTAAAGAATTTAAATACTTATATTGTAAGTATCCTTCGGTGCCAATAATCAAATTTCTTCCTAAGATACATAAATCTCGCAATAATCCCCCAGGCAGACCCATAGTTTCTTGTTGTGGTTCTTTATTAGAACCGCTGTCTCAATACATTGATTTTTATTTACAACCTTTTGTATTGACCATTCATTCTTACATCAGAGATTCTATGGATCTGTTACTTCAGATCCAGGATTTAGACATTTCATCATTCAATCATAATGACCTGATGTTAGTCACACTGGATATTACTTCACTTTATACCAGTATACCCCAACAAGCAGCCGTATAAACTATAGAAAGCTATTTGACTAAATCATCTCAAGTAGGTAATAAATTAAATCTTCTTATGTTTATGGCTCGTTTAGTGATCAATAACAATTATTTTCTTTATGAAAATTCTTATTATTTACAACGCAAGGGTGTTGCCATGGGAGCGACTGTAGCCCCTGCCGTGGCATGTTTATTCATGGCCCAATTTGAAGAAAAATATGTTTACAATTCTATATTTTTTTCCAAGATTTTGTTTTGGAAAAGATTTATAGATGATATTATTTTTATTTGGAACGGTTCTATAATGGAATTAAATCAGTTTATAAGTCAACTTAATGCAAGTGATCATAACATTCAATTCAGTGCTAATATGGAGAGATCTAATATTAGTTTTTTAGATATTCAGATCTCTTTAACATCGGGCCATTTCCATTCAACTATTCATAGGAAAAGCACTGACAGGAATTCCATACTCCATTATAGGAGTTTCCATCCGAAACAACTCAAAGATAGTATCCCGAATAGTCAATTTTTAAGACTAAAACGTTTATGTTCATCTTCTGCTGAGTATAAATCTCAAGCAGTGGTCATGAGCCAAAGATTCCACAACAGAGGTTACCCTGATCATTGTATCAAAATTGCACATAAGAGAGCTAACAATGCAAATCGTGATTGGCTATTGCTACCTAGGAATAAATCTAATCAAACTAATTCAAGAATAACTTGTGTTTTACCATTTTCTAATAAAACCTCTCATATTCAAAAGATCATTTGCAAACATTGGAACATATTAAGTTTTCATTCAGTGTTTTCTGAGGTTCCTATGTTTGCACATAAGAGAAATAAAAATCTAGGAGAATATTTTAACGTTAATTCTATCGATCAAGATGCTAATCTTCCAAGAGGTCACACAAGTTGTGGCAGGTGCAAATATTGTTGTCATTCTTTAACCATTGATCAAATAGTGGTTCCTAATATGGATAAACCTTACTATTTACGAGGTCATTCTGATTGTAATACTGCTCAAGTGGTCTATGGTATTTTTTGTCCATGTAATAAGATCTATATTGGTCAAACTAAGAGGGCCATCAAATTACGAATAGCAGAACACTTGAGCAGTATTCGTACCAACAAATCAGAAGCTCCTTTAACTGATCATTGGCAATCTACGGGTCATTCATTAAATGATCTAAAGTTTTGTGTAATCAGGCAATTCAAGTTCAATAGACAAGGTGATATCTCTCACACCTTAATATATCATGAACAACGTTTAATTTATTCTTGGAAAACAGTAATACCTAATGGTCTTAACAAAGAAATAGAATGGACCATTAGATAATTATCCAATTTGTGTTCTCTTATACATATATTGATCATTAAATTCACGTCGATTATCACGTGACTATTTGACGTTCCTATAAACGTCTTTACGTTTTTTCAGTCATCTCTGCTGAGATTCTCTGGCGTCGTGCTTCCTCCATTAGGAGTTCTGAGGGTAAATTTTAACTTTTATTTTTGAGTTCATTTGTTCTTTTTGATACATGTTCTTTGATTGATAACTGCATTTTTTCATATGTTTTGTTTAGTTCACATTGTTTCCTCCTGATGAAGCAATTTACAGTGAAACACGATCGGTGTTGAGGAAATTTTGGACATTTCAATTTTTCACATAGTGGAGTTTCTTGGAGTTCTTGGATACATGGTGATTTTTATAGAAGCAGTTAAAACAATCTTTTTGTTTTTTGGGGGATTCACTTTTTTAAAAAAATTTTTTTCAAAGTCAACATTACCAACATGGATCAGTTCGTTGCATGATTGTTAACACCTGCAATAACCTACAATAACCTGCAATAACCTACAAGTACATATTCTTATATTTCCATCATGTGAAGATGAGTGCAACATTATTGGACTTTGTATTTATCATTGATCTCGTCTTCTTCAGGATCCAGCTAAGTACTTGTTATACTGTTTGACATCTTTTGAGTCAGATTTGATGGTAGGTAGGCAGGTGAGTGCAATGATGTAGTTACAATACATCTTTATTCCTTAAACCTGTTGGTTTTGAATAAGATTTCACACTGAGCACTCTAATACATATTTTATTATATATATTTTATATTTATTTTTTGATGAACAATTTACAATTACATTCACTTTATTTTGATATATTATAAGTTAGGTGAATTTTTTAATTTAATTTTTCTCCAATTTATTTATTACTATGCTGTGGGTAGACACATGGAAAAGAGGTAAACTGAGGACTGCATAGTAAGAAAGAAATTAATTTAAATGGAGGCAGAAAATAAAGAAGGAAGACGAGAAGGAAAGGAAAGAGAGAGAGAGATACCAGAGAAAGGGGAAGGAGACAGAGATATCAGATCTGAGCAGAGGAAATGAGAAGAGAGAGATGCTAAAAACCACAGGGGAACAGAGGGAAGATGATGCATGCCAGACCAAAGGGGGGGGGGGTCTACAGGAGAGATGGCAGGGGGAGACAGACAGTTTCTGGAAGGGGCAGAGAGTGGATGGAACGGGCAGATGCTGGATTGAAGAGACAGGGCAGACACTGGAAGGAAAAGAGTGAAAAGAAGATAAAAGCAGAAACCAGAGACAAAAAAAGGTAGAAAAAAAATCATTTTATTTCTATTTTGTCATTAGAATATATCAGATTTGAAATATATCCTGCTAGAGACATAACTGGGGACTGCAAAGCCCAGGCAGTGCTTCTTTAGCTTCCAGCTGGCTTAGAACTCTCTCTGACCAGGGAGCACTCCCCTAACACTATTCCTGTCATGTATGACTGCAGTATTCTGTTACCATGATATTTCTGTGTAGCATTCTGTAATAATTTGGCTTGTTCAGTTTTCTTGATAGTAGAGGGTATATATGTGAAGGGGAAGGGAAACAGGGGTTTTGTTGGTCCTTGCTCTATATATTTGTATTTATAAAATTACAATTGTACAGAATATTGTTTCTTTTTATACTTTAATAGAATACAAGGTTCACCTGCTGAAATATAAGCCTGAGAAACAATGCTCAAAGGAATTCTATCTGTCCATTTTAGTAGGAGTGTGATGCAGAATTCTCTGAATTGTATAAATATGACCCCTATGAAAATCAGATGGTAAACTACAACTTAAGTACATATACTGTAGACCAAGATACCAGAAAAGGCAAATTAAGCAGTAACATACCTGAACACATCCTGCCAACATCTCATACAGAATGTGAGCACGCTTTTTCATAACACGGACATCCACCATGGTAGAATCTGCACACTGACCATTCTGGATTGGATTAATAAATCGATTTCTGAATTCCTTCACAGAACCAAGCAAATTTTCCTTAATAAAATTTACCATGCAGTGGTCTGAAAACAAAATTTAAAAAAAAAAATAGCATTTAAGATTTAAAGTGCAAGTTATCACAAAAGTATGTTCTGAACCGTTTATTGAGCTAACAGTTTTCCACTTGTTCCTCTGAACCTACAGCTCAATCAGAATCTAGCCTGAGATCTAGTGTCAAGTGTCATTAATTCACAACTACTCAAAGATTTTATAATCTACCCCAACTTAATTTTAGCTCAATAATACACCGAGTCCTCAGTCAAGGGCCATGCTCCAGAGATTCTTCACAGTTACAAGTTGCTGCCATTGTGTAGGGCTATGAATCCTCCTCTAGAAGCTATGAACACTGTCTCTCCAGCAGGGAAATGAATCAATATTCCTCAAGAGGAAGGAAAGATAGCTTCCACTGAAGAAGCAATCCCCTTGTTCACCTAAGAGCAATGTTAAGGGTGCCATAGTCTAGGTCAAGCATCTAAAGCCAGAGAAAATAATTAAAATGGGTGAATTTGAGCTTGCAGGGAAGGCCAACAGTATTTATTCATTAATTCTTTTTATTTTACAGGTGTCAAATAACATGTGTGTGAAGTTTTTGGAACGATTCTTACCTCGATTATCTTTCTAGGCAGACACTCCATTCCTGAACATGTGGGTAGTCAATCCCTCCTCATGAGAATTCTTGAAGGGAGCTTCATTAGCATTCTTATGCTCCACTTCCCATCCTTCTGGGCTGTCTTCAAATTCCTCAGTTCATATGAAAGCAGATGGGCAGCCCTGGAAAGGAATAGGGAGGGGTACAGGAACACTCAAAGAGAAACCTGTCTGTTCTGCTCACATCATTAAACACACAATAGATAGAAACATAGAACATGACGGCAGAAAAGGGCCACGGCCCATCTAGTCTGCCCACACTAATGGCCCACCCCCTAACTACCTCCATGAAGAGATCCCACATGCCAATCCCATATTTTCTTAAAATCTGGCACGCTGCTTGCCTCAATTACCTGTTGTGGAAGATTATTCCAGCGATCAACCACCCTTTCAGTGAAGAAATATTTTCTGGTGTCGCCATGAAATTTCCCACCCCTAATTTTCAACGGATGCCCTCTTGTTGCCGTGGGTCCTTTAAGGAAAAAGATATCCTCTTCCACCTCGATACGGCCTGTGACATATTTGAACGTCTCGATCATGTCTCCCTTCTCTCTGCGTTCCTCGAGTGAGTACAGCTGCAACTTACCCAGTCGTTCCTCATACGGGAGATCCTTGAGTCCTGAGACCATCCTGGTGGCCATTCGCTGAACTGACTCAACTCTCCGCACATCTTTTTGATAATGCGGCCTCCAGAATTGTACACAGTATTCCAGATGGGGGGTCTCACCATGAATCTGTACAATGGCATTATGACCTCGGGCTTATGGCTGACAAAACTTCTACGGATACAGCCCATGATTTGTCTAGCCCTGGATGAAGCTTTCTCCACTTGATTGGCAGTCTTCATGTCTTCACTAATGATCACCCACAGGTCACGTTCTGCTGGTCCTTGCTAGAATCTCACCATTTAGGGTGTAAGTCCTGCATGGATTTTTGCCGCCAAGGTAAATGACCTTGTATTTTTTGGCATTGAAACTTAGTTGCCAAGTCTTTGTCCAATGCTCCAGCAGGAGTAGGTCCTGCGTCATATTGTCGGGCATTAAGCTTTTGTCGGGCACTGTGCTTTCATCTATTGTGTGGTTGCCTACCATGTTGCATAGTTTGGCGTCATCGGCGAATAATGCAATTTTACCTCGAAGCCCCTCAGTCAAGTCTCTTACGAAGATGTTAAATAGGATCGGGCCCAAGACCGAGCCCTGCGGCACTCCGCTGATCACCTTTGTCGTATCGGAGAGGGTACCGTTTACCACTACCCTCTGAAGTCTACCTCTAGGCCAGTCCCTAACCCATGCGGTTAATGTTACACCCAGTCCCATCGAACCCATCTTGCTCAATAACCTGCGGTGTGGGACGCTATCAAACTCTTTGCTGAAGTCCAAGTACACGACGTCCAGGGACTCCCCTATATCCAGCTTTCTTGTTACTCAGTCAAAAAAGCTGATCAGATAAACAAAACTTAACCTTTTACAATACATAATAAGGTAAAAAAAAATCAAACAAGTCCATACTGAAGTGCAACCTGCACTAAGAGTGCAGGAGGTTTTATAGATACCCTCTAGCTTCTTCAACGCAGCAGTTGCACCCTTCTATCCTTGCCACAGATAGACAAAAAAAATAAACAAGGTATCCAGATTCCCCAAGCAGGCAAATGAATATCTGACAGGGCAGGCTTCAGGAATGGAGTGTCTGTCTACTAGAGAGAAGATCATCAAGATAATAACATAATTTTTCCTTCTAGAGAGACAGACACTCCATTCCTGAATGTGTGGGATGTATCAAAGCAGTCCCCAAGCATAGGGTGGGGACAGATGAGCCTGCTGTCAGAACTGAAGATCCAAATGCAGAGTGCTGTCTAGCTGCCATGTCCACCCTGTAAAACTTCATGAACGCATGGAGAGAAGACCAAGTGGCAACTCTACAGATTTCTTCCTGGGCCACTGCCAAAGATTTCGTCCATGAGGAACTACATTTCTAGTGGAGTGCACCTTCACAGATAAAGGTGGACATTTTCCACTTCCGATATAGGCTAAGGAAATGGCTGGATCATAAGAAAGAATAGCCTTAATGGGTCAAACCAATGATCCATCAAGCCCAGTAGCCCATTCTCACGGTGGCCAATCCAGGTTACTAGTACCTAGCCAAAACCCAAGGAGTAGCAATATTCCATGCTACCGGTACAGGACAAGCAATGGCTTCCACATGTCTCTCTCAGTAAGACTATGGACTTTTTCTCCAGGAATTTGTCCTAATCTTTCTTAAAACCAGCTACACTATCCGCTCTTACTACATCCTCTGGCAATGTGTTCAAGAGCTTAACTATTCTCTGAGTGAAAAAAAATTTCCTCAAATTGGTTTTAAAAGTATTTCCCCTGTAACTTCATCAAGTGTCCCCTAGTCTTTGTAATTTTTGATGGAGTGAAAAATCGATCCACTTGTACCCGTTCTACTTCACTCAGGATTTTATAGACTTCAATCATATCTCCCCTCAGCTGTCTCTTTTCCAAGCTGAAGGGCCCTAACTGTTTTAGTCTTTCCTCAAATGAGAGGAGTTCCATCCCCTTTACCATCTTGGTCGCTCTTCTTTGTACCTTTTCTAGTGCGACTATATCTTTCTTGAGTTAAGGAGACCAGTATTGATCGCAATACTGCAGATGAGGTCGCACCATGGAGCGATACAGGGGCATTATAACATTCTTAGTCTTGTTAACCATCCCTTTTTAAATAATTCCTAGCATTCTGTTTGCTTTTTCGGCCGCCGCTACACATTTGGCAGAAGGTTTCATCGTATTGTCTACTATGATAACCAGATCCTTTTATTGGGCGCTAATCCTCAAGGTGGTCCCTAGCATCCGGTAACTGTGATTCAGGTTATTCTTCCCAATGTTCATCACTTTGCATTTGTCCACATTAATCTAGAAATGGATGCTTTCGAGGCTGGTTGACCTTTATGGGCAGCTCCCGCCAATACGAAAAGGTGATCTGATAATCAAAAATTATTTGTAACCTCTAGATTAGTGCTGCCTGATTCATGGATTCACTTCAGTGATTTGATTAAATTTGTTCTGCAAAAAAATTGGGCTCACCGATTCACTGAGTCTTGACATACCTCTGGGCTTCCTAAAGCAGCAACAGTAATGGCAGTAGCCAGCCAGCAGAGGTAGCACTCTAAAACAGGCTACTCATGGCTTGCCCCACCAGGGCCTTCCCTTTGTCACATCACTGATGAATCATTGATGATGCAGCAGAGGGAAGCCATGGTGGGGCAGGTCGCAAGCAGCCTGTTCAGAGCGCTGCCTCTGCCTGCCAGCCTCTGCTGCTGCTTTAGGAGACCCAAAAGTATGTCAAGTCTCATGGTTTTGGCGGGGGGGGGGGGGGGGGGGGGGGGGCGGTTGGTTGGGACATGCTGCACAGAAGGATAGGAGGGATGGAAGGCTTCTGTAAAGAAGGGTGGGGGGAAGGAATGGAAAGCTGCTGCTCAGGGGGATGGGAGGGAGGGATGGAAAGCTGCAGCATGGTGGGAGGAGAGGAGAAAGGAAGAATTGTTGGACATGGGGGTGAAAGAGATGAAGGGAGAAATGTAACAGAGGTAAAAAGGGGTGAAAGGGAGAAATCCTGCATATGGTAGAGGGGAGGGAGACATGCATAGAGAAGAAAGAGAAAAAAAAACGTTGAAAATAGGGTGGAGGCAGAGAGAGATATGGTGTATGGGGAGAGAGAAATGGGGAGTGTGTGGTGCAGTGGTTAGAGCTACAGCCTCAGCACCCAAGGTTGTGGGTTCAAACCCATGCTGCTCCTTGTGACCCTGGGCAAGTCACTTATCCCCCATTGCCCCAGGTACATTAGACAGAGTGTAGGCCCGCTGGGACAGATAGGGAAAAATGCTTGAGTGCCTGAATGTAAACCACTTGTCTATAAGTGGTATATAAATACTAAAATCAATCAATCAATGTTTCACATGATAATGGAGGGGAGAAGGGAAAGATGCTGCATGGAGGGGAATAGAGAGGTTTGACCTAGGGCGAGGGAAAGGGGGAGAGAAAGTAGACACTGGGAAAGAAACATAAATATTGGATATGGCAGTGGAAGGGAAGGTACAGAGATGGAAGATGGATGGTGAGAACAGAAAAATAAGAAAATGTCAAATGGGCAGGAGACCCTGGTGAGCATGTTAACAGAAGACAAACAGAAATCAGAACCTGGGACCAACATTATTTGAATAATAAAATGACCAGACAACAAAAGATAGAAAAAAATAATTTTATTTTCTATTTTGTGATTATATGTCATGTCAGATCTGAAATGTGTATCCTGCCAGAGCTGGTGTTAGACAGCGAGCATGAGCTAGGTCCTAACGGAGAAAGGAAAGACTTTTTTTATTTTGTTTACACCACAGTGCCAGCGTGGGCTTAGAGAGGGCAAAGTGAGGTGGGGGTGGGTGAAGAGGCTACAAAATAAACCTGGCAGAACATTTGAAGAAGAAAAAAACCCCACACCTGATCGGGTGGGAAAATCGAATTGAAAAATTGATTCAATAGGCCAAATTGAATCAAAAAAATTTTCCCTGAAAATCGGGCAGCACTACTCTAGATACCACAGTGAGTCTGTACACATCCAGCAAGTTCAACTCTTTCTGGATCCTGTCACTGAAGTTTATTTATACAATGAGGTCTACTATCTTCTCTGTCACTGCCCCTCTCTTTGGAATAGTATTCCAAATTATTTACGCAAAGAATCAATTCTTAATAACTTTAAGACAAAGCTAAAGACATTTCTCTTCCTTGATGCCTTTGAGACCTAACTATCCTTTTAGGGCAATTGAGTGCAAATACTATTGAGTTTAACGTTATTTATAGCAGCCCGAACTCTTGTTTTTTCCTTAAATGTTCCCTTTTACTTTGACTACTGTAGTTCTTGCCTTTTTACCTTTTGTTCCTGTTTGTCTTTGTTTTTAAAAGTCTTTAAAAATTATTGAAAGATACAGTTTGGTGACGTAATATCAGCTTAAACTTGTATTTTAGCTAAAGTTTGTTTTCTGTTTTTATGAATTTGTACACCGCCTGGAAGGCTGATTGGGTGGTATAAGAAATTTTAAATAAACTTGAAAGATGGGACTGTACACAAGACCACACCTGAATGCAAGTTTCTGAGGAAAGGATCTCTGCATGACAAAGCCTGAAGTTCTGACACTCATCGAGCGGAGAAAAATGCCACCAAAATCACTGTCAGAGAAGCTTACTCCAGGGCGCTCCCCACCGGAAAAGGCTGATGCCTCAGAGAATGGAAGTGTCAACATGTCTTTCATAAACCTGGCCACATCTGGATGTGTGGCTATGGTAATCTTATTTATCCTAGGCCTAAAACAGGAGCACAGCAATCTAAACTTTCAAGGAGCTAACTGCTAGGCCTTTTTCCAGACCTTCCTACAGGAAGGCGAGCACCACAGAGATCGGCACCAAGCTCAGGTCCTCACTCCTCTGAGTGCACCAAGCTTGGAAGCACCTCCAGGCTTCCATATATGCTACTATAGTTATCTTCTTCCTACATCTTAGAAGGATGGAAACCGCTCCATCCAAATAGCCTTTACGTGCTAGCGCCATGTGCTCAAAAGTCATGCCATAAGACCAAAAGCGTTCTGGATCCTGTGTGAGCAGCTGGCGATGATATGGAAATTTGAGACCCTGATCCCTTTGCAGAGGGATCAGGTCTACATACCACAGTAATCTCGACCAATCTGGTGCTACTAGAATCTAGCCCTTAGTGGGTCATACTCCTGCATAGAAGTCTGTCTCTCATGCGCTATAGAGGGTAGACGTAAAGAAGACCTGCCTTTGGCTATAATTGCACAAGGGCAGCCAGGCCCTTGCTTCTTGGCTCACATCTTTGACCAAAGAACCGAGCTGCCTTCCTGTTGGCTGCCTATGCCATCTGATCAAATGTTGGGTGCCTCCACTGATACACAATGCAGGTGAAAGCTTCAAACAGTGACCATTCCCCCAGAAACTAGGGTCTTCCAGCTGACAAAATACGCTTACACATCGTCTACTGCTGCCACATGTGCTGCCGAGAATGCCAAAAGACAGGTCTCTGCCTATCAAAACAGCATCTGGGCTTCCAAATATAGAGCGGCTCTCTTGGTGCCCACCCCCACCCCACCCCAATTTATCACAAGGTCATGGCACCACAATCGAGGAAGAGGCCAAATAAGAGGACATATATGGCTCATTTTGAAGATCAATATGTATACACATTGATTCAATATGAGAAGATCTTGCTATGGACTAGATTCTTAGATGACATCTTTTTTCTGTGGAAGGGTACGGAGAGTGGACTAAAAGAGTTTGTGGATTATTTAAATTCAAGGGATCCTCAAATCAAGTTTACATATTTATATCATCATCAAAAAATTGAATTTTTGGACCTTTTAGTGACCCGTACTCAGGAGAGTTTTTCCACTACCATCTATAGGAAACCAATGTCCTGGAACACCCTTTTGCATTTTTCCAGCCATCACCCAGTTAATTTAAAATTGAATTTACCCATTAGCCAATATTTTAGGATACGGAGAAATTGTTCAGAAATACATGAATTTAAACATCAGGCTAAGATTTTGGAGGAAAGATTCCTGATAAGAGGTTACCCGAGGGGGGCGTTAAAAAAAGCGTTCTTGAGATCTCGGTATGCTAACAGGGATTTATTGATTGAAGAAAGGGGAAATAAGGAGGAGGATGAGCGCCTCATATGTGTACTACCTTTCTCGGGGGCTACTAAATTGCTCATACAAATTATGAGGAAGCATTGGCATATATTGGGGTTACACACCAGGCTGAATGAGTTTCCTATGATAGCTTTTCAACGAGGTAGAACTATTGGGCAATTGTTAAACTTTAAGAAGTTCCATGACTATGTGGAAAACAAACAGGGTAGGCATCAGTCCTGTGGGAAATGCCAATGGTGTGAGAGCACCATAGAGGGTGACAAATGGGAGGTTCCGGGTAAACACATATGAATAGAATCCAGATCCATTACAGATTGCAATAGTAGGGGTGTGATTTATATAATCATATGTCCTTGTGAACTCTTATATGTAGGGAGGACTAACAGACTGGTGAAAGTTCGTTTAAATGAACACAAGTCACGCATAAAGAATAGAAGGAGTGAAGCTCCGATGGTTAAACATATGATAGAGCAGAACCATACTGTATCAGAACTAAGATGGAGAGTGATTGACAATGTTTGTGAGGGGAGAGTGGGTGGTAACATCGAGGCAGCTCTAAATGTAAAAGAACAACGTTGGATCCACCGGCTTAACACGGTGGACCCGATGGGTTTAAATATGGAAATTGAGTGGTCTATACTGTTCTGATTCTGTTTTGGCTTTGTGAGGTTTCCCTTTAAATTCAGACCCTTGTGTGATAGGGTTAGTAGGGTTGGGATGTTCCCCTTTAAATTCAGACTCTCTTGTGACAGGGCATTAGCAGAGAACGTCAGGGGGTTGGTCTCACGCAATAAGATCTTTAAATAGAGACTGTAGAGACGCCGCCGCCATCTTGCACATTAAATTTAGAGCGGGTTGGACGTTAGTGGTTACGGTGAGTAAAGGACATAAAGAAAAATTGTAATCTTATTTCACACTAGGATATTAATAGTATGGTACGATTTTATTGATATATCGTTTCATTTACAGCATGGATCCCTGACGAAGCGGAAGCGAAACATGTCGGGTCCTACCGCTGTATTATTTGATAAGATAAGTACATACTTAAGTAATACGATTAAAGCACAGAAAGTTAAAAAAAATTTTTATTAAATATATTAAAATTTGTTGGGACCAGTGAGGAGATTTACACCCAAGAGCTCCCCGTTTAGAATTTAACTAATAACGGTCGGAGGAGGGTGGTTCTGAGGCCCATTAATAATTGTTATGAACATCTGAAGTGAAAGCAGAATTAATGGAACTCTTAGAGATATATTCTTGGTGACGGATATTGAAGAGAGACAAGATTGAGTTTCAGTTCCAAGATTTAATACACAGCCATTATTAGGTGTTGTCAAGTTGTCCGCCAAGCATTTTTTCGCCCCTTGGATGTAGACAGCTTTGAGGAAGGTGCTGTGGCGGATTTCCCAGTCCCAAACCTTCAGAGCTTCTTGACAAAGGGAGGAAGATCCTGTTCCTCCCTGTTTGTTGACATCATACATGGCGACTTGGTTGTCCGTCCGAATGAGGACTACCTGATCTTGAAGAAGATGTTGAAAAGCTTTGAGAGCCTTGAAAATCACTCCGAGTTCCAACAGATTGATGTGACACTGACGATCCGTACTGGTCCAGTGGCCTTGAGTACGGAGACCATTGAGATGAGCGCCCCAAGCGTAGGTCGAGGAATCTGTTGTGAGGACCTTCTGATGAGGAGGCGTTTGAAACAGCAAGCCTCTGGAGAGATTGAAAGAGAGCATCCACCAACGGAGAGACTGTCTCAATGAAGGAGTGACTGCAATGTGTCGAGAAAGTGGGTCGCAAACTGCGTCCACTGAAATGCCAGGGTCCACTGAAGAATTCTGAGGTGAAATCTGGCAAAAGGAGTCACGTGGAGGCCATGTGATCCAGGAGTACCATCATATATCTCGCTGATATGGAGGAGTGGGAAGACACTGTATGACAGACAATAAATGAAAGTGAGCCTCTGGACTGGTTGAGTGAGACTAAAGGAAAGAAAATTAGCATCCTCACCAGACCAGTGCTAAACCTGTGGGATGTATAAAAGCAGACATGGTTGTTTGAACAGTCTTGAATATCTGGGATTATATTTGTTTCTGCTATTGCTATTTCTGTTTTATGCTATTGATTTTATGTCTGTGTGTTTATTTTGTTTATTAATGATATTATGTTTAAAGATTGTATACTGCCTAGCGCTTTTGGTAATTATAGGTGATTTATACATGAAAATCTAAGCCAAGAAACAAACTATCTTGAACAATCTTACCTAGTACTCTTGGTTTGATAGAGATAATCTCTCTTACAATTAAAAAAAAAATATTTGCCTATCCTATTCAAACTTCTAAAAAAATAAAACAATGAAAATTGCTCTACTTACACTCTATTAGATTATTTTGTAGTGGTGTTCCTGTTAGGATAATCCTCCTCCGTGTTCGTACTGAATTCATGGCCTTGGAAATAGCTGAAGCTTCATTTTTCAGTACATGTCCCTCATCACAAATTACAAAATCAGGGCCTAGAAGAAAATTGTATTTTCACATGTGCTAGCTTTCTGGGTATTAAACATCTATTTTCTGCATTAATCTTATACTTCATTTCCACAAAATATAAAACTACACAAGATTATTCTGCAACATCGGAGATTATTAACCACCACAAACATTTAGGGCTCCTTTTACTAAGGTGCGCTAGCGTTTTTAGCGCGCTGCTAATTAGTGCGCACTAACCCCTGTGCTACGTGTAAAAACTAACGCCAGCTCAATGGTGGCATTAGCATCTAGCACGCTCACTAAAACTGCTAGCGCAGCTTACTAAAAGGAGCCCTTAGTATATCTACAAGATCAACCCCCAAGTGTGAGAATGACTATAAAGCTCTCTGGTCCAATTTCTTTAAAATAGTGAACCTACTTTTACATTATTTAACAGAGAAATTAACAACAAAACTGTATATTCATGTGCTGAAATATGGCATCACTGTACAGTGTAATAAGAAGTCATGTACTTCCACTAATATATTCAGTGTTCTACTGTTTACAGTACAGCTTTGGAAGAAAGAACTTCATGCGTGATTGCATAGCAACTTTAGTTGGGTTTTTTTTTAAATTAAAATTAATTATTCATTGTGGAACTGATGAAATCTTCATGTATTAATTGCGTTTGTTTTAGATATTCTAGATGACTCAACAGTTGTTTACACTGAAATCGGTAAAGATCACTACATAAACGTTCAAAGAAAAAGCACAGTTACTTATCTGTAACAGGTGTTATCCGAGAACAGCAGCAGATATTCTCAAGTGTGGGTTACATCATCCACAGAGTCCGGTACGGACAGTACAAAAAGTGTACTGTCATTTTAGAACTCTT
This sequence comes from Geotrypetes seraphini, assembly GCF_902459505.1. Lineage (NCBI taxonomy): Eukaryota > Metazoa > Chordata > Amphibia > Gymnophiona > Dermophiidae > Geotrypetes > Geotrypetes seraphini. Next base: position 16,478,429 of record NC_047088.1, read on the forward strand.
CAGAGTCTCAAGATTGCCTGCACCACACATACACCGATACCTTCCTTCCCTTCGGCTCACAGGACCATCAGTTCAGTTAAAAAAAGCTAAGAAGCCAACTAGGGGAGGTGGGAGGGTTGTGAGAATTTCTGCCCGATGTCCTAAATAAAGCACAGATACTTATCTTAACAGGTGTTATCCGGAGATAGCAGGCAGATATTCTCACATGTGGGTGACATCATCCACGGTGCCCAGTACGGACAGTATAAAAGTGTCACTTAAGCTTTAGAAAGCTTTAAGACTACCCGCACCAAAGCATGCACAAGTGCCTTCCCTTCGACATCGGCTTGCAAGATCATCAGTTCTATGTCCAAGTGAAGAAGCCAACCAGGGGAGGTGGGTAGGGTGTGAGAATATCTGCCTGCTATCCCCAGATTAACACTTATTACAGTAAGTAACTATGCTTTCTTGCAGGACAAGCAGGCAGCATATTCTCACATGTGGGACTCCCTAGCTTACAAAATGAAATGGAGGTGAGACTTAGCCTCTACATAAAAACACAAATATGTAGCTCTCTGCCAAATATTGTCCAATATTAGCAGGTGGAATAAGGGAAGGCAAGGAAATGAAAATAAAGCATGCAACCATCCTCAGAAAGAGGAAAGAGCAACAATGTAAGAGGAGCCACATGCAGGGAGGCTCTAAAGAAAGAGATGACCCAGAATGGCAGCCGAGTTTGAGTATAAGCGAGGGAGACACTCCAAGGACTCAAGGAGAAAAAAATAGAAAGGGGAACAGAAAGTGGCACAAATCTGTTTTTATCTCTGCCATCCATATGTGCAATTCCAAATTGGGAGCTCCATAATCTATGGAGGGAGAGTTAGTTGGTGGCAGTTGTTCAGTTTGTTGCTGAGCACTCACAGTCTCTTCCAACTGCATGGACATCATACTGCCTTGCCAGCGCTCCACCGGACATTGTTTAGCATAGGTGAAATCAGCCAAATTGATTGAGCACTATTTTAACATCAACGAACCGAAAGAGTTGTGCTAGCTATATCAAGTCTATCCTTTGCAGTGGTTTGCAGCTACAGCAGTCGATATAGAGCAGCAAATACGCTTACAGGGCCCATGGAGATCAGGATCAAGCTGCTGCCATGTCGGCTGACATCACTTCCTCCCGTCTTCTACAATTATTGAGTAATAATTTAGATTGTGTTTGGATACATTGTTGATATTTATTTGATGTGTGTAGATTTTTATGAATGCTATTTGTAACTCACCTAGGCTTTAGGCAAGAGATAAATTTTTAAAATAAATGAACAATGAATTAAGAGATAGGTTCCTATCTTGCTAATATCTTTTCTAATAGAAAAGCCTTCATCATCCTTCCCTCCGTACCAAGATCATGCCTCCCTCCCACGGGTGTTTACCTCCGCTGGCCAGCTGCTTCCTCCCAGTCACACTTCTCTTTGCAAAGCTGTGAACACCAGCTCCTACACGCAGCCCACAGTTAAAATGGAAGCTTTCCCTCTGACATGAGGGAAGGCTTCTGGGTCCACTGTAGCCCACTTGTACGAACTGCAGCTGCAGCTTTGCAAAGAGAAGTGCAGCTGAAGAAGGGAGCTGGCCAAAGGAGATAAACATTTGCGGGAGGGAGGCACAAATTTGGGATGCAGAACAGAGGGAAGGATGAGCACACTGGGACATGGAAGGGAGGAGGAGAGCCACATTGGGACAGGAAGGGAGGAAGAGGGGGCACATCGGCACAAGAAGGGAAAAGTAGGGTCGCACTGGGCACAGAAGGAAGGTACGGAGCACAAACTTCGGACAAAGGATGGAAGGAAGAAAAAAGGGAGGGAGCATGAATTTGGGACACAGAATGGAGGAAGGGAGGAGAGCATGAACTTGGGACCTAGGATAGAACAATGAAGCGAGTGAGGTATAGAGATGCTAATATGGGGAGGGAATAGAAAGGGAGAATTGTTGGGCCTGGGTGTCTGAGTGAGAGGGAAAGAGAGAGGGTGCACATGGGGAAATGAAGAAAGTGGTGAATTAGTGGGCATAGGGAGACAGAGAAATATTGGATATGGTGTGGGAGAGACACAAAGTACAGATGCATGGGGAAGAGAGATGAGGGAGAAATGTTGGATGAGGTGGTGGAGAGGAACAGTGGGATGGATGAAGAATAAAAGTAAATGTAAATCTCCAATTTTTTCATTCATTTATACTACAGAACTTTATTTTGAGAACTGTTTTTTTGTTTAATGTTTTTATAGATTGTGTATTGTACAGGATCCAAGTTACATGGAACCAACTCCCCCCACAAATCAGACTACAAAACTCTCTGACCTTTCGGAAAGCAGTAAAGACCCTCCTCTTCAACTGAAATTCTAACTGCAAACTAACCCTTGACCCCTTATATTCCCCCTCCTTTCTGCACTCTCCTATACTTAAGTTGCTGTATAGTCTTTGAACTGTCCAAAATGTTCTTAAGTTGCTGTATAGTCTTGTACTGTCCAAAATGTTTTCCATTGTGAATGTTGGCTTGTAACCCGTTCTGTGCTACTGGGAGAACGGGATAGAAATTGAAATAAATAAATTCAACTTAAGAACGGTTTAAAAATCGGAATGCATTTTACTATTTGCTCTTTTGCTTCTTGATACAATCATCTCTTTAACATCTGTTGAGAACTTTCATTTGCAGAGTATCTAGAGAAGGAATGAGTTCCTCCACATGAAGAAAACTGTGCTATAAAGAAAGAGACTTAACAAGTGCCTGATTTCTGGAATGCCTGTACATGGCTGAGTCCTGCGGCCTATCCAAGATTGGCTCAACACACCTTGGCTTTTCTTTGTTTGCCAGCACTAAAAGACTGATTGCCTGATTTATTATTGCCACCGTGACTGTCGGCCTGCAATGAAATTCAAGAGACTGGACTTTACAAGTTTTGGTTTGATTTGTTTTTTGGGTTTTTTACTTTTGCAAATGTGGACTTGTTGATTTGCATTTTAGCCTCTTTATGGACTTATGCAATAAGAACATAAGAATTTGCCTCCGCTGGGTCAGACCAAAGGTCCATCGCGCCCAGCAGTCCGCACCCACGGTGGCCCATCAGGTCCATGACCTGTCAGGTTATCATGATTTAGCCCTATAGCCCCCTTGTTTTTATCTATACTCTTTCCATGCTGATATCTACACCTATCTGTATGCCTTGCCTGATTGCATCTTTTAGGTGCCACAGGGAAAAAAAAGAAACTTGTTATGCATTTTCATCCTATTTGCACCATTCTAAGCCTGAAATACTGTAGCTTGCAGTTGAAAAGTTTTGTTAATTTATTCCCCTAGAGGGGTAGCTGCCTAACTGGATACAGCCATTAATTGTCAAATGTATAACCAATGTAAGAATTTTTCAGATATTTCTATGCTTAATGTTTTTGTTTATTTTCTCTTGCTTTTATGTGTTATTGTTATGCATATTTTGTTTTATATTATTTATTCTGATATCATGAGTTCTATTGAACCTGGTGTCATATTAGATTAGAGGTGGTAGCGACAGTTGTCTTCCTAATTTTACTAAGCTTGATTCCTGAGTAATGGCCCTCCTCCTCCTTTCCTCCTCCTGGATGTGGACGACTTCGTGGATGCAGCAACAGACCTTGTCTTTACCCTGAAATAGAGGGATGAAGCCTCTATCAGGCTTCAAGAGGGGAATTTTCCTTACAGCCAATGGAAAGCAGAATCCAAACAGAGGGGAATGTCAGAGGAGAATTAGGAGAATCCAGATAAGACCTGCATGAAAATGTAGGCAGAGAGACCCTTGAGACCTGAGGGAGAATCTGGACTAAGACTTGCATATATTGTAGGCGAAGACCCCTGAGAACCCCAAATAGTTATATTTCTAAGAGAGACATTGTGCATATGAATTCAAACTTCTAAGCAATCATTTTCCTCTCTGCTAGTAAGAGAGAGATTCACATTTGCTCCAGAAACCAGCAGTCAGATCTCCTGACTGTGACATTACTGTTTTGGGACTTTTCAGAACAGCACAATACATGATAAGAAGTCCTCCTAAGAAATACTAGTGAAGAACAGTGTAATTCAGGAAGATGGGGGCTTGCTCTCTGAAGTTATTAGCCTTAGTACTGGGAATGCATTTGTCAGGGAAATATAGAACGGTCAGTTTTGGCACCAGATGACATCACGTTTCAGTATGGCTCCATGATAAGTGTATACACCATATAGCCAATAAAAATGATGAATGTGATGTAATCTATAACTAGGAGGTTCCCTAGGCTACTATAAATACTATACCGATGGTATAACAGAGAGAGAGAGTGAGGAGTCAGACCCAAAAGAACATCAGATTGCTATTTCGTATGTATGTTATCCTTATAGCCAATATGCTGTACTTTGCTATTTCATGCGAGTTGCCTTTTGCTTATTGCTAATAAACCTATCTTATTGTAACTGTCACTGTCACGAGGTCTTTATTATGGGCCAATCTTATCATTACGCTGTCCTTACTGGGCTTCCAGGGTTCTGCTCTCTCCTGATTTTCTTGCTATCTCTCCCATCATACCTTCAGTGCATGCAACAATGGTTCCTCCTCCATAGCCTTCCCCACTATTGATTGGTGTACCTCAAGGCTCTGTCCTGGAACCACTCCTTTCCCAATCTACACTTGCTCATTTGGAGCGCTGATCTCCTCCTGTTGCTTCTAGTATCACCTCTATGCTGATGACCCCCAGATCTACGTCTCCGCACCAGATACCTCTACTGAAACCCAGACCAGAGTCTCTGCCTGTCTATCCGCCATTGCCACCTGGATGTCTCACTGCCATCTGAAACTGAATATGGTTAAAATGGAGCTACTCATCTTCCCACCTAAACTCACCTTCCCACTTCCCCAGTTCTCTGTCTGTGGAGAACACTCTCATACTCCCAGTTTTGTCTGCTCGTAATCTCAGGGTCATCTTTGACTCCCCTCTCGCCTTCACTGCCTAAATACAACTTATCACTAAAACCTACCGCTTTTTCCTCTATATTATTACCAAAACCCAACACTTCTTCTCCAAGCACACTACCAAAACCCTTATCCATGCCCTCATCACCTAGACTACTGCAACTCGCTACTCTCAGGCCTTTTCACTTAGTTATCTTGCTCCCCCCTCCAATCCATCCAGAATTCAGCTGCCATGACTCATATTCCGTGAGAACCGCTATGCTCACATTACCCCTCTCAAAGTTACTTCATTGGCTTCCTATCCGTTTCTGAATACAATTCAAACTCCTCTTACCGACCTACAAATGCGCTCACTCAGCAGCCCATCACTATCTCTCATCACTTATCTTCCCCCCCCCCCCCAAACTCTGCTCAGCTGGTAAGTTCCTCCTATCTATGTCCTTCTCTTCCTCTGCCAACTCCAGACTCCATCCCTTCTACCTTACTGCGCCGTATCCTTGGAACAAGTTGCCTGAATCCCTATGGCGGGTTCAGTCTCTGGCAATGTTCAAGGCCCAGTTTAAAGTCCACATCTTCGAGACTGCTTTCAACTCCTAACTACTCCTCTCACCTTGGGTTCTGCATTCTTAACCCTATGTGTCATGTCTGTCTGTCCAACTTAGATTGTAAGCTCTTCTGAGAAGGGACCGTCTATTAATAGTAGTAGTAGACCCCATAGCATAAATTCCTAAGAGAGACACTGGGTCTAGTTCCCAGAGTAAATAATCTCCAGGATTGGTGCTTCCATTAAACGAGCTAGATGGTCATCTAGAGCTCCAAGATTTAGGGTCAACAAATTAACAAGCAGCCCAGGCAAGAACTGAAATCCCTTTCCTAATCAGTAGCCAACAGAACAGGAATGAACAGGCAAACCAGCAGCTAAACAAGAAAGTAATGCAGCCTGCATTATGGGTTTGCTCAGATTTCCTTTGTCTAATATTATATTTTGTTTAAAGATTAGAAACCATTCAGTGTGACACATATACAATAATAGGGGAAACCTGGAAGAGGGATAGTTTTTTCACATCAGCAAATAAAGGCAATAAATGGGATAAGTAAAACACTTCAGTCACCCAATCAAAACCTTCCCTCTGCGACAGCAAGCGTTCTCCTAGGGAAGTTTCAGACTAAATTTCTCTCGCCCTTTGACCAGTAAGGGTCTCTGTGGCAAGTACCTTCTGTTCCCCAAGCTTTCACTCATCTCTTCTATGGTGTACCTAAATCAATTAACTGATTGAAACAGGGAACTTTTAGAAGCCAAAAATTCCTCACAAATGGATAGTTTTAGTACATGAACAATAAACTATTTTCCCAAATATATGCATAGGAATGCAAGTCAACACCATAAGTAGTACAAGATAATCCCAACAAACTAATGGAGAAATGCTGAAATTAGCACTTAATCATCTTGAAGCAAAAGGATGATAAAAGAAAAACTGCAAACACAATACATATAATCATAATTCTTAAATACTCGTACTTTTTTTTTTTTTTACATTTCTAGAAGAAAATTTCAAAGCTAAATATCACAAGAATTGAGCTCATAACTTTTTTCAAAACAAGTTGTTTGCAACCTGCCCCAGATCTCAATGCTATCTCCTGCTCTAATTATTTAGTCTATTAAAGAATTGTTTTCTAAACTGTTTTCATTATTTACATTGATGATGTTAAGCTATATACTACTCTACCCCTAGACTATTAAGAAGAAAACTGAATTGCTCTTTGGGAAAAGTAAAAGAAAATAATTATATTTTGAAAGTGTCTCTCTCTGATTAATGAGTGGAACCTATCCCCTTTGGGGGAAAAAGATCTCTCTTCATTAGCAATGAAAATCTTACCTGGATCAACTAGTGTTTTGTAGTATATATCTTTTAGCTTTTTGCTCTTCACATTTTTGCCTTGTGCAAGATTACGATACATCTCATAACCTATGATCAAAATCCCTCCATCTTCCTGCCACTTTTGCATCATAAAACCTCTCTCCTGAGGCCGTTTCACTGTAGCAAGCTCAGCCACCTATTTAAAGATCAAAACATTAACAATACATTTTTAAATTATTTTATTTTTTTTATATATTCTTTATTAAAATATTAAAAAATATTTAAAAAACTTTAAAATCCTACATTCATAATAATCATATACATTAATGTAATAACAATAAAAAATAACATCATTCTCTCCCCCCCAAACCTCCCTCCCCCATATCCCCTACCCTCGAAGCCAGGAGGTAACACAACTATTAAGCATCCGAACCAACATGTTCTAGTCTAATATAACAAATTCTTCCCAAGTTTTACTGTATTTTTTGCTCCATAAGACGCACCCTTATTCCCACCCATTTTTTTGGGGGAAAAAAGAATGTCTTATGGAGCGAAAAATACAGTACCTTTATACTAATCTTAAAAAGGCTCAGTTCATTTGTACACTATGAAGTATATGGTTAAGTGTAAAATCTTTTTTTTTCCTTTTTTAGAATGTGCTTCCCAAACCTGATCCATTGACTCTATAGTTAGGCAGATTTTCAAGATATTCATTATATTGCCTGCTTCTCAAAGTAGACAGTTTCTCTCATATACTGTATATTAACTGTGAAGATCCTGAATAAATCCAATTTTTTTGTCTAAAGTGGTAAACCAAGGCAGGCTTAGGGATGCTCTGCTTTAGAAATAAGCGAGGCCCACACGAAAAACAATGAAACTTTTGTGCAAGTACACTAAACCCTGGAATACTATTTAAAAATATAGCAATTATAGTTTCCTAAAATTAGTTACATTAAGTGAAAATGCAATACCTACTATAAATTTTTAAGCAGCATAGGCGCATTAAGACAGTGCCAAAATTTTGACACCAAATAGCTTAAATAAGCTTAACTAGTACACACCGATTTGTAATCTATTCTTTTAGGAATACACATGCATGAAGTTTACACAAATCCATTAATTTAAACAAACTTAAATGCAGGTTGTGGGTTTTTAATTTTTTTACAATATGAAGGTGATTTATTTGCCTTAATTATTTTTATTAGCTCTACAGTGCCAGCAGAGTCACTATTGCGCCAAAAGCACTACTCACCAACGGAAGCGCAGAGCCATCTTCCTCTTCCTCAGCTGCTTCCCCGGTAAAAAAGGCACTTGCCGCGCCGGAGTCCAGGAAGAGGTTTCCTGTGTACAAGGCAGAAGGCCCCTGCCAGAATGTGAGGGATCACCAGGATTTACTTTACATTCTTCCCTCCCTTCCTAGACGGCTCTCCTACTATTTCTCGGCCAGCAGGCACACAGGTCAGGAGTGTGGAGATCAGGCATGAGCTTTCCGTGTTCCTGTTAGCCCTGTGCCACTTTCTGAATGGCTGCTGGCAGTTCTTGCAAGTCCAGTGAGAACCGATGCCAACCATTCAGAAAGCAGCGGGAGCGCATAAAGCTTGCTCCTGACTTGTGCGCCACTGGCCGGGAAATAGGAGAGCCATCTAGCGAGGGATGGTTACACGCTGGACCACCAGGCTGTTTAAAAATGGTACGACAGTGGCGGGCGGGGGTGTTTGTTTCAAAAAGGTAGTGCGGCGGCGGGTGTATGTTTTAAAAAGATGGTGCGGCAGTGGGCGTGTTTGTTTTAAAAAGGTGGTGCGGGAGGGGTGTATGTGTTTCAAGAAGGAGCTGCGAGGGGGGGAGGGGGTTATAGCAGTATGGGGGGTACAAATTTTGTATCTTCGCTGCATATGAAGCACCAAAATTTCCACCTACTTTTGGGTGGAAAAAAGTGCGTCTTATGGAGCGAAAAATACGGTATATTTAGACCATATTTTTTGAAATGCAAATACTGTATCTGGTTTCTTTTCATTGCAGTTACATATTATAGACAAACGTTATCTTGCATTGTACTATCTTAATTGATGGTATATCTCTTTTTTTCCAATATGCAGCCAGTACCATTCGTGCTGATGTCATAACTAGGCCAATCCATTTCCTATGGTGATCTGGTATTACCGATGTGGCCATATTCAATAAGCAACATTCTTTAGTTTTACACACCTGCAATCCTAACACCTCTGATATAAAATCCATCACCTGTTCCCAAAAGATTTGTACCTTGGGATAATTCCACCAAATATGGATAAAGGAGCCTTGAGCTCCACATATACTCCAACATTCATCCGTTCAGGAGTATAATACCACTGATATAACATTTTATATCCATTCTCCATCATATTACTAGAGATAGATACACATAATAAAGAACCTAATTGCTTATTCCAGATATTTTGTTCATAGGTTTTTCCAAGTATCTCCTCCCAAGCTAACTTAATAATAATAATAATAATAATTTTATTCTTATATACCACCATACCCGGAGAGTTTTAGGCGGTTTACATCAGTTACAGTAGTATCTGCGTTAACACGCAGGTTTACAAACAGTTTGAACAATTTTAAACAATTTATCAGCAGTACACAATTTATCAGGTAGAAACAAATGTAAGAGCGGGGTTTACAGCATTTTATCATGTAAAGACAATTTATCCGATGTAAATAGTTTATCGGATATAAGCAGTGTTAATCGAACTTAACAGAGGATGACTGGCGGAGGGGAGATGGGGGAGAGGGGAGCAATTAAGGGGGGGAAGAGCGGGGGTGGGTGGGGGGGGTGTAGTAATGTAAGCGGGGGGGGGGGTTGTATAATAAAACGCTAGGCCGTGCATGCGCACTTCCTATGCGTGTGCTGGTTTTCCGTGAGCTGTAGCAACACATAGGAAGTGCGCATGCGCGGTGACCTCTCCCTAGGAACCGCATGCCCCTACAGTACTCTCTCCCCCTCTTCCTTCGCCGCCACCGTTCCCTATTTGTGCTTCTTCAATAAAAACCTGCTTCCTACCTCCCCTTAAAGTAACTTTGTCGTCGCCGCCGCCGCAATGGTTCCCTGTAACAGCGGCTCCTTTCACCATCCGACTCTGCTGTTCTTCGGTCTGCCCTGCTCCTTGCCTTACTATATTTTTAAGTTGAAAGACGAGGCAGTGGCTCCTCTCAGGATCCCCACCTGCGTCGGAAGTCCAATACAGTCGGGGATCTTGAGAGGAGCCGCCGCCACTGTGTCTTTCAAATTAAAAATATACTAAGGCAAGGAGCAGGGCAGAACGATCTTCAAAATGGCGGCAACTCGATCTCCGTTCCTCCGGTGGGGGGGGGGGGTCTAGGAGGAGAGGGATCGCGGCCACTCAGCGCACCCAGCGAGGAGCCCAGCGACTTTTCGCTGCCCGGGACCCGAGTCATTTGCCGCCCCCCCTCTTCCCTTACCGCGGGCCTGACTGGCGATTTAAGCAGCGTGTGCATCAGTCTTCACACGCTGCTTCGGGCCCTTCTACTGCCCTAATTTGCTCCGGACATGCCAGAGTAAATCAGGGCAGTAGAAGGACCCGAAGCAGCATGTGAAGACTGATGCACACGCTGTTTGAATCGCCATGTGTAGTCGGGTCCACGGGAAGGGAAGGGGGGGGGTGGCAAAGGACTCGGGCCCGCGTTTGTAGTCGCGACTGTGGGAAGGGAAAGGGGGTAAAGGAAACGCTAATGCTGCTGCACAGGGAACTGGTGTGGGGGAGGGAAATGGAAGGGGGAGGGAATGCTGCTTTGCACACACAGAGAGAGGGAGGAAGGGAGACAGAAAGACAAGAAGAAAGACACAGGGGCAGGTGCACAGGGAACTGGTGTGGGGGGAGGGAATGCTGCTTTGGACAGACAGACAGAGAGAGGAAGGGAGACAGAAAGAAAAGAATAAAGACACAGGGGCAGGGAGATATACAGAAAGACAAACAGACAAAGGGGGACAGAGACAGACAGAAAGAAAGACAGCGGGAGTCGCGTCAGGAGGGGTGCGGGATGCCGCAGAGGGAACTTTTCCAATGGGTGCAACTGGGCGGCTGTCGGGAGCCTCTGATCAGGGACAGAGCAAGGTAAGTGTATCATAGGGATAAGCAGGAGGAGGGGGGAGAAAAAGGAAGGGACGACTACTGCTGGATAGGGGGAGAAGGAAAGAGGTGCTGGTGGACAGGGGGGTGAAGAAAAAGGAACGGAGGCCTAATGTTGGACAGGGGGAGAAGGAAGGTGTTGCTGGATAGGGGGGAGGTAAAACAAAGGGAGAAGGGCTGCTGCTGCATAAGGAGAGCTGTGAAGGGGTGGTGGTGGACACAGGGGAGGTAAAAGGAAGGGAGAATGGACAGGGGGAGCAGGCAAGGGGTGGCGATGGACAGCCAAGGAAAAAGAAAGACAAAAAGAAAGAAAGCAGCTAAGGAGAGAGAGAGAAAGAAATAAAGAGAGACACACACACATATATTCTAGCACCCGTTAATGTAACGGGCTATAAGACTAGTAGCATTATATAATCGTGTAATACTCCCCCTACTTATTCAATGAAAAAATGCCTTCTCCAATAGTGTAGGTGGTTGAGTTAGTTCTTGTAGTACTCTTTTATAATAAAAATCATTTGTCTATAATTAAATAAGGAGAAATTAGGTTCTTACCTGCTAATTTACTTTCTTTTAGCTTCTCCAGACCAGTAGAGGTTAATCTTTACGAATGGGTATATATCCAATCATGACCAGCAGGTGGAGACTGAAAACAAAACTGTGGGACAGTATATAATATACTCCCTTCTCTATTTACATCAGTCTGCCGAATAGCCAAGCAGAACTAAGAACTGGAAAACAGAAAGAAAACAATACTCCAAACAGGAGTAACAAATAACATACCCAAATGCTGTTGGAAAATGTAGAGGAGAAATACCAGAAGGAAAATGTCCCCACAGCTCGCCAGCTAAGCCAGCCGAGCCACAGCCGCTGTTCTTTAATTCTCCCCGGCCCTAGAAAAATACTAGAACCCGCAGCAAAAAACAAAAACTGCCCGCGAAACAGCCCCAAGCACAACAACAATAGACAGGGTGGGGACCTCTACTGGTCTGGAGAAGCTAAAAGAAAGTAAATTAGCAGGTAAGAACCTAATTTCTCCTTCTTTAGCACTCTCCAGACCAGTAGAGGTTAATCTTTACGAATGGGACGTACCAAAGCAGTCCCTCACACGGGCGGGACCCCCGAAGGGCCGACACCAGAACACACACACCGAACACCGCGTCCTGACGCGCCAGAACATCTACCCGAAAGAGTCTGACAAAGGAATACAAGGAAGACCAAACCGCAGCCGTACAAATGTCCACTGGAGGCACGAGCGACGACTCAGCCCAAGAAGCTGCCTGACCCCGAGTAGAATGAGCTTTGAGAAACTCCGGAACGGGCTGCTGCCCCAGAAGAGAAGCGGAAGCAAAAGTCTCCTTGATCTAGCATGCAATAGTAGCCCTAGAAGTGCCAGCCCCCCTAAGAGGACCAGTCAGAAGGACAAAGAGATGATTTTATTTCCTGATCTCCTGGGTTCGGTGCACATAAGAGCGAAGGACCCGACCAACATCCAACATGCTCAGCTGACCCCTCCCAACTACCCAAGACCGGGAGGACCACAGATTGATTGACATGAAAAGGAAAAACTACTATTGGCAGAAAGGGAAGAACAGGCCTCAAGACAACCTGCTTCCTAGAAAACTCCAAGAAGGGAGCCCTACAAGAGAAAGCATGTAGCTCAGAAACACGCCTAGCGGAAGAAATGTCCACCAAAAAGACCGTCTTCAGAGGAAGGTCCTTCAAAGAGCAGCCGCCCAACGGTTCGAAGGGCGGGTGCATCAGAATAGAGAGAACCAGACTGAGATTCCAAGAGGGAATAGAGGACCGCACGGGAGGCCTGAGCACCTTGGCCGCCCGCAAAAAGCGAATCACATCAGGAATGGCTGTCAAACGCTGACCCGTCACAAACCCCCGAAAGGCTGACAAGGCCACAAGCTGAACCCGGAGAGAAGTCGAAGCCAGGCCTCTATCCATGCCATCTTACAAGAACTCTAAGAAGTTAGGCACAGAAACGCGGAGAGACCACTCCCCGCACCTGGCACCACCCCTCAAAGAAGTGCCACATCCACACAGAAGCCTGAGAGGTAGAAAGCCTCCAGGACCCCAAGAGTGTAGAAATCACCCTATCTGAATACCCCTTCTTACCAAGGCGACCCCTTTCAAAAGCCAAGCCGTAAGACAGAAGGGAGACGGGTCGAACATGGGAATGGGACCCTGCGTCAGAAGGTCGTCCAAGGGAGGCAGAGGAAGAGGATCCGCCACCAGAGTATCACCAGAACTGCGTATCACGGATGTCGAGGCCAATCTGGAGCCACCAGAACCCCCAGACCCGGATGGCGAACAATGCGGAGAAGAACTCTGCCCACTAATGGCCACGGAGGGAACCTGCACAACCGCCCTTCTGTTGGCCATGGTTGAACCAGAGCATCCAGACCCTCGGCCAGTCCATCCCTGCGACGACTGAAGAAGTGGAACACCTTGGCCTTGCCACTCGTGGCCGACAGGTCCATCAGGGACTGACCCCAAGCCGGCATTATCAACTGAAGAGCCACAGGGCTGAGACACCACTCTCTGTGATCTAAAATGTGACTGAGGAAGTTCGCCTGAACAACCTCTACCCCGGCCATGTGAGAAGCCGAGAGGTCCAGAAGGCGTGACTCTGCCCCAAAGCATGAGCCGAGCCGCCTCCTCCGCCACCTGAGCGCTCTTGGTGCCTCAACGATTGACATAAGCCACCGCTTCGGCATTGTCAGACCGGACTCTGACCGACTTGCCCCTCAAGCGGGAGCGGAAGGCTAAAAGCGCCAGAGGGACGGCTCTGGTCTCCAACATGTTGAATGACCAGGATGCTTCCTCCATGGACCAGGTGCCCCTAGACACTGAGCCCCCCCAACCGAGGAGATTGGCATCCGAGAGAAGCACCGTCCACTGCGATAGGTCCAGACTCATCCTCTGGACCAGATGAGAGGTCTGGAGCCACCAAAGAAGACTGCAGCGCGTCAAGTCTCACAGAGGGACAGGGACCTCCAAACTGAGCCACTGGGGTGACCATCTACGGAGCCGAGCATACTGAAGAGACATGTGGGCCCAACACACAACATCCAGGAACGCTGCCATCGACCCCAAGACTTGGAGGAAATCCTGCGCCCGAGGACACCGGGACGCCAAAAGAAGGCGAATCTGAGATTGCAATTTGCTTACCCGGGCCTCTGGAAGGAAGACCTTCCCCAAGGAGATGTCGAACAGAACTCCAAGGTACTCCAGATACTGAGCGGGGACCAACCGACTCTTGGAAAGGTTGACCACCCAGCCCAGCGACCGGAGAAACTCAACCACCCGAGCCGTAACTCGGGCGCTCTCCTGCAACGACTTCGCCCGAAACAACCAGTCATCCCAGAAGGGGTGTACCAGAATGCCCTCTGACTGCAATGCCACCGTGACGACCACCATCAACTTGGCGAACGTCCGGGGAGTCGTGGCCAGGCCCAAGGGAAGCACCCAGAACTGATAGTGCAGACCCAATATCGCCAAGCAAAGAAAGAGCTGAGGAGCGGCCCGAATGGAAACAGGCAAGTAGGCCTCCGCCAGAGTGAGAGAAGTCAGGAACTCCCCCGGCTGAACCGCCAGAAGGACAGACTGCAGTGTGTCCATGCGAATAAAAGGGAATTCCGAGAGTCCTGTTGACATCAGTTTAAACCAAGGATGGGCCGAAAGGTCCCCTCCCTTTAGGGCCCCATAAAGGAAATGGCGTACCAGCCGATACCGCACTCCTGAGGGGACACTGGACAACTGCTTAGAGATCTAGCAAGCGCTGAAGGTCTGGCGAAAGGCTAGCGTCTCCCATGCCACCTGACATGGAAAGGCTAGATATGATCCGGCAGAGAGCGGATAAAATTCAAGTACATAACCGTCCCGCACCACCACCAGGACCCACTGATCGGACATGATCTTGGCCCACTTTGGAAACAAGTTGTGAAGCCGGGCACCCCCGAGAACCAAAGGGGGCGCCGGCAAAGAGACATCGCGCAGGACGGGCAGCAGGGGAACCGGGGGGGGAAACTCCCAGCCCCCCGACGGGCCCCCTGAAAAAGACTGCATGCGCTAAGCCAACCGACGCCGGGGAAAAACCGGAAGCCTGGAAAGAAGCAGTCCGATGCCCCAGGCGAAACTTGCGAAATTCCCGCAGACGCCCCCAGGCAATGCCAACCCGAGAAGCCGGGCGGGCACGGTCCTCAGGCAGACGGGGCACCTCCGGGTCCGTCAGAGTCTGAACCACCGGATCTAAGTCCTCTCTAAACAAAAAACAACCCCCGAAAGGGAAATTTTGGGAAGTTCAGTTTTGGACGTGGCAACCGCCGACCAAGCGCGAAGCCACAAGGTACAGCGTGCGGCCACCAAAAGACCCAGACTTAGCAGCACCAAGTCACAAAGAACAACCGAGAGGAACGAGGCAGTCATCTCAAACTTCACCACCTCCAGATCCACTAAGGACCAGTCATCAGACTCACGATCCAGGACATGCTCAGACCACCGAAACACGGTGCGAGCCACCAGCCCCACACAAATAGCTGCCGGGACCCCCAAGGCAGAGACATCAAAATTATACTTAAGAAGTGTCTCTAACGTACGCTCCTCAGAGACCCTAAGAGTAGAACCGTCCATAACAGGCACGGTATGCCGCTTAGGAAGTGCCGAGACCACCGCGTCCCCCATTGGCGTAATTAAGGTAGCCCTATCCCCCTCCGGGATGGGATACCCATGAGCCAAGACCAAACGAAACGGCGCCCGTAGGCCACTGCGCCAACACCAAATCCCGAAAATCCTGATGCACAGGAAAAGAGCGGGAAACAGGACAGACCCCCTGAAGCAGAGGGGCCCCCATACGCGGGGTCTCCGGTGGCGCAACTTCAAAAATGCAGCACCAAGGAGACCTGCTACATCAGGTCTAAAAGCTCATCCCCTCTGAATAAAAAGCGCACCATGGACGCATCTGCTCTGGAAGACGAGAAAACCGCCGCCCCGCTGCCAGCGGGCGTCCCCTCTAAAGGATCCTGGAAGCCCGCCAAAGCAGCCAGGTCCTCAACCATGCCAACACGCTCCTCCGACCACCAATTCGCAATCCAAGCCCCCCCGCGGGCGCTTGGATGAGGGAGGAGGAAGAGGGGACGCCAAACGAAAAGAGGGAGGCAAGCCATAGGGGGCGCGGAGGGAAAACCACCCCCGAAATCCCCCAGGTGCACATGGGACCCCCAATTGTCTGCCCAAAGAAAGAAATTAAATTGGGGACAAAAAACCCCTGGGGGTCCCCAGGGACTCCCTGCCCCAGCATGGGTCCCTGCTGAAACCTGCCCCTGTGTTTGCAATACAGGGGGAAGGTCACCTGAGGTTGCAGACAAAATGGAGGGGCCAGACAGAGAAAATGGCGAAGTTCCCGCCAAAAATGCTCCCTCCATGGCCTGTAGCGGCTGAGAAGGCTGAACAGTCCCAGCCGCTAAAACAGGCAAGTCGGCATCAGCTGTCAAAAAATCAGCTGAGAGGGAATCCTTCGGCGAATCCCTCCGTGGGCGGTTGGGGAAGACCGGGCTTCCCCACTGCTCCCAGCCAACTCGCGAGGCACCATCGGCGGGGAGCTCTGGGCGCCTGCAGCCGCTGCCGACGGAGCTCCACCACCTCACCGACCCAAACCGCCGAGTTCAGGCCGGCCGCGAGTGCCTCGCGGCTGGACCTAATTGTGTCCCATTCCCCCGGAGAAGGGCACAATTGCTCCATACGCGACCTAGCTAGAAAAAAGTGCCGGTTAGATGAAAAAATACAGTAAAATACAGTTTTCTTAAAGGGAAACAACCCTCCAGACCAGCACTATCTCAGGATTTTTTTTTTTTTTTTTTACAGAACAGACTCCACAGGCTCTCGAAGCAATATGCCTTGCTTGATTTAGGGGGCAAGGCTTACTGCTGAGGCTCCTCTAAAAAAATGTGGGGAGGTGGAGGAAGTGGGGGGAGGGACCCCGCTCGAGACCCGCCGGGTTTGACACCCCCGAGGTCGGACGGACCCCCAAACAGGGCCCGCCCAAGCTCTGTCCGGCCAAAAACAGGGACTAGAAACCCCCTAAACAAATTCCAACAGCCCTACCAAGGGAGATGGGTACAGATCACTCAACACCTGCTGGAGACTGAAAGAAGACTGATGTAAATAGAGAAGGGAGTATATTATATACTGTCCCACAGTTTTGTTTTCAGTCTCCACCTGCTGGTCATGATTGGATATATATCCATTCGTAAAGATTAACCTCTACTGGTCTGGAGAGTGCTAAAGAAATCTCGATTTTCCAGACCATATTCTATTTTCAAACAGTCAAATGATATTAGTTTTCCATCCTTTATTAATTGGCCTAAAGACCTTAGACCTTGTTTTTTCCAATAGCAAAAAGCCTTATCTATTTTCCCAGGGGGAAAGAAAGGCAGATATCTTATAGCTGATTCATTAAAAAGTTTTTCCACGTACCCATCAGTTTGGTTCGTATCTTAATCCATAATGACAAAGTAGGTTGTAAAACGGGATTAATGTTAGAAGCTAATTTTTTCAAGTTCTCACTAGGTAGCCATGGAATTACCCATAAAGCAATTTCCTCTATTAAATTTTGTTCCAAAATTACCCAGCTCTTTTGAGATTCCAACTAATCAGATATTGCAGTTGAGCTGCCTGATAGTATGACCGGAAGTGCGGAACCACCATTCCCCCTAATTTTTTTGGCCGATATAACATATTGCACTTGGATGTCTATTATTCCAAATATAGTTAAAAAGTTTTTTTCTCCAATCCTTTTAAAAAGGAAGATGGTATTGATACCGGAACACCAGAGAACAAGTACAATAACTTGGGGAGAACAATCATTTTGATGAAATGTACTCTTCCTAGCCATGAAACATTTAAATGTTTCCATCTATTAAGATCATACATGATGTTATTAAGTAGATCTGGATAGTTGGCTAAGTATAATTCAGATATTGTTCTAGTTGCATTCACCCCCAAATATCATAAGTATTGTTTTGCCCATTTAAAAGGGAAATTTTCTTTTATATATATTTTTTCTCTATCATTTAAGGAGAGATCCAATATCTCAGATTTACTTGCATTAATTTTAAATCCTGAAACCTGAGCAAATAAATCTAACAACTGCATTACTACTGAGAGGAAATCAACAGGATTAGCCAGAGTAAAAAGAATGTCATCAGCAAATAATAGTATTTTTTGCTCCATCTTACCATATTTTATACCATATATGCCCGGATGTTGACGGATTAATTGGGCCAATGGTTCCATAGCTATGGAAAATAATATAGGAGATAAGGTACAGCCTTGATGGGTCCCTCGTCCTAGTTGGAAACTTTCTGTATATATTCCATTTATCCTTAGACATGCAAGGGGAGATAAATAAAGTGCTTGAACCCACATCATAGAAGTCCCCCCCAAGCCCATTTTTTCCTAGTAGTTTAAACAGATAAGGCCAATAGACCCTATCAAAGGCCTTTTCGGCATCGATTCCTAGAATTAAAGTTGATTCTCCTGAGTGTTGAACTTTCCATAGTAAGTGACATACTCTATGAATATTATCAACAGTACGTCTACCCCTTATAAATCCAGCCTGGTCATCTTTCACCAACTGTGGGACGTATCGTTGCAGTCTATTTGCTAAGATTTTAGTAAAGATTTTATAATCCACTCCAAGGAGTGATATCAGTCTATATGATCCACAGTTTGTTGGATCTTTATCTGGTTTCAAGATTATGGTAATTCCAGCTAATCTCCATGAGTGTGGTAAGAGAAAACCCTTCTCTAGGCGTTTAAGGAAAGCTACAAGAGATTTAACCAAATAACTTTTAAATACTTTATAAAAGTTTGTTGAATAGCCAGCCAGGCCTGGTGATTTCCCTATTTTCATATCCTTAATAGCCCACAGAACCTCCTCTTCAGTAATTGACAGATAATTGTTCAGATTCACCTTTCGACAGAGAAGGGATAACTCAACTGTTCAAAAAATTTAGATAAATTATCAGCTGATTCTTCATATTCTGGAGTATACAATTTCTTATGATATTGTATAAAAGCATCCTGAATTTGATGAGAAGTTGTACATAGCTTACCATACTAATCACTTAATTTAGTAATATAATTTCTTAAAGATTTGTTACATAATTTATGTGCTGTTTCCCCATCTTACTAGCTGATTCAAAATATTCTTGTACTGATTGCAGTTTTACACTAATATCTTCCAAATCCATCTCTTGTAGATCTAATCTCAGTTGTTTAAGTTTCTCTATCTGATTTATATTTATAAACTCTCTTTTATTGTTCTTATTATCATTCTTTTTTTTCTTATGCACTAATTCCAAATGATATATCTGAGTAAGTAAATCCCTCCTTTTTTGCATTCGTGATTTATAAATAAAGGATTCTAAAGAAATGTTTCCCTCTTAATACAGCTTTCAGGGGAGACTTATTACAGCCCCAGAGATTCCTGCAGCAGCGCTTGCTTTTCTTTCTTTTAGCGGGAAGGCAATGAGTGAGATGGACCCCTGACGTCATTGGGTCTGCCTCCAACCTCTTAAATTCAAGCCGCTGCCGCGGTTAATCTGGGAGCTTTGGTACCTGTTGGAGGGACACACCGGAGGAGACTTATTACAGCCTCAGAGTTTCCTGCAGCAGCGTTTGCTTTTCTTTCCTTCAGCGGGCAGGCATTGAGTGAGACGGACCCCTGACATCATTGGGTGCGTCTCCAACCTCTTAAATTCAAGCCGCTGCTGCAGTTGCGGCCGCAGGGTGTGCCCAAAGGGGCACATCTGGCCCCTTGGAGCCACGAGGAGCTGAACTAAAGGTCGTATCTTTTCATTTTATAAATATTTGATAGACTGAACATGGGAAAAAGGAAAATAAAACCTAAGAGTTCTACACCAGCTGTACCTGGCCCCATGGATAAACATTTAACTTTACTAACTGAAAATCCTTTAGTATTACCAATGAATATAAATTCCTCTATGTCAGGTGCTTCAATGAGTCCCCTCGAACGGACTCCTCCCCTTCATCCAGTATCTAGTGATAGTGGGAATATAAACCCTACTATATCCTCCGAACATGTGGTATCCTCCATTCAGACAAATAAATTGGTCTATACGGAAATACCTAAATCACTTGATTTTTCAGGTGTAATGGAGGAACAACCACCAATGGCGGAAACACGAGATATTACCCTTAAAGATTTGTGGTTAGGTATTACTAGAGTTGAAGGGTTTCTCAGATCAACGATGAAACAAACTGTGGATTTTTCACAGGCTATTTCTCACAAACTAGTAAATGTGGATAACAATCTGAGTTGTTTGGATAGACGTTTAAATGTGACAGAAACACAGTGTAATACTCTTCAAGCTGTCTCAGTATCTGCTGTTAAAGATTCTACTGTGATCCATTCTAAAATGGAATTAATGGAAAATATGTTTAGAACAAGGAATCTCCGCTTGGTCAATTTCCCAGTAACTCACTTATTATCATCTGAAATTTTATTAAGGAAATATTTTAAAGAAGTACTGGGATTGCCCAATGCAGAGAATTTCCCAATTAATAATTTCTATTATGTTCCTCAAAAAAGAATAGAATCTGCCCAGGAGGTTGACCATTTGGTCACAACTGAAATTAACTTGACTGAATTTTTAGAAGATAGCCAGGATGTGATTCAGAGTCGGTCAACTCTGGTGATAACATGCATGAGTGAGATAAATAAGATGTTAATAATGAAAGTTTATTTCAAAAACAGATTAACAAAATTTTGTGGAGATTTGGTTAGAATTTTTCCTGATGTCTCTAGAGCTACTCAATTAAGGAGGAAAGAGTTTTTGAGATTAAAAGTTAGAGTTTTGGCTCTAGAGGCATCTTTTTACCTAAAATTTCCATGTAAATGTCTTGTTAAATTACAAGACATTGAATATGTTTTTTGGGATCCCATTCAACTACAACAATTTTTAATTACTCAAGAACAGAAATGAATTAAATTTTCCTTTAGTTTCAGATCTGAGTCTTTGAGGAAAAAATGAAGAATCCCTTTAAAGTAAGGAAATGTTTCAGACTTACGTGGATGAGTCAAGAAGTACTTTCTTTATCTTTTCCTATAATTTGTGAAAATGTATCATGCCTCCCCATTTTTGTGGACTTAAAAAAGAATGGTGTATGATTGATTATGTACTGTTTATGAAATCACCTTTTTTTTCTTTTGTATTACTGGATATTGTAAATATTCAAAATTTATTAAAAAAAAAAAAAAAAAAATATATATATATATATATATATATATATATATATATATACAGTTTTCAAAGCTTCCCATATACTTATCGGTGATATAATCCCATCCACATTATTCATCAAATAGTTTTGAAATTCTTTCCCAATCTGTTCTATATTTTGTGGATTTAACAATAGGGAGTCATCCATTTTCCAATATTTAACTCCTTCATATCCGAACGGTACCATCTATTGGAGCATGGTCTGACCATGTTCGGGTAGAAATATTTGATCTATCTACCTGGGGAACAAGTTCTTTACTCACTAGCCAAAAATCTATTCTAGAGAAGGTGTCATGAGATTCTGAATAGAATATGTATTCTTGATCTAATGGATGTTGAAAATGCCAAATATCAATTAAATCCCAATTCTCCAAAAACTTTTTCAAATGTTTCCTATCCTTTTTGCCATACATAGGAACACGAGAGGAATTATCTCTCTTTGGATTAAGGGTCAGATTAAAATCTCACCCTATTATCAAATTTCCCTCTAAGGGGGCTTTCAATAGGTTATTTAACTTAACAAAAAAAATTTCCTTGATTAGAATTGGGGCATATAAATTTAAGAGGGTATGTAATCTCCCTCCCATTTTTACCTTTAATAATATAAATCTTCCTTCCTTATCTCTAATAACCTTCTCAACTACTGGACATATTGAATTTGCAAGTAAAATTGCAACCCCATTTGATTTAAATTTATTTTTATTAGAGGCAAAATAGATTTGAGAAAAGTTTTTATGAGAAAAAAGCTTTTCACAACTTGGAAGCAGATGAGTCTCTTGGACAAAACCTATTGACATATGCATGTATTCAGCTTCTTAAAAAAAAGAAAAAAAATAGTTGGGATTTCCTTGGGGAATTTAATCCACAAACATTTATTGAAACAATTTTGATAATCAAGACATCTTTCTTTAGGTAAGACCATATTACTACTCTTATCACACACATATACACCACTCTCATCTTTCAATCCCCACCAGTCATACTTCTCACCTCCTGGCCTCCCCTCCCGCCAAATCCTTACTGCACCCATTCACCCTATACCAACCCTAACACCTAGTCCCAAAATCCAGGAATAAGGTTCGACTTCGAATAACATAGCCAAAGCAGAAATGTTAGAATATCCCCACATCACATCTCAATTATCTACCCCCCCCCAAGTCAACCAATATTCATTCTTCAACAAGCCAATATTAACAGACTTATAGTTAGCCCTTAACATCTCTAAATCAGTTACTATTACTCTGGGTGTCTCTGTAGTCGCTTTTTCTGATCTATTCTATGCCATCTCTGACAAGATATTCCCATAGTCAGAGTGTGTGATTAATCCTTGTGTTGCTTTTCTCCTTCCCTCAGTCAAAGATTGGCCTGAGTAAGTACCTGCTGGGCTTCTATTGCTGACTGTTACTTTATGCTGCTTATTTTCTAGCATAAAGGAGATCCCAAATGAGTAGTGCCATTTATATCAAATGTTATTTTGTTGTAAACATTTGATAACTTCTCTGCAATCCCAGCGGTGTTTTAAAGTTGCTGAAGATAGATCTGCAAATAGTTCTACCTTCACATTATTCAGCATGATGTGACCAACTTTTATGCTGCTTGTAGCACTCTCTCTTTCTGTGGAAATCGCAAAAAGCATACTATTATGTCTCTCGACTTCTCTGCTTTACGAGGGCCCAAAGCCTAGTGGCCTTGCTCAAATTCTATAATTTGTAGATTTATCTTGGGGTCTTCCGCCTGCAGAAACCTATGGCATAAAGATTGTATAAAAGCCATTGGATCTTTAATCTCTTTAGCCTCAGGAATTCCACAAAATCTTAAATTGTTTTGTTTCACCCTGTTTTCTCCATCTTCTTTTTTTTTTTTTTTTTAAGTTCAATGTTTTTTATTGGTTTTATGAATAAACAGTAATACAAATATTTGCAGAGACTGTAAGAATGTAATGAGTCATAAGAGAGAAAAGAAAAGAGAAAAATTGAACACTAGATGACAATCAATCTACAGTGTGCAAAGTCTAACAATTATCCAAAAATCATGTGCTCTTAAGTATTTTGTCACAGTAATCTAACAGAGGTTTCCAGATATTGTCATGCTTAGAAACACTGTCATGTTTGATAGCAAAGCTACGTTCGTATCTCATAATTAAACAAATGTTATGCCACCAAAGAGCATGCGATAAGTTATCTGGATTTTTCCAATTAGTGAATATTAGTTTCAACGCAATCATAAGTAAACATCTAAGCAATTTAGCTTTTGGGCCTGGAATAATCTTTGTTAACCCATATGCACCATAAATCACTACAGCTAGGGTTAATTGTTCTTGAATATCAATAATCTCAGTTATAGTTTTCCAGATTCGTAACCAAAAAGTATGAACTGGGGGACAATGAAAGATCATATGATCTAATTTACCAACTTCTGATCTGCAGGACCATCAGCAATTGATCTCGGAATTGGGCAACTTAGAAAGCTTATGGGGAGTCCAAAATGCCCTGTGCATCATAAAAAACATAGATTGAGTAATAGCTGCAGAATGTAGCGTAGTGTATGTGTCCCTCCACAACTGTGGCCATTTTTTCCTCGCAAGAGTGACACCAGTATCATTTGCCCATGTATCACATAATGCCAAATCATTATTAAATTTGAGATTAATAAGTAGTGTGTACCAAGCAGCTACATGACCCTTCTGCTTAAGTTTCATCAAATCATAAAGCTTCCAGATAGAGGGTGTGATTTGTTTGAGTGAATTTAATTCATAACCCGCTGCAATAGCATGTCGAATTTGCAACCATCTATAGTAATGTGTAGAAGGTAAGTTATACGTTTTACTTAACGTCTCAAATGGAATCCAAGAACTATCACAATATAAATGTGCAATAAAAGCAATTCCCGCTCTTTTCCAAGAGCTCCAATTAATTGTTTTGTTCTGAATGACTATTTTGGAGTTGTTCCAAAGGTAAATGTAAGTAGTGTCTTTACATTTTGTTTTCAGCAGTTTGTCCGTCTCTGTAAGTGCCAAAGTTGAAGAAGAAACTGGAGTGTTTTGCTTACTAAGATCAGGACGTATGAATGTAGAGTGGAGTAGGTCTGTTGAATCAGCTGTTTCAGATTCTAGAATAACCCATGCAGGAAGGTCATCATCTGTAGATTCACGAATCCAATTAGTGCATTGTCTCAACATCATGGCTAAATGGTACTCATAGAAACTAGGAAAACGGAAACCTCCATCTAATTTATCCCTTTTTAATTTCTGAAGACTGATACGCGGAGAAGATTTGTTCCACAAAAACTTAGTGAGTACGGACTCAATCATTTTATAAGTAGACTTATTGAGATATACTGGTATCATACTCAAAGTATAGTTGATCACAGGTGATATCATCATCTTGATGGTCTCTAACCTCCCCCACCAAGATAACCGAAGCGGCGACCATCTAGTCGTCATTTTGGATACTACCTCCATCAAATGGTCTGTGTTGAGTTGAAGTATTTCTTCCATAGATGGTGCGAATAAAACACCTAAGTATTTTAGTTTTCTTCCAGCCCAATGTAGACCCAACTGTTGAATCTTTGTGAGCGCCTGAGGGGCGTTCAATGCCATCACCTCTGTTTTTGTAAGGTTCAGTTTGTAACCTGATATTGAGGAGTAGCAATCAATAATTTGCAGAGCAGGGGAGATAGAATCCACAGAAATGTATAGTAAAACATCGTCTGCATAAGCAGATAGTTTGATTTCTTTTTCACCAATACAGATTCCTTTGATGTTAGTATCAGATCTCAAGGCTATAAGTAAAGGCTCCAAAGCCAAATTAAACAGTAGAGGAGATAGAGGACAACCCTGTCTAGTACCCCTCTCTGGTTTAAACGAAGACGAGAATAGGCCATTAATATAAATCCGTGTATGAGGAGAGGTATATAATACACGAAGCATGGCAATAAAATGTGATGAGAAGCCAAACCATTCAAGTATTCGAAATAGATAAGACCATTCAATCCTATCAAAGGCCTTTTCCGCATCCAAACTCATAGCGACCAGGGGCTCTTCTATTTCCTTAGCCTTGAGAATAACATTTAGGAAAGTTCGGGTGTTATCATTTGAGAATCTATTAATCATAAATCCATTTTGATCCGTTGCAATAAGCTTAGGTAACACAAATTGTAATCTAGTAGCCAACAGTTTAGCATATATTTTTGCATCGGAGTTAATCATTGAGAGTGGTCTGTAATTAGTTACTTTCAAGGGATCCCTATTAGGCTTAGGTAAAACGATTATTGTGGCCTCAGTAAAGGTACCAGCAACATCTTTAGTTGTAATCAAGTAGTTGAAATATTCAATCAAGTGAGGTACCAATTGTTCATGAAAAACTGAGTAAAACTCATTCGTTAGACCATCAGGCCCGGGGGTTTTAGATTTCGCCATGGACTTAATTACTTCGTACAATTCAGTGGGTGTGACAGGCTCACTCAATTTGGTATTCTCTGAGTCATCTAAGGTGGCATGTGGCAAATCAGTAAGGAAGCCCTCTAGATTCCCCGAAGGATCCAGTTCTGATGCGTAAAGGTTACTATAATAACTCTGAAAGGTTGACAGGATATCCTTAGGATCTGTTGTTAAGCTATCATCATCCAGTTTAAGTGCAGCTATATTCGTTTTATCCCTTCTGCCCTTTAAATAATTGGCTAAGCTATGACCGCATTTGTTGGTATCAGTATAATAATTAGCATGTTGTGAAAATATTTGATTGGCCGCCGTCTTGCTCAATATGACATTGTAAGAGAAACGCTTGGCCCTTAAATGCACCAATTTAGTCATGTTAGAAGGGTCCGCACAGTGTTCTCTTTCTAGTATTTTAATTTCAGTCTCAAGATCCAACATTTCGTGCATCTCCTTCTTCTTTTTTGAAGCGGCATACGATATAACCATGCCTCTGATGTATGCTTTAAAAGCATCCCAAACTATAGGCCATCTGGAGTCATTAGGAGAGTTATTAATGAAGTATTCGTCAATAGCTGACTTGATATATAATTTAAAATCTTCCTCTTGCAAGAGAGAATTATTGAGTCTCCATTGTCCTGACAATGAGTGTTTACCAAATGAGTTAAGTTGGAGCTGAACCAGGGCATGGTCTGACACACTAATTTCCTTTATTGTTGAGGACCTGATATATTGAACTAAAGATTGACTGACTAAGTAGAAATCCAATCTAGAATAGGAGTTGTGTGGTGCTGAATAAAAAGTAAAGTCACGATCATCCAGATGAGTAATTCTCCAAGCATCCACTAATTTAAACTGAGTAATAATATCTTGAAGTGCAAACCAATTTTTGGATTTCTTGTAAGAAATTGAGGACTTTCTGTCTTTCAATGGGTCCTGTATGACATTAAAGTCTCCTCCAACGATACAATGTCTATCTCTATTGTCATTTATTAATTCTGCTATGTCAGTGAAAAAAGTGGGATCGTCTAAATTGGGACCATAAACATTTAATATCATCAATTTTATGCCAGCAACATCTAGGCATACCTGTATCCATCTTCCTTGCGAATCTGTAATATGTGATTAAATAGTAATGTCCTGCCTTTTCCTGATGAACATCAGAACCCCATTCTTTTTCCCCAGGGCCGGAGAATATAGAACTGGAAAAGCCCAAGCAAGATGGCATTTTTTAGCTTCTGATTCATTTAAATGTGATTCCTGAATACAGACTATATCCGCTTGAAATTTTGAGACGTAGTTGAACATCTTTTTTTTCTTTATAGGATTATTAAGACCCTTAACATTAAGTGTTAAACAGTGTAAAGGCATAAGTACAATATAACTTGAATTGGCATGAAAAAAGCAGTATCATATAGGTGAACATACATTTCAAATATGTGACAAAAAGCATGAAGATTGTCATCTGAAAAGAGAGAAGAAAAAATACAAAAGATGCAGTAGAATGGTAACTCATTAAACATGAATGGCAGTTAAACACGGGTTAGTGAGCACGTGGCAAAAGCTCACGCAACCCCAAACACGAAAGAAACATATTGAGAATATTAACAACAAGGCTACCACAGTTATAAAACAGAACCAAATCTAGAATTTATGGTTCAATTCAGGTCAAATCAGCTGCATATGATACCATTACGCCTGAATTAGTATACTTATCAAGTATTGTCAATAGGACTTGGAGACAATTTTTCAAGGTAGTCAGCAAGCTCATCCGGTCTGGTGAAGTCCTTGGTGCAGTTATTCAATGTTACTCTCATTTTTGCAGGATACATCATTCCGAATTTTGCCCCGAGTTGTTTAAGTTTAGGCCGGTATTCCAGGAGTTTTTTTCTCGCTTTCGCAGTTTGCTTGCAAAGATCTGGGACGAATAGCAGAGTATGGCTTTCAAATTTGATAGGAGCCTGTAATCTTGCTTGTTGCATGATTTCAATCACTTGCGTATATCGAAGTAACTTCACAATCACTGGCCTTGGATATTTGTCTGGGTGAGTAGGCTGCTGAGTAGGTATACGATGTGCTCTTTCTATCTCAAATGCCTGCTTGAAATTCAAAGTTAGCAATTTAGGTAAAGTTTCTTCCAGGAATTGAATCATATTTCTCCCCTCCCGAGCTTCTGGAAGGCCAAGGATACGGAAATTACTCCATCTGGAGCGATTACCATAATCTTCCAGATCAGTTTCCAGTTGTGTTATGCGTTTATTCTGACGCTGAATAGTTTTAATATTTTCAGCATTCACTGCTATTTTCGATTCAGCTGTGTCAAGTCTCGAGTTAAGATCAGCGATTTCGGACTTGAAGGTGGAGATTTCGGCGAGAATCTCGTCCGTTACTGTTTTGTTGTCGGCCATTAGGGAGCGGAGTGCACGCAGCTCTTCAAGCAGTGAGGCCGCAGTGACATCGTCGAGCTTGAGCGGCGGTTTGGAAGGAGAAACCGGCTCCAAACTTTTGCGTTTTCCCCCCTTAGTAGTTGCCATACCTTTGTTGCAGCTGCCGGTGAGTATTTTTATTTAATCTCTGTGGTTAGACAAGCTGTTTTGATGCTTTCAGGGAACCTTGTGTCGGAGCCGCGCGTTCAGGCAGCCATCACCGACGCGGCACGCTAGTGCCCCCCCATCTTCAATTTTAAGAAGTAAATCCTCCATTGACAAATCTAAGTGACTACAATGTTTTTGAATTTCAGATATTTACTGATGATGTAAAATGGCCCGTCCTTCAAATTCCTGAAGATTTTGACTCATATCATCCATTTTTTTTGTGTAGTCCATCAATATTGGCTTTTATGTCTGAAGTAAAAATTGCTAGTGAAAGTTTGATATCTCCCATCCATTGTTGTAAATCTTGTTTACTGGCTAATACTGGTTCCACAGTATTTCTATTGATTCTTTTCCAAAAATATTTTGCTGCAGTTCTTCCTGTAATAGAGCCAATTTTGAAATCGTCATTTCCACCGGTTCGCCCGCATGAAAAGCAAAAGCTTTGATATCTGGTCTAGTTTTTTTGTTTGCCATATTTCCAAGTCTGTCACAATTAAAGTCTAATTATACTGTCCAATTCCTGCAACCCAGGATAAAAGAAATACTTATTCAAAAGGGGCAATCCTCTCTTGCTGTTAAGTCTATTTATTGAGGGCTAGTTCTATTCCACATACAAATTGTATTCCTTCCGATCCGCGCATGTAAATGAGGGGAACTGCATGCAAAATAGGCAGGGACGCGATTCACTAACCATTTTTTTCAAATCCGACTGGGCTCGGAAAAAACGACTACTGGGGACCAGTCGCAAACGTCTTTCCTACTCTCCTGCTCCATAGAAACCCTGCTCTCTGCTGCTCCGAATCTCTCCTGCCTGCCGCCCTGATTTTCTTCCCCAATCTCTCCTGCCTGCTCTGCCCCAAATCGCTGCCATGCTCATTCCCAGATTTCTCCTGCTTGCCACCCCGAATCTCTCCTGCCCTTCCCCACAATGAGAGCCTGTGGTTTTAACCTGCAGGTTAAAACCACGGACTCCCTTGCCTACAAAAGTTGTTTTTTTTTAAGTCACGGCCTACACCCATTCTTCCCCACAAAAGGCAGGAAGGATGCCAACTCCATCCTGCCATGTGAAACCCAATCCCAGCCCGCCAACCTCCCTCCCTGCCTGCCTGTAGCTCCACATAGGCCGGCCAGCTGGCCGGGCCCAGCCCACCTGCTCCCCCCCTACCTTTAAGAATCGTTGGGAACAGGAGGAATGCTCATTCCCTCCTGCTCCAGGCCTCCTCCGAGGCCGGCACGATGACTGGGCAAGGCCCACCCCCTCCCTGTACCTTAATATTGTTGGGAGCAGGAGGGATGATCAGTCCCTCCTGCTCCACGCCTCCTCCGCCGACAAGTGCGGCCTTAGGCCATGCCCCGATGCATCATCTGATGCGTGGGGAGGGGCCTAAGGCCCTGATTGGCTGAGGCGCAAAATATCTACCCGATTTAAAAAAAAAAAAAAAAAAAATTACAAGCCCTGACAGCAGTGACAGGAGGCTGCTTTTGCTGTCACTATTGTCAGGGTCTGCGCATGAGCGGGGATCACAAATTTGTAATCCCTGCTCGCAAATGGGAGTGTTCCTCCGTTCGCCCCCCATTTAAATATGACTGATTTGTGAATCAGTCAGACCTGCCCGAATCGGAAACGATTGTTCCAATTTGGGCAGATTAGTGAATCTAACCCAAAGTCGGTCAAACGAAAGCAAACACCGACTGCAGGGCATCGCCTCAGTGTCACCTCTCCCACAGATAGCAGTTACGAATTGTCGGCAGGTTTTTCTCACATAGTTAACAAAAATTAAGTCTCCATCAGCACACCAGGATCTGTGCTTCAATTTTGTTCCACCAGTCTTTTCCCCTATGGGTGGGGTCAGCTAGAGCTCAGCGAGGAGCAACTGCAACTTGTAAGTTTAACAGCCCAGGTCCTGAGCAGGGCAGCACGAAAAGGGAAAAGAAAGAAGTTTTTCCAAACACACTTCTCTTTCCTCAATACTGCTCCGAGGAGATTTAATTGAGTTTCAGGTGGGGGGAGGGGGTGTAGAAGGCTAATTACACCTTGTCAAACGTGGAGCTAGTTCTAGCTCACACGCTAACCAGCCATCCACTTCCACTACGTCACAGAAGTCCCTTTCAAAATTATTTTAATCTGTAGATTAGTACACAATTATCTAGATAAAAATATATTAAAGTTATACAGCCAAAAGCTACAATAGCATGCAATGTGACCAAGAAGGGGATCTACAGATGGTGGCCCATGAATTGAAAAGGCTATGCCAGTCTGGAAGGAAAGATGATTGGCAGTTGATCTGTAGAATGTGTTGTGCTCTCTCATCATAGAGCCCACCAAATTCTGCTGAACAAAACAATACCATTGCTTACATGGAATTCTAGGCCAGCCTTTTGGCTCAGCAGCAAGTGCTGTACCTCCTTAAAAATATATGTTTTTTTCATTTTTTAAAGAATTCTAGCCAGCATTTTAGTTGTACTGTCAAGTGCTGTATATAGTAGACTCTCATTTAACCGGCACCCATGGGGATTGATAGATGCCGGCTAAATGATTTCTGGTTGCTTGTGAGTTACTATTAAAAATAGGCCTAATACTTTATCCCATACTGTACCACATCATAAACTGTTCCAGACAAACTACGGGACATATGGTAGGCAAAGCATGGGTGTACTCAACTGTGGTGTGTCAAGTTTACACTTAAATTTCAGCCAGAAATTGATTTCATTTTCATTTAAAGTATTACAGTATTTCATTTTTTTTTCTGGTTGCTTGAGAGTTCCGGTTAAAAGTGAAGTCTACTGCACTTCCTTCAGAAGGTTCTATGTTCAATTTCCATACCGGGTCTCCCATACTCAAATTAGGCACGAGTTGATGATGTAGAAGCAGTGTTCACAGCCCAAGAAAGAAACCCTGGCCATCAATGAGGGCAACACCTGATAGCCCGATTTAGAGCCCATGGACACTAGGGTCTGGAACCCTCGTGCAATGATTAGCCTAAAAACAATGGGAGACTGGCTGAGTAGGTCTATTAAAACAGGCAAAAAAAAAAAGTTCTGATTGATAGCAAAGAGCGCCATGACTTCAACATTGGTCTTAAATGAGCTGAAGTGGAAAAAGGGTAAGAACTGCTTAAAAAAAAAAAAAAAGAGAAAGCTAATTTATATTTGGGATGGGCAGCCAGAAATATTCAATTCAATTGTTTTTGTTGCCCGTTTATTACATCAAAGGAACAATGCTGTCGACTGTGTGCTCTTTCAAGTGTGTGTACTTTTTCTGCATACCTTTTTCCCCAGTAGTGATTGCATGCACAGTGGTTTATGCCTGTGCAATGGGAGCACTACTGTGAAAGTGTGTACATCATTTACAAAGAGTGCACACACTTTTGAAACAGCACACACTTATCAGCAAACTAAAAGAAAAAAAAAAACAACACTTTTGGATTTTTTTCCCTGCTCATTTTTGGGTTACAGTGTGTCACATCTGTGCCCCCAAAGAGCGTAGCGGACAGTTAGGTAGTGACACATTGCTTAAATCTGGCATGGTTCCCCTGAAACTAGGGGAGCCTCTCAGGACATTACTCCCAAGGCAACAGCCTAGAATTTCTCTTTCAATGATCTTTCAAAGCACACCCTTTAGTCAGAATGACCGTATGGAAAAAATATACAGTCAAACCTCGGTTTACGAGTACCGCGGTTTGCGAGTGTTTTGCAATACGAGCAAAACACTCCCAAAACTCTTACCTTGCAAACCGAGCACCGTCCCGATATACGAGTGAATTAAGCCATCCGCTGTCCCGATAACGAAAGCAGTCTCCCTCTACTCCTGACGCTCCAGCACGCTTCCTTTGGCAATTGGCAGGTGCTCTTCTCGCGTGCGTGCGCCTATGTTCCGAACAAGCAAACTTTTTTTTTTCTCAAGTCCCTCCCCTTCCGCCGCCAGTCGCACCCCCAGCCACGTGCGCTCACTTTTAACCAATGAGCGCAGGCCGGTGAGCTGCGGCTGTAGCTGTATAGGAGCATGCCCAAAAAATCAACGGAGAGGGAAGGTGTCTGTTCCTTTCTGCCCAGGACTGTTCTCCGTGTTGCTTGGCTGTGATAAAGCTGTGTTTCCAATAACCAGGGACTATATAACAGTAAGAGTCAGAAAAATGGCTGGATTGCAATAAAAGAGACTGACTCAAGTTAGTTAAACCTCCAAAGAGAAGGACTCGTAAGTACTCAAACTTAGCTCAGAGGCATGTACGAGTCCTTCTCTTTGGAGGTTTAACTAACTTGTGGCTGTGATAAAGGGCTGAGGAGGAGCGGATGGATGCACCATGTCCGCCACCCAGGGCTGTCTTTTCTAGCAACCCTCGCTGCTGGTGTCGGTGGTGGCAGCAGTAGAAGAGAGGGTTTGGGGCTTCGCTGACTGTGCTGCTGAGAGGGGAGGGGAGATGAGACACGCCAGTGAGGAACCGGTATAACCTGGTGGAGGATGGAGGAGATGCATCGTAGAGAATGACACGGGGAAAAAATCTGTCCCCGTCACTGCCCCGCCCCCGGCCCATCATCCTCTGCACCGCCCCGTCACCGCCGTTCCCTTCACCGCCCCGTCACCGCCATCCCTTTCACCGCCCCGTCACCGCCACTGCCATCCCATTCACCGCCCCGTCACCGTCCCCGCTGCATCCATATAAGCCTTAGTACTGTAATATTTAGCTTATTCCTTTCTTATAAATCAAAGTTCCTGCTGATGAACTAGAGAAAGAGATGTTCAGCTGACAGGGCTTTGTTTATAAATTTTTATCAACACAACTAATATACTACTTTATCCTAAAGCAAAAAATAAATAAATAAATAGAATTTTTTTTTCTATCTTTGTTGTCTGGTTTCTGCTTTCCACATCTTCTCATTCAATTCCTTCCATCCACTGTGTGTCTTCTCTCTGCGTCTTCCATTTGCTGTTACTGTGCCTCTCCCTTCATCCTCCCCCCCAATTGGTCTAGCACCCATCTTCTTCCCTCCGCTCCCCCATCGTCTGGCATCTGTCTTCTTCCCTTCCAGCGTCTTCTCCCCACTCTGTCTTCCACATTTCCCTTCACGGTCTGTTTCTCTCCACCCTCCTTCAATGTCTGTTCAATTCCTTTCCACCACCACCCTTCCCTCCCTCCTTTACCATCTGTTCATTTCTACCACCCTTCAGCTCCTCTCACGTGGCCTATCTATCTACCTTCCTCCCTCTTATTTTCATGGCACGTTACAATGTAATTTTTGCAAGCCACTGGAGCCTGCAAGCTCGGTCCCTGTCCCATTCCCACAAACCATCTCGCTTCTGTGCTCCTATTTTCCCCATTTCTAATATCTCCCCTATGTATCTGCCATTGCCCCCCCCCCCCCCGTGTCCATATACCATCCCCATGACAAGTCCCCTTTATGTCTCTGTCACTATGCCCCATACACATAATTTCCCCTCTTTCTGTTACCTTCCTGTGTCCAGATTTCCCCTATCTTCCTCTTCCATACCATTGTGTCTCTTCTTTTCAACTCCATCTAGCTTTTTTCCCTCTTTCTTCCCCCCCCCTGCTTCTAGCATCTGGCTCACCTGCCTGTCCTCCCCTTTCTTTCCTGCTGTGGGTTTTTCTTTCCGTCTTCATCCCCTTGGCCCAGAATCCTATTCCCTTTCACTTCCTCCTTCCAGTTTGAGCCTGGTTGGGCAGAAGCAATGCGCTGTTCCTTCATCTCCAAGGTAATATGCTATATTAATATGGTATTGCACCTGGTAAGTTTGCAACCACCACTTCCTCTTCCCTCAACATGCAATAGAGGTAGACAGCTCATAATAGTGAAAGCGGTTTCTAGAACTGCACATCTAGATAACCAAAGTTCCAAATAAGCAGGTAGGGTAGATGGTGTTATTTAGTACAAAACATTCATTCTTCTTACACCTTAAGTACCAACCACTACTCCAACAAATAATGAACAATGGCAACTAGTGCATTACAGGCGATTGATGTGGCACATGTTGTTCTCAGCGTTAACCAAAAAACGATGCTCTATAGTAGAAATGCATGTAACATAACTTACAGATGGATCGCGCGGTCCCCGCAGCCCCCACCCGCCTGCCCAATCGATCCTAGTGTTTAGTCAGCTCTCTCCCTTCTCCTCACCTTAGTTTGTAAGTTTTCTTTTTCGGCGACCTGCACGCTTTCCCAAAGAGCCGCGCGTGTGTGGCTGCTCAGTGTTCAATCTTCTGCTCTGCTGCAACTTCCTGTTTCCGGTTGCGTCAGAGGAGAAGATCGAAACTGAGCAGCAGCGAGTGCGCGGCTCTTTGATAGCGTGCGGGTCACCGAAAAAGAAAGCCTACAAACTAAGCTGAGGAGAAAGGAGAGAGCTGGCTAAACACTAGGATCGATTGGGCAGGCGGGTGGTGGCTGCGGGGACCGTGCGATCCTTCATGCCTCACTGCGGGGACAAGACCATTCACCGCTCCACGGGGCGGTGAATGGCCTTGTCCCCGTCCAACTGCTATTTTTCGTTCCCCATTTCAGCGGGTTACCCATGGCTAAACGCGGTGGCCGCGGGTAAACCGCCACCGTGTCATTCTCTAATGCATCGTCCTGAAGCAGGGGGCAGCTGTACGGGGATCCCGACGGAAGGAAGTGACCCTGTTGAAGGGGCTACAGCACCCGGACATCATTCAGGCAGGTACCCACCCCTGGACCACCATAGAAAACCTTGGTTGTGGAACAAATCGTTTGAGTTTACATTGTGGCCTATTGGGGACTTTGCTTTGATATATGAGTGCTTTGGATTACGAGCATGCTTCTGGAACGAATTATGCTTGTAAACCAAGGTTCCACTGTAAACTTTATTTGGCCACTGGCCTCAAAATCATCAGGTTGCAATGAAAAACATGAAAACATAACCAAAAGAAAAGATTTCTCAAAACAAACTAACTCTGTTGCCAACTCTGGACTTTAGTCGGAAAAGTATACACAGTCCTCTTCACCAGAGTCAAATGTTAGGCATGCTTTATGCAGTCACAAAAATACAATTGTTTTGCTTGAATGCTTCACTATTTTATAGCAGCTAAAATAAGCAGCTCTCTGTTCCTGAGCTGCAGGAAGACCGCACCCCCTTAGATTCAGTGGAGGGAAGGGCTTTTCTTCCTCAGCATGGGACATTTCTCTGAGGCTTGATCGGATGGGATCAGATGGTTTGCGGGGACGGCGACCAAGCTCGTGGGGACGGGGCAGAGACAGGGATTGAGCTCGCAGGGATAGGGCAGAAACGGGGACTGAGCTCACAGGGAGAGGGCAGAGACAGAGACGGGGCGGGGATAGTGACAATTTTTTCCCCCTGTGTCATTCTCTAGCTGACAGCTTTCAATGCTAGTCTATAATCAAGATCTGCATATAGTACTATACTTGTCTGTTCCTAGCTACTGGAGAACAGTAAGCTTCCCCCCCCCATCAACCTGTTTAAGATCGGCTCCAGGCAGTGCTACTACAGCACCATGCTTTAGTCTCAGAAGTGAAGAAGCATACTTCTTTGTATACCCCTTCATACACAAGCTTGGACATTTTATTTTGGACAAGATGGGGGAGATGATGGAGAGGGGAGATGGACTTGGTGGGGGAGTGAGAGATGGATTGGTGGGGAAAGGATAGATGGACTGGTGGAGAAGGGAGAGGGAGAGATGGACTTGGAGGAAGAGCGCAAAATGGGGAGAGGGAGAGATGAACAATGCAGAGATAGCACAGGTGGGATAGCAGAGGGATTCCAACAGTTGAAGGCAGTCTGTTGACATATGAATTCATATCAAGCCACAACATTTAGCAATTCAAGAGATTAGGGCAGTGTATCACAAACTGTGTGCCTCCTGAGATTTCAGGTGTGCTGCAGTGTACCAGGAAGGAGGAGAGATGCCAGCGTCAGCTGACTGCCTACAGGACGTACCTCTCGTAGGCAGTCAGCTGGCACTGGTGCCTCTCCTTCTCTCCAGCCCTCTTCCTTGCTGGCACCACCCCATGTTTCTAATTGGATGTTCCTATTTTTGACATGGTATTGCCTTGGTTAAATAAAATGTTCAAACTTTATAAAAACTATGACATTGAAATCAAATAAATTTAAAAAAAAAAAAAAAAAGATTCAACAGGGCAAATCGAAATATTTTTCCTGAAGTGGGCAGCACTAGTCCCAACCAATACCATATTTTCACTCATATAACACGCATACGCGTATAGCGCGCGGGTCCAAAACATTTCAGTAAAAAATTTTTTATATAGCACGCACACGCGTATACCGCGCATGCTGCTATAACCTCCTCCCACTCCCGCTTACTCTTCTGGCCTGCGAACCGGCATCCTCCCCCCCGCTCGCGTCACCCCTCCCTCCCCCATGATTCTACATCCCCCCCAGCACCGTAAAACATCTCTTACCCGATTGGGCACCGGCACCAGCACCAATGCACAGGACGTGCCAGTGCCCGAAGATCCTCCCTCGTTGTTGCTGGGCTGGGCGGTGCGAGGGAGATCCTCCTTCTTCCTTGTGCCGGGCTGGACTGGGCTTTGAGCATTTGCGCATGCTCAAAGCCTTCTGGTCTCGCTCTGGACTGGCCTTTGAGCATTTGCGCATGCTCAAAGCCTTCTGGTCTCGCTCTCTCCGAGATTCATCTCGGAGAGAGCGAGACCAGAAGGCTTTGAGCATGCGCAAATGCTCAAAGCCCAGTCCAGCCTGGCACAAGGAAGAAGGAGGATCTCCCTCACACCGCCCAGCCCAGCCCAGCAACAACAAGGGAGGATCTTCGGGCACTGGCACGTCCTGTGCATTGGTGCTGGTGCCGGTGCCCAATCGAGTAAGAGATGTTTTGCGGTGCTGGGGGGGATGTAGGATCACGGGGGAGGGGGGGTGACGCGAGCGGGGGGGAGGATGCCGGTTTGCAGGAGGGATGCCAGATCAGAATGAAAAAAAAAAAATTGTACAACGCGCTCACACCTATAACGCGCACGGTTTGTAAAATAGTGTATAACGCGCGCGTTATATGCGTGAAAATACGGTAAATAATAGTGTGAACTTTTCTTGCCCAACTATCCCAGGCACAGTCTAGGCAACCTAGACCAGCTAAAGCAAGAGAGTAATAATATATTTTTTATACCCGGTGCAATCAGTATGTTACTTAATGGAATATATCAGCTTCTAAGAGGACTGCTACTGAATGCGTTTTACAAATCTTTTGGATAAATGTGGATTTTTTTTTCCTGTTACTGATGAAAAATGTAATCAAATTAAAATTATCCAACTTTAAGACAAAGGCAATAAACCTGAAGTTTTAAAATAGAATACCTGTAGGCTTTCATCATCTTCTAAACCATCTTGCCACTTCTCAAATTCATTTGTCCAGTTCAAAACTGTATTTAATGGACATACTACTAGGGCAGTGCTAAAATCCAACTTTTCACATAGCAGAACCGTATGGAGAAAAGCTACCACCTGAGAATAGAGAAGCATACATTATATATACCTGTAAAAAGTTTGAAAATATGTTTTTATAAAATTGCTGAGGCATCTACATGCATAAAAGAATGTGCTTCCTGTTTTATAGCATTTGCTTTTATGTGATATGGTGGCAAATCTATAACTGGGTGCCCTATTCTATGAAGGGGAACACAGATACCTACTTTCCATTATAGAATACTCATGTAACAAGAGAAAATAACATGCCTATAAATTAGGTGCAATCACTTATGCCAACCATAAAGTTGGCATGTGTGCACCTAAGTACCAGAAAATTCACTTACCTGCACATTATGTGCTCTCCTTGAACAACCCCACCCATAACACTAATAAGTGCTCTTTGATCCTATTCTTAATTTTAAACTGTCTGGTTATAGGTTTTGCTGCCTGATTTCTAGTCTCTAAACTTTAATTACTTAGTTAAACTGTGCTGACTATGGCCAGGATTCACTAAACCAACAAACCGTGCATGGGAGTGTTGGCCAAAGAAAATATAATTTGAAATACAAAATGGCCAAAGTGCCCATCCCATCTGGAGAAAAAATCCAGACAGTAGCGAGAAGTGAAGGTATGATCTGAGGATCAAGTGGCAGCTGTACAGAGTTACCCAAAGAGGTAGGTAAAAGGAGAAACAAAAGCTGCCAGAACTCAAACTCAGGAGACTGGGACATGAAATCCCCATGCCAGTCCAGTCTGAGTATAGCAGAATGAAAGGCAGGCAATCAGCCAGGTGAAAATCATTCTCATGAATATAGGATACCCGAACTGGGCTGAATCAAAAGAAAAGTTAGGGAGAAAATCACTGTGGTTTTGACTTGTGAATTAAGGAGGACATAAAAACCCACTTACATTCCAAAAGTATACAAAGCAAGAGCTCCCGTAGGTGAACGAGGTGCAGGAAACAACACAGACAGAAGAACTAACTGAGTGAGATGAAAATAGTAGAAGAGACTGTGGACATGAACACAGAATCATCTTGGTATGATGAAAAACTGGTAAGGATGAATCTGCTAGCATTGCATGAAATTCACCGACCCTCCTGGCCGAGGTGAGAGACAAAGAAAAACCATTTTACAGGTAATAATTCAAGTTGGGCTGACATCATTACTACAAATGGTAGTAGCAATAAACAGGAAAGAACTACAGGAAGAGTCCAAACAACAGAAGGAGACCGTAGAGATGGTTTCACAGGGAAAAGAAATTGTATCAGAAACCTAAAAAGGCTATAGCCCAAACGACAGGGGACAGTATGAGGTGTGGTTGCACACATGGAAAACCCCTGTCATGAATCTGGAAACCAGAGGAGAAACAGAAAGAGGTTGCCCCTCGATAGATCAAGGGAAAAAATGCAATAGCAATAAAAAGAAGTCTGAGAGATATAGACTCAAGGCTAGAATCAAACAGAGAAAAAATACCACCGCTAGGAAGGTGGAAACAGGCAGATAAAAAAGACCCAGGAAAGAAACCAAAACCACTTTTGATATAAATAAGAGTGAGTGGCTGGGGTACCGGAGACATCCAGAAATCAACAAACGGGCTGAGAAAGATGTAATGAAACAGACGCAGCAGAAGGAAAAACCAATGAAGATTAGAATAAATCAAAGATTCCTGAGTCAGAGTGAACCGAGTAGGAAAAGTAGAAGACAGGGCTCCCTAAAAATTGAGTTGAAGAAGAAGGGAGAACCCATGTTGGCAGGGCCACCATGAAGTAAAGAGCAGCATGGTGATCACATCTCTCGTGAGCTTGAATAAAATGCTCAGAGAAGAAGCGGAGGAAATGCCCATAACAATATGCCCGACCAAACCAGGAGAAAAGTAAAAAAAGATGAAAGAATCCTGCTAAAATTGTCTGTTAGGAAATTCAGCTCCCCATGAACAGCAGCAAGAGCAGATAGCAAATTGCCCCTCAAGCTCATAAAAACAGGGCCTCTTGACAAAACAGGAGAGCGCCCTAGTCTCCTTGCTCAATTACATGTAGTGTATAGCCACTGAATTGACTGTGCAAGGGAGGAGGATTGGAGGACAGAGTAGATGATGAAAAAACCATGATGACCTACAAACATCACTCGAAAAATTAGGAAATGGATGGGAAATTTCTGAGGCCTGACAGTCGAAAGACCCTGAGGCTGCAGATTGCCCATATGAACCACCCATGCAGAAAAAAGATGCATCAGGCATGATGACCATGCAAGTAGGGGACAAATAAAAAAGGGGACCTCCGGATAGATTAGAGGAGATCAGCCATAATAGAAGCAATTGCAGATCAAAGATATACATGCTTTGAGAGACAAGCCCTCACTGATACCACTGGAAAACAAAAGACCACTGAGGAGTACAATAAGGTAGTCCGACCCATTTCATAACAGAAAACAGGAGAAGCCCCTTTGCTCAAAAGAATCATCATGTGTCTGGCAGGAAAAGATTGAAAAAAGAAACAACTGCGGACCCAGACAGATGAGAGATTGAAAACAATCCGAAAGAAGAAACACTCTCAGAAGAGTGATATCAAGGAGTACCCCAATGAAACACAGACATGAATGCGGGTATGGAAACTGAAAATCTAAAGAAAATTAGATGGCCGAGAAAAGCGTCTGAACCATACCCCAGGAAAAAAACAACCGGGGAAAAAACAGCCAGCACAATCAGACGGCTCCTAAAGAATCTGGAAGCAAATGCCAGTCTACTGGCAAGTAGAACTGAAAAGCAAAGCTTGAAAGCCGTATGAATAAGAGCATGTAGCGGCTACCTGGAAAACCAGGAAGCAGAGCCATGAGGTCTGAGATCCATAAAATAAACACAGTCGTCCCGTGTCCTTGAAAATTAACAGAAAGAAGGGATGAGAATGCCTAATTCCAGTAATTGAAGAGAACCTTTCAAGGAGAATCCGCAGGAAAAAACAGGAAGGACTGCATAAGATCCCACGGAGACTCTCAAGAGAAAACAGAGAGATCAGAGTGAAAACATTAAATATAAAAATCAACATATGAACAAAACTCATAGAGGCTAGGCTCATAGAAGTACATGAAGAACAGAAAAGACAGCTTCCGTGAAAGTGAAGACTGCTACACTGATGTGACCAGAGAAAACATACCTGGTCCTTTGTGCGAAGGAAAACATATCCAAGCACAGTCCCAGGAACACCAAAAAATGTTCCCCAAATCAGACATATTCAATAACCTGTCCTGGTGAGTGAGAATAAAAACAGATACTCAATTGCAGACCAGATCTGCAAGAAAAGGTACTGAAAACATAGACACTGTATGGAGAGAAATTGAAAAGTGGCTACATGCAATGTGTGCACAAATGTATGCCAAAGAAAACCAGTCAGGTAAAAGAGGAATCTAGCAAGTCCATTAAGCTATCCGGTCCCTAGTCTACTCTGCTCAGAAAGGCAGAGGCCTACACACTAACCGATAGAAAGAACACTACTAGGAGGGAAAAAATGACACATGTTGACTGCTTCAAAAGACGTGTCAAAAAAGTCCTGTAGATATCATGGAAGGGAAGCAAACAAACCTTCAGCAGATAACTACAACCCAAGGAAAAGAAATCCTTAGAGAAGGAAATGACTGAACAGAGTCAACCTATAAAGGAATGCGTTTACAGACAAATCCCAAAGGGATCTGTAAAAATTGAATGGTATTCCTTTTTTTTTTTAACCCCACGGAAGGGAAAAAAGAATATGTGAGTTAGAAGCACCCACCACTTCAGAGAGATGGGATGTAGTGCCAAAAGACACCCCTACCCTCTCAGCAAGACAATCCCAATACAGTCAGGGAGTTGATGTCGAAGGTCGAATACAGCTCAATGACTGCAAAAGCCTTCCGATACCATAGCAATACCAACACCAGTAATCGCAACGACAACTGGCGTCGCGTTGTAGGAGTTAGCAAAAGTAAAGGAGACTCCTGGGAAAATGCTACAGGTATCAACAACTCCACCAGATCAGCACCAGAAGAGACGGTGTCAACATGGAGTACGACGCGAACAATTGGAAACACAGCTGAGCATGTCGACGTCGAGAAAAGAGCTCCCACATATCGACAAGGGTGTCGATGCGGACATCGACATGGACCATATATGTCGATATCGACATAGGCGCTGACAACATTCATAGAGGTTGACACCAATCCTAGACGTCGACGTGACAGGTACAGTGAAAACATGCCGGCATCGACTTGAGTCGCGCACATGAAAGAAACACTGTGAAAAAGAAAGCACCAGTACCAATGGATGCAGTGCCGGTACCATTGTACTACACTCCAGAGATGAAAATGCCGGTATCAAGGCACACATTACAAAAGGAGCAGACCCACGACCGGTACCATTGGTGTCGCTCCGGAGTAGAAAGAAATAACACCGGTAGTAGAAAGAAAAAACACCGGTGCCCCTGGTCCTTGACTGGTACCATAGGTGTCGCTCCCAAGTAGAAAAAACACCGGTACCCTAGGCCCATGACCGGTACCATCGGTGTCGCTCCACAATTCCAAGATGAACATGCCTGTATCAAGGCAGGCATCGACATCGAAGCGGAGCCAGAAACAGGGCTGAAAAGAAGTCGGCAGGACTAGACTCACTGCTACAATGACCTGAAGCCTACTGAAGAAAGCAGAACCAACTTACCAAGAGAGGATCGGGTCACAGGTGGTGCGGACTGGAAGAACGGTGCTGGAATTGCACTGGGCACCGGATCACTGACATCAGCTGGTGAGGGATTCCTGGGCACCGAAACACTGAAGTCGACCAGTGCCGGATTCCGGGCAGTGTCGACAGAAAACTGCTTCTGAAGAATCCACATGGAAATACGATGTGGAAAAAAGCAAGGGAAGAAAAAAAAATCGGCAAGGCCGAAATCCCGACAATGCCAAAATCACAGAAGGATGTCGGTGAAGACAAGTTTCACAACAAAACAATCGCATGGAAGAAAATTAAGCAGGAGAAACCTGCACAGAACAAGAGCCATAAAGTGGGGAGAAAACAATACAGCAATCCACAAGGACCCTCCAAGCCAAACCAACAATGGTTAAAGAAAAAATAAACAAACTATAATATAATTAATTTTGTTGATAAAAGAAGAGACTAAAAAACCAGAAAACCGCGAGAGTGGGAAGGCAGCGAAAAGGAAAAAAATTTTCAACAACTGTTGAAAACGCGACTTCTTAGCTCTGCGGAAACTCAGAAACTGAGGGACCGCACGTCTACATTGGGCGGAAAGGCACTCGCGCATGTGCGGTACGGGCTATCGAGAATTTTCCAAGTTCTTGAAGTGTCCGTACCAGGGCTCTGTCGGTGACATCACCCATCAGTGAGAATATGCTGCCTGCTTGTCCTGGGAGAATCAAGAATACTCCTCAGTCAATACTCATTCCAACCAATCAAGATGACTTTATTCAGTGTAATCATTGTGGTGCTTTAGTTCCAAGACATACCATCTAGAGGCTTAAGCCATTAGAACTTAAGAATAGCCTTACTGGGTCAGACTAATGGTCCAACAAGCTCAGTAGCCCGTTCTCATGGTGGCCAATCCAGGTCACTAATACCTGGCCAAAACCAAGAGTAGCAACATTACATGCTATCAATCCAGGGCAAGCAGTGGCTTCCCCCATGTCTATCTCAATAACAGACTATGGACTTTTCCTCAAGGAAATTGTCCAAATCTTTCAAAGAAACATGACGGCAGATAAAGGCCAAATGGATCATCTAGTCTGCCCATCCACAGTAATCATTATTTCGCTATTTGCACTTACCATAACCTATTTGCTCTTACCACAACCTCTGACAATGTGTTCCAGGGCTTAACTATTCTCAGAGTGAATAAAATTTCCTCCTATTGGTTTTAAAAGTATTTCCGTGTAACTTCATCAAGTGTCCTCTAGTCTTCGTAATTTTTGACGGAGCGCAAAATTGATCCACTTGTACCCGTTCTACTCCACTCAGGATATTGTAGACTTCAATCATATCTCTCCTCAACTGTCTCTTTTCCAAGTTGAAGAGCCCTAACTGTTTTAGGCTTTCCTCATATGAGAGATGTTCCATTCCCTTCACCATCTTGGCTGCTCTTCTTTGAACCTTTTCTAGCACCACTATATCTTTCTTGAGATAAGGAGACCAGAATTGAACGCAATACACCAGATGAGGTCACACCATGGAGCGATACAGGGGCATTATAACATTCTTAGTCTTGTTAACAATTCCTTTTTTAATAATTCCCAGCATCCTGCTGCCACCACACATTGGACAGAAGGTTTCATTATATTGTCTACAATGATGCCCATATCCTTTTCTTGGGCGCTAACCTCCAAAGTGGACCCTAGCATCCGGTAACTGTAATTCAGGTTATTCTTCACAATGTGCAGCACTTTGCATTTGTCCACATTAAGGGCTCCTTTTACAAAGCCGCGCTAGCAGTTTTAATGCACGCACCGGATTAGCACGCGCTAGCCACTACTATCAAAAACTCCATTGGCTACCCCTAGAGGCGCGAATCCTGTTTAAGTTCGCTTGTCTATGTTATAAATCAATATTTGGTCTGGCCATGACCTACATGGTTTCCCACTTCAATCTAGCAAGTTATCTTAGGCCCACACGAAGAATATATATGTTCACTTATCCGACAATAAAAGTCTGCCACTACAAAAGATTCTTAGACAGAACTCTTGCCTTCCAGGCAGGCAAATGGAACGACTGGCTTAGTAACATTTTCACGCTCTCTTCATCCTACTTCAATTTTAGAAAACTATTAAAAACGAGTCTGTTCAATCGATTTGTTAACTAAGAATCTACTCAGCACTGCTTATTTAATCTTAAGAACTTTATAGCTTTCACATTCTTTATTATGTGAAATTGTATTGCTGACTTTGATTGTAACCTCTTCGCTGATTGTCCAGCGCCTCTTGCTGTAAAACGCCTCGAATTTATATGGCTTT
The DNA here is from genome assembly GCF_902459505.1 of Geotrypetes seraphini. NCBI lineage: Eukaryota > Metazoa > Chordata > Amphibia > Gymnophiona > Dermophiidae > Geotrypetes > Geotrypetes seraphini. The sequence goes on from NC_047088.1 coordinate 16,523,106, forward strand.
GGCGGTATATAAGAATAAAATTATTATTATTATCATCATCTACCGCCTGCTCAAAAGGAGGCAGTAGCAGCTAGCGTGTGCAGCAATTTAGCATGCGCTATTCCATGCGTTAAGGCCTTAGAGCCCTAAATTTTATCTTCCACTTGGATGCTAGTCTTCCAATTTCCTAAGGTCCGCCTGCACTTTTTCACAATCCGCACGCATTTTAACAACTTTGAACAGTTTAGTGTCATCTGCAAATTTAATCACCTCACTCATCGTTCCAATTTCCAGATCATTTATAAATAAGTTAAATACCATTGGTCCTAGTACTGACCCCTGCGGCACTCCACTGTTTACTTTCCTCCATTGCGACAAACGACCATTTAACCCTACCCTGTTTTCTATCCAATAACCAATTCCTTATCCACAACTGAACTTTGCCACCTATCCCATGACTCTTTAATTTTCTCAGGAGCCTCTCATGAAGAACTTTATCAAAAGCTTTCTGAAAATCTAAATACACTATATCAACTGGCTCACCTTTATCCACATGTTTATTCACACATTCAAAGAAGTCAAGCAAATTCGTGAGGCAAGATCTCCCTCGGCTGAACACACGCTGATTCCGTCTCAAATCATGTTTGTGTACGTGATCCACAATTTTATTTTTTATAATCATTTCTACCATTTTGCCCAGCACTGAAGTGAACCTTACTGGCCTGCAATTTCCCGGATCTTACCTGGAGCCCTTTCAAAAAAAAAAAATCGGCGTAACATTGGCCACCCTCCAATCTTCAGGTACTATAGACAATTTTAGCGACCGGTTACAGATCACTAACAGCAGGTCAGCAATTTCATGTTTGAGTTCTGGTCCTGGCGATTTATCACCTTTTAACTTGTCATATTGGCTCAGTATATCTTCCAGATTCACCAAGATTTCTTTCAGTTACTCAGAATCATTATCCTTGAAAACCATTTCCGGTTCAGGTAGATCTCTTACATCTTCTTCCGTAAAGACCAAAGCAAAATATTCATTCAGTCTTTCCGCTATGGCCTTATCCTCCCTGAGCATCCCTTTTGCTCCTTGGTCATCCACTACTGCAGCGACCATCGAAGAGATGAGTTTACAGAAATGTGTTGTGAGAGTGGATCTGTTGCTTGAGACCACTGAGTCTAGAGTCCATTGAGGTGTCCTGAGATGGAGGCTCGCCAGAGCAGTCACGTGAACCGTAGATGCCATGTGGCCCAGAAGAACCATTATTTCTCTGGCAGATATGGACTGGAGCTTGTCCACTTGATGACAAAGCTGAATTAAAGTATCCTGATGATCCAGCGGAAGGAATGTTTATGTTTAATAAAGCACAGTTACTTACCGTAACAGGTGTTATCCAGGGACAGCAGGCAGATATTCTCACATGTGGGTGACATCATCCACAGAGCCCCGATGCGGACAGCCTCGCAAGCAGACTTCCTTGTAGAACTTCAGAAAGATTGCGACTGCCGCATTGCGCATGCACGAGTGCCTTCCTGCCCAACCTAGTTCAGATAGATAGCTAAGAAGCCAACCAGAGGAAGTGGGTCGGTTGTGAGAATACCTGCCTGCTGTCCCTGGATAGCACCTGTTCCGGTAAGTAACTATGCTTTATCCCAGGACACGCAGGCAGCATATTCTCACATGTGGGTGACCGCCAAACTAACCAAAATAGGATGGTGGGAGAGTTGGCAAAGCACAGTTACTTACCGTAACAGTTGTTATCCAGGGACAGCAGGCAGCTATTCTCACATATGGGTGACATCACCGATGGAGCCCGGATGCGGACAGCCTCGCAAACAGACTTGCTTTTAGAAACTTAGAAGTTTTGAATCAGCCACACCGTGCATGCGCGAGTGTCTTCCCGCCCAGCGCAGGGCGAGTCTCCTCAGTTCAGATTAGAGAATGACACGGTGGCGGTTTACCCGCGGCTACTGCATTTAGCTGTGGGTAACCCGCCGAAACGGTGAAAGAAATATAGCAGTGGCTGCGGGGACGGGGACAAGGCCATTCACCGCCCCGTGGAGCGGTGAATGGTCTTGTCTCCGCAGTGAGGCATCAAGGATCGCGCAGTCCCCGCAGCCCCACCCGCCCGATGGTAGCGTTTAGTCCGATCCCTCCCTCCAGCTCACCTTAGATTGCAGGCTTTCTTTTTCGGCGACCTGCGCAGCTGCTCAGTATTCAATCTTCTGCTCTGACGCAACCGGAAACAGGAAGTTGCAGCAGAGCAGAAGATTGAACACTGAGTAACCGCGCGTGCGCTGCTCTTTGAAAGCGTGCAGGTCGCCGAAAAAGAAAGCCTGCAAACTAAGGTGAGCTGGAGGGAGGGAGCGGGCTAAACGCTACCATCGGGCGGGTGGGGGCTATGGGGACCGCGCGATCGCTGTGTAACTGCCTCTGTTTAGCATTTCTTGTAGGAGTATGTTGTCCCATTTTGGTCAGATTGGTGATCTGATTTTTATAACCCCCCCCAATGATTCTGGAATCCTATAATTCCTTCTCTGACCTTCATCCCTCAGCGTGACAGCAGCACTGTATTTGGGTTTTTTTTAAAATTGTGAAATAGTTTTATCTAATCAACGTGCTCTTTATAGTGGTGAGACGAGGGTTTGAGCAGAAAGCAGGAGCAGGCTTTCCTCATTTAGGTCCTGAACCAGGCCTGCTCAAAGATCTGTTAACCAACCTTAGCCAACACCTCAAACAAATTAGTTATTCAAAATATAATATTGTCAGCCAGTTCCAGCTCACACTGGAAGGAGGGAGTGAAAGGGAAAAGGATTCTGGGCCAAGGGGATGAAGATGGAAAGAAAAACTCACAGCAGGAAAGAAAGGGGAGGACAGGCAGGTGAGCCAGATGCTGGAAGCAGGGGAGGGGGAAGAAAGAGGGAGAGAAGCTACATGGGGTTGAAAAGCAGACACACTGATATGGAAGAGGAAGGGGAAATCTGGACACAGGAAAGTAACAGAAAGAGGGGAAATTATGTGCATGGGGCATAGGGACAGAGACATAAAGGGGACATGCCATGGGGATGGTATATGGACACAGGGGGGGGGCAATGGCACATATATAGGGGAGATATTAGAAATGGGGAAAATAGGAACACAGAAGCGAGATGGTTTGTGGGGATGGGACAGGGACCGAGCTCGCAGGCTCCAGTGGCTTGCACAAATTACATTGTAACGTGCCATGAAAATAAGAGGGAGGAAGGTAGATAGATAGGCCACATGAGAGGAGCTGAAGGGTGGTAGAAAGGAACAGATGGTAAAGGAGGGAGGGAAGGGTGGTGGTGGAAAGGAATAGAACAGACATTGAAGGAGGGTGGAGAGGAACAGACCCTGAAGGGAAATGTGGAAGACAGAGTGGGAAGAAGACAGATGCCAGACTATGGGGGAGCGGAGGGAAGAAGATGGGTGCTAGACCAATTGGGGGGGGGGGGGGTGAAGGGAGAGGCACAGTAACAGCAAATGGAAGACGCAGAGAGAAGACACACAGTGGATGGAAGGAATTGAATGAGAAGATGTGGAAAGCAGAAACCACACAACAAATGTAGAAAAAAAATTATATTTATTTATTTATTTTTTGCTTTAGGATAAAATAGTATATTAGTTGTGTTGATAAAAATTTATAAACAAAGCCCTACCAGCTGAACATCTCTTTCTCTAGTTCAGAAGCAGGAACTTTGATTTATAAGAAAGGAATAAGCTAAATATTACAGTACTAAGGCTTATATGAATGCTGCGGGGACGGTGACGGGGCGGTGAACGGAATGGCGGTGACGGGCCGGTGCAGAGGATGGGGGGACGGTGACGGGGCGGTGATGGGGACAGATTTTTTCCCCGTGTCATTCTCTAGTTCAGATAGCTAGTAGAGAAGCCAACCAGGGGAGGTGGGTGGATTGTGAGAATAGCTGCCTACTGTCTCTGGATAACAACTGTTATGGTAAGTAACTGTGCTTTATCCCAGGACAAGCAGGCTGCCTATTCTCACATATGGGTGACCTCCAAGCTAACCAAAATGGGATGGTGGGGGCGTTGGCAACTTAGGAGAAAAAACTTTGCAATACTCTTTGGCCAAAATGGCCATCCTGTCTGGAGAAAACATCCAGACAACAGTGAGAAGTGAAAGTATGAACCGAGGACCAAGTAGCAGCTTTGCAAATTTCCTCAATAGGTGTAGATCTGAGGAAAGCTACTGAAGCTGCCATTGCTCTGACTTTATGGGCTGTGACCTGACTCTGTAGTTGTAATCCAGCCTGGGCATAGCAGAAAGAGATACAAGCAGCCATCCAGTTGGAGATGGTACGCTTAGAGATTGGATGTCCCAACTTATTTGGATCGAAGTAGACAAAAAGTTGAGGAGCAGTTCTATGTGGTTTGGTGCGTTCCAAATAGAAGGCCAAAGCATATTTACAGTCCAGAGTATAAAGAGCTTATTCTCCAGGGTGAAAATGAGGCTTTGGAAAGAGCACTGGAAGAATAATGGATTGGTAGAGATGAAATTCTGAAACCACTATAGGTAGCAATTTAGGATGAGTACAGAGGACCACCTTGTCATGATGGAACACAGTGAAAGGTGGATCATCAACTAAAGCTTACAGCTCACTAACTCTTCGAGTAGATGTGAGGGAAATGAGAAACACCACTTTCCAAGTAAGATACTTCAGATGAGCCGTAGACATTGGTTCAAATGGAGGCTTTATCAATTGAGCAATAACAACATTGGGGTCCCAAACTACTGGAGGTGGTTTGAGAGGAGGTTTGACACTGAAGAGTCCTTTCATGAATCTGGAAACTACCGGATGAGCAGAGAGGGGTTTCCCTTCAATAGGCTGATGGAAAGCAACAATTGCACTGAGATGGATTCGGATCGATGTAGACTTGAGGCCAAGAGGTGGATACATGCAAAAGATAATCAAGCACAGAAGATAAGGAGGAATGTTGGGGCTCCTTATCACGAGAGATGCACCACGTAGAAAATCTAGTCCATTTTTGGTGGTAGCATTATCTAGTGCAGGGGTGTCCAACCTGCGGCCCAAGGGCCACATGTGGTCCCGTGAAGTATTATGTGTGGCTCTGGTCGAGGGCGATGCAGTGTTTTCCTCTGCTGCCGCCGGGTGTTTACCATCTTGCTGGCTCCCTCCTCTGTCTTGTTGCAGCATTTGCGCGTTTGTGCAGCCCCAGAAACATTTTTTTGGCCAATGCGGCCCAGGGAAGCCAAAAGGTTGGACACCCCTGGTCTGGTGATAGGCTTCCTAGAAGCCTCTAAAATGTCTCTTACAGGTTGAGAAAACTGAAAAGAAGTTATGTTGAGAGGTACCAAGCTATCAGGTGTACAGACTGCAGGTTGGGATGAAGCAGAGATCCCTGACTATGTGTAAGCAGAGACGGAAAAACTGGTAGAAGATATGGCTTCCTGCTGTGGAGTTGAAGTAGAAGGCAGTACCAAGGTTGTCTCGGCCATCGAGGAGCAATCAGAATCATGGTGGCATGAGTGTTCTTCAACTTGACTAGAGTCTCGAGAATGAGAGGGAATTGAGGGAATGCATACAGGAAGAGATTCGTCCATTCCAGTGAGAAAACATCTGCCTCGAGGTGATGAGCAGTGTTTTTCAACCTTTTTACACCTATGGAACGGCAGAAATAAAATAATTATTCTGTGGACCGGCATCGGTCTGTGGACCGACGGTTGAAGAACACTGGGCTAAGTTGTGGGCAAGACCCCGCCCATCTCTACCCAATCTCCACCCCAGACCCCGCCCCCATAATAGTATTAATTGTAACACTATTTTTTTCCATTCATTTTTCAAAGATACACAATATAATCTTATTAATAACACATAATGGTTAACCACAAAATTAAACTACACAAAGCACACTGACAGCAGATGTAAATTCTCAAAATTGACATAATTCAATCATTAAATTCAAAAATAAAATTATTTCCCCCTAACTTTATTTTCTCTCTCCCTCTATGCTATGCCTTACCTTCTGGCCTACTCCCGCCTAGCCATTTTATGCCGCCCCGGTATTATCTTCTGGTCGGCTCCCTCTTTCTCACTGATGCAGTGCACAAAGCTGTGAGCAGCAGCTCCTTGTGCATCCCTTGCCTCACCTGGAAGCCTTCCCTCTAACGTTGCAACGTCAGAAAGAAGGCTTCCGGTTCAGGAGCAGGACGCATGTAGGAGCCACTGCCTGTGGTTTTGTGCACTGAATCAGTGAGGAAGAGGGAGCTGTCTCGAAGATAACGCCACATCAATCGCACCATGGAACAGCGGTACAAAAACACTGTTTTGGGCCGGATGCATATGTTGGCCCTGTGGACCCAGCAGGAAATTTCTGTGAACCGGTAGTTGAAGAACACTGTCCAAGAGCAGAACTGACGCAGTTTGAGGTTGTGGGGAGCTGCAAAGAGATCTACCTGAGGCATTCCCCACTGTGGAAAAATGTGATGAAGAGCCAAGGAATGGAGTGTCCATTCGTGAGGTTGCAGAAGACAACTCAAGTTGTCCGCCAAGCTATTTTTCGCCCCTTAGATGTAGACAGCTTTGAGGAACGTGTTATGACGGATTGCTCAGTCCCAAACCTTAAGAGCTTCTTGATAAAGGAAGGAAGATCCCATCTCTCCCTGTTTGTTGACATAGTACATGGGCGACTTGGTTGTCCGTCCGAATGAGGACTACCTGGTCGTGAAGATGTTGAAAAGCTTTGAGAGCGTTGAAGATCACTCTGAGTTCCAACAGATTGATGTGACACCGACATGGCAGATGAGGTTCAACGTGGATAAGTGTAAAGTGATGCATGTTGGTAGCAAAAATCTCCTGCACAAATAAAGGATGTCCGGGGCGGTACTTGGAGAGATCTCCCAGGAAAGGGACTTGGGAATTCTGATCGACAAGTCGATGAAGCCGTCCGCGCAATGTGCATCAGCAGCGAAAAGGGCGAACACAATGCTAGGAATGATAAAGGGGATCATGAACAGATCAGCACTGGCCGCCGTACATGAAGAAGCACATGGTACTACTCAAAAGGGTCCAGAGAAGAGCGACTACGATGGTTAAGGGGTTGGAGGTGCTCTCGTACAACGAAAGATTAGAGAAACTGGGCCTCTTCTCCCTCGAACAGAGGAGATTGAGAGGGGACATGATCGAAATATTCAAGGTACTGAAGGGGATAGCTTCCGTACAAACGTAAGGAAGTTCTTCTTCACCCAGAGAGTGGTGAAAAACTGGAACGCTCTTCCGGAGGCTGTTATAGGGGAAAACACCCTCCAGGGATTCAAGACAAAGTTAGACAAGTTCCTGCTGAACAAGAACGTGCGCAGGTAGGGCTTGTCTCAGTTAGGGTACTGGTCTTTGACCGGAGGGCTGCCGCATGAGCGGACTGCTGGGAATGATGGACCACTGGTCTGTCCCAGCAGCGGCAATTCTTATGTTCTTATGACGATCCGTACTGGTCCAGTGGCCTTGAGTACGGAGACCATCGAGATGAGCGCCCCAAGCGTAGGTCGAGGAATCTGTTGTGAGGACCTTCTGATGGGGGAGGGGGGGCGTTTGAAACAGTAAGTCTCTGGAGAGATTGGAAGAGAGCATCCACCAGCGGAGAGACTGTCTAAAGCAGGGGTGTCAAAGTCCCTCCTCGAGGGCCGGAATCCAGTCGGGTTTTCTGGATTTCCCCAATGAATATGCATTGAAAGCAGTGCATGCAAATAGATCTCATGCAGATTCATTGGGGAAATCCTGAAAACTCGACTGGATTCTGGCCCTCGAGGACCGACTTTGACACCTGTGGTCTAAAGGAAGGAGTGACTGCAATGTGTTGAGAAAGTAGGTCGCAAGCCTGCGTCCACTGAGATGCCAGGGTCCACTGAGGAATTCTGAGCTGAAGTCTGGCAAAAGGAGTCACGTGAACAGTCAAGGCCATGTGACCGAGTAATACCATCATGTGTCTTGCTGAGAGTGAAGAAAGGGAAGACACTTTGTGGCAAAGCTGAAGAAGAGCATCCCGACGTTGCTGAGGAAGGAATGCTCCGAGTTGAATAGTGTCCAGAACAGCTCCGATTAACTGCATATTCTGAGAGGGCTGAAGTTGGGATTTGGGAAAGTTGATTTAGAATCCCAAACTTTGTAGGAACCACGTAATCCGTTAGGTCGCTACAATAACCCCCTGAAATGTGGAATCCTTGATGAGCCAGTCGTCTAGGTAGGGAAATACCTGAAGACCATGGTTCCTTAGAGCTGCTGCTACCACTACTAGGGAGACGAAGCCAGGCCAAAGGGTAGTACTCTGTATTGGTAATGCAGATTCCCCACCCGAAATCTGAGATATTGATGGGAGGCCGGATGAATAGGAATATGAGTATAAGCCTCCTTGAGATCCAGAGAGCATAACCAGTCGTTCTGATCTAGAAGGGGATAAAGGGACGCCAGGGACAACATGCACAATTTTTTTTTTGCTAAAAATTTGTTGAGAGCCCTGAGATCCATAATGGGTTGCAGATCGCCCGTCTTCTTCAGAACAAGGAAGTAACGGGAGTAAAACCCCCTGTCTGCTGTTCCAAAGGATCTGGTTTGATGGCACGGAGATGAAGCAGAGCTTGAGCTTCCTGAAGAAGAAGGGCGGTCTGGGATGGACTGGAAGGATACTCTCTTGGAGGAAGCTCTGTTGGAACCTGAGTGAAATGAAGAGAGTATCCTTCCCTGATGATTGACAGCACCCAGAGGTCGGATGTAATTGTCTCCCATTGGTGATAAAAATGATGGAGGTGACCTCCAATGGGGGGAAGAGAGGACAGAGCCAGAATGGTGGAGGTTATGCTCTGTTTTAAACAGTCAAAAAGGCTGCACAGCCTTAGGTGCAGCAGAAGGTTGAGATTTCTGTTGCTTCTGATTTTGTTGTTTTTTGGGAGGTGGACGAGTGTAAGGAGCTGCTCTCCGAGCAAAACGCGTCTGGAAAATTGGAGAAGGGCGTGCAAGCTTGGCAGGAGCTGGCTTAGGCTTTGATCTGACAAAAGAAGAAAAGGATTTTTCATGTTCAGACAATTTTTTGGTGGTTGCCTCGATAGATTCATTGAAGAGGTCATTGCCTGCACAAGGAATATTAGCTAAGCGGTCCTTAAGATTAGGGCCCTTGTCAATGGTGCGAAGCCAGGCTAGGCAGCACATTTCTACAGAACAAGCAGTCGCCCTGGTGGACAACTCAAAGGCATCATATGAAGACTGGAGAAGATGTAATGTGAGTTGTGACAGAGTAGCTATGAGTTCTTGAAATTCAAAGTGCTTTTGTGTATCTAAATAGCTGAGAAATTTAGGAAGAAAATCAATGAGGAACTTGAAATAAGTGATAAAATGATAATTATAATTGAGGACTTTGGAGAACATCTTTTGCATTTTGGTAAAGGCAACGTCCAAACTTGTCCATAGTTTTCCCTTCCCTTCCAGGAGGAACAGTAGCATAAACTCTGGAAAGATGGGATCTTTTCAAGGAGGACTCCACAACTAGGGACTGATGAGACTACTGTGAATTCTCAAATCCTTTGCAATGTAGAGTTTTATACCTGGAGTTCAACTTGCCTGGAACAGCAGGTATTGCATAAGGAGTCTCTAGGCATCGTGTAAAAGTCTGAGACAAAAGCTTATGAAAGGGAAGCTTAAGTGTCTCTGTAGGAGGTTGAGGAAGATGCATGACTTCGAGGTACTCCTTAGAGTATTTAGAACCAGCATCTAACTGAAAGTCCAAGTCAGCAGCCATCTGATGAAGAAAAGAAGAGAAAGATAGTTGATCCGCTAATGCCTTGCCTCGAGCGGGACTTGAGGACCTCAAGGCAGCCTCGGTCAAAGATGAAGCTTCGGCAGGAAAATAGTCATCAAATGAATAAGGAGACTTGGATGAAGCAATAGAAGCCGTTGAGTCCTCGACGTCTGGAAGCGGAGACCTCGATCGAGGAGCCAGTGGTCTAGTAGAGCTGGAAAGTGTAGATCGAGGCTTAGTTGAAGAAGGACGCTCGAGGTAGGTCTCGACCGACGACGAGAGTGGTGCCTGGAAGAAGGTCTCGAGGATCGAGGAGACTTCGCTTCGGAGATTGAAGCAGATGTTGCCACCAAGGAATGGATAGGGCTAGAAGCTGTAGATCGAAGCTCGGGAGGCTTGGTGGAGGAATCTCGAAGCACTCCCAAAGACTCTGCTTCTTGTATGGAGTGTGAGGATTCCTGTCGAGGCACTTGCAAAGAATCTACTCCTTGCTTTGAGTGCATAGATGCCAGACCAGACACGCGAAAAGACTCTGCTCCCTGCATAGAGTGTAAAGTCTCAGCCCGAGGCATGGGAAGAGGCTCGACCTCGTGGGAGTCTGCAGAATGCAGAAAATGATATGGTGGCAGTTACCTGCGGCTAGCCATGGGTAGCCCGCCGAAACGGTGGGGGTAGTGGAAATGCTCACTGCGGGCATGGTGACAAGGCCATCCATTGCCCTGTGGAGCGGTAAATGGCCTTGTCCCAGCACTTAAGGGAGGGAAGGTGCGCTGTCACCGATCGCATGCGGCACCCTCCCTCCCTCCGGCCAAATCTATCTCCCTCCCCCTTACCTTCACGGCGCTTTCGTAAAAACTTATTGAAGCCGGCAAAACCTGCCTGCCTGCAGTCACGTGTGTATGGACATAAGAACATAAGAACTGCCATCTCCGGATCAGACCCATGGTCCATCGAGTCCGGCGATCCCCACACGCGGAGGCCCAGTCAGGTATACACCTGATGTAGTTTTAGTCACCCATATCCCTCTATGCCTCTTGTAAGGAGATGTGCATCCAATTTGCCTTTGAATCCTAGCACAGTGGATTCCTTAATAACCTCCTTTGGGAGAGCATTCCAGGCGTCTACCACTCGCTGCGTGAAGCAGAACTTCCTGACATTTGTCCTGGACTTGTCCCCCCTTAGCTTCAAACCATGTCCTCTTGTCCGTGTCACGTTGGACAATGTAAATAATTTATTTTCCTGCTCTGTTTTATCGATGCCTTTCAGTATTTTGAAAGTCTTGATCATGTCCTCTCGCAGCCTCCTCTTCTCAAGGGAGAACAGTCCCAGTTTCTTGAGTCATTCCTCATATTCCAAGTTCTCCATACCTCTTATTAGCTTCGTTGCTCGTCTCTGCACGCTCTCCAGCAGTTTTATATCCTTCTTTAGGTTGGGAGACCAATGTTGGACACAGTATTCCAAGTGTGGTCTGACCATTGCTCTATACAGCGGCATTATGACTTTCTTCGATCTACTCGTGATTCCTTTCTTTATCATGCCTAACATTCTATTTGCTTTCTTTGCCGCTGCCGCGCATTGTGCCGATGGCTTCAGGGTCCTATCTATCAGTACACCCAGGTCCTTTTCTTGTTCGCTCTTACCCAGAGTTGCTTCCGGTTGCATCAGAGGAGAAGCTTCTGCCCACACACATGCGACTGCAGGCAGGCAGGCTTCACCAGCTTCAGTAAGTTTTTTATGAAAGCACCGTGAAGGTAAGGGGGAGGGAGGGAGATAATTTTGTGAAAACGTGGAACTTACTTACTGGATGAGATATAACCTTCTTCCCCTATATCTTTCTTTGTGGGGGAGGGGGAAAGAGGAGAAATATACTCCTCCTCTGTTACCGATTGGTCAGAATCGTTCTAGGGTGGGGAAAGGAGGAGGAGAATTGTTTTCCTTTTCTATTTTTTCTTCCTTTTCATGTTAAGCGGTGACTGATTGCACTGATCCCTCAAAATCTAAAGCTGTGCAGGAAGGGAGGGAGACAGGGCTGGAAATTGTGCTGTGGATAAGGGCAGGAGAATGGCTGCAGAGCTTTAGGGAGATAGATTTGGCCGTAGGTATGGAGGGAGGGAGGGAGCCGCACGCGATCGGTGACTGCGCGCCTTCCCTCCCTTAAGTTTCAATTTTTTACTAACACGCCGCGAAGGTAAGAGGGAAGGAGGGAGATTCTCGGGTCGCTGAAGGGTGGCGAAGTGGAGAGAGGGAAAGGTGGATGCTGCGGGGACAGGACGGTGAAGGGGCGGCGGGGACAGGGACAGATTTTTTTCCCCGTGTCATTCTCTAGCATAAACCTTGGCAGGGTTGGTTCCACTGCACAACAATTTTTTGGTTAAGTCTTGATTCCTGAAAAGTTTTTGGTGATTATGACAGGTACCAACTTGGTATGCTCAAATATGGTTTTGGTTTTACTGCATCACGTAAGAACTATGAGAAATAGACATTTTTATGTTTACTGACAATAAAATATATAGTCAAGTTTACGTTTCGCACAAGCGACTAAATGAAACAGAATTAAAAGTGTTTTGCTCCCGAGTTTCTTTTATATTCAGTGTCTGGTGCATCACGTTGTAGCATCCAACAATAGTCGGCAAGCATTGACGGATTCCAATTGCCCTGGTATCGTTTCTCCATCGTAGCTATGTCTTGATGAAACCTTTCACCGTGCTCGTCACTCACAGCACCGAGATTTGCGGGGAAGAAGTCCAAGTGTGAATGGAGGAAATGAATCTTGAGTGACATATTGCACTTCATTCTCTTGTATGCTTTGAGAAGTTTGTCTACCAGCTGAATGTAGTTTGGGGCTCTGTAATTGCCCAGAAAATTGTCAACAACGTCTTTCAAGGCTTTCCAGCCAATTTTTTCCGGCCCAACTAACAGATCTTCAAATCGCTTGTCACTCATAACATGTCTGATCTGGGGGCCAACAAAAATACCCTCTTTGATCTTGGCATCAGTTATTCTTGGGAACATCTGTCTTAAATAACGAAAACCTTCCCCTTCCTTGTTCATTGCTTTCACAAAATTCTTCATGAGTCCCAGTTTAATGTGAAGAGGAGGCAAAAATATCTTTGTCGGGTCAACAAGCGATTCATGTGCTACATTTTTCTGTCCTGGAACTAACTTTTTACGGAGTGGCCAGTTCTTTCTAGAATAGTGCGACTCTCTGTCTCGGCTGTCCCATTCGCAGATGAAACAGCAGTACTTTGTATAGCCAAGCTGCAGTCCTAGTAACAGAGCAACGACTTTGAGGTCTCCACAGATATTCCAGTTATACCTGGTATACTGGACATACTTTAGTAACATTTCCATATTCTCATATGTTTCTTTCATATGTGCTGCATAGCCAACAGGTACTGAAGGATAAACGTTGCCATTGTGCAACAGAACAGCTTTCAGGCTTAACATTGACGAATCAATGAAAAGACGCCACTCTTCCGGGTTGTGATCACAACCAAAGACCGAGAACAATCCTTCAATGTCACAACAGAAACAGAGACTGTCGACTTGTGCAAAAAATTTGGTTATATCATGATGCCGGTCTCGAAACACAGAAATTTTCGTACCTGGTGATAGCAAACACCATTCCTGCAGTCTCGAACCTAGCAGCTCAGCTTTTGCTTTTGACAGACCCAAATCTCTGACCAAATCGTTCAATTCGGACTGTGTTATCAGATGTGGATCGCCTGATGAGGATGGTTCAAAATCCGGGTCAATGTCACTGTTAGAACCCTGCACTGCAGTTTCTTCATCTGGTTCGTCTAAGGTCCAATCCTCTGGTGGTTTCGGAACTGGAAGACTGTCATCATGTGGCATGGGTCTCATTGCTGAAGGCAGATTAGGATATTCAATTGACTTCTTGTTTTTGGCAGAGAAACCAGACACATTAGTCAAACAGAAATAACAGTCCGTCACATGGTCTTTCTGTTCTCGCCATATCATCGGAACAGCAAATGGCATCGTCTTTCGAGTACCTCTGAGCCAGGCTCTCAGACTAACAGCACATGTCGCACAGCAAATGTGAGGCGCCCATTGCTTGTCTTGATCACCTATTTTGCAGCCAAAATACAGATGATAGGCTTTCTTTACAAGGGCAGTCATCGAACGTCTCTGAGGCGTAAGTGTATATTCCCCACAGATATAGCAGAATGTGTCGCGGCTGTTACGACACCGACGAGACATATTGCCCGACACCAAAACGTCTATAGCATCAAGCTTACTTACTGTTATATTGCTACAGCTACTATACTACTATACTTTACTATACTGATACTATATACACACACGGACTATCTATATTAACCAAATGAGCAGGATCGGTGTATGGAAGCCACCATTATAGCATGGTGAGACAGCGCAAGCTCGTTCAGACCTGCCCAGACATGCCCAGGATGTCATCTTCCATAAAACAGCTTCCAACCTGGCTAGATTTTATGCATGGACATACCCAGGCGGCACAAACCGTTGTTGATAAGACACTTATGGGAGAAAAAATTGTTTGCATCCAAATATAAGAAAAAATCACGACAAAATTGAAGATTTCTCTGAAATGGTACATGATGGGTAATTTTTGATGTAATATTCATGATCAGCACCCAAAATTCTATAAGAAACACCCAGCAGTGTTCAGGAAGCAAAAACTTTGTTGTGCAGTGAATTCTTTTCAAAGCTTCAGGACTATCTGTTCTAAGGATGGCATGCCTGAAGGAGGCTGCAGAACTACCTTACCTGAGGGAGACAGTGAGGAGAGCTGCTCCTCAGGAGAGGATTTGCTCAAAGACAAGGACTTTCCAAATGAGGAAGGTTTAATTAAGGACGAAGACGAGGCAGACCTCGGGATACCCGTAGAAGACTTGACCGGATTCATGGTCGAGGTCGAAGCTGGGGTTGGAGTGTCCATACCGCCAAAAATCTTCTCTACCTGAACTCGATGACATTTAATGGCTAAAGGCTGAAGATTAGCACAGCAAGTACACGACTCCGGACGATGGTCAGGCCCTAAACACACCATTTATGTGAGTCAGTGAGGGATATCGCACGCAGGCAACGGCTAAACTTCTTAAAACCTGTGACCGGTCAGAACATAGAAGGGAAAATTGCCGCAGCCAAGTCGAAGCCCGCAGGCCCCGCTATGACACGAAAGAAAAAGAAAGAAAAAAGTTTAAAAAAAAAATTTAAAATAAAAGACGCAAAAAAAATTATAGCGACCCTGTAAGGAAAACAATACATGAGCCGCGGTGAGAGAAGGCACAAAAAGACTAAGTTTGGCGCAGAGTGTCGAACAGAGGACTTCTTGGATCCATGGAAAACTGAGAAATGAGGAGACGCGCCCTAGGTTGGGCGGGAAGGCATTCGCGCATGCACAATGTGGCAGTTGCAAACTTTCTGAAGTTCTACAAGCAAGTCCGCTTGCGAGGCTATCCACATCAGGGCTCCGTGGATGACGTCACCCACATGTGAGAATATGCTGCCTGCTTGTCCTGGGATAATACATTATACCAAAGAAAAATTAAAAGAATAAAATTAAAATAAATAAAAAAGCTGAGTTTAAGTACTGCTCTCATTTGAGTGGTGTTGAGAAGAGCCCAATGAACTGAAGCCTTTAAGAGAGATGAAGCTGTGACTTGGGGAAGTTGATCACGAATCCCAAGTTCTGGAGAAACAAAATGATGTGATTTGTCGCCAAAACAACATCTTGACATGAAGGGTCTTTGATGAGCCAGTTGTCTAGATAGGGAAAGATTTGAGGACCCTGAGATCTCAAGGTCGCTGCTACCACCACCAGACACTTTGTAAAGACTCTGGGAGAAGATGCCAGGCCAAATGGTAGGACCTTGTATTGGTAGTGGTGATATGCCACTTGAAATCTGAGATATTTTTGAGAAGCCTGGTGAATTGGAACGTGAGTGTAGGTTTCCTTAAGATCCAGAAAACATAGCCAATCATTGAGAGCCAAGAGAGGATATAGACAGCTAAAGAAAGCATGTGAAATTTCTCTCTGACCAGAAACTTATTGAGGGCTCCGAGATCTAAGATCTGTCAAAGACCTCCCATCTCTTTGGCACTAGAAAATACTGGGAGTAAAACCCTTGGTTTTGTTGATCTAAAGGAACTTCATCGATGGCGTTGAGGAGAAGAAGGGAATGAACCTCCTGAAGAAGAGAGGACTGGTGAGGTTGGAAGCAGACTCTCTTGGAGAATGATCTGGAGGGAGGGTAGAACCCAGAGATCGGAGGTGATGAGTTCCCAACGATGAAAATAAATTTAAAGGCAACCTCTGATTGGCTGAGGAAGAGGCTGAAGCAGAGGGATTGCAACTATGCTATAGGATAACAGGTCAAAAAGACTGATTTGACTTAGTAGGAGCAGCAGGTTGGGCCTTGGGAGAATGTTGCTGCTTTTGTTTCTTCTGCTGCAGCCTTACTGCAGCAGAGGCTTTGGCTGAAAAACACCTCTGATAAGAGAAAGCAGGCCTGAAAGGTCTCGATTGAGGCTTAGACTTAAGTTTTACCTCTGTAAAAAAAAAAAACCACACACAAAAAAACCCAACCAACCCCAAATATAAATGATAATTAACATTTTCTCTGCGTACAGTGTGCTTTTTTAAATTCTGTGGTCACCATTATCTATTAATAAGATTATATTGTGTGTATATTAAAATTACAATTAGTACTATTATTATGGGGGTGGAGTTGGTGGTGGAGCTTGGGCTGGTCTGGGGCAGAGCTTGGGCGGGGGTACTCTGTTTGTATTTGTTAGGCTTAAGGGGTTAACTTGGCTTGAAAAAATTGAGAAACATTGCTCTAGAGGAGAGGAGGGAAAGAGGAGATATGATACAGATGTTTATATACTTGAAAGGTATTTAGATGGAAACAAATCTTTTCCACATAAGGGAACATGCTAAAACTAGAGGACATGAATTTAAGTTACGGGGTGGTAGACTTTATGTCAGGAAATTATTTTTCACGGAGAGGATGCTTGAATGCTCTCCCAAGAGAGGTGGTGGAGACAAAAAATGTGATGGAATTCAAAATGGTGTGGGATGAAAAGAGAGGATCCCTAATTAGAAAACAAATATATATATATATATATTTATACCCTCTATAACAATTTTTAAATCATCACAAAATTTCTAGCTACTTATTCTGACTTACCTGCAGGGTCTTCCCTAGACCCATGCAGTGTGCAAGGATACATCCAGACCCAGATTCCCTCTTTAATTTTTTCGAAGATTCACAACAGCAGTCCCACATAAACTGAACACCTGTATAGATTAAAACAAATTTGATCATCAAACTTAGAAGAAAATATTTTTTTTTTAGTTCCAAAGCACTTTGGGCTCCTTTTATCAAGATGCGCTAGCGGGGTTAGCGCATCGGACATTTCATCACGCGCTAACCCCCACGGCAAGCCAAAAAACTAATGCCTCATCAATAGAGACGTTAGCGACTAGCGCGGCAAGCGGTTTAATGCGCGATATTCCATGCGTTAAACCCCTACCGAATCTTGATAAGGAGCCCTTTGTTTTATTTAAATCCAATATCTTTTAATTTAGCTCCTCTAACTTAAAAAAAGAAATAAAAAGCCACAGGAGCCCTGAAAGATATATATATATATTTAATTCTTTATTCATTTTACATCTTACATCAAGTGTATAAATAATTGACATATTGAAATTGTATACATCACTTGAATTTCTTATCAATTTAACATTAATATATAAGATTTAATCTCTTCCCTCCCATACTATACGCTATCAAGTAAACCATATAAGTATTCTTATTTAATTAACTAAATATTTAATCAAATTCAGAAACTTCCCCCCTTCCTTCATCTGTTCTAGTACGTCTAATGGAAAAATGTCATTTATTCATTACAATATTTTGTCAATGGCCCCCAGATCTATTTAAATTTCATATAATTTCCTTTTAGTATCGCAATAATTCTTTCCATTTTATAAATGTGACACAACGAGATCCACCAGAAACAGTAATTGGGTCTACTCCAATTCTTCCAATTAGATGTGATATGTTGTATGGCAACCCCTGTCATAATCAATAAAAGTTTGTAATTATTAGATGAAATTTAGATCTGTGTCCTCATTGACATACCAAATAGAATTGTATCATACGATAATGCCACAGGATTCTCCAATAAACAATTTATTTGGCCCCAAATTAATTTCCAAAAGGCCAAGATAAAGGGACAATAGAATAATAAGTGATCTAGAGTCCTTGCTTCAGGATTACAATGCCAGCATCTATTACACTTAGAGTTATTTAACTTTTGCAATCTAACTGGGGTCCAAAAAGCTCTATGTAAGAGAAAAAACCAAGTTTGTCTCATAGATGCGGACACTCCAAGAACAAATTTGTGGCCATTGAGACGCAATAATTTGATGCTTAATCTCAATGCTCCAAATATCTCTTAGACCAGTTTTAGGCTTCTTTTTAACTAATCCATTTATCAATTTATACCACTGTGCGGCCTGGTGTCCCAGAAAGTCCACCTGAAAACATAAGAACTCCAAACTATATTGATTATTAAGAGTTTTCCATTCAGGGAACCCCGCCTGAATGGCTTGCTTCAGTTGCAAAAATATCCAAAAAATCAAGAAAAGGATGCCCAAAATAAATCACAAAAAATTGCACCCTCCAAAATACAGGACAAAAAAAATCACCTTTCCTTACAAAAAGGGAGAAAAGACCTCAGTGTCTAATAGGGGCTCTTTAAGCTTCCCATATAGACAGGCTAGTTTTAAACAGAATTTAATCCTAGCAGACACATCCTTGGTCAGAAAAACTCCCAATTAGTGCGTGAACCTCTATTCTAATTTTCTTATAGTTTTATGTATTTTCTTATAGTTTTATATATTTTTTTACTTTTCTTCAAACAATAATTGTCAAAAATAGAAGTCACTTATCTGAGTACTTTGATATTCAGGTGTAGTCCTGGAGTAAAGCAAGCAGGAAAAACTGCTCTATGGAAAAAAGCTATCAGTCAAAACATTCTTCCAAAATATCCAACAGGGGCCCCTGTTTCGCAGCAAAATGCTTTGTCAGGGATTTGAGCGATCACACACCCGCTTCCACTCCTGTCAGGAAGGCAGTCATTTATGGAGTAGGGGAGGAAGTAGTTTTTAAGGGGGACTTGGATGTGTATAGAAAGTTTGGGTTTGTCAAGACAAAAGATAATTTCAATGTATTTGCTGTGGTTCCTTTTTATTAAAATGCTACAATGGAGTTTAAAATTTTTCTTTAAATGTTAATGGCCTGAACCATCCAATTAAAAGAAAAAAAAATGCTTAATTTTTTGAAACAACAAAATGCTGATGTCTGTTATATCCAAGAAATGCACTTATCAGCCATAGAATCAAGAAAGTTAGAGGGAGGGTGGGTAAAATACAGTTTTTTCACTCCTGCTGTGGGAAAGAAGGCTGGGGTAGCTATTCTGGTTCATAAGAAATGCCCGGCTATGTTTAATTTGGTTGCTGCAGACCCTCTAGGCCAGGGGTGCCCAACGCGTCGATCGCGATCGACCGGTAGCTCAGGAAGGCAACGTGAGTCGATCGCAGAGCCCATCCCGGGCTCTGTGATAGACTCGTGTTGCCGTCCCGATCTACCGGGCCTATCAGCCTTCCTCTCCCTGACGTCAAAGACGTCGACGCTGGGCATTAGGCTGTTTTTGTCATTTCAGGGGGGGGGGGGTGCGTGGCGGCGGCAGCACAACAGCCTGAAAAAGAAATCATCCTGGCCCGGGTCGGTGTCATACTCCGGAACTTCTACCTCTTCCAGAAGCCCTCTCCCTTCTACCTGCTTCCGGCCACATCCCCTGCTCCGCGGCTCTCTTCGGCAACTCAGCAGCAGCGATGACACAAGCTTCTGACGTCGGGGCCTACCCTCTGCGAGTCCCGCTTGTTTCAACTTCCTTTTTCCACAAAGGTGGGACTCATAGAGAGAAGGCCTCGATGTCGGCAGCTTGTCTTGATCACCGCTGCTGAAGAGTTGCTTAAGAGAGCCGCGGAGCAGGGGGTTTTTGCCAGGTGCAGGTAGAAGGGAGAGGGCCAGATGCAGGACTCGTGGGTGAGGGAGCAGAAGAGAGAGAGAAAGAGAGAGGGGAGGGAAACAAAAGGAAATATTTCATACTGGGCTGGGCCGGAGTGGAGGGAGGGTGGAAAGATTCTGGCTATAGGGTGCATTAACAAAGGAAAAGGGGGGAAAGCTGAAAATGGAGATAGTGACACAAAGAAGAGAAAGAGTAAGCAGGACCTACTGAATAAGGATAGAGATACAGAGGGGACATGAAGAGGAGGTGAAATAGAGAAATAGAAGTAATGCTGAAAAAGTGTGTGTGGGGGGGAGATAAAGACATTGAAAGGGCAAATGGTGAACATGGGGTAAAGACAAGGACAGAGACAAATGAAGACTTTGAAAAAGTGGTGAGATGGGGATATAGGTGAGATGGACACAAAGAAGGGTGATGCTGGAAAATAGGTGGAATGGTAATTTTGACAGACACAGAAGGGAAATGCTGGATCAAGGAGAGATGGGGCTCAGGCTGGATGGAATGAGGAGAAATGCCTTGTTGGCCCGGAACTTCCTCTCCTACGTCAGAATTGACGTCAGGGAGCGGAATGCTGGTCAGCGCAACGCTTCTGCAGGGAAAGCTTGGGACGGCGGTGGCTTGGGGGCTGTTCCCCAATGGCGGTGGCAGCAAACTGAGTGGCTTGGGGGAGGGCACGGAGAAAGAAAGAAAGGGGGCAGACAGGGAGACAGAAAGAAGGGGGAACAGGGAGACAGAAAGAAAAAGTTGGGGGAGAGAATGAGGTCTGGAGGAGAGGAAACATACAGGAGGCTGAAAGAAAGGAAGAAAGATTGGATGCACAATCAGAAGAAGAAAGTGCAACCAGAGACTCATGAAATCACCAAACAGCAAAGGTAGGAAAAATGATTTTATTTTCAATTTAATGATCAAAATGTGTCTGTTTTGAGAATTTATATCTGCTGTCTATATTTTGCACTATGGCTCCTTTTTACTAAACCGCAATAGCGTTTTTTAGCGCAGGGAGCCTATGAGCATTGAGAGCAGCACGAGGCATTCAGCGTAACTCCCTGTGCTAAAACCTACTATTGTGGTTTAGTAAAAAGGGAGGGGGTGTATTTGTCTATTTTTGTATTTTGTTACTGAGGTGACATTGCATAGAGTCATCTGCCGTGACCTCTTTGAAAAAACCTGGAATATGAATAATTAACATTTTCTCTGCCTTTCAGTGTGCTTTGTGTTTTTTTTATTTTATTGTTGGTAGATCATTTTGACTTAGTCATTATAAAAGTAGCTCGCAAGCCCATAAAGTGTGGGCACTCCTGCTCTAGGCAGATGGATTCAAGTGGATATAAACTTGGGAAATAATACGCTGGCGCTTCTCAATGTATATGCCCCTAATTAGAATCAAATTGAATTTTTCAAAACTATGCAGAGGTTGATATTACCACTGGCTACTTCTAATATAGTAGTGGCAGGGGACTTTAACGCTGTGATGGATAAAAAACCTAGTAAGATTTTAAAGTCATTAGGATTAGAAAATTTAATATAATCTTGTGGTTTGAAAGATATATGGCGGATCCTTCATTTTAATGATCGGGAATTTTCTTTTTGTTCTCATGTTCATAAATCATTTTCATGAAAAGATTATATTTTTGTTTCAGATCAATTAGTTCAGCAGGTAACAAAAGCCACCATAGACCCAATCATTTTGTCAGACCATGGTGGAGTTTGGATGAAATTAAATTTGCTTAACAGGATAGTAGTAAACCTGTGTGGAGATTTAATAATACACTGCTTGCAGACTCAAATTTTCTTGAAGAATTTCAGTTAAAAATAAATTAATATTGCCAATTCAATGCATCAGAGGAAATCTCCTTAGAAACCTTGTGGGATGTTTTCAAAGCAGCCATGAGGGGGCAAATGGCATATATTAGGAAACAACTTAAAAGGGAATTTTCTAATTTGGAACAAGAAATTAAGGTTTTTGAGTTAAAATTGGCTGAAAAGTGGGAACAAATTACCTTGCAGACTCTTTTAAAAGCTAAATGTAAATACAATCAGATTTCTTCACAGATGGTCAGGAAAGATTTGTTTTCTCAACAGACTTTGTATTATGGAAACTCGAATAAAGCGGGAAGTTTATTGGCTAATTATCTCAAAGCAAAGAAAGTAAAAAACTGTTGCAATCAAAGATGAGAAGGGAGAAATTCATTCTCAAATTGGAAATATTTTAAAACAATTTTTGAATTTTTATCAAGCTCTATGATTAAGAAACCAAAGTCGGGTCTGCGTGATATCTGGAGCATTGAGATAAAGCATCAAATTACTGCATCTCAATGGCCACGAATTTGGGCTTAGAGGATGAGCTGTACAGTGTTGGCATCTATGAGACAAACTTGGTTTTTCTTATTACATAGAGCATTTTGGACCCCAGTTCGTTTACAAAAATTAGATAGCTCTAAGTCTAATAGATGCTGGCACCGTCATCTCAAAGCTGGGACATTAGACCATTTACTATTCTATTGTCCATTGATACTAGCTTTCTAGAAATCAATTTGGGGTCAAATAAATAATTTATTGGAAAATCAGGTGGCACTATCCTATGATACTGTGTTATTTGGTACATCAATGAGGGCTAAGAGCCAAATATCTTTTACCAATAATAAACTTTTGCTCATTATGACAGGAGTTGCCATACAGCATATTATGAAAAACTGGAAAAATTGGGACCGGCTGAATTACAGTTTTTGGAGGAATTCTTTATGTCACATCTTTAAAATGGAGCGGGTAATAGCCATACAACAAGGGAATTTTAAGAAATTTCAGGATGTTTGGGAGCCACTAACAAATTATTGTAAAGAATGAATATTGGGGTTTTCTTTTTGAACATACACATCCAAGTCGGGGGGGGGGGGGGAGGATACTTTATGTTGTCTTATGTTTAAAGTCAGTTATTGGGTATGTGGGAGGGATATTTGGTCTGAATGAAACTTTGATGGAATATTAAGTGATTTTAAAGTGTAAAATGGTTGTATCTTATATTGCATTTATTGTAAATTTTAAAAAAATGAAGAATTAAAAAAATTTTTTTATAAAGTGATGATTGTTATGCATCAGTTTTTTCAAATTTACATCTACTGTCTTTATATTTTGCACAATATTAGGATCAAGTGACACTGTTTCTGTGGTGTTGCATTGTATGCAGAGTCGGGTTTCTGTTTAACTTTTGTCTACCTACTTCTATTTTTAGTTTGTGATTATTCCATATTGGGCGAGGGTGTATCTGTGTGTATGAAAAGGACATGGTTTTTTGTGCAGGATCTAACTTGTTTAGTTTTACAATGCGTGTGTTGATGTTCTAATGCTCACTGCAATGTTTAAGATGCTGCCTTTTCCTAGGTGCACCCTTGTTGTGCGACTCATGGATTATTACTAAAAATAACTTTTTTATATAGAAGAGAGGGTTGTTAAAAATGATCAGTACTGGCTGTAATATATACTAGGTACACCACTGGATTTAATGACCCTATTCTAACCACCAAATTTCCCCGTCCTGCCTCACCCGTCTACTTTTTCATGCCACCCAGCTGGAAAAAATTTCTGGGGAGAACACTGAAAAATATTTGGAAAAATTAAGAGAAGCTGGTCGAGTAAACAGGAAAGCAAGGATACAAATGGAAGAAAAAATAGCCGACACGGTAAAGCGAAGGAACAAGACTTTTTTAGGCATATTAGCAAAAGGAAGAAGTGCTCTCGTGGCATTGTGAGACTCAAAGATAAATAGGAGAAATATGCAGAATCTGATAAAGCTAAGGCTGAATTGCTTAACAAATATTTCTGTTCTGTATTCACAGCTGAAACACCAGGAGAAGGACCACAAAAGACAAAATAGTGATAGAGGTGTGGTAGACCATGATCGAGGGCACTGAAGGGCACATTCGAGGGCACTGAAGGAACTTAGGGAAGTTCTAGTGGCTCCACTGGCTGACCTTTTCAATGCTTCTCTAGCATCAGGAGTAGTACCGAAAAGCAATGTTACTTACCGTAACAGTTGTTATCCAGGGGCAGCAGGCAGCTATTCTCACTAGGGGGGTGACGTCATCCAACGGAGCCCCGATGTGGACATCTCGCAAGCATACTTACTTGTAGAAACTTTTAGAAGTTTCGAGTTGCCCACACCGCGCATGCGTGAGTGCCTACCCGCCCGATGCACCGGGCGTGTCTCCTCAGTTCAGATAGCTAACAGAGAAGCCAACCCAGGGGAGGTGGGTGGGACGTGAGAATAGCTGCCTGCTGTCCCTGGATAACAACTGTTACGGTAAGTAACATTGCTTTATCCCAGGACAAGCAGGCAGGTGTTCTCACTAGTGGGTGACCTCAAAGCTAACCACAATGGGATGGAGGGAGAGTTGGCAACTTAGGAGAATAAATTTTGTAACACTGTTTGGCCAAACTGTCCATCCCGTATGGAGAAGGTATCCAGACAATAGTGTGAGGTGAAGGTATGAACCGAGGACCAAGTGGCAGCTTTACAAATCTCCTCAATCGTTGTCGATCTGAGGAAAGCTACAGAGGCTGCCATTGCTCTGACCTTATGGGCTGTGACTTTACTGTGAAGGGGTAATCCAGCCTGGGCATAGAAGAAAGAGATACAACCCGCCATCCAGTTGGAGATGGTGCGCTTAGAGATAGGGCGTCCCAACTTGATCGGATCGAAGGAGATGAAAAGTTGAGGAGCAGATCTGTGAGGCTTGGTGCGTTCCAGGTAGAAAGCCAAAGCACGCTTACAGTCCAGAGTGTGAAGAGCTGATTCTCCAGGATGAGAATGAGGCTTTGCAAAAAACACAGGAAGAACAATGGATTGATTCCGATGAAATTCCGAGACCACTTTGGGGAGAAATTTGGGATTAGTGCGGAGGACCACCTTGTCATGATGAAACACTGTAAAGGGCGGATCCGCAACCAACGCTTGAAGTTCACTCACCCGACGGGCAGAAGTGAGGCCAATGAGAAGCATCACTTTTCAAGTGAGAAATTTCAGAGGAGCCTTACTAAGAGGTTCAAATGGAGGCTTCATGAGTTGAGAAAGAACAACATTGAGGTCCCAAACCATCAGAGGTGGTTTGAGGGGAGGACTGACATGGAAAAGTCCTTTCATAAACCTGAAAACCACAGGATGTGCAGACAGAGGTTTAAAGAGGCTGGTGAAAAGCAGCAATTGCACTAAGATGGACTCTGATTGATGTAGACTTGAGACCAGAACGAGACAGGTGCAAAAGATAGTCCAAAACAGAGGACAAGGAGGCGTGTTGAGGTTCCTTGTGATGAGAAAAACACCAAGTAGAGAATCTAGTCCATTTCTGAGAATAGCATTGTCTAGTAGCAGGCTTCCTGGAAGCTTCCAAAACATCCCGCACAGCTGGTGAAAACTGAAGGGAAGTTATGCTGAGAGGAACCAAGCTGTCAGGTGTAGCGACTGCAGGTTGGGATGAAGCAGAGACCCCTGATGCTGCGTAAGCAGAGATGGAAACACTGGCAGAAGGAAGGGCTCCCTGCTGCTGAGTTGCAGAAGAAGGGAGTACCAAGGTTGCCTGGGCCACCGAGGAGCAATCAGAATCATGGTGGCTCGGTCGGACTTGAGCTTGACCAGAGTCTTTTGAATGAGAGGAAACGGAGGAAACGCATACAGAAAGAGATTCCCCCAGTCCAGAAGAAAAGCATCTGCCTCGAGACGATGAGTAGTGTAGATCCTGGAGCAGAATTGAGGCAGTTTGAAGTTGTGGGGAGCTGCAAAGAGGTCTATCTGAGGCGTTCCCCACAGGGAGAAGATTTGATGAAGGGGAGTGGAATGGAGAGTCCACTCGTGAGGCTGTAGAAGGCGACTCAAGTTGTCCGCCAAGGCATTGTCCGCCCCATGAATGTAGACAGCTTTGAGGAAGGTGTGGTGGCGAATCGCCCCATCCCAAACTTTCAGAGCTTCCTGACAGAGGGAGGCCAATCCCGTGCCGCCCTGTTTGTTGACATAGTACATTGCGACCTGATCGTCCGTACGAATGAGGATCACCATGTCATGCAGTAGATGTTGAAAAGCATTGAGAGCATTGAAAATCACCCTGAGTTCCAGGAGATTGATATGACACAGACGATCCGCATTCGTCCAATAGCCCTGGGTGCGGAGCCTGTCCAGATGAGCCCCCCCAAGCATAGGTCGAGGAGTCGGTCATGAGGACCTTCTGATGGGTAGGCATGTGAAACAGCAAACCTCTGGAAAGATTGGAAGAGAGCATCCATTAGCGAAGCGACTGCAGCAGAGCAGGAGTGACCTGAATGTGACGAGTCAGAGGGTCGGAGATCTGCGACCATTGAGAAGCCAGGGTCCACTGAGGAATCCGCAGGTGAAGTCTGGCAAAAGGCGTCACGTGAACCGTAGAGGCCATGTGGCCTAGGAGCCATGTGTCTTGTCAAGATGGACGGACGAGAAGAGACCGCGTGACAAAGCTGAAGAAGTGCCGCCAGGCGCTGCTACAGAAGGAACGCTCTGGGTTGAATAGTATCCAGAACAGCTCCGATGAAGGGGAGAGTCTGTGAAGGTTGAAGATGGGATTTGGGAAAGTTGATCTCGAATCCCAGATTCTGTAGAAACCAGATAGTCCTCTGAGTGGCCCGGACGACCCCCTGAGACGTGGAATCCTTGATGAGCCAGTCGTCGAGGTAGGGAAAAACCTGCAGGCCATGGTTCCCGAGTGCTGCGGCCACCACCACCAGGCACTTGGTGAAGACTCTGGGAGACGAAGCGAGGCCGAAAGGAAGCACTCTGTACTGAAGATGAAGATGTCCCACCCGAAATCTGAGGTATTGAAGGGAGGCCGGATGGATGGAAATATGAGTGTAGGCCTCCTTGAGATCCAGGGAGCATAACCAGTCGTTCTGCTCGAGAAGGGGATAGAGAGAAGCTAGGGTCAACATGCGAAACTTCTCCCTGACCAGGAACTTGTTGAGCACTCTGAGGTCCAAAATAGGACGTAGGTCGCCTGTCTTCTTCGGAACAAGGAAGTATCGGGAGTAAAAATCCCTGCTCTGCTGGTCCACAGGGACCGGCTCGACGGTGCAAAGCCTGAGCTTCCTGAAGAAGAAGGGCGGTCTGGGTTAAGTTGGAAGGATACTCTCTTGGAGGATGTTCCGGGGGAACATGATGGAACTGAAGAGAGTATCCCTCTCTTACGATGGAAAGGACCCAGAGGTCGGTGGTAATAGCCGTCCATCGATGGTAAAAATGATGGAGACTTCTGATGGGAAAAAAAGGGGAGGGCAGAACGATGGAAGTTATGCTCCCTACGAGACAGTCAAAAAGGCTGGGGAGCCTTGGGGATAGCAGAAGGTAGAGGCTTTTGTTGGGGCTTCTGCTGATGCTGCCTCTTCCCTGGCGGCCGAATGGCGGGAGCCTGCTTCGGCAAGTAGCGCCGCTGATAAATCATAGGACGACGAGCCAGACGAGAGATGGCAGGCTTGGGCTTCTGACGGAGGATAGACTGAAAAGATTTTTCATGCTTGGATAACTTCTCCGTAGCTGCCTCGATGGACTCGTCCGCCCCCGCACATGGAACGTTCGCCAGCCTGTCCTGGAGATTCTGGTCCATATCGATGATGCGAAGCTACGCCAAGCACCTCATGGCCACCGAACAGGCTGCCGCTCTGGCCGAGAGCTCAAAAGCGTCGTAAGACGATTGCATCATCTGCAGGCGGAGCTGGGACAACGATGCCAATATCTCTGAATACTCGAAGCGAGCCTGAGAGTCCAGATAGGGTAAAAACTTTTGAAGGATGGAGAGGAAAAACTCGAAGTAGGTTGCAAAATGAAAGCTGTAATTCAGGACTCGAGAAGCCATCATCGAGTTCTGGTAGATGCGCCTGCCAAATCTGTCCATGGTTTTGCCCTTCCGGCCAGAAGGTGTAGAAGCATAGACCTGGGAGGGGTGAGACCGCTTCAGAGAGGATTCAACCAAGAGAGACTGGTGCAAGAGCTGTGCCCCGTCGAAGCCCTTATGGTGCACTGTGCGGTAGCGAGCATCCAACTTCCTCGGAACCGCTGGGATGGAGTACAGGGTCTCGAAGCACCTCATGAAAGTCTGGTCCAGAAGCTTGTGTAGAGGCAGGCGCAGAGACTCGGCAGGAGGATGAGGAAGATGCATTGACTCCAGATACTCCTTCGAGAACTTGAAACCCGAATCCAGGGTGATATCCAGATCCACCGCCATCTGCCTCAGGAAGGACGAGAATGACAACTGGTCCGCCAGAGCCGGGCCTCGAGGCGGGCTTGAAGATGATGAGGCAGCCTGGTCCGCCGATGCCGAGGACCGGCACGGAGAGAACGAACCCCTGCAGTCTTCAAGTTCCAGCATGGGAAGAGGGGGCGAGTATTCTGGAGAAAACTCCCGGAAAGGTTGCTTCCGACGAGGTGAGGTGTGTCTCGATGAATGCCTCGATCGACGACCGGAGCTGTGTCGAGAAGCAGGCCTCGAGCGACGAGGCGAGCGAAGCCCAGACGATGCAGCCACCGAGTAGATGGGACTGGAGGCCGTGCATCGAAGCATCAGAGGCTGAGACGAGGCCCCCCGAGGCGCTCCCCTAAGTTCGAGGCCCGGCATCACCGAGGAAGGGTCCGGACCAGGGAAGCTATGGATCGAGGGTATCGGCTCCAAAGGTGGCATGGCCAAAGACTGCTCCCTGCGAGACATGCCCCGAAGCCTGACCAGACACTCGCTGAGACTCCGCTCCCAGCAACGAGAGTGTGTGCCGAGGGGGCACCGGAGGCGGCTCAACCTTGCGGGAGGCTTCCGCATGTCCAGGCTGGATCTGGGAGAGAAGCGTCGGCCCAATTTTGGTAAAGAGCTCGACAAATCGCTTCTCCATCAAGGCATGAAACGACGCCGGCAAAGAGGGATCCACATCAGAAATGGGCCCTTCTGCACGGACGTCGGTCAGTCGGCCATCAGGGGGCTTGGATTTGGAGGCCTTGGGCACCTTAAGCACCACTGGAGGGATAGAAGGCTGCACTATCTGACCTGAAGAGACATCGGAAGGCACCGCAGCCTGTGTCGAGATCGAAGCAGGCACGAACGAGGCAGGCTTGAGCAGACTCGAGGCCGAAGATGTAGAATCGGAAGTCGAAGGCGTGGCGCTCTGGGAAGAGGGCAGTACCGGGGACGCCTCCATGCCAAACAGCGACTCACACAAAATACAGCGACGCTTAAACGCACGTGCTGTGAGCGTGGAGAAAGGCCAGCACGATTTCGGAAGGTGTTGAGGCCCGAGACACTGAAGACAGCGTCGATGCGGGTCCGTCAACGAAATTGCGTGCTGGCACTTGACATACTTTTTAAAACCGGTAACAGGCCGTGACATAGGCCGAAAAAGCTCCGCCGCAAGGTCAAAGCCGCAGGGCCGCAGCCACGCAACCTGCCCGGATGAACGATCGAACAAATTTTTTTTTTTTTTAACAACAAAATGTAACGTGAGCCAACAGGAATGAGCACAAAAAAAAAACAACCAAACCCGCGGGCACAGAAGGCACAAAAAGGAACTTCGCGCAGAGAGTTTCATAGGCAAACTTCTCAGCTCCGCGGAAGAGAAAGAACTGAGGAAACACGCCCGGTGCATCGGGCGGGAAGGCACTCACGTATGCGCGGTGTGGGCAACTCGAAACTTCTAAAAGTTTCTACAAGCAAGTATGCTTGTGAGATGTCCGCATCGGGGCTCCGTTGGATGACGTCACCCCACTAGTGAGAATACCTGCCTGCTTGTCCTGGGATAATATGGCTATTATCTGAAAACGATCCAATAATAATTTATCTTCTACCAGATAATTTTAAAATCCTTACGCTAAACCGTGAGGGTAGAAAATGGGGAGGATTAGCAATTATTCTTAAGGAAGGATTTGAGCTTGCACTACTGGATTCCAAAATGACCAATCAATTAGAAATATTAGCCTGGAAAATCAGTAGTAAGGAACTAGAAGAATCCCTATCTTGCATAAGGAACTAGAAGAATCCCTATCTTGCATAAGGAACTAGAAGAATCCCTATCTTGCATATTATTCTATGTCCCAACAAAAAACTGGCCAAAAGCCAGAGAGGACTTTTGTGAATTTGTTCTACATAATTCTATTATTCCTTCCTACAATATCATCGCAGGCGACATAAACATACACCTAGACGAAGAGGACAATCCAGATACGAAAGAATTTAAAAACTTTCTCTCCCTACTCACCACTGGTAACATCCCTTTCCTCAGAGAGATCTCTATTAACCACTATTTATTTATTTTTCTATACTGTTCTCCCAAGAAAGCTCAGAACAGCTTACACAGTTTACTAAGTTGCAGTAAAAGTTTCTACTGTGCCTGGGGCGCTAAATATTCTGATGCTCAGGAATTCTATACTGCAATTAGTAAAAGGAAGGGAGCGGTAAGTCATTTCCTCCATCAATGACATCAGTTCCTGACCCGGTCTGTCACTTTGGGGCCTATCCCGAGGGCACCCAGTTTATTTATTAGACACCTATGTGAAACACTTGACAAAGGCTTTGCTAAACCACCTTGACCTGCTAGTTCAGACTAGCTATTAAACATTCAAAATTAACACTAATATTGGTTCTATAACAATTCAAGGATGTATTTTAAATCTATTTTGGATTGTCAACAATACAAAATTTCAAAAATGAAACACCTGAGTAAAACACTTAAGTGATTGTTTGCAGTTGCTAAATCATGTGAGTAGATTGAAATTAACACAT
This sequence comes from Geotrypetes seraphini, assembly GCF_902459505.1. Taxonomy (NCBI): domain Eukaryota; kingdom Metazoa; phylum Chordata; class Amphibia; order Gymnophiona; family Dermophiidae; genus Geotrypetes; species Geotrypetes seraphini. The sequence goes on from NC_047088.1 coordinate 16,553,739, forward strand.
TTACAGGATTTGCAAAGGAGCCTTGAGAAGGAGCCCAGACAGGCCAGCAGCAAAATCTGACCTCTTAAATAAAAAATTTTAAAAAAAGGGTACTTTTCTTCGCTCATTATTCTCTTCTCTCTCTACTCTTTCAGCTAGCTGCACGCCGGGCACCACTCATACACACTGAGGGACCATAGGAGCAAGGAAAAAGAAATGGAGGCTGCAGGAACCCAGCGGAGCTACCCAGTGTACTGCATCGAGTGTCATATGTATGACTACCTCCCCTCCGGGAGGCAGGCGTACATATGCGGTCGATGCCAGGAACTGGATAGCCTGAGGAAGGAGGTCGGGAGACTGCAGGCCAGGGTCCAGGAGCTGGAAGGACTGCGCACCATAGAGGAACCGTGCTAGACAACGGAGGACACCACCGGAGAGAGTCACGTCACGGAGCAAGTTAGAGAGCTCGAGAAATTCATCGAGGAGGCCTGCAGGATGGTGGCGGCACAGGACAAACAGCAAATCAGAAGGGAACCAACAGTTGGACGACAGAATCCACCAGACGCCATGGGAGTAGGACCTTTTGGAGGATCTGGACAGGCAGAGGAGATGGAGACCCAACAGAACCCAGAGGAAGAATTAGTGGATCGCGCCACTGATACAGACCTGAGACCAGAGAGGCAACTGAGGAAGGGAAGTCTGCAATCGTAGTGGGAGACTCAATCCTGAAAGAAGTGGACAGTCACATAGCAAGAGGGAGAGAGGACCAACTAGTGACATGTCTCCCGGGGGCGAGAACAAAGGACGTCATCGACAGAATAGAGAGAATCCTGGAAGGAGCTGAGACGGAGGAGACAGCAGTAATAATCCACATTGGAACCAATGACGTCAGCAGGACGACTTGGAATCGCTATGGGTTAAGCTACCGGGAGGAACTGGAGCAGACATAAAATTGGGTCTGTACTATCACCCACCTGGACAACTGGAAGCACTCGACCAGGACCTGGAAGCTGAACTGAGGCAGGTATGCAAAAGCGGAAGTGTGATGGTGATGGGGGATTTCAACTACCCTGGGATAGACTGGAGTATTGGACACTCAAACTGCATGAGGGAGACCAAATTCCTTGAAACCACGAGGGACTGTTTCATGGAACAGCTGGTCACGGAACCAACACGGGGAGATGCCACTCTTGACCTAATCCTCAACGAGCTAGGGGGACCTGCAAAAGAGGTGGCGGTGCTAGGACCCCTAGGAAACAGCGATCACAACATGATCCAGTGCAGGCTGGAAATTGGATCATCAAAGGTGAAAAGAACCACAGCGACAGCACTCAACTTCAAAAAAGGGAATTATGATGGCATGAGGAAAATGGTGGGAAAGAAACTCAACGGCAACGCAAGGAAGATGGAGTCCGTAGAAAAAGCCTGGTCCCTACTCAAGGGCACAGTGAACGAGGCACAGAACCTGTACGTCCCCAGGTTCAGGAAGGGGTGCAAAAAAAAGAATCAAACAAAAAACCCAGCGTGGATAACAAATGCAGTGAAAAAGGCGATAAGCGACAAGAAAGCATCGTTCAAAAAATGGAAAAAGGACCAAACAAAGGACAACCAAAAGGAGCACAAAGAACACCAAAAGGAGTGTCACCGTGTGGTAAGGAAAGTTAAAAGAGAATATGAGGAGAGACTGGCGGGGGAAGCAACAAACTTCAAATCGTTCTTCAGGTACGTGAAGGGAAAGCAACCGGCAAGGGAGGAAGTGGGGCCATTGGATGATGGAGACAAAAAGGGAGTGATAAAGGAGGAAAAAGAGATAGCTGACAGGTTGAATAAGTTCTTCACGTCAGTCTTCACGAGGGAGGACACATCCAATATTCCAGAACCCGAGGACATCGTAAATGGGGATCGGGATGAAAAGCTGGTCCAACTAGAGGTAAGTCAAGAGGATGTCCTCAGGCAGATAGACAGACTAAAGAGCGACAAATTGCCAGGTCTGGATGGCATTCACCCAAGGGTACTCAAGGAACTAAGGAACGAAATAGCAGAGCCACTTCGCCAAATATGTAACCTATCCTTAAAAACTGGAGAGATCCCGGAGGACTGGAAAATAGCAAATGTCACACCCATCTTCAAGAAAGGTTCAAGGGGTGACCCGGGAAACTACAGGCCGGTGAGCTTGACCTCGGTCCCGGGAAAGATGATGGAAGCACTGATTAAGGACAGCATCTGCGAACACATAGAAAACAATGGACAGCTAAAGTCGAGTCAGCACGGCTTCTGCAAGGGTAGGTCATGCCTCACAAACTTATTGTACTTCTTTGAGGGGGTAAACAGCCAGATGGATAAAGGGGAATCCATTGACATCATTTACCTTGACTTCCAAAAAGCCTTCGACAAGGTACCGCATGAGCGACTGCTTAAAAAGCTGTGGAAACACGGGGTGCAAGGGGAGGTCCACCGATGGATCAAGAACTGGCTGGCAGGCAGGAAACAGAGGGTTGGAGTAAAGGGCCATTACTCAGACTGGCAATGGGTCACGAGCGGAGTTCCGCAGAGGTCGGTGCTGGGACCGCTCCTGTTCAATATATTTATTAATGACCTGGAGGCGGGAACAAAATGTGAGGTTATTAAATTTGCGGATGACACCAAACTCTACAGCAGGGTTAAAACCACGGAAGACTGCGAAGATCTGCAAAGGGACCTAACGACACTAGAAGAATGGGCCAAAAAGTGGCAAATGAGCTTTAACGTAGGGAAATGCAAGGTCATGCATGTAGGGAAAAAGAGCCCGATGTTCAGCTACAAAATGGGGGGATCACTGCTAGGGGTAAGTAACCTTGAAAGAGACCTGGGAGTGATGGTAAACACAACTTTGAAGGCGTCGGCACAGTGCGCCACAGCCTCAAGAAAAGCAAACAAAATGTTGGGTATCATTAAAAAGGGTATCACGACCAGGATGAAGGAAGTCATCCTGCCACTGTATCATGCAATGGCGCGCCCGTATCTGGAATACTGTGTCCAGTACTGGTCGCCGTACCTCAAGAAGGACATGGCAGTACTTGAGGGAGTCCAGAGAAGAGCAACTAAACTGATAAAGGGTATGGAAAACCTCTCATATACTGACAGACTGAAAAAGCTGGGGCTGTTCTCCCTGAAAAAGCGGAGACTTAGAGGAGACATGATAGAAACCTTCAAGATCCTGAAGGGTATAGAAAAGGTAGACAGGGACAGATTTTTCAGATTATGGGGAACCACAAGTACAAGGGGGCACTCGGAGAAATTAAAAGGGGACAGGTTTAGAACAAACGTCAGGAAGTTCTTTTTCACCCAGAGGGTGGTGTATACATGGAACGCGCTTCCGGAGGCTGTGATAGGCCGGAGCACGTTGCAAGGCTTCAAAGAAGGTTTGGATAGGTTCCTAGAGGATAAAGGAATTGAGGGGTACAGATAGGAGTAGAGGTAGGTCATAGGGATAGTCAGGGACCATTGCTCAGGAAATGGGCCTGATGGGCCGCCGCGGGAGCGGACCGCTGGGTGAGATGGATCTCTGGTCTGCCTCAGCGGAAGCAACTTCTTATGTTTCTTATGTTCTTAAGGCTACAATGGAGGACTTCGGGGGCCGCATGCAGCCCTGGAGCTGTGTGTTGAACACCACTGCCTTAGGGCATCTAAGTACGGGAGGGGGGATCAAAAGACAAACCATTATTTTATGATAGATTGTATTTTGCCTGTCTCTATATATTTTACTTTTTTCTCCTGATGTGGGCTTGAATTTATCTTTTAATGTGAGATTTTGGATGTTTCTTTTTTGCTTGTTTTGTTGGTTGTCCTACTTTTTCTATAATACTGTATCAAAATTCACAATTAAAATTATCCCCCCCTCCCCCCGCAAAAAAACACCCCGCAAAAAACAAAACTGCTATCTTTATAGTAAGCTGAATGCAACATCCTGTATCATACCAGACAATACTCATGTAAAAGCTCCATTTTTAAACCCACATATAATACACCTGGTAAGTTTTCTTGAAAAGGAGAGTTGGATTTATGAATATTTCAGTAATGCAGTATAGTCCTTACCATCTACTTGATGAGGCTTTAGCTTTGTAACCATATTCCTATGAACTTGAACTAATGGCTCCTTGGTTTCTTCATCTTCATCTAGAACCAATTTGGTGGTTATTGGGCACTTTACAAGTGAAGTATCTTCATTCACTATCACCTACATGGAGACACCATTAGATATGATCACCATTTGTTCAACAACTCATTTTGGAGGTCTTCAACTTAAGGCTGGATGGAATATAAATGTGCAAAATTAAATTAAATTACTGTACCTGAATGTAATTTGCATTAAACTACTAACAAAAAAGGTATAAGCCTAATCCAAAAAGCACAGTTACTTACATAACAGGTGTTATCCAGGGACAGCAGGCAGAAATTCTCACATATGGGCGACGTCATCCACGGAGCCCTGGTACGGTCAGCTGCTAAAGTGTACATACACTTTAAGAACTTTAGAAAAAGTTTGCCACTGACCACACCACGCACGTGCGAATGCCTTCCAGCCCGATGTAGCTGTGTGGCTCCTCAGTTCAGTAAACTAGCTAAAAAGCCAACCAGGGGAGGTGGGTGGGTTTTGAGAATATCTACCCACTGTCCCTGGATAACACCTACTAAGGTAAGTAACTGTGCTTTATCCCAGGACAAGCAGGCAGTATATTCTCACATATGGGCGACATCCAAGCTAACCAACCAGAATAGGATGGTGGGAGAGTTGGCCTTTAAGAAAATAAGTTTTGTAATACTGCTTGACCAAAGTGCCCACCCCGTCTGGAATAAAATTCCAGAGAATAATGTGAAGTGAAGGTATGAACCGAGGACCAAGATTTCAGCAATAGGAGTCGGGTGGAGAAAAGCTACTGAAGCTACCATAGCTCAAACTTTATGGGCTGTGATACAACTCAAGTAGCAGCCAAGCCTGAGCATAACAAAAAGAGATGCAAGCAGCCAAACAATTGGAGAGCGTTCTCTTGGAAACAGGATGTCCCAACTTGTTTGGATTGAAAGAGACAAAAAGCTGGAAAGATGATTTGTGTGATTTAGTTATTTGCAAATAGTAAGCCAATGCTCATTTGCAGTCCAGAGTATGAAGGGCCTGTTCTCTAGGATGAGACTGATACTTGGGGAAAAAACTGGAAGAACAATGGATTGATTGAGATGAAATTCAGTGATGACTTTTGGTAAGAACTTTGGATGGTGGAACACTGTAAATGGTGGATCCGCCATTAAAGCTTGAAGTTCACTTACTCTGCGAGCAGAAATTAGAGAAATGAGGAAAACCACTTTACAAGTGAGATACTTGAGATGAGCCGAAGACATTGGTTCGAATGGAGGCTTCATCAATGTAGCAAATACCATATTAAGGTCCCAAACTACTGGAGGTGATTTGACATTGAAAAGTCCTTTCATGAATCGGGTAACCATAGGATGCATATTAAGAGGTTTTCCATCCACTTTTTGACAAAAAGCGGCAATTGCACTGAGATGGACTCTAATAGAAGTGGATTTGAAGCCAGAGTCAGGCAAATGAAGAAGATAATCCAAAACTGATGAAACATATGTGAATTTCGGATCCTAGTGTTCAATTAATTAATTTATTTATTTAGATTTATATCCCGTCCTCCCAGTAGCTCAGAACAGTCTACAAGTAAACATACACAGTAGAAGTAATTAGACAAATAAGATGTACAATAGGTTTAGATGCTTGGACATACAAGACTGTGCAGTATTTATCAGAGTACAAACAATTTTTCAGAGTACAGACAATTTATCAGAGTACAGACTAAGAGAGGACTATACTGAAATTTTGGGAGAAGTTAAATAGGGGAGAGAAGAGAGAGGTGGGGTTTAAGGGGGGGTGTAGACTGAGGGAGACCTTTAGTTGAAGAGGAGGGTCTTTACCATTTTACGGAATGTCAATAAAGAGTTCTGTTACCTGAGTTGGGGGGGGAGTTGATTCCAGAGATGTGGGATGAAGTGGCTGTAGGATCGTTTGCGGGCAGTTTCTGAGAGGAGGGACCTTCCAGGGGAAATGCATAGGCGTATTTCCGATTTTGAGCGGAGGGTGCGAGTGGGGGTGTAGATGGGAAGCTTGGATTTTATGTAGGAGGGGGTGGTGGCATAAATTCTCTTGTGGGCTACTGCTAGGGCCTTGAAAGCACAGCGCTGGCTAATTGGGAGCCAGTGTTCAGCGCGGAGTGCTGGGGAGACGGGATCATGGTACCAAACAGAAAAATGGGTCCATTTCTGAGTATAACACTATCATGTGACCGGTTTTCTGGAAGCATCTAAGATGTCTCCGACAGGTTGAGAGAATTGTAGATAGTTGAATTCAGCCCGAGAGATACCAAGCTGTCAGGTGTCAGACTGAAGGTTGGGGTGCAGAAGAGATCCTTGACTCTGCATGAGAAGAAATGGAAAAATTGGAAGAGGTATTGGCTCTTTGATACTGAGTTGAAGTAGAAGGGAAAACCATGGTTGTCTGGGCCACTGAGGAGCTATCAGAATCATGGTGGCAGACTCCTGCTTGAGCTTGACAAGCGTTTTCAGAACAAGAGGAATGGGTGGAAACGCATAAAGAAACTTGTGTGATCAATTCAGGAGAAAAGCATCCGCTTCTAGGCAATGAGGAGAATACAGCCTAGAGAGCAAAAGAGGGGTAGCTTGTGATTGTGGGGAGATAGATCTATTTGAGGAATCCCCCACTGAGAGAAGACGGACTAGAGAGCTGCTGAGTTCAGTGTCCATTCATGAGGTTGAAGAATGCAGCTGAGCTTGTCCGCTAAAGCAGTGGTATTCAACCCAGTCTTCAGGGACCACCTGGCCTGTCAGGTATTCAGGATATCCACAATTATTATGGATGACAGATTTTGAAAACCCAACTGGCCAGGTGGTCCCTGAGGACTGGGTTGAATACCACTGCACTAAAGAATTCTATTCCCCTTGAATGTAGACAGCTTTGAGGAAGAGGTTGCGAGGAATCGCCCAATTTCAAATTTTTTGAGCCTCTCAACAGAGGAGAGATCCTGTTCCTCCTTGTTTGTTTATATAGTACATGGCCATCCTGATTGTCCGTATGGACAAGGAGAACTTCATCTTGTAGAAGATGCTGAAAAGCTTTGAGGGCATTGTAAATCGCTCCGAGTTCCAACAGATTTATATGATGGTGTTGATCCCTGATGGACCAGAGACCTTGAATGTGCAGACCATCCAGGTGAGCTCCCCAAGCAAAGGTTGATGAATCTGTGGTTAGGATTTTTTGGTGAGGAGGTATTTGAAAGAGCAACCCTCTGGAAAGGTTGGAAAAATGCATCCACCACTATAGTAATCAAAGAGACACGGTGACTGTAATTTGTTGGGAAAGTAGGTTTAGAGACTGCGACCACTGTGATGCCAAAGACCATTGAGGGATTCGTAGGTGAAGCCTCGGAAAGGGAGTCATGTGGACTGTGGAGGCCATGTATCCTAGAAGAACAATCATGTGCCTTGTTGAGAGTGACTGAAGTTGGGTAACTTGATGGCAGAGTTGAATTAGGGTGTCCTGACGCTGTTGAGGAAGAAACACCCTGAATTGAATGGTATTGAGTAGGGCTCCAATAAACTGGAGCTTCTGAGATGGCTGAAGTTGAAATTTGGGGAAGTTGCTCTCAAATTCCAATTTCTGAAGGAATAATATAGTCTGTTGTGTTGCTAAGAGCACACCCTGAGAACAATCCTTGATGAGCCAGTCGTCTAGATAGGGAAAGTCTTGAAGGCCCTAAGACCTTAAGGCCAATGCCACTATCACCAGGCACTTGGTGAAAACTCTGGGAGAGGATGCCAGGCTGAAAGTCAGAACTTTGTATTGATAGTGGTGATGGTCCACTTGAAATCTGAGGAACTTCCTGAATGCTGGATGAATTGGAATGTGACTATAAGCTTCCTTGAGCAAAGCCAATCATCGTGTTCCAGAAGGGGATATAAAGATGCCAAGGATAATATTCAAAACTTTTCCTTTACAAAGAAATTTATGAGAGCCCCGAGATCCAATATTGGTAGAAGACCTCCTGTTTTCTTCGGAACAAAGAAATAGCGGGAGTAAAAACCGCTGTTCCAGAGGAACCTCGATGGCAATGAGGAAAGTAGAGAATTGACCTCCTGAAGAAGGGAAGACTGGTATGAAGCCCAAATATAGCAGACACCTAGGGGCTGAACCCGAGCTGATACAAATGTTATACAGGCTCGCCAGGCAGGTGCCCTGCAGCAAGGTTGGCATGCCCAGCTAGAGACCCAGAATACTGTCTGCAGCTTCTCCCAGGCAGAGCTGTCACAAAATTACTGGGAACCTATAAGGTACCCAAAGCCTGTAAGAAAAAAACATTAGATAATACTCTAAAATAACAAATTTAGCAGAGCAGATGAAAAGACACCTTCACAACTTGCTTGCTAAAAGAAAAATACTGGGGAGAGGGGACTGTGCTCGGTAATGGAGCGAGGCACAGTTGAAAATGTAGAGGTTGCCTTCTGAAAACCTCACAGGTGAAGATGCACTACTCACAGGTTTAGAACTCATGCTTTTTGCACTGGAAAGTACAGTGTTCTTCAACCTTTTTATACCCATGTACCAGCGGAAATAAAATAATTATTTTGTGGACCAGCAAACTACTAGGACTGAAATTTAAAAACCCCGTTTCCACGAGCTCGGACCCCACAAATTATCTGATCCCATCAGCACAAGCCTCAGTTATGATTTTATATTGAATGTAGTTTATTAAAGTATAAAAAGAAACAATATTCTATACAATTGTCATTTTATAAATACAAATAATACAGAGTAAGGATCAACATAACCCGTCTCCCCTCCCCTTCACATATATCCCCTCTACTATCAAGAAAACTGAATAAGCCAAATTATTACAGAATGCTACACAGAAATATCATGCTAACAGAATACCGCAGTTACACATGACAGGACTAGTGTTAGGAGTGCACTAGGGCAACTGCTCCATGGTCAGAGAGAACCCTAAACCAACTGGAAGCTAAAGAAGCACTGCCTGGGCTTTGCAGTCCCCAGTTATGTCTAACACCAGCTCTAGCAGGATATATATTTCAAATCTGATATATTCTAATCACAAAATAGAAATAAAATTATTTTTTTTCTACCTTTTGTTGTCTCTGGTCATCTTCTTTTCACTCTCTTCCTTCCAGCGTCTGCCCTCTCTGTCTCTTCAATCCATCATCTGTCCCTTCCATCCACTGTCTGCCCTCTCCCCCTTCCATATGGTATCTGCCTTCTTTTTATGCCCCTCTCCCCTTTCCATCCAGCTGCACCCCCCTTTCTCCTTTTTACATGATTCATTCTAGCTTCACTGCTCTCTTCATTTTTATCTCTCCTACACCAGATCTAGCATCTTTGTCCCTTTCTGCTTATTTCTCTGCTGATCCCCTTCCCATCATAAATCTCTACTTTCTCATTCCTATCTTTCCCCTTCCCCTCCTCTAATCTACCTGCCAGCTGTTTCCTTCCTTTTTTTCCTTTTTCCTTCCCTCCTCCTCCTGTCCTGCAGTAACTCTCTTCCCTTCCCCTCCTCCCCTCCCAGCAGCATCTCTCCTTCTCCATCCCTCCAGGTCCAGTAGCAGCTGTCCCTTTATTTTCCCTTGTCCAGCAGCTTCCCAGACTCCTTTCCCTCCTTCCCTCCCAGCAGTATCTCTCCTTCTCCCTACCTCCAGGTTCCCTTGTCCAGCAGCTTCCCAGACTCCAACAGTGGCTTTCTCCCCTCCCAGCAGCTCTCCGTACTTGCCAGCACAGCAATTCAATAAGGCGGCCTTGGGTCCTTTGATGGGTCGCGCTGCCATCTGAGGAAAGAGGAAATTGCATCATCAGAGGCAGCCGCAACTCAGCAAAAGCCCTACAGCTGCCTTAGTGAATCGCTGCGCTGGCAAGTACGGAGAGCTGCTGGGAGGGGAGAAAGCCACTGTCGGAGGCTCCCCATGATCTCGTTGGCCCTGCGCGGACTGGCAGGAAATTGCAGCTCATCAATCTCGCTGCAGACCAGCAGGAAATTGGGAAATTGCAGCTCGATCTCACCGGCCCTGCGCGGACTGGCAGGAATTTTCTGCGGACCAGCACCGGTTCATGGACTGACGGTTGAAGAATACTGCACTAGAGCATGTTTGCAGTCCAAGATATCAAGAGCTGCTTCACGTGGATGGAAATAAGAACATAAGAATTGCCGCTACTGTGTCAGACCAGTGATCCATCGTGCCCAGCAGTCGGCTCATGCCATGGCCCTTAGGTCAAAGACCAGTGCCCTAACTCAGTCTAGCCTTAGCTGCGTATGTTCTGGTTCAGCAGGAACTTGTCTAACTTTGTCTTGAATCCCTGTAGGGTGTTTTTCCCTAAAACAGCCTCCGGAAGAGCATTCCAGATTTCTACCACTCTCTGGGTGAAGAACTTCCTTACGTTTGTACGGAATCTATTCCCTTTTAAATTTAGAGTGCCCTCTCGTTCTCTCTACTTTGGAGACGGTGAACAACCTGTCTTTATATACTAAGTCTATTCCCTTCATTATCTTGAATGTTTCGATCATGTCACCTATAAGAACTATGGATTGGTTGAGATGAAATTCTGAAACATACATAGGCAGGAATTTTGGATGAGTTTGAATGACTACTCATGGTAGAATATTGGATTTGATACAAGTGCTTGAAGCTCACTCATTCGGCAGGCAGATGTGGGGCTATGAGGAAAATCTTCCAAGTCAGACATTTGAAGGAGTAGATCGACAGTGGCTCCAAAAAAAACTCACTAGATGCAATCTCTGCTCCACAGAGAAACAAAGACTACTGGTCCTATGTGCTCACATTGGGAAGGAAAGAATACATGCAAGGTGGGATGCTGCCAAAGGCTTCTTAAAGCTATAGAACACAGGGCTGCATCTGCTCCAGGCTTCATTGAATGATTTCACTCAAATGTTGGAAACCATGTCTTGCTTGTCCTCTGAGATGGCAAAAATTTCCTGATAGCCATTCTACAATATCGTTAAAAAAAGAAAGCAAGCAAAGAACTATAGGTAATAGGGAAAAAAGAAAAAGACAAGAGGATTTGATGAGTTGGTTAACTAAAACCCTGCACACTTAACTAGCAGCAGTTATTTTCATAGTCATAAAGAAAAGAGTTGCTAAAAATACCTCTCTCAACTTCTTCCTCTCTCGTTCTCTTTCTGCAATACGCTTCCTTCGCTCCTCCTCTTCTTTCAGAGCATTCTGAGTTTCTGTTCTGAGTTTATCAACTTTGAGAATCTTTCGTATCTTCTTCCTGCCTTTCCCAGGAGATTTTGAATCATCATCATCATCATCGTTGTCGTCATCATTATCACCTTCACCATCACCATCCTCAGAGCTGTTCTGTTAAAAAAAAAAAGAGTAATGAAATCTATTTCCATTCAAATAATAAGTGACAAAGGAACATATCTGGTAGCTCCAAAAAAGCAAACACTATAAGCTGAAAAAACATTCTATCCACATAGTACACAGGTTGAGCTCAACATCCTATCCAGCACTACTCGAGGTCAGCTCAACATATGGACCAGGTGAGGCCCTGGCCCAGGACACTGGTGATAAAAGGCGCCAAAATCCCAGTCCAGTGTACCTTCAAACTTCTAGAGGGATAGGTGTTGGACTGTGATTTTGGCACCCTTTTTCTTCAGTATGTTGACCCAGTGCCTCACCTGGCCCAGTAGGAGGGAGAGACTTGAGAGAGAGGACATCAGATCACAGGTGTTCAGGAGGGGAGACAGAACAGAGATACCAGATTGCAGGAGTGGGGAGTGCCAATGCAAAAGTTGCCTCAGAGCACTACAGTCCCCTTGAGCCAGCCCTGGCACTACAACTCTTCTTCTTGTGTCTACTACCAGATCATTCAACAGAAAAATCATTTATGATTGGTCAAATTTTAATGGATTGCAAACAACTTTAAACTGATTAATTTTCTCCGACATTCAACCAATCTTCCCCCATCTGCAAGCACTCTGAACAACTTACTTTGCTTTCACTTGAATCCTCCTGTACCTTTATACGTCGTCTTTTCTTCTTCTGTTTGTAACTTCTCAGATTTTCTTCTTCTTTTTTTGTGGCTCTGGAAAATTGAACAGCCTCAATGATAAAAACTATTTATAATCTTTGCACACTATATAGGCAGGTGTTCTGAAATATTAATATATCATCAAAATATATTACTACAAAAGAACTACATGTCCAATCCCCAAAGATCAGAAAGCCTCCCCAGCACTGACATCCAATTTCAGACCCATAGCAAGCATTCCCCTCTTCACAAAGATACAGGAAGGATTGGTCAACCTTCAACTAGTCAATTACCTAGACAAATTCAACCTCCTTAACGATCATCAATCAGGATTCAGAAAAGGATACAACACAGAAACTGTCCTAGCCTCCTTGCTGAACCACCTTTATGATCTCTTTAGCAAGGGCAAAAGCGCACTGATCCTACAATTAGATCTCAGCAGCGCGTTCGACTTGGTAGACCACGAAATCATGCTACTGTGCCTTGAAGCAATGGGAATCTCGGGAAAGGCAAAGAAATGGTTCCAAGAGTTCCTAACAAATAGATCCTACCGAGTAATCAGCAATGGAAACTACTCTAAACCATGGAAAAACCCTTCAGGCGTACCTCAAGGTTCCCCCCTATCCCCCACACTTTTCAATATCTATATCGCCTCCTTAGGTCACCTACTACAAAAACTAAATTTAATATACTACATTTATGCGGATGACATATCCATCCTCATACCCTTAAACGACATCACAAAAGAAATTATAGATAATCTCTCAAACACAATGACCGAAATCGATAAATGGACCACTAATTTCAAACTAAAACTAAACGCAGAAAAAACAAAAGTCTTTCTGGCTAGTCCCAATGACAAAATTACGAGAACATCGATAAAAATAAATAATCACGAATACGCAATTTCCAAAAACATAAAAATACTAGGCATCACTCTTGACACTCACCTAACTATGACCGACCACACAAACTCACTAGTGAAAAAATGCTTTTACACACTATGGAAACTAAGAACCATAAAAAAATACTTTGACCCTTCTTCATTCAGGTTGCTGGTACAGGCACTGATCCTATCCCTCCTTGACTACTGCAACATCATCTACCTAGGCATCCCACAAAAAACAATAATAAAACTGAGACTAATACAAAACACCGCCGTTCGCCTAATTTTTGGGCTAAGAAAAAACGATCACATCAGCCCCTACTACAAAAAACTACACTGGCTTCCAATAGAAGCGCGAATTCTATTCAAATTCGCTTGCACCTGTTTCAAACAAGCCTGGGGACTAGCACCTTCATACCTACAAACTCACTTCACCCTATACAACCCCACAAGAACGACCAGAAACAAAAACATCTTTGCATACCCAAAGATTACAGGCTGCAGATACAAATCCTTCTTGGACAGAACCTTCCAGTTCCAAGCGAACAGACAGCAAACCTGGCTGAAAAACCACATAAACGAACCAAACATGACTTATAATACTTTCCGCAAATCGATCAAAACCACCCTATTCGCTAAATTCATCGGCTAAAACGGTCCCCTCCCCACTAAGACCCCTCTCACGGATGTTCTAAATCTTTCAGACACTCATTACCCTTAGATCTCCAATTAATATGTAAGTTACCATTTAGACTATTGTACTACATCTAGTCTCTTTATTCGGTACTGTATTTAAACTTATTGTATGTTTTGAATTTGGACTCACTCTACTGTATTATATGTGAATTTATTGTATTGTATTAGTATTGTACTGTACTTGTTATTCGCTGAATGTCCAGCCTTCTTACAATGTAAACCGCCTAGAAGTCGCCTGACTATGGCGGTATAGAAAAATAAAGTTATTATTATTATTATTATTATTATAGAAAATTCAGATAAATCAAAGTAATAGAAATCAGTGGTGCAGAAAGGGTGGGAGGCCCCTTCCCCAAACCTATTTAGCATCCCCGATATGAGCAGCATCTCTAACCTGCTGCCTGTGCCAGCATCTACTCTCCTTCCGGCGTCACTTCTTAGTTGCAGGACCTGGAAGTGATGTCAGAAGGGAGTGCCGAAATCAGCACAAGGAGCAGGTTGGAGCTCCTGCTCACGCCACCAAAGAGATAGAGGCACAGTGGGGGTGAATTAAAGGCATGCATGAAGCTGGGGAGGAGTGAGAAGGAGCAGAGGGCAGAGAGGTGATGGCGCCCAAGGCAGTCTGCTCCCCCGCCTTTACTATGCCACTGATAAGAAATATTTATCCTTTGTATGAGCAAGAAGGAGAAATTAGGTTCTTACCTGCTAATTTACTTTCTTTTAGCTTCTCCAGACCGATATAGGAAATCTTACAAGCGGGTATATATCTCATCATGACCAGCAGGTAGAGACTGAAACAAAACTGTGGAATAGTACATAAGATGTACCTTCCCCTATTCCTATCAGTCTGCCGATAGCCAAGCAGATCTAAGAACTTGAAACAGAAATAAACAATACTCCAAACAGGAGTAATAACTAATATACCCAAATGCTGTTGGAAAATGCAGATATCCCAGAAAGAAATTGTCTCCACAGCTTGCCAGCCGAGCCACAGCTCCCCGGCCCTAGAAATATACTAGAACCCGCAACAAAAAACAAAAGCTGCCTGCACAACAGCCACAATAACACAACAATAGACAGGGTAGGGTCCTATACCAGTCTGGAAAAGCTAAAAGAAAGTAAATTAGCAGGTAAAAACCTAATTTCTTCTTCTTTACCACTCTCCAGACCGGTATAGGAAATCTTACAAGCAGGACATACCAAAGCAGTCCCCATCATGGGTGGGACCCCCGAAGAGCCGACACCAGAACACGATCATTGAACCACCGCATCCCGACGCACCTGAACGTCTACCCGGTAGTGTCTGACAAATTAATGTAAGAAAGACCAAACTACAGCCTTACAAATGTCCACTGGAGGCACAAGCGAAGACTCAACCCAAGAAGTTGCCTGATCCCTAGTGGAATGAGCCTTGAGAAATTCTGGAACAGGCTTCTTCTTAAGAAGATAAGGGGAAGCAATAGTCTCCTTGATCCAGTGCGCAATATTAGCCTTAGAAGCACCATCCCCCTGACGAGGACCTGCTAGAAGGGCAAACAGATGATCTGATTTCCGGATCTCCTGGATCCTCTGCACATAAAAGTGAAGAACTCAACTGACATCTAACTTACGCAACTGCTTCTACTCAGAAGATCCCTCCCAACTACCCAACACCGGAAGGACCACTGCCTGATTGACATGAAAAAGGAGAAACTACCTTTAGCAGAAAAGAAGAAACAGGCCTCAAGACAACCTGCTCCTTAGAAAACTCCAAGAAGGGAGCCCTACAAGACAAAGTCTGCAGCTCAGAAACACGTCTAGATGAAGTAATGGCCACCAAGAAGACCGCTTTAAGAGTAAGGTCTTTCAAAGAGCAGTTGCCCAACGGTTCAAAAGGAGGGTGCACTAGCACTGACAGAACCAGATTCAGATCCCAAGATGGAACAGAGGGTCGTACGGGAGGCTTGAGCAATTTGCCCGCCCACAAGAAGCGAATCACATCAGGAATGGCAGTCAACTCTGACCTTTCAACAACCCACGAAAGGCTGACAAGGCCACAAGCTGAACCTGGAGAGAAGACCAAGCCAGTCCCCTATTCATGCCATCCTGCAAGAACTCTAAGATGTTAGGCAGGGAAGCGTGAAAAGAGAGCACTCCACACGCATCACACCACTCCTCAAATAGACGCCAAACCCTCACATAAGCCCGAGAGGTGAAAGGCCTCCGGGACCCCAAGAGAGTTGCGATCACTTTATCTGAATACCCCTTCTTACCTAGGTGACACCTTTCAAGAGCCAAGCCATAAGACAGAAGGGACCCGGATCGAACATGGGAATGGGAATCTGCATAAGAAGGTTGTCCAAGAGAGGCAGAGGAAGAGGATCCACCACCAGATGCCTCACCAGATCCGCATACCACGGACGTCAAGGCCAATGATGCAGAGAAAAACTTTGCCCACTAATGGCCCCTCCGTTGGCCATAGTTAAACCAGAGCATCCAGACCCTCACTCTGACCGTCTCTGTGATGACTGAAGAAGCGGGGCATTTTGGCATTGACACTCATGGCCATCAGGTCCATCAGAGGCTGATCCCAAGACTGCACTATCAACTGAAAGTCCACAGGGCTTAGACACCACTCTCCGGGATCCAGCACGTAACAACAGAGGAAGTCTGCATGAACATTCTCCACTCCGGCTATGTGGGAAGCCGAGATGTCCTGAAGGTGGGACTCTGCCCAGGCCATGAGCAGAGCCACCTCCTGCGCTACCCGAATGCTCTTGGTGTCTCCCTGACGATTGATGTAAGCCACCGCCGTGCCATTGTCCAACAGAACTCTGACTGACTTGCCCGACAAGAAGGAGCAGAAGGCTAGCAGTGCCAGACGGACGGTTCTGGTCTCTAACACATTGATCGATCAGAACGCCTCCTCTGTGGATCAGATGCCCTGAGCTGAGTGACCTAAACACTGAGCTCCCCAACCGAAGAGACTGGTATCCCTGAGAAGCACCGTCCACTGTGGTTGATCCAGGCTCGTCCCCTGAACAAGATGAAAGGTCTGGAGCCACCAACGAAGACTGCAGCATGCCAAGCCTCGCAGAGGAACAGGAAGATCCAAACTGTGCCTCTGGGGCAACCACCTCCAGAGCAGAGCAAACTGAAGAGGACGCATGTGGGCCCGTGCCCACCTCACTACTTCTATGGAAGCCGCCATCGACCCCAAGACTTGAAGGAAATCCTGCACCAGAGGTTACCGGGACGCCATAAGGAGGCAAATCTGAGATTGCAATTTGCTTACCCGGGCCTCTGGAAGAAAGACCTTTCCCCAAGGAGGTGTCTAACAGAACCCCAAGGTACTACAGACACTGAGATGGGACCAACTGACCCTTGGAAAGGTTGACCACCCATCCCAGCGACTGGAGAAACTCCACCACCCGAGCCATAACCCGGGTGCTCTCCTGCAATGACTTTGCCCGAATCAACTAGTCATCCAGGTAGGGATGCACCAGAATGCCCTCTGACCGCAAGGCTGCTGTGTCGACCACCATCAACTTGGTGTACATCCGGGGAGCCGTGGCCAGGCCACAGGGAAGCGCAAAGAACTGATAGTGCTGACCCAAGATCGCAAAATAAAGGACGCGCTGATGGGAGGCCCGAATGGAAACATGCAAGTAGGCCTCCGTCAGATCAAGAGAAGTCAGGAACTCCCCTGGCTAAACTGACAGATTGCAGTGTTTCCATGCGAAAAGAGGGAATTCTGAGAGCCCTGTTGACCCCTTTTAAATCTAGAATGGGTCGAAAGGTCCCCTCCTTCTTGGGCACCACAAAGTAAATTGAGTATCTGCTGGTGCTGCACTTCTGAGGGGGCACTGGAACAACTGCTTTGAGATCTAGCAAGTGTTGAAGGGTCTGGCGAAAGGCCTGCATTTTCCATGCCGCCTGACATGGAGAGGATATAATATGATCTGACAGAGAGCGGGCAAATTCCAGAGCATAACCGTCCTGCACTACCTCCAGGTCCCACTAATCGGACGTGATCTCGACCCACTTGGGAAAAAATTTGTGCAGCCGGGCACCCACTGGAACCAAAGGGGGTGCCAGCAAAAAGTCATTGTGCAGGACAGGCAGCAGGAGAACCAGCGGAGGGATTCCCAGCCCCCCCGACATGCCCTCTGAAAGGACTGTATGTGCTGATAAAACCGACCCCAGGAAGACCCCAAAGCCAGGAAAGTAGCAGTCCCATGCCCAGGGCAATAATTGCAGAACTCCCGCAGATGCTGGGTGGGCATGGCCCTCAGGAAGGCAGGGCACCTTAGAATCCGGAGTCTGAACCAACTGGGTAATTTGGGAAGCTTAGTTTTGGACACAGAAGCCACCAACCAAGCATGAAGCCACAAGGTACATCGCGCGGCCATTCCAAAAGCCATATACTTGGCCGACATCCGCACCAAGTCACAGAAAGCATCCAAGAGGAAATAGGCAGCCATCTCAATCTTTGCCACCTCCTGATCCACTAAGGACCAATCAGCAGACTCACAAGCCAGGACACACTCAGCCCACTGAAACACAGCATGAGCCACCAGCCCCCCCACAAATAACCGCCTGGACTCCCAAGGCAGAGACATCAAAATTCTGCTTAAGAATGGTCGCCAACTTATGCTCCTCTAGAGTCCCATAAGGCAGAACTGCCCTCAACAGGCATGGTATGCCATTTAACAATCGCTGAGACCACCGCGTCCATAACTGGTGACTTTAAAGTAGCCATATCCCCTTCTGGGATGGGATGCAAACGAGCCATGGCACGCGCTAACCGAAATGGCGCCTCCGGCGTATTCCACTGCAGCAGTACAATATCCCGAATATCCTGATGCATAGGAAAAGAGTGGGAAACAGTACGGATCCCCCTAAGAGGGTCCCCCACATGCGGGATCTCCGGTGGCACTTCAAAATGCAGCACCGATGAGGCCTGCTGAATCAGGTCTGGTAGCTCATCCCTCTGAAAAAGGCGCAACCTGAGACCAGTGGCCATCCCCTCGAGAGGATCCTGGAATTCCTCAAAAGGGTCCAGATCCTCATCCAGGCTGACATGCTCCTCTGACCACCAATCCTCAACTCAAGCCACCCTCAGGCGCTTGGACGAGGGAGGAAGAGGGGATGCCAAAAGAGAAGAGGGAGGCAAAGCCACAGAGGGTGCGGAGGAAACCCCTCTCACCCCCCCCCCCCCCGAAACTCCCTGGGCGCACTTGGGACCCCCAGCCACCTGAAAATAGGCTCTGCACAATGCAAAAATTAAATTGGGGAGGGAAAAACCCCAGGGGTCCCAAAGTACTCTCTGCCACAGCAGGTAACCCAGCTGAAACCTGCCCCTGTTTTTCCAATACAGGAGGAAGGTCACCTGAGGTTGCAACAAAATGGAGGGTCCAGACTGTCCAGGGAAGAATGGAGGTGTGGACTAGGAGAGGGTTAGATAGGCAGTTGGTCTGATCCAATAGGGCGATACATATTCACAGCCAGGAGAATAGTCTAAGACACAGATACTTTCTGCATAAAACCCCCATGCTTTGGCAAAATTTTCTTTAGAGAAGCTGCGCCATACTTACAGAAATAAGCTGGCACTGTTTGTATGAGGTTTTTTTTCTCTCCGTTGTATATGTCCAAACTGATTCATTTCTAATTTGACAAATGCTGCTATAATACTTATTACTAGAATAAAAAGTTATTTCTTTGGAATATAATGTAATCTTGTGGATTTTATTTTTATTTTTGGGGTTTTTTTCCTTCACAACGGATCCCCAGCGAGGTAAAGTAAGCAGCCTTTTACTTCAGAAGCCTGAACTGTCCCAGCCACTAAAGTAGGCAAGCTGGCATCAGCTGTTAAAAAATTCAGCTGAGAGGAAGTCCCAAGCCGAACAAGCAGAAAGGGAATCCTTTTTACCCTTACCATCGGAAGCTGAGGAAAACCCTCCGTGGGCGGGTTTCCTCCGCGAGCTTCCCCACTGCTTCTAGCCGACTCGCGATGCACTAGCGGCGGGGAGCTCTGTGCGCCTGCAGTCCCTGCCAATGGAGCTCTACAACTGCATCGGCCTGTACACTGCTTGCATAGGCTGGCCGCGAGCGCCTCGCGTCTGGAGCCCAATGAGCACTTTTTCCCCTGCTAAAACAAAAGTGCCGGTTAGTAAAAAAATACAGTAAAATACAGCAAAGTTGTTCAAACCGGCACTACCTCAGGAGTTTTTTTGTTGTTGTACAGAACATACTCCACAGGCTCTCAAAGCAATATGCTTTGCTTGAATTAGGGGGCAAGGCTTACTGCTGAGGATCCTCTAAAAAAAATGTGGGGAGGTGGAAGAAAGGGAGGGACCCAGCACGAGACCACTGGGTTTGACACCCCCGAGGTCAGACGGACCCCCAAACCAAGCTCAATCCGGCCAAAAATGGGGACTAGAATTCCTAAACAAATTCCAACAAACCTACCAAGGGAAATGGACACAGCTCACTCACACCTGCTGGAGACTGAAAGAAGACTGATAGGAATAGGGGAAGGCACCTCTTATGTACTATTCCACAGTTTTGTTTCAGTTTCCACCTGCTGATCATGATGAGATATATACCCGCTTGTAAGATTTCCTATACCAGTCTGGAGAGTGCTAAAGAACAATGGTTCTCAAAACTGTCCTGGGGATCACCAGCCAGTCAGGTTTTCAAGATATCCCTAATGAATAAACATGAAAAATGCGTACATAATGGAGGTGACATATGCATATTCATTAGGAAACCCTGAAAGCCCAACTGGGCCCACAGGATAAGTTTGAGAACCACTGGGTTAGAGGGCACCCCAAGAGTCCAATGAGTTCAAATCCTTCCAGCTCTCAACTAATTTTCCCCTATCCCTTTGTGTTATCCCTAACTGTTTTCTTTTCTAAAATATTGTATTTCACCCTCTACCCTCTTGTTTTCCGTTTGTCTGTGGGTCTTGCCAATGCTTTAGTTTCTCGTTAATTATTTTAATTTTCAGCCTCAATTTAATTGTATTGTATATCGCCTAGAATATTAATAGGCAATTAATCAAATTTTTAATAAAACCTCAAAACCTTGAATAGTTTCCAAGCAATTTTATGTACTTGTTCATTATATTCAGTAAATAAGATTAAGTAATTACAGTCACCAGATTTTACAAGGCCTACTTCCTACTCTATCACCAATATACTCCAGCCTGGAACTCAGTTAACCCTTTTATACTTAATAGTAGATTAAACAAAAATATAAACGAACTGAAGCATGGGTAACAGCTGTGTAATTTTAAAGAGAGTAAAAATGTTAGGTAAAAATATTTACTGTATTTTCCAAGGAAACAGTCTGAAAAGTAGAGTAATTTCAGTGTAAACTGCCAAAACAGCCATTTTTATTTATTTTAAAAAAAAAAATAATAAATCATAAACCAAATATATACTTATCCATATAAGAACAAGTGTGTATGTAGGTTTATGTCTACTATAAATTTTCTGAGGCATGAAAAGAAGCACAAGAGGCCTTTAAGTTCTGAGCAACCAAATTTCTATTTATTGATGGACCCCACACGGGGCAAGTTTCAGCATACCTGCCTGCATCAGGGGTCATTCAGTACAATTCTCATGAGAAATCAATACAAATAAAAAATAGCCAGTCAAATGAAGCCAGGTAAAGGCTTTAGCGCAGCTGAAATGAAAGTCTACACAAGCGTGTTGTCCATTCACTGTTTAAACTTTCTAATTATAAACTTTCTGATATTAATAAATAGCAAACTGCCAACTTAGCAATCTAGAGTAAAATGTGACCTGCTGAGAGAACAGGTACTAAAAATGGGGTTATAAATAACAGAGATAAAAGATACAAAAGTTTGGAGGGATAAATTTGGATAACTTTTATTTTTGAAAGTTTTGTGTACTATAGGGTCAATAGAGTCAAAATGTTATCCATAATGTCCTATGTTAATACAGAAATATACAGTAGATGTGTTAAGTCTGCTATTTTTCAAATGCATTCATTCCCCCCACACACAAATAATAAAAAAAGTACTTTTGATAAATAGAATGGAACTCTCATTTTTTAAAATGTAAGTAGGCCATACTTGAGGTTGAAATTTTGCATTATATGCAGCATATACACCTCTATCTTGTGGTATAAATAAGTCACACACCTCTCTTTTGGTATCTTTTCATTTAGCAGGTTACAGATGTTTTTGTACATACCTTGTTCTAGGACGCTGCCCATCTTCTGAATCACTTTCACTCACAGTCTCACTAACACCGGATTCCTGGCACTCAGAATCATCAGAATCTTCACTGCTCACTGAAACATGATCAGCGTTACAAATTATGAGTAAGCAGACTAAGTTTCAGAACCAGCGGTGAACCTGAATTTCTGCTAATCAGAATACAAAGATGGCAAAATACAGATTTATCCAGTTTAACTATAAAATGTGTCAAGGACTTCTGCTGTACTGTTTAGAATCTCTGTCACATCTTCCACTCATATTACTGGGGAAGATGTGGAATAATCTTTTTAATGCATTACAAAGACCAAAGCAGAATACAGTATTAGTTTTTCCATAAATTTGAGAACCTGCTTAATGATGTTAGCAATAAAAGAGTACATTTACAGCTGAGGGTCCTAAGACTATGTGACTCCTTCAAAACTATTTCGCACATATCTTCATTAAAACATTAACGCCAATCTATACTTTGCCAGTAAAAGCAAATGTGTAACATACTGTATACAATGCCAAGGTCAACACATGACAATATTGAGTCCACTTTAATGGTTTTATGAATAGTAGAATGTCAATTGAAAAACTGTAAAATTCTGCTGCTCTAATAGAGCCATCAGATATATGGCTACTTGGTACTTTTTTTTATTTATTTATTTATTTATTTTTTATAAATCTTTATTCATTTTAAATTTTACAACAAGCGTACAGAAAATCATTCATATAATATACAATTCCACTTGAATTTCTACAATTCTCACAGAAAAAAGTTTAACACCTTCCCATCCCATATACAACAAACTTTATATTAGATATCCCATAATATAATACCCTAAAACCCACCCACCCTCCCTAAACCATCCACACTGAAAAAGGGGAAAATACTAATTATTCATTATAATAATTCATTAATGGCCCCCATACATCCTTAAATTTCTTAAAACATCCTTTTCTAACAGCTAGAATTCTCTCCATTTTATACACATGACACACCGTATTCCACCAAAGAGTAATTTAATCTTGTGTAATCTTTCTAATTCAAAGTTATCTACTGAATGGCAACTCCTGTTAGAATCATTAAAAGCTTATTATTATTGGAAAATATTTGAGATTTAGCCCTCATAAACATACCAAACAAGATGGTATCATATGTTAAAGCTACAGGATTTTCAAGCATGCATACAATTCACTTGATCCCAAATCAATTTCCAAAAAGCATTAATAAAAGGACAATAAAATAATAAATGATCTAAAGTTCCAGCCTCAAGATGACAATGCCAACATCTATTAGACCTAGAGCAATCCAATTTTTTTAAACGCACAGGGGTCCAGAGTGCTCTATGCAACAGGAAAAATCATGTTTGCCTCATAGACGCAGACATTGTACATCTCATCCTCCAAGACCAAATGCATGGCCATTGAGATGCATTAATTTGATGCTTAATCTCAATGCTCCAAATATCTCTAAGTACAGTCCTTGGTTTTTTATTTAAATATCCAGATAATGTTTTGTACCACTGCGCGGCCTGGTGACCCATAAAATCTGCCTGGAAGCATAAGAATTCTAGAGTAAAATGAGTATTTAAAGATTTCCATTCAGGGAACCCCGCCTGAATGGCCTGCTTCAATTGCAACCATTTATAACTTTGTTTTTTATCAAGACCAAATTTAGATTGCAATTGTGAAAACTCCAGCATCTTACCATTTTCTATAACATCATTTAGAGTACGTATTCCTGCTTTAATCCAATCCCTCCAGACAATCTTAAAACCGCCTATTTGGATCTTGGAGTTTAGCCATATATTTTGATAAGTCGATTTTTGAATTGTAAGAGGAGTTAAATTATTAATATATTTTAAAGTTTTCCATGTGTCCATAATTATCCTATTACTTTTCCGTATCTTAGGCATTTGAATACTAAGTAAATGACGAAGCCTTATAGGAAACATGAGCTGCCATTCCAACCATAACCAGTCCGGAAGTTTCTCCATGAGTTCTGGGAGGACCCAGTACATACCTTGGCGCAATATATAGGATTGATGATACCTATAGAAGTTTGGCAAATTTACCCCTCCCTCCTCAATTGGTTTTTGTAAAGTCACTAAGGCAATTCTAGCAATTTTACCCAGCCAAATAAATTTAGTAATAATACTATTTAACTTTTTATAAAAAGACCCCTGAAAAAAAAACTGGAATCATTCCCATTTGGTAACAAACAGGCAGAATCATCATTTTGACAGTTTGTACTCTTCCCCACCATGATAAATGCAAAGGATTCCATTGCTCACATAACTGTTACTTTTTGCAATAAAAAAATTTTCATTCACTTTTACTGTCTTATCAAGTGTATTTTTTAACCATATACCTAGATATTTTATTCCTCCTTCTTTCCATATAAAAGGGAATGCATCAAATAATCCTCTTGTGCAATGCACGTTTAAAGGAAGAACTTCTGATTTGGACCAATTTATTTTATATCCTGAGAATTTTCCAAATTTCTCAATCAACTCTAGTAAACATGGAATAGTTGTTTCAGGATTTCTCAAATAAAGCAGTATATCATCTGCATAAGCAGATACTTTATACTCCTTTCCAGAACGTGAAATACCCTGTATCTCCTTCACTTGCTGAATAGCTAACAATAAGGGTTCCAGCACTATATCAAAAAGCAAAGGACAACCCAGTCTAACCCCCCCTTTGCAATTTAAAACAATCAGAAAGATTATTATTTATATATAATCTAGCAACAGGAGAGCTATACAAGGTTTTAATCATTTGTATAAATCCCGAACCAATGCCAAACCATTCCATAGCCTGATACATAAACGTTCATTCCACCCAATCAAAAGCCTTCTCTGCATCTAAAGATACAGAGAAAGCTGGATCTCCTATTTCCTTTGTTAGGTATAACATCTGCAAAGCCAATCTAGTATTATTAGAAGAGTATCTCTGAGCAACAAAATCAGTCTGATGCATACCAATTATATGAGGAAGAGCCTTTGCCAAACGCATGGCCAAAAGCTTGGCTAATAACTTACCATCAACATTAATCAAAGAAATAGGCCTGTAGTTTGAAACCAACAAGAGATCTTTATTTGGCTTTGGCAAAACAATGGTCAACGATTCTGCCATAGTGCCTGAAATACAACCTTTATTTAGTTGATTCTGATATAAATTTAATAAATAAGGTAATAGGGTAATTTGAAATGTTTTATAAAACTCTACTGTAAAACCATCACCACCTGGAGCAGTCCCTACTCTAAGAGACTTCAACGCTGTTTGCAATTCTTTTAATGATATCGGTTCTTCCAAACTTCTTTTTATATGATCCGGAACCTTCGGTCCTTTAATAAAATTTAAAAACTCTGTTCCATCCTTTTCTTTATCTGAATAAGACTCAGAAGAATACAGGTTTTTATAAAAATTTAAAAATTGTTTTACTATAGGTCCATTTTGAGAATGAGTATCTCCTTTTTCATCTTTAATTGCACTTATTTTAGACCTTCTTTTTTTACTTTAAAATAATTAGCCAGTAATCTTCTCGCCTTATTCGAATTACCATAATACAAAGCTTGCTGACAAAGAATACCTTTCTTAACCAATTTAGAAGAAACCTCATTATATTTATATTTGACTTTTAAGAGAGCTTGTAATGTGGAATTTTGCCATTTTTCTATCAATTTTGCCTCTAAAATCTTAATCTCTTGCTCTAAATTAATAAATTGCTTTTTTAATTGTTTTTTAGAATAAGCTGAAAATGATATTTGTCCTCTCATAGTTGCCTTAAAAGCATCCCACAAGATTTTTAACGAGATTTCTTCCGTATTATTGATTTGAAAATATTCATTTATCTTTGTCTGAAATTCTTCACAAAATTTCGGGTATGCAAGCAATGCATTATCAAATCTCCAAACAGGCCTCATTATCTTGATCAGCAAAATTTAAACTTATCCAAACACCACCATGATCAGATAAAATTATTGGATCTATATTAGCTTGAGTGACATTTTGTACTAACTTATCTGAAACAAAAACATAATCAATTCTAGAAAAGGATTTATGGACGTGAACATAAAGAAAATTCTCGATCATTAAAATGAAGAATGCGCCAGATATCTTTGAAATTACAGGAATTTGCAAAATTATCCAACCCTAATGATTTTAAAATTTTACTAGGTTTTTTATCTAATAAGGATCCATAACAGCACTGAAATCTCCTGCTACTATCAAATGATTAGCAGTCAGTGATAGAACTATTTTTTGCAGAGTTTTAAAAAATTCAATTTGATTCGAATTAGGGGCATACACATTAAAAAGTCCTACAGTAGTACTGCCCATACTCATGTTCACATGTATCCACCTTCCTAATTGATCTGCAGCCACCAAGTTAAACACTGCAGTGCATTTTTTATTAATCAGAACAGCTACACCTGCTTTTTTCCCTACCGCAGGAGCAAAGAAGCAATCCTTCACCCAATTACCTATTAGTTTCTTTGACTCATCTCCAGTAAGGCGAGTCTCCTGTATAAAACAGACATCCGCATTCTGCTGTTTTAGATATACAGTGGTGCCTCGCATAACGGTCGCCTCGCACAGCGAACGCTGCGCACAACGAACGTTATGTCTTGATTCGTACAACGGACTTCGTTTCACACAACGAAGTCGCCCGAGCTGCATCCTTCCGGGGTTCCTGCGGGGTTGGATCACAGCGGGGTTGGTCGAGCCGCGAGGGTAGTCTCCTTCTCCTTACCTGCCCTGTCGCAGCACACAGCCGAACGGAAATCTTCCCGATGTCAGCGCTGACGTCGGAGGGAGGGCTTAAGCAAAGCCCTCCCTTCCTCCGACGTCAGCGCTGACATCAGGAAGACTTCCGGTCGGCTGTGTGCGGCTGCGGCAGAGCAGGTAGGAAGAAGGCAATGGCGAACGAAAGAGGGGGGAGGGGGCGGTCCGCCCCGAAGAATGTGCACAGCTGGTCAGGTCCCCCGATCGACCGACAACAGGCCCGGCCGACAAACCTCCCTGCCCTGTAGCCGCGAATCTAAATTACCTCTTACAGCAGCTTCAATAATCCAGCTGCTGTAAGAAGGTAATTTAGATTCGCGGCTACAGGACAGGGAGATTTGTCCGACCGGGCCTGTTCTGTTGTCGGTCGGGTGCAAAAGCGCCACAAAGGTGGAGGCAGGGAGGGAGGAAAGGTGGAGTGGAGAAGAAAAGACGCTTAAGGGGGGAGAAGGCCGCTGAAAGCACATGTTGGAGCAGGGGATGAGAGGGAGGGAGAGAAGGGGAAATATTGGACAAGGGCAGAAGGGATGCTAAATCATAGGGTGACAGGCAGAGAGAACAACAGGAAAAAGAGTGGAAGCAATCTTGAACCCTGAGGGTGAGGGCAGAGAGAGGTGGTGAGATGATTGATCATGGGGAGAGGGACAAAAGGGAATAGAGATGGGATAGGAAAATAGTGGAAGTAAAAGGACAGGGAGATGTATGTTTTTAGATGTATCTAAATAAAAATAATAACAAAAAATTTATCTTTTTTTATGTCATCTTAGCATATTTTATGCTACAGAACGAATTATTTTTTTTAACATGTATTGTTATGGGAAAACGCGTTTCGCATAACGAACTTTTCGCATAACAAACTTGCTCCTGGAACCAATTAAGTTCGTTGTGTGAGGCACCACTGTAATAGTGTCTTCTTTCTTTTTATCGGATGATTGAGGCCATTAACGTTTAAAGAAAAAATTTTAAAATCCATTTAAACAAAATAAAATCTATTAATTACATATTTCTGCATTATAATTATTATATAATCATTTTCCCCACATTGAAAATTTAATTCAATCCCCAACCTACTCCCAAATACTCTCCCATTACACCCCCCACCCATTCTCACCCCTCCCTCCCAATATAACATTGTCAACTTCGAAGCGTACATACATAGCTCAAGTAAATGAGAAACTCCCCCCAGGCCAAATTCATTGCAACTCTTCTAAATATAAAAATCATCCTAAATATTACCTTGTAAGTCATTTAGTTAACCATAAATCACTTAAAATCTACTCCCAATCCATTTTCTCACTTTTTTTTTTTTTTAAATCAAATAACATAAAAGAAATATATGTTATAAATCACATATGACAAAATGTATTTACTTTCTTCTTAAATTCATAACTTAGATCTCCATTAAACATAAGATTTCTGCAATCCATAAAAGTTCATATTCCTGAATATTCCTCCTTACCCTCATTTCCCTCTCCATTCTAAAGGTAGTACATTCCAATCTTCATATACTCAAATCATCTCTTATCAACTTATAATCCATCCAGTTAATAAATTATTTCATCATATATTTTCCTTATTCATTCACTCATTTTACCATACATCCTTCACATTTACTCTTAAAACTAATAAAACTTATATCCAGAATTGCAGGATCACCACCTTAGCGCCTAAAATAAATAGAAAGCTAATATAGTCTTTCATTTTCAACCTATACTTAATATCTTGTTTATTATATTTCTTATTTATCTACTTATCCTTCATCCCTCCTACTCTTTTTTTTTTTTAACCAGTTAATCCATTTATTATGATACTTCAGGGCTCATACCACCATGGAAGTTCATAATATGATGCATAACTAAACCACTCTACATCAACATTTGTACATAACTCCAAGCATTGCTTATGTTATATAAATATTATAGCAGTCCAGCAATCTATTCCAAAGTGCAGCAGGTTTTAACATTCTATTTTCAGCTTCACCTATCCATTTCCATGCAGTAGTTCATCTAGTTTTTTGGAATCCGTCTTCAGGTTCTTCTTATTCTAAGCTGCATCATCCATACAACTTTTAAAAATTCATATGTAGCACAAACTTTAAATCTAGGCAAAGGTCAAATGTGAAATAGCAATCAAAGTGAGGATCCAGCCATATCATACAAGCGATCCTCATCAGTCTCAGCACTTCACATCATATCCCACTATCTTTTCCATATTGTCAAATCATTCACCATCTTCCATATTTGTTCATCTTTTAAATTTCCGCTGACCCTTTGCCATATAAACGTTAATCAAAAAGATGTTATTTTCCATCTCTCTGACTTTCCATCACAACACTGCAGCAAAGCCTCCCTCTTGGCTGGTCACATGATCTAGTCAGAATGTTGAGTTTTTTCAAAAGTTAACTGCATCAAATCCTTGCTGGAAAACATATTCTTCTTATCCATTTCCTCCCCTTATAAACTTTTAAAAGTTTTCAGTTTAATAATAAAATGATCAAAAACAAAGATCAAATAAACAAGAAATCAGCATCTATCTTTTTTCAAGAGTCCATAGATAAATCAAACTGATCCAAAAATTCTCTCAGTTTAGCTGCCTCCTCAAAATTATATGTTTTGTTTTCATAGGTCACTCTCATAATATATCAAGCCGTATCTTGCACCCAAAGCTCTTAATCTAGGTCTCAAATCCAGAAACTGCTTTCTTTTATAAGCAGTAGCTTTTGCAAAATCCGGAACTATGAAAACTTTTGAATCCTGGCATTTAAGATCTTTATTATCTTTGGCTAGCTTCATAATTTATACCACCTGCTGATAACGTAATAGCTTGAAAATAATTGGACGGGGACCCTTTTGACTGCTTGATATCCTCATTGGGATCCGGTGTGCCCTTTCTATTTCTAATGGGAAAGGACTCTTTAATGGCAAAATTTTTGAAATAAAGGACATCACAAATTTTATAGGATCCTCTTGTTCAACCCCTTCAGGCACCCCGATCAGACGTAAATTATTTCGCCTTTCTCGGTTTGACAGATCCTCCAGATCCCTTTTTAAGCTCTCTATTTCCTTGTGATCCTGTTTGCATTCCCTCAAGTCTGCTTCAGATTTTTCAGCGCGCTTTTCCAACTGTTCAATTTTAAAATCAGCTGCCTGCATTCTGTTATTCAACCTTTCCACTTCCTCTTTAACCTCTTCACTTCCTCTTTAACCTCTTTTATATTCTTAGCGCTTTCCAATACAATTTCTTTAATTTTCTGTATTTCAGTCATCAGATCTTTGTTTTCTATTTTCTCTGATGGCAGCGGGACCGTTGATGGGGAGATCAAATCTAATTTTGATCTTTTTACACTCCCCCCATTTAAATTCGCCGTATTATTTTTACCATGCTTACCCGAAGCCATTTTCCCTCTAAATTTCCACTTTCCACCCGACTTACATACGTTTTGACTGCTTTATTTTAATAAAATTGGCCTTTCACTGTGGAGCTGCTCACTCACCCAACCATCCCCATATGCTGCGAAGCCACGCCCCTGGCTACTTGGTTCTAATCTTCTTATATATGGAAAACCTTTCATATGCTGAAAGACTAGAGAAACTGGGGCTCTTTTCCCTGGAAAAGAGGAGGCTGAGGGGACATGATAGAGACTTAGAAGATCATGAAGGGCATAGAGAAAGTGGAGAGGGACAGGTTCTTCAAACTTTTGAAAACTGCAAGAACAAGAGGGCATTTGGAAAAATTAAGAGGGGACAGATTCAGAACCAATTCTAGGAAGTTCTTCTTCACCAAAGGATGGTGGAACCTGGAATGCGCTTCCAGAGGGTGTGATAGGACAGTGTACGGTATTGGGGTTCAAGAAGGGATTAGATGATTTCCTGAAGGAAAAAGGGATAGAAGGGTATAGATAGAGGATTATTATACAGGTCCTGGACCTGATGGGCCAACGCGTGAGCGGACTGCTGGGCATGATGGACTTCTGGTCTGACCCAGCAGAGGCACTGCTTATGTTCTTATACTCTTTTCATACTTTAGAGCATGAGCATCTCAAAAGTATTCTTTGTAAAATCATCAATGTGATCTAGTTTAAAAAAAACAACTAAAAATCTATCTCAGGAATAGGAAAGCTACTTCTAGTGCTCATACATCTGCATTTATCTGAAAATAAAATTGAAATAATGGATGTTGGTAGAAAATAAGCACTTCACTTACCTAATCTATCTGGTTGTACCTGCCTACAGAGATCTACCTAAGGCTCTCTTCTCAACTGTAAGTCATATAAAAAGTTTAACTACTTACTCTCCTGTAGCTCTAGCCATCACCTTTCTTTGCCCTTATCACCTCCCACTACCCCAACGGGAAGAAATGGGTGGGAAATGGCATGGGAAGTTGGTGACTAAGGCAATTGGGTGGGATATGTTCATAAGGCTCTCATGCTAAAAAGGCTGGCTACGCAACTGATTTATGTTACTTACTAAGCCTACATACAGTATATGGAACAAGCACATTTACTTAATAAGTAAAACTCTGGTCTACCTCCATCAAACTGCTATTTATTTTGCTTACCAAACATGATCATCATATTTTTTTTTTCATTTTACCCCACCAACCCATGTTCACCTTTTCTTCGGTTCCTACGCTTATTATCTTTCGAGTCCTTTGATTTTCTCTCTTTTTTCTCTTCCTCGGACTCATCACTCATGCTTAATTTGTGCCTCAGCAGTTTGTGCCTGTATCTGGGTTTCTTGGCAGAATCAGACTCGGACTCAGAATTGTCTTCCCCTCCTTCATCTTCACCTATTGGAACAAATGCACAAAACCAGTATAATACTTTAAACTTTTGGATACCTGTTACATAATGCACTGCAAGTTAACACACAGTCACCCAACAGCAACCACTTCAAAGAAAAGCAATTTGAGGTTAGCAACTTTAAATTTACAGAATTCTAAGGGGATATTTTATATCTGAAAGGAAAAAGCAGCTCTTGGTAGCAATAGGCATATTCTGTATATGACTAATGTAATATATGTTAATACCAGTAAGAACAAATTTCATCTCATTCGAAGAATGAGGCATTATATATATTTCACTTTACAGTTGAACATTTAAACAAACAAAAAAAATCAATCTTTCCTATGGAAAGACAACACAGTAGCCAACTGATGGATAATGACCATCAAGTGCATCCAGGTTGTCAACACTTTGGCAGGTTGATGTATTATATTCCTAAACATAATTGTAAAGCTCTTTGGAGTTTCTTTAAAATTAAGATAATGGCCTAAAATACCATCATTTTGATATAAGAACTTCTAACCTATTAATTCTCTGATGCAAGGAAAAAAATAATATTGCCAACCAGCGATAAGAGTAACATCTTACAGAATTCCATCAATTTAAACAAATTCTGGCCAATATTCATTTGGTGGCAATCAATGGCATGGGAAGTTGGTGTCTGCCACAAGCTGAATTCCAAGATGCAATGTTTGAACATCAGCATTGAATATCTGCATGTTGGCCATGAAAACTTGTATGGATAAGTGCAATATTTAGCTCACAACCACAAGAGATGAACCAAATAGCACAGTTACTTACCGTAACAGGTGTTATCCAGGGACAGCAGGCAGATATTCTTGACTGATGGGTGACGGCACCAACGGAGCCCCGGTACGGACAATTTTAGAGTGATTGCACTCTAAGAACTTGGAAAGTTCTAGCAGGCCGCACCGCGCACGCGCGAGTGCCTTCCCGCCCGACGGAGGCGCGCGGCCCCCAGTTAGGATAAGCCAGCTAAGAAGCCAACCCGGGGAGATGGGTGGGACGCAAGAATATCTGCCTGCTGTCCCTGGATAACACCTGTTACGGTAAGTAACTGTGCTTTATCCCAGGACAAGCAGGCAGCATATTCTTGACTGATGGGTGACCTCCAAGCTAACAAAAAGAGGGATGGTGGGAAGGTTGGCCATTAGGAAAATAAATTTTGCAAAACAGATTGGCCGAAGTGACTATCCCGTCTGAAGAATGCGTCCAGACAATAGTGAGATGTGAAAGTATGAACTGAGGACCAAGTAGCAGATTTCCTCAATAGGTGTGGAACGGAGGAAAGCCACAGAAGCTGCCATGGCTCGAACTCTATGGGCTGTGACAGAACCTTCCAGTGTCAGTCCGGTCTGAGCATAACAGAAAGAAATGCACGCTGCAAGCCAATTGGACAGCGTACGTTTAGAAACAGGACGCCCCAATTTATTCGGATCAAAGGACAGAAAGAGTTGAGAGAATGATCTGTGGGGCTTAGTACGGTCTAAATAATAAGCTAAAGCCCGCTTACAGTCCAAAGTATGCAGAGCCTGTTCTCCAGAGTGCGAGTGAGGTTTCGGAAAGAAGACAGGCAGAACAATGGATTGGTTGAGATGGAATTCAGAGACAACCTTAGGGAGAAATTTTGGATGTGTACGCAGAACCACCTTGTCATGATGAAAGACGGTAAAAGGCGGGTCTGCTACTAGTGCATGGAGCTCACTGACCCTCCTGGCAGAGGTGAGAGCAATCAGGAAAAGAACCTTCCAAGTGAGAAATTTGAAAGAAGACGTGGCCAAGGGTTCAAACAGAGGCTTCATTAAGGCTGAAAGAACCACATTAAGATCCCAGATCACAGGAGGTAGTTTATGAGGTGGTTTCACATTGAAAAGTCCTTGCATGAATCTGGAGACCAAGGGGTGAGCTGAAAGGAGTTTCCCATGGACTGGCTCATGAAAAGCAGCAATAGCACTGAGATGGACTCTGATGGAAGTAGACTTGAGACCAGAGTCAGACAAAGAAAGAAGGTAATCCAACACGGTCTCTACAGCAAGGGAGGTAGGATTATGATGATGAAGAAGACACCAGGAAGAAAACCGTGTCCACTTCTGATGGTAACATTGCAGAGTAGCAGGTTTCCTGGAGGCATCCAGAACAGAACGAACGGGCTGAGACAAAAGAGTATCATTCGAAGTCAGCCCGAGAGATACCAGGCTGTCAGGTGCAGAGACTGGAGGTTGGGATGCAGAAGGGTCTCCTGACGTTGTGTAAGCAGAGAAGGAAATTGTGGAAGTAGAATAGGTTCCCTGGAGCTGAGTTGAAGTAGAAGGGAGAACCAATGTTGCCTGGGCCACCATGGCGCAATCAGAATCATGGTGGCCTGTTCCCTCTTGAGCTTGAACAAGGTCCGGAACATGAGAGGCAGAGGAGGGAAAGCATACAGGAAGAGATTGGACCAATCCAGGAGAAATGCATCCGCTGCCAGACGGTGAGGAGAGTAGAGTCTGGAGCAGAAGTGGGGCAGCTGATGATTGTGAGGAGCTGCAAAGAGGTCTATCTGAGGAGTGCCCCACTGAGCGAAGATGGACTGCAGAGTGAAAGGATCGAGTGTCCACTCGTGAGGCTGGAGAATTCTGCTGAGCTTGTCCGCTAAGGAATTCTGTTCTCCCTGAATGTAGATAGCTTTCAGGAATAGATGGTGATCTATGGCCCAAGCCCAAATCTTCTGGGCTTCCTGGCACAAGAGGCGAGAGCCCGTCCCACCTTGCTTGTTGATGTAGTACATCGCAACTTGATTGTCTGTGCATAGTAGAAGGACCTGAGGAAAGAGGAGATGTTGGAAGGCCTTGAGGGCATAAAACATCGCTCTGAGTTCCAGGAAGTTGATGTGATGTTTCATTTCCTGGGCTGTCCAAAGACCTTGAGTTTGGAACTCGTTCAAATGAGCTCCCCAGGCATAAGGGGAGGCGTCGGTGGTGATGATAAGTTGATAAGGAGGTAGATGGAACAAAAGATCTCTGGAGAG
Organism: Geotrypetes seraphini; assembly: GCF_902459505.1. Taxonomy (NCBI): domain Eukaryota; kingdom Metazoa; phylum Chordata; class Amphibia; order Gymnophiona; family Dermophiidae; genus Geotrypetes; species Geotrypetes seraphini. The sequence goes on from NC_047088.1 coordinate 16,588,232, forward strand.
ATTTGAGGATATCAACCACCATTGTAGAGACTGATGAAGAGAGGATGTCACAGATATGTGTCGTGAGAAGGATCCGTCGCTTGGGACCACTGGGTCGCTAGGGTCCATTGAGGAGTGCGCAGGTGAAGACGTGCGAAGGGTGTGACATGAACTGTGGAGGCCATGTGACCCAGAAGTATCATCATTTGCTTGGCAGAGATAGAGCGCTGATGAACCACCTGCTGACACAGAGATAGGAGAGTGTGAAGACGGTTGGACGGTAGAAATGCTCTCATGAGGACTGTGTCCAGCACCGCTCCAATGAATTGAAGTCTCTGAGTGGGGATAATATGAGATTTGGGTGGATTGATCTCGAACCCCAGAAGTTGTAGAAACAGGATGGTCTGGTTGGTGGCCTGGAGTACTATCTGAGAAGAATTGGCCTTTATCAACCAATCGTCCAGGTAAGGAAACACCTGAAGGTGGTGGGAACGTAGAAAGGCGGCCACCACAATCAGACATTTGGTGAACACTCTTGGAGAGGAGGCAAGACCGAAGGATAGTACCTTGTATTGGTAATGACAATGGTTGATCATGAAGCGGAGGTACTGTCTGGAGGCCAGATTGACCGGTATGTGAGTGTATGCTTCTTTGAGATCTAGGGAACATAGTCAGTCGCCTTGATTGAGAAGAGGTTAAAGAGTAGCCAGAGAAAGCATCTTGAATTTCTCTTTGACCAAGCATTTGTTGAGATCGCGAAGATCTAAAATGGGTCTGAGATCTCCTGTCTTTTTGGGAACTAGAAAGTAACGGGAGTAAAATCCCTGCCCCTTTTGATCTAGAGGAACTTCCTCTATGGCGTTCAGAAGAAGGAGGGATTGAACCTCTTGAAGAAGGAGAGAGGACTGAGGAATGTTCAAAGCAGACTCTCTTGGCAGACTTTGGGCAGGAAGGGTCTGGAAATTGAGAGAGTAGCCGTGGCGGATGATGTTGAGGACCCACTGATCCGAGGTGATGATTTCCCAATGGCTTATGAAATGAGTAAGGCGTCCTCCTATGGGCTTCGGAAGATGGGCAGAAGGAGGGAGACTGGCTATGTCCTGGAGAACCAAGTCAAAAGGGTTGAGTTGATTTCTGCGAAGGGGGAGGTTTCACCTGCTGTTGCTGCTGTGCTGGTCTAGCAGCTTGCCTCTGTTGTTGCCTCTGACGCCTGGGTTGTTGCATGTCCTGAGGTAAAGGACGAGCCACAAATCTACGTTGAAACATAGAAACATAGAAGATGACGGCAGAAAAGGGCTACAGCCCATCAAGTCTGCCCACTCTGCTTACCCACCCCCTGTCTATGCCCTAATGACCCAATTTCCTTATCTTGACCCTCATAGGGATCCCACATGGGTATCCCATTTATTCTTAAAGTCTGGCATGCTGTCTGCCTCGATCACCTGCACTGGAAGCTTGTTCCAATGATCAACCACTCTCTCTGTGAAGAAATACTTTCTGGTGTCGCCATGAAATTTTCCGCCCCTGAGTTTGAGCGGGTGCCCTCTTGTGGCCGAGGGTCCCTTGAGGAAGAAAATATCATCTTCCACTTCGGCACGTCCCGTGAGGTACTTAAATGTTTCGATCATGTCTCCCCTCTTCCTACATTCCTCAAGAGTGTAGAGCTGCAATTTGTTCAGTCTCTCTTCGTACGAGAGACCCTTGAGCCCCGAGATCATCCTGGTGGCCGTCTGTTGAACCGATTCAATTCTGCGCACATCTTTACTGTAATGTGGCCTCCAGAATTGCACACAGTACTCCAGATGAGGTCTCACCATGGCCCTGTACAACGGCATTATGACTTCAGGCTTTTGGCTGACAAAACTTCTATTGATACAACCCAATATCTGCCTTGCCTTAGATGAAGCCTTCTCCACTTGATTGGCAGTTTTCATGTCTGCACTGATGGATTACTCCTAAATCTCGTTCTGCTGAAGTCCTAGTTAAAGTTTCTCCGTTCAAGAAGTACGTCCTGCATGGATTTCCGCTTCCGAGGTGCATGACCTTACATTTCTTAGCATTGAAGCCTAGCTGCCAGGTTGAGGACCAACTTTCCAATGTAAGCAGGTCCTGCGCCATATAATTCTGTAAACTGCATTCACTTACTATATTACATAGTTTGGCGTCATCGGCGAATAGTGTTATTTTACCTTGAAGCCCTTGAGTCAGATCCCCTATGAATATGTTGAAAAGGAGTGGACCCAGGACCGAGCCCTGAGGCTCTCCTAACCCCATCGATTCCATCTTGCTTAGCAGCCTGCGGTGTGGGACACTGTCAAAAGCTATCCTGAAGTCCAGGTACACGACGTCCAAAGACTCTCCCAAGTCCAACTTTCTTGTTACCCAGTCAAAGAAGCTGATGAGATTGGATTGGCAGGACCTACCCTTGGTGAATCCATGCTGACTGGGGTCCCGAAGATTCCCTTCATTCAAGATCGTGTCCGATTTGCTTTTAATTAGTGTTTCCATGAGTTTGCACACTATTGATGTGAGACTCACCGGTCTATAATTCGCAGCCTCTGCCCTGCAACCCTTTTTATGCAGAGGAACGACATTAGCTAATTTCCAGTCCAGGGGAACTTTCCCCTTACTTAGGGAGAGATTGAATAGCTCAGCCAACGGTTTCGCCAGGACATCGCTCAATTCTCTGAGCATTCTTGGGTGCAAATTGTCTGGTCCCATGGCTTTGTTCACCTTGAGTCTTGCCAGTTCACTGTAAACTTCACCTGGTGTGAACTCAAAATTCTGAAACGGGTCTTCTGTGCTTTGTGTTGCCTTCAACTGCGAACCGTGTCCCGGTGCCTCACAGGTGAAGACTGAGCAGAAGTATTCATTCAGTAGTTCGGCTTTATCGGAATCTGCTTCCACGTAACTTCCGTCCGGTCTTCTAAGGCGTACTATCCCGCCTGTGTTCCTTTTTCTGTCACTAATATACCTGAAGAAGGATTTGTCCCCCTTTTTAATGTTTTTTGCCAGAATTTCTTCCACTCGAAGTTTTGCCTCCCTAACTGCCATTTTGACCGCTGTAGACCTGGTCCTATATTCTACTTTTGCCTCTCTTTTCTCCGTGCGCTTGTAGGAGAGAAACGCTTTTTTCTTCTCCTTAATGAGGTTGCGAGATCTCCGCGGTGAACCATTGGGGTTTATTGTTTCTTTGTCGTTTATTTACTGATTTTATGAAGCGGCTAGTTGCTTAATGTATGGTTGATTTCAGTGTTAACCACTTAGCTTCTACATCATCGGTCTCCGCTTGGTCCTGCAGCGTCTGATGGACGAAATCTCCCATGCGTGCGAAGTCTGTGCCCCGGAAATTGAGTACCTTTGTTGATAGGCCGATTGTTGGCGAAAAGGCCTAGCAGGTGGGGTCTTCTTCTTTGTCTTAAGGAGAGTGTCCCATCGAGTCATGAGCTGAGAGTTTCTGAGTAGTGGAGTCCATGGATTCTCCAAACAGCTCATCCCCCAAACAAGGTGCATTGGCCAGTCGATCTTGATGATTAACATCGAGTTCTGAAACTCTGAGCCAGGCCAGTCGCCGCATAGCCACCGACATAGCCATGGCCCTAGAGGTCAGCTCAAAGGTGTCATAGATTGATCTGACCATGAAGTTGTAAGAGCGATGAAGAAGTTTGGCGAAAGGCGGGTCTTTTACGGTCAGGGAGATATTTCTCAAAAGATGACAAAGACTGAATGAGATGCTTAAGGTAAAAAGAAAAATGAAAAGCATAGTTCCCTGATCTATTTGCTAGCATCGCATTTTGATACAACCTCTTGCCAAACTTATCCATGGCCTTACCTTCTCTGCCAGGAGGGACAGAAGCATATACACTAGCCCCCGTGGATTTCTTTAAAGTAGATTCCACCAGTAAAGACTCATGGGGGAGTTGCGGCTTGTCAAAGTCTGGAATAGGTATGACCTTATATAAGGAGTCCAGTTTGCGGGGAGCTCCTGGGATGGTCAAGGGTGTCTCTAGATTTTTGTAAAATGTCTCTCTTAATATGTCATGGAGAGGTAGTTTGAGAAATTCCCTTAGAGGCTGGTCAAAATCCAGAGCATCGAGAAATGCCTTGGATTTTTTGGATTCAGCCTCCAAGGGAATAGAGAGAGATTCACACATTTCTTTGAGAAAAGAAGTAAAAGAAGTTGCATCAGGTTTAGAGGACGGATCTAAAATAGAAGGATCCTCTTCCCCTGATGAACACTCTCCCTCTGAGAGAAGAGGGTCCTCCGAATCGCCCCACAGATCAGGGTCCCTTACTTGAAAACTGCGGTCCCGGGATTCCGGTGTGGAGGGTTCTAGGTGTCGAGTTTTATGCATCGACTTCCCAGACCTCTGTGAAACGGTACCGGGAGATGTTATAGGCTGTGTCGGCGCCGAGGTTTGAACAGCCTAGTGTAAGGATCTCGGTTCTGGCGCTAAGACCGGCATAGATACCGAGGAAGTAGTATGCATCGGTACCGACAAGGTGGATGCCGACAAAGGAGGCTGCTCCACTGTCGGTACCGGCTCAGACTGGACCGGGGCTGGAAGGCTCGGTGTCAGGAGAGCAGGTAACAGCTGCTGTAGTTGTTCTTTAAGCTGTACTTGCAGGACGGCGGCAATGCGCTCGTCCAGTGAAGGCACCGGTACCGCTTTTTTCTTCTGCGGTACCTTGGGTGCCGCTCTACACTCCGAAGAGGAACCCGATGTCGAGGGGCTTACCTCAATCGGAGCGGAGCGCTTCCACGGGCGCCTCGCGGTCGGCAGGATTGGGCTCGCTGCCACCGAGACCGGAGGGCGCTCCAGCGGGGAAGGCTTCTTAGCCGGCTTACCTGATGGGTGCGACGCCGGCGCAGTGTCGACGAGGCAGGTGCCGACTGCGTCGGGGTCGAAGAGGGGACCGGTGCCGCCGAATCCGACATCTCGGTACCAAACAATAATCGCTGTTGGATTTGGCGATTTTTTTAAGTTCTCTTTTTAAGAGTGGCACAGCGGGTGCAGGTGGACGCTCGATGGTCAGGACCAAGACACTGTAGACACCAGTTGTGCGGGTCTGTAAGTGAAATTGGTCGAGCGCACCGCTGACACTTTTTAAACCCGGGTTGAGGGTGAATGTAAAAACGGCTTCAGCCAAATCGAAGGCCGAAGCCTCGATGGTGGCAACAGGCCACGCTGGGGCGAAACCGAAAAAAATGAAAGAAAAAACGAAGTAAGTTTTTTTTTTTTTTTTTACAAAGAAAATAAAATGAGGGAAACAATATTTCCCAACGAGTTTACGCGAGCGGGAAGGCGGAACAGGAAAAAATTTTCAACAGCCGTTGAAAAATGCGTCTTCTTAGTTCCGCGAAAACTAAGAAACTGGGGACCGCGCGCCTCCATCGGGCGGGAAGGCACTCGTGCGTGCGCGGTGCGGCCTGCTAGAACTTTCCAAGTTCTTGGAGTGCAATCACTAAAATTGTCCGTATTGGGGCTCCGTCGGTGCCGTCACCCATCAGTCAAGAATATGCTGCCTGCTTGTCCTGGGATAAAAAGGGAGAACTGCTTTTTATGTGGCCCCAATTTATGCGGTTAAGGGCTGAATATTAACTGTATTAAGTGCTGACTCTGCCCCTGAAATGCCCACAGGTTAGCCAGTTTCAGCTTAAGTGCTAATCGATGATATTCAATGGCACTACCGGGATAAAATATTTTTAGGAAGGACAGATATGGTCAAAAAGGTGGAGGAGAAGCTCTCTATGTAAAGATCGATATCCAAGTGACCGAAATGCAAGGGATCTGGGGATAGGAAAAAGCGATATGGATCGCTCTGAAAAGAGAAGATGGAACTTCTATCTATGTGGGTGTAGTCTACAGACCTCCGACTCAATCGCAACAAATTGAAAAGGATAACTGTGTGTACTACGTATAAGTATGAAAGGATTATGGCGGAGCGTTGGGGGAATAATAAGTCCTTTAATGATGTATGAGTCCACTGACTAATTTTATTGCATTATAATTAGGGTTACGTTTCTTTCTTTCTTTTTTCATTAGAGTCCTTGCACATCCAGGGAGGGTGGAGGGGTGGGGGGAGTTAAGGAGTTAAATTATTTCATTATAATAGTGAAATCATATCATATGTATTATTGCTTTAATAATTAAGATAAGGGGAGAAAATGATTGTTTAATGTATTAATTGTATAGTTAATAGTGTGTTTCCATGTAGTTTGTATCATTTATCATTTGTATCGCACTACCAAAGTTTAAAAATCAATAAAGATTTAAAAAAAAAAAAAAAAAAGAAAAGGATTTGATTGTGGATATAGTACAGTTACTTACCGTTAACAGTTGTTATCCAGGGACAGCAGGCAGCTATTCTCACAAGTGGGTGACGTGATCCAACGAAGCCCCGAAGCGGACGCCTCACAAGCAATCTTGCTTGAAGAAACACAAAGTTTCGAGTCGCCCGCACCGCGCATGCGCGAGTGCCTTTCCGCCCAGCGCAGGGCGCGTCTCCTCAGTTCAGATAGCTAGCAGAGAAGCCAACCCAGGGGAGGTGGGTGGTATGTGAGAATAGCTGCCTGCTGTCCCTGGATAACAACTGTTACGGTAAGTAACTGTGCTTTATCCCAGGACAAGCAGGCAGGTATTCTCACAAGTGGGTGATCTCCAAGCTAACCAAAGTGGGATGGTGGGAGAGTTGGCAACTTAGGAGAATAAATTTTGCAATACTGTTTGGCCAAACAGTCCATCCCGTCTGGAGAATGTATCCAGACAATAGTGAGAAGTGAAGGTATGAACCGAGGACCAAGTAGCAGCCTTACAAATTTCCTCAATAGGTGTAGATCTGAAGAAAGCAACAGAGGCTGCCATTGCTCTGACCTTATGGGCTGTGACTTTACTGTGAAGGGGTAATCCAGCCTGGGCATAGCAGAAAGAGATGCAAACCGCCATCCAGTTGGAGATGGTACGCTTAGAGATAGGACATCCCAACTTGTTCGGATCAAAGGAGACAAAAAGTTGAGGAGCAGTTCTGTGCGATTTGGTGTGTTCTAAATAGAAAGCCAAAGCACGTTTACAGTCCAGAGTGTGAAGAGCTGATTCTCCAGGGTGAGAATGAGGCTTTGGAAGAACAATGGATTGGTTGAGATGAAATTCAGAGACAACTTTAGGAAGGAATTTCAGATGAGTGCGAAGCACCACCTTGTCATGATGGAACACTGTAAAAGGAGGATCCGCAACCAATGCTTGGAGCTCACTGACTCGTCGAGCAGAAGTGAGGCCAATGAGAAACACCACTTCGAAGTGAGATACTTCAGATGAGCCTTGTCAATTGGTTCAAATGGAGGTTTCATAAGCTGAGAAAGAACAATATTGAGGTCCCAATCCACAGGAGGCGGTTTGAGAGGAGGATTGACAAGGAAAAGTCCTTTCATGAACCTGGAAACCACAGGATGAGCAGAGAGAGGTTTCCCTTGGAGAGGCTGATGGAAAGCAGCAATTGCACTAAGATGGACTCTGATCGACGTAGACTTGAGACCAGAATGAGAAAGGTGCAAAAGATAGTCCAAAACTGCAGACAAGGAGGAATGCTGTGGCTCCTGATGATGAGAAAAACAACCAAGTAAAAAATCTAGTCCATTTTTGGTGATAGCATTGTCTAGTAGCAGGCTTCCATGAAGCTTCCAAAACATTCCTCACAGCTTGAGAAAACTGAAGAGGAGTTATGTTGAGAGGAACCAACTTGTCAGATGGAGAGACTGCAGGTTGGGATGAAGCAGAGATCCCTGATGCTGTGTAAGCAGCGAGGGAAAGACTGGTAGAAGGTATGGCTCTCTGCTGCTGAGTTGAAGTAGAAGGGAGTACCAAGACTGTCGGGGCCACCGAGGAGCAATTAGAATCATGGTGGCATGACCGGACTTCAGCTTGACTAGAGTCTTTTGAATGAGAGGAAATGGAGGAAACGCATATAGAAAGAAATTTGTCCAGTCCAGAAGAAAAGCATCTGCCTAGAGGCAATGAGGAGTGTAGATCCTGGAGCAGAACTGAGGCAGCTTGAAGTTGTGGGGGGCAGCAAAGAAGTCTATCTGAGGCGTTCCCCACAGAGAGAAAATGTGATGAAGGGGCGTGGAATGGAGAGTCCATTTGTGAGGTTGGAGAAGACGGCTCAAGTTGTCCGCTAAGGCATTGTCCGCCCCTTGAATGTAGACAGCTCTGAGGAAGGTGTTGTGGCGAATCGCCCAGTCCCAGACTTTCAGAGCCTTTTGACAGAGGGAGGCCGAACCCATGCCTCCCTGCTTGTTGACATAATACATGGCGACTTGGTTGTCTGTGCGAATGAGGACTACACGGTCGTGAAGCAGATGCTGAAAAGCAGTGAGAGCATTGAAAATCGCCCTGAGTTCCAGGAGATTGATGTGGCACTGGCGATCCGTACTGGTCCAATAGCCTTGAGTGCGGAGGCCATCCAGATGAGCCTCCCAAGCGCAAGTCGAAGAGTCGGTCGTGAGAACCTTCTGATGGGGGGGGGGCGTGTGAAAAAGTAAGCCTCTGGATAGATTGGAAGAGAGCATTCACCAGCGAAGAGACTGTCAGAGCAGGAGTGACCTTGATGTGTCAAGACAGAGGGTCGGAAACCTGCGACCACTGAGATGCCAGGGTCTCACTGAGGAATTCTGAGGTGAAGTCTAGCAAAGGAGACACGTGTACTGTCGAGGCCATGTGGCCCAGAAGAACCATCATGTGTCTCGCCGAGATGGACGGGCGAGAGAACACCGAATAACAAAGGTGGAGAAGAGCTTCCAGACGCTGCTGAGGGAGGAATGCTCCGAGTTGGATAGTATCCAGAACAGCTCCGATGAATGGAAGAGTGAGAAGGTTGGAGATGAGATTTTGGAAAGTTGATCTCGAACCCCAGACTCTGCAGGAACCAGATAGTCCACTGGGTCGCCAGGATGACCCCCCTAAGACGTGGAATCCTTGATGAGCCAGTCGTCCAGGTAGGGAAACACCTGAAGACCATGGTTCCTGAGCGTTGCGGCCACCACGACCAGGCACTTGGTGAAGACTCTGGGTGACGAGGCCAGGCTGAAAGGGAGTATTCTGTACTGATAATGAAGATTTCCCACCCGAAATCTGAGGTATTGCTGGGAGGCCAGATGGATGGGAATGTGAGTGTAGGCCTCCTTGAGATCCAGAGAGCATAACCAGTTGCTTTGCTCGAGAAGGGGGATACAGAAATGCCAGGGTCAGCATGCAAAACTTTACCTTGACCAGATACTTGTTGAGCACCCTGAGATCCAAAATAGGACGCAGATCGCCCGTTTTCTTCGGAACAAGGAAGTATCGGGAGTAAAATCCCTTGTTCTGTTGAGCCAAAGGAACTGGCTCGATAGCTCAGAGCTGCAACAAAGCCTGAGCTTCCTGAAGAAGAAGGGCGGTCTGAGCAGATGTGGAAGGATACTCTCTTGGAGGATTGTTCTGGAGGAACTTGATGGAATTGAAGAGAGTATCCCTCCCTTACGATGGAAAGGACCCAGAGGTCGGTGGTAATAGTCGTCCATCGATGGTAAAAATGATTGAGACGACCTCCGATAGGGGGAAAAACGGGTAAGGGCAGAACGACTGACGTTATGCTTTCTAGAAGACAGTCAAAAAGGCTGAAGAGCCTTGGGCACAGTAGGTGGTTGAGACTTCTGCTGCTTTTGTGGATGCTGCCTCTTGACAGGCTGGTGAGTGGCAGGAGCCTGTTTTGGTGGAAAACGCCATTGGTAAATCAGAGGCGGGCGTGAAGGACGAGAAGGCGCTGGCTTAGGCTTAGGACAGAGAATAGATTGGAAAGATTTCTCATGGTCCGAAAGCTTCTTTGTCGCTGCCTCAATGGACTCAAAGAAATCAGTGCCAGCACAAGGGACATTAGCCAGCCGGTCCTGTAGATTAGGGTCCATGTCGATGGTCCTGAGCCACGACAGGTGTCGCATGGCCTCCGAGCAAGCAGTCGCCCAAGCAGACAGCTCAAAGGCATCATATGAGGACTGAAGCAATTGTAGCCGAAGTTGGGACAATGAGGCCAGAACCTCCTGGAATTCAAAATGCGCCTGAGGATCCAAGTAGGCCATGAACTTGGGAAGGATGGACAGAAAAAACTTGAAATATGTAATGAAATGAAAATTGTAGTTGAGGACTCTGGAGGTCATCATGGAGTTTTGGTAAATTCGATGACCAAATCTGTCCATCGTTTTGCCCTCCCTGCCCGTTGGAACAGTGGCATATACTTGAGAAGGGTGAGACCGCTTCAATGAAGATTCCACCAGAAGGGATTGATGAGATAGTTGAGCACCATCAAACCCCTTATATGATGAACCGTCCAGTATCTGGAATCCAATTTGCCTGGAACAGCTGGGATGGAAAAGGGAGTTTCCAGACAGCGGACAAAGGTCTGATCCAAGAATAGAGCCAAGCATACGTACAAGTGGGTGAACTCCCAAGCTCAGCACTGCTCAACAGTATTTTTGTTCATTGTCCAGGAGCAGCTTGCACATCAGGAAAGGGTTGTGAAAGCTGCAATATCACAGACAGACTGGTCAGCACAACTAAGCTAAAACATAAGGCTTCATTGTGGACGGTCCAAGTAGAATTGTTAAATAAATGTAAAGAAACAACAAAATCTCTGCTTCATAGATATATTTTCCAGCAAAGTAGAGTTTGGAAGAGTTGCAGTACTGCGCTAGCTTTGATTTAATGATATTTCACTTCAGAAAGAGAAACACCAGCTTTATTCATATCGGAAATAAAGTTGACACTAGCCAATTTGCTATAAGATATTTTTTTTGTGACTAGACTATCAATTCTTTTAGGACTAAAGAAGGCAAACAGCTGCATAGATTTTCTGATGGATTCAGTTCTTTTCAAGTATTAAGTAGCTTATGAAGAGGAAGCTTGAGGGATTCAGCAGGAGGTTAAGGGAGATGCATGGTCTCGAGATACTCCTTGGAAAATTTGGACCCTGTGTCCAGTTGAATGTCCAAATCAGCTGCCATCTGATGGAGAAAAGAAGAAAAAGACAGCTGGTCAGCCAAAACCAGGCCTCGAGAGGGACTCGAGGACGTCGAGGCTTCAGGATCCAATGAGGACGGTGATCTAGATGGGAAAAAGGATCCCATCGTGTCCTCGAGCTCCGGCAGTGGAGAAGGCAAAGTAGCCGGTGGGGAATACTGAAGAAAAGGCTGCTTCCGATGAGGCGAAGCATGCCTGGATGAGTGCCTCGAAGAATGTCTCGATCGATGATGTGTCTGTGTCTGGAAGCAGGCCTCGACAAACAAGGCGAGTGTGTCTTCGCTGAGGCCCCCAGAGAATGGATGGGGCTGGAAGCGGTGGATCGAAGCAGAGGTGGTTGGCTGGAAGCACTACGAGGAACTCGCAAAGACTCGAGCCCTTGCTTCGAGTGGATCGGTTCCAATGGAGGCACTCGCAAAGACTCTACTCCTTGCATCGAGTGACTCTGCTCCTTGCGATGCATACATTGATTCCAGACCAGACACTCGCAGAAACTCTGCTCCCTGTAGAGAGTGTGTATACGGCTGAGGCACAGGAGGCGGCTCGACCTCGCGGGACACCTCCATATGCCCAGGCTGGAGTTGAGAGAGAAGCTTCGGCCCCATTGTGGTAAAGAGCTGAATGAATTGCTTCTCAAGTAAGGTCTGGAACGAAGCCGGCAAGGATGGATCCGCGTCACCAACGGGACCACCTGCATGGGCTTCGTGCTCCCTTGAGGCAGTGTAAGAGTGCTTGGACTTAGAAGTCTTGGGCACTTTGAGCACTACCGGGGGAATGGGCTGCTGCGCTATCTGACCTGAAGAGACAGAGGAAGGCACCGCAGCCGGTGTCGAAGGCTGAGCCGGTACAAGCAAAGCAGGTTTGATGAGGCTCAGAGCAGCAGATGTGGAAGGCTGGAGAGCTTCGGATGAGGTCGAAGGTGAAGCACCCTTCGATGACGAAAGCTCCGTAGAAGACTCCATGCTGTAAAGCTGCTCCCACAAGAGGCAACGATTTTGGGAGGTGTTGAGGCCCAAGACACCGAATGCAGCGTCGATGAAGGTCCGTCAATGAAATCGCGCGCTGGCACTTGGAACACTTTTTAAAACCGGTCTCAGGTTGGGACATAGGCTGAAAAAGCTCCGCCGCAAGATCGAAGGCGCGGGGCTGCGGCAACGTTGCCTGCCCAGTTGAATGGATGGAATTTTTTTTTTAAACAATAAAACACGACGAAAATCAGCGATTGTGAGAAAAATAACCCAAAACCGCGAACTTAAAAAGGCACAAGTGAAAAAACTTCATGCAGAGAGTCAAAGATGGACTTTTCGGCTCCGCAGAAAAGTAAGAACTGAGGAGACGCGCCCTGCGCTGGGCGGGAAGGCACTCATGCATGCGCGGTGCGGGCGACTCAAAACTTCGAGTTTCTTCAAGCAAGATTGTTTGTGAGGCGTCCAAATCAGGGCTCCGTTGGATCACATCACCCACTTGTGAGAATACTTGCCTGCTTGTCCTGGGATAACCAAAAGTTTGGAAGGAAAGAGGAGGTGCTGCTGTTGGGAGATTTCAACCTGCCGGATACGGACTGGAATGCTCCATCTGCGGAATCAGAAAGAAATGGGGAAATTGTGGATGCCTTTCAAGAGGCTCTGCTCAAATAGTGACGGAACCCACAAGGGAAAAAGCGATATTGGATCTGGTCCTCACAAATGGAGAGAATATCTCTAATGTTTGAATGGGTGCTCACCTGGAAAGTAGCGATCAAACTGTTTGGTTTGATATAATGGCTAAAGTGGAGAGTGGCCGCACAATACTTAAAGTCCTAGATTTCAAACGTACAGACTTTAATGAAATGGGAGAGTACCTGAAGCAAGAACTGTTAGGATGGGAGGACATAAGAGAAGTGGCTAAAAGGAGCAATAAAAAATGGCTAAGGACCTTTATATGAAGAAAATAAATAAAAACAAGAGAAAAAGGAAACCAATATGGTTTTTCAAACTAGTGGCTAAGAAAATAAAGGCGAAAGAGTTGGCGTTTGTGAAATATAAAAAAACCCAAGAAGAGGAGTGCAGAAAGGACTGAAACTGAAAGAAGCCAAGAGAGAGATATGTCTGGCAAAGCGCAGGCGGAGGAACAAATGGCTAAAAATGTAAAAAAGGGAGACAAAAATTTTCTCTGGTATATTAGTGAAAGGAGGAAGATGAAAATGGAATTGCTATACTAAAAGATGCTGGGAACCGATATGTGGAGAGTGATGAGGAAAAAGCAAACATGCTAAACAAATACTTCTATTCTGTGTTCACGGAAGAAAATCCTGGAGAAGGACCGAGATTGTCTGGCAAAGTAACACGAGAAAATGGAGTAGATTCTGTGCCGTTCACGGAGAAGAGTATTTATGAGCAACTTGAAAAACTGAAAGTGGACAAAGCGATGGGACCGGACAGGATCCATCCCAGGATACTGAGGGAGCTCAGAGAGATTCTGGGGGGTCCTATTAAAGAATTGTTCAACTAATCTCTGGATATGAGTGGTTCCTGGGGATTGGAGGAGAGCGGATGTGGTCCCCATTCACGAAAGTGTTCACAGGGATGAATCGGGAAACTATAGGCTGGTGAGCCTCACTTCGGTTGTTGGAAAAATAATGGAAGTGTTGCTGAAAGAAAGGATAGTGTACTTCCTTGAATCTAATGGGTTACAGGATCCGAGGCAACATGGCTTTACAAAAGGTAAATCGCGCCAAACGAACCTGATTGAATTTTTTGATTGGGTGACTGGAGAACTGGATCGAGGACATATGCTAGATGTAATTTACTTAGATTTCAGCAAAGCCTTTGATACGGTTCCTCATAGGAGGCTCTTGAACAAACTTGAAGGGCTGAAGTTAAGACCCAAAGTGGTGAACTGGGTTAGAAACTGGCTGTCGGACAGACGCCAGAGAGTGATGGTTAATGGAAGTCGCTTGGAGGAAGGAAAGGTGCATAGTGGAGCCCCTCAGGGTTCAGTGCTAGGGCCGATCCTGTTCAATATGTTTGTGAGTGACATTGCTGAAGGGTTAGAAGGAAAAGTTTGCCTTTTTGCGGATGACACCAAGATTTGTAACAGAGTAGACACCAAAGAGGGATAGCAGAAAATATGAAAAAGGATCTGCAAAAGTTAGAGGAATGGTTTAATTCCTGGCAACTAAAATTCAATGCAAAGAAATGCAGAGTAATGCATTTGGGGATTAATAATCGGAAGGAACCGTATACGCTGGGAGGTGAGAAGCTGATATGCATGGTCGGGGAGAGGGACCTTGGGATGATAGTGTCCGAAGATATAAAGGCGAAAAAACAGTGTGACAAGGCGGTGGCTGCTGCCAGAAGGATGCTGGGCTGTTTAAAGAGGCGTAACCAGTAGAAGAAAGAACGTGTTGTTGCCACTGTACAGGTTGTTGGTGAGGCCCCACTTGGGAGTATTGTGTCCAGTTTTGAAGACCGTATTTGGCAAAGGACATAAGAAGACTTGAAGCGGTCCACAGGAGGGCGACGGAAATGATAGGAGGCTTGCGCCAGAAGTCGTATGAGGAGAGACTGAAAGCCCTGAATATGTATACCCTAGAGCAGGGGTCTGCAACCTTTAAGACATAAAGAGCCACTTGGACCCGTTTTCGAAAAGAAAAAAAAAACTTGGAGCCGCAAAACCATTATAAAACAAATCTAACACTGCATATATTGTTTCTTATCTTAATGCTATATACAGGATCACTAAATTGAAAATAAAATCATTTTTCCTACCTTTGCTATTTGGTGATTTCATGAGTCTCTGGTTGCACTTTCTTCTTCTGACTGTGCATCCAATCTTTCTTCCTTTCTTTCAGCCTCCTGTATGTTTCCTCTCCTCCAGACCTCATTCTCTCCCCCAACTTTTTCTTTCTGTCTCCCTGTTCCCCCTTCTTTCTGTCTCCGTGCCGTCCCCCAAGCCACTCGGTTTGCTGCCACCGCAATCGGGGAACAGCCCCCAAGCCACCACCGTCCCAAGCTTTCCCTGCAGAAGTGTTGCGCTGACCAGCATTCCGCTCCCTGACGTCAATTCTGACATAGGAGAGGAAGTTCCGGGCCAACAAGGCATTTCTCCTCATTCCATCCAGCCTGAGCCCCATCTCTCCTTGATCCAGCATTTCCCTTCTGTGTCTGTCAGAATTACCATTCCACCTATTTTCCAGCATCACCCTTCTTTGTGTCCATCTCACCTATATCCCTATCTCACCACTTTTTCAGAATCTTCATTTGTCTCTGTCCTTGTCTTTACCCCATGTTCACCATTTGCCCTTTCAATGTCTTTATCTCCCCCCCCCACACACTTTTTCAGCATTACTTCTATGTCTCTATTTCACCTCCTCTTCATGTCCCCTCTGTATCTCTATCCTTATTCAGTAGGTCCTGCTTACTCTTTCTCTTCTTTGTGTCACTATCTCCATTTTCAGCTTTCCTCCCTTTTCCTTTGTTAATGCACCCTATAGCCAGAATCTTTCCACCCTCCCTCCACTCCGGCCCAGCCCAGTATGAAATATTTCCTTTTGTTTCCCTCCCCTCTCTCTTTCTCTCTCTTCTGCTCCCCCACCCACGAGTCCTGCATCTGGCCCTCTCCCTTCTACCTGCACCTGGCAAAACCCCCCTGTTCCGCGGCTCTCTTAAGCAACTCGTCAGCAGCGGTGATCAAGACAAGCTGCCGACATCGAGGCCTTCCCTCTACGAGTCCCGCCTTTGTGGAAAAAGGAAGTTGAAACAAGCGGGACTCGCAGAGGGTAGGCCCCGACGTCAGAAGCTTGTGTCGATTGCTGCTGCTGAGTTGCCGAAGAGAGAGGCGGAGCAGGGGATGTGGCCGGAAGCAGGTAGAAGGGAGAGGGAGATAGGAAGGCTGTAGGTCTCCGGAGCATGACACCGACCCCGGCCAGGATGATTTCTTTTTCAGACGTGCACCTTACAAGTCCGGCGTCGCGGCGGGAAATAGCCAAGCCATGCTGAGCAGTGAGCTCAGCACTACACAGATGAAAGCCTTGCTTGCTGATTGGTCCGGCGGCACGGCGGGGCGGGGCCGCCGGACCAATCAACAAGCAAGGCTTTCATCTGTGTATGTGCTGAGCTCACTGCTCAGCATGGCTATTTCCCGCCGCGACGCCGGACGTGTAACTGCATGCCTGCGTGACACACTACCGGAGCCGCAGCAAAGGTGGAAAAGAGCCGCATGCGGCTCTGGAGCCGCAGGTTGCCGACCCCCGCCCTAGAGGAAAGGAGGGATAGGGGAGATATGATTCAGATATTCACATACTTAAACCAGAGGACATAATTTGAGGTTGAGGGGTTGTAGATTCAAGAGCAATGTTAGGAAATTCTACTTTACGGAGAGGGTGGTGGATGCCTGGAATGCGCTCCCGAGAGAGGTGGTGGACAGGAAAACGGTGACGGAGTTCAAAGAAGCGTTGAATGATCACAGAGAATCTAGAATCAGAAAATAATCTTAAATATTGAACTAAGGCCAGTACTGGAAAAAGGGCAAAACCGAGGAGAACTGGAAGGAACACAGGAAGTATCAAAAAGAATGTCACCTCGTGGTTAGAAAAGCAAAAAGAGAATATGAAGAGAGGCTAGCCAGGGAAGCACGAAATTTCAAACCGTTCTTCAGATATGTTAAAGGGAAACAACCGGCTAGGGAGGAGGTGAGACCGTTGGATGACGGTGATAGGAAGGGAGTGGTGAAGGAGGAGAAAGAAGTGGCGGAAAGACTTAAGACACATCCAACATACCGGAACCTGAACAAATCTTCAAAGAAGACCAAGCAGAGAAATTAACATCCATGGAAGTAAGCCTTGAGGACGTACACAAGCAGATAAAAAAATTAAAATCTGACAAATCACCAGGCCCAGACGGAATCCACCCTAGAGTATTGAAAGAACTAAAAGAGGAAATAGCAGAACTACTACAGCAGGTTTATAATCTATCCCTGAAAACAAGCGTGATCCCGGAGGATTGGAAAATAGCCAATGTCTCACAAGACTACAATAGGAATTCCCTTTTGTAGTCTCATGAGACCACGGGAACTCACAGCATGGCTCTAAACAGGGCAGGAGTGTAGGAAGATCGCTTTTGCCCCGCTTCACCGCTAGACCAGAAGGTAAGGTCCATGCTCCTGGGGCGGCTGCTCACCTCCTCTGATCGCCCCCCTCCTCCGATCGCCTCCCTCCTTGCCCCGATCCAAGTCCCAGGGCCATCTTTTTAAATGCGGGCTGCCAAGAATGATTCTCGGGGGGGGGGAGGGAGGCCTGGGGAAAAAACCCATGAATAGTTGAAACCGTGAATAGAGAGGGAGAAGTGTAGTGGATAAGAGGAAAAGATTTGCTGTCATTGCCTTGCTGCTCTATAAATAAAAGAATAAACAGAAAGAGCAACAAACTGCACTCATGTTCTTTTGTAGTCAAAAGCTACAATGCCATAGACAGGTGATGGGAGCTTAATAAGCAGAAAATACAGAAAACAATTTCTAGAACTCCAGAACAATGTAGCCTTATTTTTATTGATAATCATAATGCTAATATAAAACCACACTCTGTAAATGCTGCTGGATTTGAGACTCACCATCTTCAGCATTCTCATTTGGCTTTCCAGACTTCTTTTTCTCAATATCTGATTCCTCATCTGAAGACCCATCATCGTCTGATGAAAGGTTGGCTTTGATTTCTTCCAAAAGCATTTTCTTGGCAATTCTTTAAAAAGAAATAAATACAGTTTTTCAGGGCACAAATGTGTTCAGTGGATGCACCTGACATAAAAAAAGTTGTTTGCCCTTCAGTTCCTGGTTCTGAAATTTATTAAGACGCCATCAAAAAAGTAGACAACAGAGGAAGAAGTAGTTTACATTTATCAGAACAGTCATACAAGGCTGTTGTATGTTTAAAAAGCAGATGCTCAATCAAAATATAACCAAGTAATAAGCAAATTCAGTAGTTGTGGTTATTTAGAAAAGGAAAACCAGAAGCCACAACATATCATAATGCTTAAAAAAAAAAGCTCCGAAATATTTTATGTATAGATCCAGCTCTCATAAATAAAACATGAGAGATAGACATCAAATTGGTTTACTTGTCATATAAACACCAACTCTGAGATTAGATCTTCATTTACTTATTTATATTCACTAATCAAGTTACAAATTTTAAAAATGATTCCAGTAATGTGTACACAAAAAGATTTTCCGTTGGATGAAGTCTATGCCCCTAGTGCCAGCTTTAGCTCTGTAGTTTCCATCCTTCTCATATTTAGGGCCCCTTTTACATGGTAAATGCACTGAAACCCATACGAACTGAAAGGGCTTTAGTACATTTACTGCAGCAGCATCTCTACTGTGATTTTGTAAAAAGGGGCCGTTGCTTCTCTAAAGGTAAATATTTAAAGATTAAGGGCTCCTTTTACGAAGCCGCATTAGCGGTTGCTGGTCGTGTTAGCCACTGCCTCCTCTTGAGCAGGCGGTAGTTTTTCGGCTAGCACGGGGGTTAGCGCGTGCTAAAAAGTCGTGTGCGATAAAGCCGCTAACACGGCTTCGTGAAAGGAGCCCTAAATGGTCCACTAGTTTTAAGTAAGAGAATTTCACAAATAAAATGTGTCTCTTCACGAAGGCAACACATTTTAAAGAGGGCCAGGCTCTAATGTGCAAAAAAAACCACAACCCAGAGCACTCCATTTGCAAAATACTTTGGATTTGATTGTAATGCTTGATACACCACTCAAAACTGAAGTATTAATGTGGTGTACAATTCTAAAAACATATCATACAGTAACAATTACCATTACAATAAGTGAACCCCACATCCATTCTAGCAGACTTATATGTAAGTAAATCCAGTTTGATGAATTCTGCCTGAAAGTTTACAAAGGAAATTTTGCCAAAAAAAAGATTAGTCAAACCTGAAAAGGAATAGTACATT
Organism: Geotrypetes seraphini; assembly: GCF_902459505.1. Classification (NCBI taxonomy): domain Eukaryota; kingdom Metazoa; phylum Chordata; class Amphibia; order Gymnophiona; family Dermophiidae; genus Geotrypetes; species Geotrypetes seraphini. The sequence continues at coordinate 16,607,192 of NC_047088.1, forward strand.
TGTTTTATATTGCAAAATTTGGACCATGAACTTAAATTGGCATGTATTTTTTTGCATGTACATCACAGCAACTCATATTAATCTGAATAGAGCTTTACTTGTAGAATTCAATGTGCAAGTTTATTCTCTGCCAATATAAATAAATGAGAAAATCAAAGTTTATTAATCAACATAAGCAGGAAAAAAATTGTTTTTCATCTTTCCTAAAAATTAAAAAATAACCCAAACCCATAAAACGTGGAAAAAATATGTGCATCTTTTGCATTACTATTATGTAATATCAAGACTACTTGAACATATAAAAAAAACATTAATTTAGTGCTCCTTTTCTATTCCCAAAGTTGGCACTTGACTGGAAAAGGAGCACTACATTTTCTTGCTCTGCTAAAGACTAAATTTGTATGGTGTTATGTGTGGAAAAGTCTTGTTATACATCTATGAAGGATAAAATGTTGGACTAACAGCTTCATAGTTATATGATAAGCTCTGCCTTTTATGTGTGATCATTACAGAATGTTGATTTTCCCAAAAACTATCAGAAATAAGTCTTTTGGTTTAGGTGATGTTTTGTTACATGATCATAGTACTGCAAAATCACACACATTTTTCCACCTTTTTTGGTTGTTTCTGGAATGCAGGTTCATTGTAGGTTTTTTTTGGGGGGGGGGTTAGTTAATAAATTTTCATATTCCCTAATGGTTTTTTTCAGTGTTTGGTTTTATATTTGTATTAAACAGATGTTTCCCCACAAAAGCAGAGTGGATCAGGCATACAAGTGGATGTTGCTGGGATGTAATGTAATGTAATGTAATTTATTTCTTATATACCGCTACATCCGTTAGGTTCTAAGCGGTTTACAGAAAATATACATTAAGATTAGAAATAAGAAAGGTACTTGAAAAATTCCCTTACTGTCCCGAAGGCTCACAATCTAACTAAAGTACCTGGAGGGTAATAGAGAAGTGAAAAGTAGAGTTAGAGGAAAAATAAAAATAAAATAAACATTTTAACAAGATAGCATTGATCTAAATACTTTGGAAGGTAGAAGAGAGGAGAGAAAGGAATAGAAGCAGAAGGGGGAGCCGTTGCACAGTAGAATTCTGGAGAAATTTAAATGATAGAAATAGAACAAAACAAAGACAAAAGGCAAAACAATAGATAAGATTAAAGATAAATCATAAGCTGGAAAGAAAAATAAAATAAAACTTTGTCTTCAATCCACGGTTTCAGCGTCAGTGATGAAGTGGAGCAAGTAAGTTTAGGAGGAGCGATTGACGTTTCCAGAAAGGGCTTCTTCAGGGAAGAGACTTGGCCGACAGTCCCAGGATGCCTATGTCTCCTTCCCTGCGATGTTCTCCCATCCATGCATTCCCTCCCAGACACACTGCCCATGCCTCAGCCGCTCCAAGGAGGCTGCCCCAGATGAGGCCCACGGTGAATGCAGGATTCTCTCCTCTGCGGGAAAGCCGCCCGGAGCCGACAGTTGATCTTCTTAGCGGATTGCAGGGGGGGAAGAGTTCACACTCTTGGTAGGATCGGGTCTGTGTGCTCTCGGTGGTTGTGGCTGGTCTCGTTGCTGCTTAGGTGTAAAAGCAGTTGATCTCCACTGCTGCTGATATTTAAAAGCAGGCAGATTGATCTCTCCAATGGACTGCAGGGGGAGGAGTTCACACTCCTGGCAGGATCGGGTCTGTGGGCTCTTGGTGGTTGCGGTAGGTCTCGCTGCTGCTTGTATGTAAAAGCAGTTGTTTTTCTACTGCTGCTGATATTTAAAGCAGGTAGATTGATCTCTTAAACGGGATATAGGGGGAGGAGCTCACATGCCTGGCTGGATCGGGGCAAGGGCTCCTATTATAGGCAGCTGGTCTTGCTGCTACTTAGGTGTTAAAGCAGTTGATCTTCCTAGCGGACTGCAGGAGGTGTGGAGCTCACACTCCTGTCATGATCTGGTCTATGGGCTCTTGGTAGTTGCGGTTGGTCCAAATGCTGCTTAGGTGTAAAAGCAGTTGTTCTCCCACTGCTGCTGATATTTAAAAGCAGGTAGATTGATCTATCCAATGGAATGCTGGGGGAAGATCTTATATGTCTGGCTGGATCGTGGCAAAGGGTTCCCGGTAGTGGCGGCTGGTCCTATTGCTGCTTAGGTGTAAAAACAGTTGATCTTCTTATCGGATTGTAGGGGGGGCGGATCTCACATTCCTGGCAGGTTCGGGTCTGTGGGTTCTTGGTGGTTGCGGATGGACCCGTTGCTGCTTAGGTGTAAAAGCAGTTGTTTTCCCAATGCTGCTGATATTTAAAAGCAGGCAGATTGATCTCTCCAACAAAATTGTATGGTGAAGAGCATACACGTCTGGTTGGATTGGGACAAAAGCTCTCGATAGTGGCGGCTGGTCTTGGTGCTGCTTAGGTGTAAAAGCAGTTGATCTCCTACTTCTGATGATATTTAAAAGCAAGCATATTGTATTCCCAGAGTTCAGAAATTAGTGTAAAGTTCTGAGCACGCACATCCTCTCCTGTATGTAGAAATCTCCCCAGATCCTCTAATCCATGGCACAAGAATTAATGCAACTCACAGTGAGGTGAGAGGGATCATGTGCTTGATCATGCTAAAGGAACACCAACAAGCTTTTCCATTGACAAACAGAATAGAGCCAAGCATACGTACAAGCGGGTGAACTCCCAAGCTCAGCACTGCTCAACAGTATTTTTGTTCATTGTCCAGGAGCAGCTTGCACATCAGGAAAGGGTTGTGAAAGCTGCAATATCACAGACAGACTGGTCAGCACAACTAAGCTAAAACATAAGGCTTCATTGTGGACGGTCCAAGTAGAATTGTTAAATAAATGTAAAGAAACAAAATCTCTGCTTCATAGATATATTTTCCAGCAAAGTAGAGTTTGGAAGAGTTGCAGTACTGCGCTAGCTTTAATTTAATGATATTTCACTTCAGAAAGAGAAACACCAGCTTTATTCATATCGGAAATAGAGTTGACACTAGCCAATTTGTTATAAGATATTTTTTTTGTGACTAGACTATCAATTCTTTTAGGACTAAAGAAGGCAAACAGCTGCATAGATTTTCTGATGGATTCAGTTCTTTTCAAGTATTAAGCAAAAGTCCGATTAGAGTCCACCATGTGGAAGGTTTTCTCACATGGATTCCTATGGGGATTTTAGCAAAGTATTTGTCTGCTAATATAGCAACAGGTTGTTACTGCTTTGGGTAAAAATTCGGGATAAGTTCAGAGAAGTAACTTGCCATGATAATGCTGTGTGAAGTTCATTAGAGCTTATAACTCACTTATTTTTCTAGCCAGGATAACAGACACTAGAAAGAGTACTTCCATCAAGGCAGATTCCGTTGGCTGAAATGGCAGCCTCATAATAGATGCAATAATATTAAAGGTCCCCTGGCAAATGTATTTTCTGCAAGAGTGGTTTGACATGAAGCCCCTTTGTAAACTGAGAAATGAGTGAATACTCGGAAGTCAGCCATCTATCAATCAAGTATGACAGGCTGAGAAGGCACTCACATGGAAGACAACTGAAGTCTTATATGATAGAGATGCCATTGTTTAGAATAAACTTAGGATTTCAGTGAATGGGATTATTGGCATTTACAATATACCAGACAGAAAATTTCTTCCACTTGACAGTATATGCCCATCTGGCAGTAAAGCACAGTTACTTACCGTAACAGGTGTTATCCAGGGACAGCAGGCAGATATTCTTAACTGATGGGTGACGGAGCCCCGGTACGGACAATTTTAGAGTGATTGCACTCTAAGAACTTAGAAAATTCTAGCTAGGCCGCACCGCGCATGCACGAGTGCCTTCCCGCCCGACGGAGGCGCGCGGTCCCCAGTTAGGATAAGCCAGCTAAGAAGCCAACCCGGGGAGGTGGGTGGGACGTAAGAATATCTGCCTGCTGTCCCTGGATAACACCTGTTACGGTAAGTAACTGTGCTTTATCCCAGGACAAGCAGGCAGCATATTCTTAACTGATGGGTGACCTCCAAGCTAACAAAAAGAGGGATGGAGGGAAGGTTGGCCATTAGGAAAATAAATTTTGTAAAACAGTTTGGCCGAAGTGTCCATCCCGTCTGGAGAATGCATCCAGACAATAATGAGATGTGAAAGTATGAACTGAAGACCAAGAAGCAGCCTTGCAGATTTCCTCAATAGGAGTTGATCTGAGGAAAGCTACAGACGCTGCCATAGCTCTAACCTTATGGGCCGTGACAGAACCTTCCAGTGTCAGTCCGGTCTGAGCATAACAGAACGAGATGCAAGCAGCAAGCCAATTGGATAACGTACGTTTAGAAACAGGATGTCCCAACTTATTTGGATCAAAGGACAGGAAAAGTTGATGAGACGATCTATGAGGCTTAGTGCGCTCTAAATAATAAGCCAAAGCACGCTTACAGTCCAAAGTATGCAAAGCCTGTTCTCCAGGATTAGAATGAGGTTTCGGGAAGAATACAGGCAGGACAATGGACTGGTTAAGATGAAAGTCAGATACAACCTTAGGGAGCAACTTTGGATGTGTACGCAGAACCACCTTGTCATGGTGAAAGACTGTGAAAGGTGGATCTGCAACTAGTGCATGTAACTCACTGACCCTCCTGGCAGAGGTGAGAGCAATAAAGAAGGCCACTTTCCAAGTGAGAAATTTGAAATGCACCGTAGCCAGTGGTTCAAAAGGAGGCTTCATTAAGGCGGAAAGAACCACATTAAGATCCCAGACCATAAGAGGGGGCTTGAGAGGTGGTTTCACATTGAAAAGTCCCCGCATGAATCTGGAAACCAAAGGATGAGCAGTAAGAGGTTTTCCATGAATTGGCTCATGAAAACCAGTAATGGCGCTGAGGTGGACTCTGATAGAAGTGGATTTGAGACCAGAGTTAGACAAAGAAAGGAGATAATCCAACACCAGTTCTACTGCTAGCGAAGTTGGATCATGATGATGCAGAAGGCACCAGGAAGAAAACCGAGTCCACTTGTGTTGATAGCATTGAAGAGTGGCCGGCTTCCTGGAAGCATCAAGAATAGAACGGACCGGCTGAGAAAGAAGTGAATGAGTCGAGGTCAGCCCAAGATATACCAAGCTGTCAGGTGCAGACACGGTAGGTTGGGATGTAGGAGGGACTGCTGATGCTGAGTAAGCAGAGAAGGAAACAGTGGAAGAAGTATGGGCTCCCTGGAACTGAGTTGAAGTAGAAGGGAGAACCAATGCTGCCTGGGCCACCGTAGAGCAATGAGAATCATGGTGGCTTGTTCCCTCTTGAGCTTGAACAAGGTCCGCAACATGAAAGGTAGAGGAGGAAATGCATAAAGGAATAGATTTGTCCAATCCAGGAAAAACGCATCTGGTGCCAGACAGTGAGGGGAGTAGAGTCTGGAGCAAAATTGGGGCAGTTGATTGTGAGGAGCTGCAAAAAGGTCCACCTGAGGAGTGCCCCATTGAGCGAAAATGGACTGGAGATTATGGGATCGAGAGTCCATTCGTGTGGTTGGAGAATTCTGCTGAGATTGTCTGCTAAGGAATTCTGTTCTCCCTGAATGTAGACCGCTTTCAGGAATAGATGACGAGCTGTCGCCCAAGACCAAATCTTTTGGGCCTCCTGACACAAGAGGCGAGAGCCCGTGCCACCTTGTTTGTTGATGTAGTACATTGCAACTTGATTGTCTGTGCAAAGTAGTAGAACTTGAGGAAAGAGGAGATGCTGGAAAGCCTTGAGGGCATAAAACATCGCTCGGAGTTCCAGGAAATTGATATGATGTTTCTTTTCCTGGGCAGTCCAAAGACCCTGAGTTTGGAATGCGTCCAAGTGAGCTCCCCAGGCATAGGGGGACGCATATGTGGTGATGACCAGATGATGAGGAGGCAGATGGAACAGAAGGCCTCTGGAGAGATTGTAAGATTTCAACCACCATTGCAGAGACTGTCGAAGAGACGATGTCACAGATATGTGTTGCGAAGAAGGATCCGTCGCCTGGGACCATTGAGTGGCTAAGGTCCATTGAGGCGTGCGCAGGTGAAGACGTGCGAAGGGGGTGACATGGACTGTTGAGGCCATGTGACCCAAGCGTATCATCGTGTTGTGCAGAGATGGAAGGCTGTGGAAGCACCTGCTGACAGAGATGAAGGAGAGTCTGAAGGCAGTTGGATGGAAGAAATGCCCTCATGAGAACAGTGTCCAGGGTCGCTCCAATGAACTGAAGCCGCTGAGTGGGGATGAGATGTGATTTGGGCAGATTAATCTCGAATCCCAGAATTTGGAAAAATAGGATGGTGTGGTTGGTGGCCTGAAGTACTTCTTGAGACGAAGGAGCCTTGATTAACCAGTCGTCCAGGTAGGGGAAGACTTGGAGATGGTGAGTGCGTAGAAAAGCGGCCACCACAATGAGACACTTTGTGAAAACCCTGGGAGAGGAGGTGAGACCGAAGGGTAACACTTTGTACTGGTAATGACAGCGATTTATCATGAAGCGGAGATACTGTCTGGAGGCTAGATTGACTGGGATGTGAGTGTAGGCCTCCTTGAGATCGAGAGAGCATAGCTAGTCGTCCTGAATGAGAAGAGGATAAAGTGTGGCTAGAGAAAGCATTTTGAACTTTTCTTTGACCAAGTATTTGTTGAGATCCCGGAGATCTAATATGGGTCTGAGGCCCCAGTTTTTTTGGGGACCAGAAAATAATGGGAGTAAAATCCCTGTCCCTTCTGATCAGGAGGAACTTCCTCGATGGCGTTCAGAAGAAGGAGGGATTGTACCTCCTGAAGGAGGAGAGCGAATTGAGATGTGTTCAAAGCAGACTCTTTTGGAGGGCTTTGGCTGGGAAGAGTCTGAAAGTTGAGAGAATAGCCGTGGCGAATGATGTTTAGAACCCACTAATCTGTAGTGATGAGCTCCCAATAACTGAGGAAAGCAGAAAGACGTCCTCCTATGGGTTGAGGCAGAAGAGAAGATGATGGAAGACTGGCTAGGCCCTGGAGAATGAAGTCAAAAGGGTTGAGTTGACTTCGGTTGCACAGCAGGTTTCACTTGCTGCTGCTGCTGCGGAGCACGAGGTTGTTGGCGTTGCTGCTGACGTTGACGCCTAGGCTGCTGAGGAGCAGATGGTAAGGGGTGGTGTATGTAGAGACCACCCCCGGCAAAAGAAAAGATGTGATAGTAGTAAAGGCTGCAACAAAAGCAATATCAGCAACTCATTTCTTAGTATTGCAGCGGAAAGTGAAACGACACAAAAATCCATACGAAAAAGGAGATTATCGCTGAAAAATAGCTGGAAAGCGATGACCACAAATGCTCGCAGTCTAAGCAACAAAGTTCATGATCTGCAAGCCCTGATATTAGAGGCAGATCTAGATATTGTTGCTATCACAGAGACATGGTTCAGTGAATCACATGGATGGGATGCAAACATACCGGGATATAATCTTTTTAGGAAGGACAGAGATGGTCATAAAGGTGGAGGAGTAGCTCTCTATGTAAAGATCAATATCCAAGCGACCGAAATGCAAGGGACCTGGGGAGAGGAAGAAGCGATATGGATTGCTCTGAAAAGAGAAGATGGAACTTCTATCTACGTGGGTGTAGTCTACAGACCTCCGACTCAATCGCAGCAAATTGATAAGGATCTGATTGTGGATATCCAAAAGTTTGGAAGGAAAGAGGAGGTTCTGCTGTTGGGAGATTTCAACCTGCCGGATGCGGACTGGAATGTTCCGACTGCGGAATCGGAAAGAAGTAGGGAGATTGTGGATGCCTTTCAAGAGGCTCTGCTCAGACAAATGGTGACGGAACCCACAAGGGAAAAAGCGATATTGGATCTGGTCCTCACAAATGGAGAGAGTATATCTAATGTTCGAGTGGGTGCTCACCTGGGTAGTAGCGATCATCAAACGGTTTGGTTTGATATAACGGCTAAAGTGGAGAGCGGCCGCACGATACTTAAAGTCCTAGATTTCAAACGTACGGACTTTAATGCAATGGGAAAGTACCTGAAGAAAGAGCTGTTAGGATGGGAGGACATAAGAGAAGTGGAAAGACAGTGGTCTAAGCTGAAAGGAGCGATAAAAATGGCTACGGACCTTTATGTGAAGAAAATCAATAAAAACAAGAGAAAAAGGAAGCCGATATGGTTCTCCAACCTAGTGGCTGAGAAAATAAAGGCGAAAGAGTTGGCGTTCATGAAATATAAAAAAACCCAAGAAGAGGAGAGCAGAAAGGACTACAGGGTGAAACTGAAAGAAGCCAAGAGAGAGATACGTTTAGCGAAGGCACAGGCGGAAGAACAAATGGCTAAAAATGTAAAAAAGGGAGATAAAAATTTTTTCAGATATATTAGTGAAAGGAGGAAGATAAAAAATGGAATTGCTAGGCTAAAAGATGCTGGGAACAAATATGTGGAGAGTGATGAGGAGAAAGCAAATGTGCTAAACAAATACTTCTGTTCTGTGTTCACAGAAGAAAATCCTGGAGAAGGACCGAGATTGTCCGGCAAAGTTACACGAGAAAATGGAGTAGATTCTGCGCCGTTCACGGAGGAGGGTGTTTATGAGCAACTTGAAAAACTGAAGGTGGACAAAGCGATGGGACCAGACGGGATCCATCCCAGGATACTAAGGGAACTCAGAGAGGTTCTGGCGAGTCCTATTAAAGACTTGTTCAACAAATCTCTGGAGACGGGAGTGATTCCTGGGGATTGGAGGAGAGCGGATGTGGTCCCTATTCATAAAAGTGGTCACAGGGATGAAGCAGGAAACTACAGGCCGGTGAGCCTCACTTCAGTTGTTGGAAAAATAATGGAAGTGTTGCTGAAAGAAAGGATAGTGTATTTCCTTGAATCTAATGGGTTACAGGATCCGAGGCAACATGGCTTTACAAAAGGTAAATCGTGCCAAACGAACCTGATTGAATTTTTTGATTGGGTGACCAGAGAGCTGGATCAAGGACATATGCTAGATGTAATTTACTTGGATTTCAGCAAAGCCTTTGATACAGTTCCTCATAGGAGGCTGTTGAACAAACTTGAAGGGCTGAAGTTAGGACCCAAAGTGGTGAACTGGGTCAGAAACTGGCTATCGGACAGACGCCAGAGGGTGGTGGTTAATGGAAGTCGCTCGAAGGAAGGAAAGGTGACTAGTGGAGTCCCTCAGGGTTCGGTGCTGGGGCCAATCCTGTTCAATATGTATGTAAGTGACATTGCTGAAGGGCTAGAAGGAAAAGTGTGCCTTTTTGCAGATGATACCAAGATTTGTAACAGAGTAGACACCGAAGAGGGAGTGGAAAATATGAAAAAGGATCTGCAAAAGTTAGAGGAATGGTCTAATGCCTGGCAACTAAAATTCAATGCAAAGAAATGCAGAGTAATGCATTTGGGGATTAATAATAGGAAGGAACCGTATATGCTGGGAGGAGAGAAGCTGATATGCACGGACGGAGAGAGGGACCTTGGGGTGAAAGTGTCCGAAGATCTAAAGGCGAAAAAACAGTGTGATAAGGCAGTGGCTGCTGCCAGAAGGATTCTGGGCTGTATAAAGAGAGGCGTAGTCAGTAGAAGGAAGAAGGTGTTGATGCCCCTGTACAGGTCATTGGTGAGGCCCCACTTGGAGTATTGTGTTCAGTTTTGGAGACCGTATCTGGCGAAAGACATAAGAAGACTTGAGGCGGTCCAGAGGAGGGCGACGAAAATGATAGGAGGCTTGCGCCAGAAGACGTATGAGGAGAGACT